>NC_012876.2:0-600000 GCF_000003195.3 Sorghum bicolor
AACCCTAAACCCTAAACCCTAAACCCTAAACCCTAAACCCTAAACCCTAAACCCTAAACCCTAAACCCTAAACCCTAAACCCTAAACCCTAAAACCCTAAACCCTAAACCCTAAACCCTAAACCCTAAACCCTAAACCCTAAACCCTAAACCCTAAACCCTAAACCCTAAACCCTTAACCCTAAAACCCTAAACCCTAAACCCTAAACCCTAAACCCTAAACCCTAAACCCTAAACCCTAAACCCTAAACCCTAAACCCTAAACCCTAAACCCTAAACCCTAAAACCCTAAACCCTAAACCCTAAACCCTAAACCCTAAACCCTAAACCCTAAACCCTAACCCTAAAACCCTAAAACCCTAAACCCTAAACCCTAAACCCTAAAACCCTAAACCCTAAACCCTAAACCCTAAACCCTTAAACCCTAAACCCTAAACCCTAAAACCCTAAACCCTAAACCCTAAACCCTAAAACCTAAACCCTAAAACCTAAAACCCTAAACCCTAAACCCTAAACCCTAAAAACCCTAAAACCCTAAACCCTAAACCCTAAACCCTAACCCTAAACCCTAAACCCTAAAACCCTAAACCCTAAACCCTTAACCCTAAACCCTAAACCCTAGTAACAAAGCAATTGATCATGATTAGTTGGTGTTTATCCCCTCGATATCGCAAGTTTCTTATGTCCAAACAAAGTATTTACTTGTTACTAATAAAAAATTTTAAAGTTTAGCCTGCGTTCTTCCTTAGATCCCTTCTTTTACTCCGATAGTATTGCTCATGAGTGTAAGGCACCACTACCACCACCCTTGCCCAAGCAAAGTGTCCTTCTTGACCACACTCAAAGCATCTCTTGGGCTTTGGCTTGCTTGGTTGATCATGAGTGGCTAGTGACTTGATGAGCTTTGTTTGATGAGCCTTGTAGCCAATTCCACTCTTGTCCATCTTCATGACGGTGTTCATAAAAAGCTCACTTTGAAGGTCCTTCCCCTTTGTGAACTTTGCTAACCCCATGGTTAGATGTTCCTTCTCTTTCTTGAGCTTGTTGTTCTCTTGAGTTAGCTTCTTGATGATTAGGTCATTGTTGCTAACTAACTCATCCAAGATGAATGTCTCATCTTCTTCTTGCTTGTCATACATCAAACCAAGCTTGAGATATTGATTTTTTTCCTTGAGCAACTTGTTCTCATATGCAAGCTTCTTGTCTTGATCAAGTGACTCAATCACATTGGTCTTGTGCTTGGCTTGTTCTTGCAACTCTTTCTTGAGCATGACAATTTCATCCTTGAGCTTGATAGTGTCCTCATAACTCTCGGCCACTACCACTTTCTTGCCCTTGCAATCAACACATTTGCTTGTGCTCTCCACAAGTAAGTCATCACAAGATGTGGCTACATCAAGCTTAGCAACATTGTTAGTAGCAACATGTGTTTCATCAATTGCAAGTTCATAAGCAATCTCAAGGTTGTCATAGTTTGCTTTTAGAGTTGTTAGTTCTTCTTTCATTGCTCTATATCTAGTGATAAGCTCATCATGAACACTCTCAAGTTTATCATGTTTTTCTTTGAGCTCTTTTAGAGAGAGTTTGAGCTCCTTGAGCTTAGTGGTCATGATCTTATTTTGGTCTCTAAGCTCATCACTAGACTTAAGCTTTGCTAGAAGTGTGTCATTTTCAAGTTCAAGCTTTTCATTTTCACTTCTAGTCTTTCTTATGACTTTTGTGTATTTGTTTAGCAATTTTACAAGTTCATCATAAGAGGGTGATTCATATTCACTATCACTTTCACTACTCTCATCCTCACTTTGTACCTTCCGGTCACCTTTGGCCATAAGGCATAGGTGTGTAGAGGATGTAGATCGTGGTGAAGATGATGGTGATGGAGCATCGATGGCGATGGCGGCAACCTTCTCATCATCACTTTCATTGCCGGAGGAGTCACCACTTGAGCTTTCAATGTCGGTGAGCCAATCACCAACAATATAAGCCTTGCCATTCTTCTTCTTGTAATGCTCCTTCTTCTTGCCACCTTTCTTCTTGTATTGCTTCTTGTCATTCTTCTCATCATCACTTGAGTCATCTTGCTCTTTGTTCTTCTTCTTGTACTTGTCCTTCTTGGGCTTTGGACATTGATGAGCAAGATGACCAAGCTCACCACAATTGTAGCAATCCATCTCGGAGATGGGCTTCCTCTTGCTACTTGTGAAGAACTTCTTCTTCTTGGAGTCAAAGTTGACTCCATTCTTGTTGAGCTTCTTCAACATCTTTGTGGTTCTTCTCACCAAGAGGGCAATAGATGCATCATCATCACTTGAAGTTGATGACTCAACTTCAATCTTCTTGGCTTTATCCTTGTGAGAAGCTTTGAGAGCCAAGTCCTTCTTTTCTTTCTTGGTCGACGAGGAGCCATCTTGAGGGTTCATGT
This sequence comes from Sorghum bicolor, assembly GCF_000003195.3. Classification (NCBI taxonomy): domain Eukaryota; kingdom Viridiplantae; phylum Streptophyta; class Magnoliopsida; order Poales; family Poaceae; genus Sorghum; species Sorghum bicolor. Next base: position 2,422 of record NC_012876.2, read on the forward strand.
GCATGTACATCTCATGAGCATTGATCTTCCCCAATATGGTGGTTGGTGTAGCGGTGGAAAGATCGCCTTGATGAAGCACGGTTACTATGTGCCCATATTTCTCAATGGGAAGCACACATAGTATCTTCCTTGCTACATCCGCCGTACTCATTTGTGTAAGCCCAAGTCCATTTAGCTCCTCTACAATGACATTCAAGCGTGAATACATTTCATTAGCATTTTCTTTAGGAAGCATTTCAAATGTATTAAGCTTGTTCATCACTAGGTGATAGCGTTCCTCGCGTTCACTCTTTGTTCCCTCATGGAGCGCACAAAGTTCCTTCCAAAGTTCATTGGCGGTTTTGTGGCTCCGAACACGGTTGAACACCTCTTTGCAAAGACCTCTAAAGATGTGGTTTTTGGCCTTTGCATTCCACTTCTCGTTTTCTTGCTCTTGTGGAGTAAGAGCGGTGGCTCTTTCCGGAGGGGCAAACCCTTCGGTCGCGGCTTTTAGGCACTTTACATCGCATGCCTCAAGGTATGACTCCATCCGTATTTTCCAATACGGGAAGTCGTTCCCATCGAACATGGGTGGCGGTCCATCCCCGTTAGACATCTTTCTCTAGGTGGTGAAGCCTAAATAATGAGCACTAGGCTCCGATACCAATTGAAAGGATCAAGATGCCCAAGAGGGGGGGTGAATTGGGCTTCTCTAAAAATTTAAGCAACCTATAAGCTCCAATTCCACCCCTTGTGCCTAGAGTGTCCTAGAGAGCTACCGGATAAAAGTTTTGCAACCTAGTTCCAATCCTATTCTAGCATGGCAATTCTAAGAATGTAAAGGCATAAAGTAAATGCTAGAATGTAAAGGAGTAGTGGAAGAAAATGCTCGGCGATGTTTTGCCGAGGTATCGGAGAGTCGCCACTCTCCACTAGTCCTCGTTGGAGCACCCGTGCAAGGGTCTTGCTCCCCCTTGGTCCGCGCAAGGACCAAGTGCTCTCCACGGGCTGATTATTCGACACTCCATCGCGGTGAATCGCCCAAAACCGCTCACAAGCTTGACACGAGCCACCCACAAGAACTCCGGGCGGTCTTCGTGCCTCCAATCACCACCGAACCGTCTAGGTGATGGCGATCACCAAGAGTAACAAGCAACGAACTCTCACTTGACCCAAACAAGGCTCTAGAGAGTGGTGGATGCACACTTGACTCTTGGAACTCACTAGAGGAGGATTCTCTCAAGAAATCACTCAAATCTCAATCCTCTCTAGGCTCTTTGCAACTCTCTTACTCCACAACAAGTTTCACTGATGTTCAAATGGGCAAGAGAGCTCTTATGGATGAGGTAGAGAAGTATAAATACTATCCACGAAGTCCAAAGGTCGGCCAACCATTTTCCACTGAAAACGGGGTCACCGGACACACATTATGTTGCACCGGACGCACTGCACCGAGCGTCCGGTGCTTCATAACGGCTACCTGCGCTTGTCTCTGACAGGTCACCGGACGCTAACTCCCAGCGTCCGGTGCACCGTCCGGTGCTTGGGGAAACTTTACATGCTCCCTGCGCATGGGACCGGACGCTACCCGGCGCGTCCGGTGCTAGCGTCCGGTGCTCAGGGAAGGCTTGCAACCTCCCTGGGTAAGGGACCGGACGCTACCCGGTGCGTCCGGTGCCTAACCCTAAGCACCACACTATTCCAACGGCTAAGGACCTCACCGGACGCACTCACAGAGCGTCCGGTGCAGCGTCCGGTGCCCCTTTGGGCACCCAAACTCCGTCGAAAAGCGATTTCTCGAAAGCGAAGTTGGTTTAACTCGATCTAAGGACTATCTCTGAGCTGCCTAGTGCTAGGTTTACCAAGTGTGCACCACACCTAAACCTAAAGCCTTGCCTAAGTCAAGCTACTAGATCAAAGCCCCTCTTAATAGTACGGTCAAAAGAAAACAAAGTCCTAAACTACTCTAAGTGCCCTTCTTCACCATATGGCACTTAGACCTAGTCTAGTCTTGACGATGTCCATCCGTCCTTTGAAAACCAAAACGATTTCCACTATTAAGTAGGCATGTACGTCCCTGTTCATCGAGTACCTATTTACCATGACCTTACTTATGACTTTGCCTCTGCAAAACACACGTTAGTCATAGTAATCAACCATGTCATTAATCACCGAAACCACTAGGGGCCTAGATGCTCTTTCAGGCGCCAAGTCTTGCTCAAGCTTCACCGTCACACGCGGTCCCTCGCTTCAAAGCCTCCGACTTGCCCTTCACTCTTGCAACCGGTCCATCAAGCCAAGCCTCATCTTGATCTTCTCCACCTTGGTCACATGACTCCATGTCATGTCTCATATGCAATGAGCTCCTCCATCATCATATAATCACCTGTGGACTAATCTCCTGTGTATCTCACATAAACACTATTAGTCCACCTAAGTTGTCACTCAATTACCAAAACCAAACAAGGACCTTTCAAACTCCCCCTTTTTGGTAATTGATGACAACTCTACAAAGATATGGAAATTAAGCTTTTTCAAGCTAGCACTTCACACAAGTGTAAATTGCTAACTTGTTTTGGATTTTATGCTACTTATCCAACATTTAAGCTCTATGTCAAAATTTGGATAAGCACCATAAAATCCTACTAAGTGCTAAGGTGTATAGAATAAACCTTTATAGCTCGATACCAAATTCGATATCATTTGAAGTATTCGATGTACACCATCCTTAGCACCATGAGTAGCTAGACAACAAAGACACTAGAAACCCCGTGAGATCAACATTAAAAGCAAGGGTCTAGTCTTTACTTGAAGAACACAAGTCTAGCTACCAACCTATGCATGCTAGTTATCATATCATCAATCAAGTTCTATAACTAGCATACACCACACAAGCATGCATATTGAATTTAAAAACTTATGCAATGCAAGCAAGCACATGAATATGCACAAATCAAATGCAATCAATCAATGTTCATGAGCTTGCTCCCCCTACTTGTGTGCTTCTCATGTTCAAGAATTTTGATCCATCTTTTTCTTCAATGTTGCTCCCTTGTCCATGTCCATCTTTGATCTTCTCCCTTGAAACATATCTTTTGTTGTCCAACTTATCCCATGATCATATCTTTGTTCCAACTTCTCCCCCTTTGTCATCAATTTCCATAAAGGTATGTGATAACAATTAAATCACTTGATACCAATTGTAAAAATGTGAATCTCATTGTGACAAAGGATTGCATTGGGATAGATGGTTGAGGCTTGAATCTTGCATTTTTGATGGACATCACCATGTGTTGGAATGACATTACTTGAATTGCTCTGGAGATACCACATAGGATCTTTGACCTTGATACCATTTGGTGGGGCACTCCCCCTATGTCATAGCATGGGTCATTCACTTGTCAATCTTGTTGGTGAGGGAACATTCTTTTCTTGATGATCACTTAAAGTTGAGGATCACTTGTGGAACCACCTTCTTGTATGATAGACACCATATGTATAAATGTCATATCATTTGAAAGATCTTGTCCGATACCATATAGAAATCTTCTTCCAATTGAAGGTCTTCTAGTATGGAACCACTTGTTTCCTTTCTTGAACATTTGCTATCATGAGTACCAATTGTAGGATACCAATTGAAGAAACATTTGAGTTTAGATATCCATTTGCATTGTTGTCTTGTTCTTGTACTTTAATCATCATGAGCTTCTAATTGTAGACTTGAACTAAGTTGATTTGCTAAAGCTTCCAAGTCCGGTTTGAACCAATGACAAGCTTTTTCACATGCCAATGTTGTACTTGTCACTTGTTAACAATCCAAAATAGATCAAGTACTTGGGTTCACTAGCTCATGAACAAACTCATACACATACCACTAGATCCATTAATCATTCAAGCAATAGTGGTAGGTTATGAATTGAAATTTTTTCATTTGTTATGCATGATCCTATTAAGCATGTACTATATGCACTAACCGCATACTAGTAAGGGATGAAATGATCATGCACATTACAATGATACCTTTGCTATCTTGGAGTAGAGGATAGTCAATAAGATTCCAATTTAGCTCCAAATAGCAATGTGAAGTCCAATTGATAAGCTTGGTGAAGACCAATTATAAATGTCAATTGATAGATTAAATCTTCACCCATATGAATTTAGAACCACTTATGGTCAAGTGCACTTTCATGTTGTGGTTGGCTTGCTTCTTCTTTTGACCATTGCTTGCATGAGAGAACTATTAAGAATATCACTTGAAATAACATGACTAGCTCTCTTTTGGGTGTTGCTAAATCTCTTGATCAATCCTTTTGATTGCTTCAACTAAGCATCTCAAATGTCCTTTAAATCACCACTTCCATGTTAGCCGTCCAAGCACCACACTTGGTTTACCCACTCCTCGGGCGGCACGCCCCTCTCATAGGGAGAAGTGACCTCTCTCCAAAGAACTATTCTTGATACTCACTTGAATTGCTTTGATTGATTGATTCAAGTGACGGACTTAATATGATGAGTAACCATGAATCCTTCTTTAAGTCCTTTTCTTTCTACTTGTTTGAGTCCTTTTCTTTCTACCAAATGATCTCCAATAGTCACTAGAACTTAAACTTCATCTTCATCTTGAGTTTGATCTTGATCTTCAATTTGAGTACCAAATGTGCACACCAAGTACATTCCATAATCAAATGACCTTGTACTCATAACTTGTCATGCTTCTAGATCAATTCAAAACCAAACTTAGGTGCCTCAAACACTTGTAAACATGTTTCCAACTTGATGACCTTTCAATTGAAGTGACTCTTGATCAATCCAATAATTGTCACTTTTCTGGCAGATTCTGTACAGTTTTAAAGAAATATCCATATCCCACAATGTACAGATCCAAATACTACGAAATTTGGTGGAGATGTGATTAACTGAGTCATCTAGCATCTATAAAAATTTAAGTTTCATTTGACTTATAGATTGCTACCAGATTTCAATTCTTCCACCACTGCTACATGCTGAAAACTGCTGCACTGTAGCTGATAAGATCCACTCCAAAACCGAAGTATCCCTTATCCAATTTTCATGAGATTTTTACAGCATCTTCTATGATAAATGTACAGCATGCATACCAAATTTCAAGCCATTCCAAATAGATTTGATCACTCAAACTCAGACTTGATCTTAGCTAGCTCTGGTTGTCAATTTTTGGCAGATTTCAAGTAATTGAGCTATACTTGTTCAAATTGAACCAAACTTGAAATCAACTTGATTGAATACTTTCATAAGATATATATCCATTTAATCCACTTACTAAGTATCATCTTATAAACTTATCCAACTCAAATCAATCCAAACTTGATTACTAATCATTTTATCCATTCAATCATCTTATAGCAAGCAACATTGCATATATATCCAATTCAATCAACTTATATACACCCAAACGAATGTGATCAATAAAGATATACCTTGGTTAGCTCATGATCATCCAATTTTCAAGCTTCAACTCATGTATTTGCAAGCCATCAAATAATCCAATAGATTACCACAACTTGAATATTTTCACTTGTATGTTATAGCACTTGGACTTCACTATCTTGTCTTGGCATTAGGATAAGATAAGCACTAAGCTTCAATACTTGACTCAATCATATGATGAACAATTATAGCATCAATTGAATCAAGCCTCCAATGCCGATGGTACCTACATACATTCATCCACTTTTTGATGGTACCCAAACTAGTTTGGGTCCTCTCAAGTTAGGTGCAACATACTTAGGCATAGCCTTAGTATGAGTAGCGGGATGTTTTGCAATAGCAACCATAGAGGTACCATTTCCATCCTTTCTAAGCATAGTATTATCATCAATTGAAATGGGCTTAGAATTAGTACCTAGGGGACATGAATAAGCCATGTGTCCCTTTTCCCGGCACAAGTAGCAACTTCTCTTTGATTGAGCCTTTTCTTCCTTGCTCATGTGTTGCTTCTCATTGCCTTGCCTCTTGAGAGTTGCTTGAGCCTTCTTCTCAAGTTTGGTAGGACACCTCGAGGCAAAGTGTCCATCATCCTTGCACTCAAAGCACTTGATGTGAGCATAAGCTTTCTTCTTGTCTTCATTCTTGCTCATCATCTTGGCATCTTGGATTTGCATTGGATGCCTTGCTCTTCCACCCCTTCTCGTCTTCTTCTTCTTCATAATCAAGTCATCACCATGATGGTTGATCTTGACTTGAACTTGGGGCTTCTTTTCTTGCTCATCTTGTGGCTTAAGTTGAGGCTTTACTTGTTGCTTCACCAATTGCTTGGTTGGGCACATTGAGGTGAGATGACCCCAAGTGCGGCACTTGAAGCATTTGACATGCTTTAGCCTCTCTTCTTCTTTTATCTTCTTGAGCTTCTTTTTGTTTGGGCAACTATTTGCAAGATGTCCCACTTCATGGCACCGGTAGCACATGAAATGAGAGAGCTTTTCTCTCTCTTGCTTTCTTTTGCCCTTTGTCATCTTCTTCTTGAAGCCAAGGCCACACTTGTCACCATAGATTCTTTGAGTCTTCAATATATGGTCAAAGGTGACTTTTGAGTTGTAACACCTCTCCAACTTGTTGCTCAAATTCTTCACTTGTTCATTAAGCTCATTGTTCTCCTTCAAAAGGTTAGTCTCACAAGACATAGAAGTAGAACAAGCATCTAAATATGAAGAACATGGCATAGATAATAAATCATCACAAGAGGTGGATACATGCTTCTTGCCTACATCACAAGGGTTAGTAGCAATATGTGATTGATCATTTGACCCAAGTGATGAGCTCTCACTAGTTTTAATTTCTTCATTAGAAATCTTCTTAGTGAGAAAAGCATGATCTTTTACCAAGTTATCATGAGTAACACAAAGTTCCTCATGAACCAATTTTAGCTCCTCATGTGAACAAGTAGTAACATAAAGTAGATGCTTTTGTTGTTCACATGTGGTCTTTAGAAATGAGTTTTCATTTTTCAATTTACTTGTTTTAGCCATCTCATTTCTTAAAGCTTTGGTGAGTCTACATACAAGCTCAAAATTTGGATCATCACAATCAACAATCACACCTCCAATAGATACCTTGCCGTCGCCGTGAGACATGGAGGAATGTGATGAAGTGGATGAGCTTGTAGAAGCATCACTCTCATAGCCATCATCTTCATCTTCACTTGACCATGAGGTGGAGCAATCCTCCACAACCACCTTGTTGTGGTCATGCTCAACATCCTCATGTATCTCCACCTTTGGTTCCTCCTTTTTGAACTTGCCATCATCCCATGTGGAGGAATCACCGAAGGTGTGTTTGATAGACTCCCACATTTCATATGCGGTTCCTTTGGAGTTTATCCTATCAAACAACTCAAAGCTCAAGGATTTCATTAGATAACAATAAGCTTCACAATCAAGTTCAAAGAGAACCTTTTGAGCTTTGGTGAGATTCTTATGGTCCAAGTTGTGTGTGAGACCATTAGTAACAATCCACCAAAATTTAGGTCCCTTTGCACGAAAATGATCAAGCATGTGATTTTTCCAAAGTGCAAAGTTTGTACCATCAAAAATGTGTGTCTCACAATCATCTATCCCACTAGACGCCATCCTCTCAGGTCGGTGAAGACCACAAATGAGAGACCTAGCTCTGATACCACTTGAAGGGTCGAGATGGCGGACTAGAGGGGGGGTGAATAGTCCTTTCTAAAACTTATCGCGCCGGCTAGCTGAAACAAATGCGGAATTAAAACTATCGGTCTAGCCAAGACTACACCCCTCTATCTAAGTTCTCTAGCACCTTGAAAAGATCCTAAACAAGCAAGCAAGGTGCTACCTTAGCAAGAGCTCACCTAACCAATTCTAGGAGCAAGGTCACACAAACCTATGCAACTAGTACTTAGCAAACCGGGGGAGCTCCTACACAAACTAGTGAGGCAAAGCGCACAAAGCCTAAGCTCACTAGCAAGCTCAATAACAAGGCAACTAATGCCAAATTAGTGAGCACAACTTACTTAGCTACACAAACTAAGCAAAGTGACTAACAAGGTTACACAAACCAAATTAGTCACAAAAGGGAACCACTTCTAGCTACACAAGCAAGAAGGTAACTAGCAAGCTACACAAGCTAACTAATTACAAGAGCAACTACACAAGCACAATTATATGAATGTAAGAACAAGCTTGTGTTAGGAACTTGCAAACCAACGGGAAGAACAATGTTGACACGATGATTTTCTCCCGAGGTTCACTTGGTTGCCACCAAGCTACGTCCCCGTTGAGACAAGCTCCAAGGTTGCCGCCGGTCCTCTTGCTAGTGGTGACCCGCAAGTCACACTCTCCCACGTGGAGTGCTTACCACAAGCTCTAGCACTTGACCCGGCCGGACCACTTGTCGCTCTTCACGTCTCGCTCAACTAGAGTTGCTCTTCGCGATCCCCGCGGGGTGAGCACCGTACCCCTCACAATCTCTTCTCCGGAGCACCGCACAATCTCCTTGCGTGCTTCGACGGAGTCACAAGCCACCAAGCCGTCTAGGAGGTGTCAACCTCCAAGAGTAACAAGCACCACCGGCATGCAACACGAACACCTAGTGCCACTCGATGCAATCTCTCAATGCAACGCACTAGAATCACTCACTCGCTATTGATTCGCACTCTTGCAAGCACAAGTGAGTTAGAGGCTTTCCTAGCACTCCTCAAGCATGGACACTAAGTCCCAAGGGTGCTCAGAACCGGCCAAGGCCGGCCACCACTTCTATTTATAGCCCCAAGGGCTAAACTAGCCGTTGCCCCTTCACTGGACGAAACACGTGGGCACCGGACGCTCACAGGGAGCCACCGGACGCTCAACACCCAGCGTCCGGTGCTCAGCTGACCGCCACGTATCACAAGCCGTTTGAAGTCGACCGTTGCCGCCAACGGCTACTTCGCACGCGCGCCTGCACAGCACCACCGGACTATGGGCACCGGACGGTCCGGTGCTCACCGGACTCGTGCGCAGAGAGTTTGTCAAACTCGCGACCTCACCGGACGCTAGGCACCGGACGGTCCGGTGCTCACCGGACTCGTGCGCAGAGAGGGTTGCAAAAACCCCTCACACCGGACGCTAACCACCGGACGCTCTCAGAGTGCGTCCGGTGCTTAACCCTAGCAGGGTCAAGCTCACCGGACGCTGAGGCCAGCGTTCGGTGAGTGTTTCTCAGTGAGAAAACACTCCCGCGACTTCTCTAAATTTCCCTCCGGCGCAATAGAAAATATACACATATTTTTCTCAAAAGCGCCAAATCCCGCCGAGCTTGCCCTAGGAACTCCACCTCCTTTGTAAATGTGCCAACACCACCAAGTGTACACCACCATGTGCAAGTGTGTTAGCATTTTCACAAACAATTTCCCAAAGGAGTTAGCCTCTCAACTTGCCACGCCACTCGATCCTAACACGTATGCAAAGTTAGATCGCTCAAGTGGCACTAGATGACCGATATGCAAACAAGTTTGCCCCTCTTGATAGTACGGCCATCTATCCTAAATCCGGTCATAAACTTCTCTAAACACCTATGACCGGTGAAATGGAAATGCCCTAGGTTATACCTTTGCCTTGCGCTTTCCATTCCATCACCTCCAATGTTGATGCAACACATGCACCAACCAATCACCAAATGATATGATCCACTTCATATCATCACATGACCGTATTGGTTCATCGATCTTGACCACACTTGCTCTTCACCGTTGCCTCGGTCCATCGGCGCCAAGTCTTGCTCAAGCTTCACCGTCACACGCGGTCCCTCGCTTCAAAGCCTCCGACTTGCCCTTCACTCTTGCAACCGGTCCATCAAGCCAAGCCTCATCTTGATCTTCTCCACCTTGGTCACATGACTCCATGTCATGTCTCATATGCAATGAGCTCCTCCATCATCATATAATCACCTGTGGACTAATCTCTTGTGTATCTCACATAAACACTATTAGTCCACCTAAGTTGTCACTCAATTACCAAAACCAAACAAGGACCTTTCACTATTCACCCCCCTCTAGCCATATTAAGGACCTTTTAGTGTTTCACCTGCATTGTACAACCAAGGAAGCGATGTTCGGTGTTTTTCCCCTAGCATTTCTTCAGTTTTGGTGTAACGACCGTGCTCACATTTTGGTAGGTACACAACCCCCATCCTGGTCTAATCATCCTTAGGAACAACATCAGGAACGATAGTTCCTGACATTCGTAAATACCAAAACAAACTAGATGAAGAACCCTAACTCAAGAAGCGCCAACAAAAGAAAATTGCAATCTTGCACAACCATAACCCAAAATTGATGCCAGGTTTGATGAGAAGCAACATCTTGCCGCCTCGAAAGATTATTGGGGATTTCACAATATCCGAACCATCAAAACCCTAATCACTGAACCCTAAATTGAAGGGGGGTTGAAATTCTTGCATGAGACGACGCTCTTGTAGTCATGGAGTCATTGGAATAAGAGCCTTCGGTCTGGCCAGATTTACAGGCCAGGCTATTACTAACTATAGAGCCAAACACACCCTATATCTCTCCTGGGAGATTTAACCTTTTTACCATTATAACGATTGACACCTTCTTAGATAGCATTTTAACGGTTGTCAATATATTTTCATCAGCGTAGAGAGAAAATAGCTACAAAAGTACTACATTTGCTCATGTGGCACGCCAACTCTTCATGCATGTGTGAATCCCAGTTTGCAAGGCATGTAAAAATGTTCCTCCTACCCCTGCACTCTCCTTCTCTAGCCTCTTCCTCTCTACCAACGACACACATTTCATCAAACACTCTTAGGCGAGCACCGCGCGCTCTCGCTTGCATTAGGCTCTGACCAGCATGTTGTACCCGTCGGGCTGTAGCTTGCACTGCAACACCATCAGCCCGAGCAGCCGGTGCACGCTCTTGAGGTCAACAGTGTGTGCTCCATAAGACCAGAGAAGGTCTGCAGGTTTGAGAGCATGCCTCGCGCATCATCTACTTGAGGAAGTCCATCGCGTCAGGCCCTCTTTAGCGCGCGGTTGTTGGTGGACGCACGGAACACCACCTCCTACTTTAGCCACGTGCATCGTGCACGGACAAAGCACCACCATAGCAGCGACCTCAGCGCATGGAAACTTGTCACAGCGACTGCGCCAGTCGTGTCCTCAGCTGCCAGGGCGACATGCGCAATGCAAGCACGACGAGGGTTACTAGAGACAATAGTCTGGTGCCATGACGCGCAGCTTTGGCCTCGGTCAGCAATTGTCGCGACAAGGCCGTCGAGGTCTCCAACAAGCTGGACGCTAACGACAAATGAAGTCGACGAACGCCAAGGAGCTCCAGCACCGCACACACACAGAACCTCTAGGCGGAACGAACGTGCATGGACGCACAGACGCGCGCACATAGACACATAGACGCAGGGACGCACGCATGCATATTCAGGACACACACACGCATGCATATTCAGGACCTGTCACTCCATTTACGAGGTCGCGTGGGCGCACCTCCATCCGAAGCCCATGCTCTTCATGAACAGCGTGAGTGACATCTTCTGCTCCATGCAGTGGCCCAACATGACGTCATGAGGCTTAAACCTGGTAGATGGAGTAGGTCACTGGCGAGCCCATGAGAACGAACGCGTCGTTCGGGAGGACGTCGTCTTGCAATGACATGCTTGGAGTCCTCGGGCACCGAGGGGTACCAACACGTCTCCGAGAGTGTTGTCTTAAAGCAGAGCAAAGCTCACCGTGGTTGGCACGCTGTGAAGAGATAGGAGGCTCGAAGTGAGCGACCCTGATGAGAGGTTCGCCACTACCTGCAGCTCTGATGTGGACTCGAGTCCGTGGACATGGCAGTGGTGCTAGTGACGGAGGAGACAGACCACGCTAGCGAAGGACGAGCATTGTGTGGTCCATACGATGGCGGTTCCCTGTGTCAGATGTTGCTCGCTGTGGCGTAGTCCAGGCGGTGTTAGATGCAAATGGTGCCTACCGGCACGTGTGGGTTCCTATAGAGCGTCACCTTATCCAAGCACTGTCCAAGACTAAAGATGGCAACGGGCAAAATCCGCGCGGATAATATCTTTGCATGTCCGCACCCGCGACCAAAATCTTGTGCCCGCACCCGCGCCCGCTACCCGCCACGGGTAGGAGCTTGTGCCCGTGCCCGCTATCCGCGGGCATGTCCGTATACCCGCCATAAATACATTTATTTTACAGAAGCATGTGTCAACAAACATATAAATGTTAAATATATACACAGAATAACAGAAATATAAAAAGATCACACATTCACAGGGTCTCAGGTAGTTCTTCACACATACACAAAAATAATCTCAGTAGTTCTAGTTCACCGCACAGTATGTATCAAATTGTCACTCGATTTGCATGGGAGGTTTGCACTTGGGAGCTACCAGGGGTTGCCATTGTAGCTGTACATCACAATATGTATCAAATTGTCACTCGATTTATTACTTTAGTAGGCTGATTTTGAACTGGAATATAAAGACAAGAACTAAAAAGGACAAGATCTGTTGGGAGGCATCAAGAACAAGCAAAATAGGGAACTTGGCTGTGAACTTGCGATGGAGAAGAGGAAGACGACGACGGCCTGTCACCCAGCACCTGGAGGTGGACGAGGTGGTGGTAACTGGTAAGGGTCTGTCGGATCAGAAGGGGTCGGTCTCCTACAGGCCCGTGCGACGCCGCGAGCTCGTGAGCGCCGATGGGGTGCGGCCGTGCGGGATGCAGGGTGCCGGGATCTGGCGGCCGATGGCACCTGGGCGCCTGGCAGACGCCGATGGGGTGCAGGTCTGCGGCTCTGCGCTGCGTCACTATGGGATGCGTGGTGTCGATGTGTGGTGGTGCTGAGTGCCTGCCAGGAGATCGAGATCTGGCCGGAGGCGTCGCCGCGTCGGGCTCGGGAGGAGACTCGCGAGTCGCGACTTCGTAGTCGCGCGAGTCGCGATTCTGATGGGCGACGGCGGCGCGAGGGAGGGGGGGAATTTGGACCAAGACTGAGGAGTGGGAACCCTAGAATCGAGCCATATATATTACTTGTGCTATGGCCCACATGTCAGTGCGGGTGTTGCGGGTTTGCGGATACGGGCATAATATTTTCTTACCCGTGTAGGATTGCCCGTTGGGCACAAATCTTTACCCGCACCCGTGCCCGCGGGCACATATTGACGCCCGTATCCGCGCCCGCCGGGTCGGGTGCCCGCGGGTACGCGGATTTTATGTGCCCGTTGCCATCTGTATCCAAGACCCCGATGGAAACCACACAACGATGAGCTCCTGCCTAGTGCGGTGGAGAAGAAAGACGCTAGGGGCAGGGACTGTCATTTGACATGGGACCCTGACTCATATGTGCGCTGACACGAGGAGTTAGCATGCCACGTGAGCGAAAGTGGCAAATACATATCGAATTTCTCTTTTATCTGCTAAATCCGTATTGTCATTCGTAATAATGCTATCTCAGTAGGTGTTATTCATTATAATAGTAAAAAGTTAAATATCACATCTCTCTCCTTAGCTAGATCAACCTCGCTACAATGCTTCTTCACATGTAGGACATTTCAAGAATATGTTTTAGAAACAAGGAAAAAGGAAAAAAAAACAAAGGGTATGGCATGTCTGGCACAAGCAATGAAACCCGTTGGGGCGCAGATCGGACGGCTGGTATAGTATCCTGATGAAGTGACCTGAGCACGGCACAGCAGCGCACGGGGTGGGGGACCCAGACCGCAGTCGCACAGCAGCAGAAAGGCCAGGGAGAAGAGAGCCTCCCGCTCCCGCATCCGCACCGCGCCGCTGTGGAGAGGGAGAAGAGGGGGGAGGAAGGAAGAGACGCGAGGAGGAAGAAGAAGAAGAAGCAGCAGCAGCAGGCAAAACAGCAGCAGAAGCCCCCGTCCCATCACCCCCCTCCATCCAAGCGATTTCACTTATTAGCTACCGAGAAGCGGAGGAGGTGACCGCAATTCGCCCCCGCCCGCCGACCGATTCCATCGCTACCCGCCGTCCCTTCCCTCCTCTCTAGGGTTGTCTTGTGGGTGCGCCTGTGCTTCCCACCCTAGGGGCAGGTCCAGGGCCGGGCCGCCTCCTCGCTCCTTCCCGCCCCCGCTGCTCTCTTCTCTGCTGCTAGGGTTAGGTTAGGGTTCGACGCTGGGGGGAGGGGCATCCTTCTCCCTCGCCGCCGCCGCCGCCGCCAATGCCTCCCGGCGGTAGGCGCGGCGCCAAGCAGCGCCCCAAGTGGACCAGGGAACCCCAGCTGGGTGACCTCGTCCTCGCCAAGATCAAGGGGTACCCGCCCTGGCCAGCTAAGGTAAGGTTCCATCTTCCTGCCCCTCTTCTCTCGATCGCTACTGCTGCTCATACTGCCACACTAGGGTTTCACTCCCTTCCCACCTCATCCCTTCTGTGTCTGCTCGCCTCGCTTCAGCTAATGCTCTACATTCCCTGTCTCCGCAGATCAGCAGGCCCGAGGACTGGCAGCATAAGCCAACGCCCAAAAAGTTTTTCGTCTACTTCTACGGCACTGAAGAGATGTAAGCACTTTGCCCCACCACTGCTACGCTACCGTTATTTCCCGCTATATGTATATATTGCAACTACCATTCTTGTAACTCATCAATTAATTCCCTATTAGGTCACACCATTCGTCATATACGAATTGCCTAAAACTGTCACTCTAGATTACTTATTACATATTTAATAACAAAATCTGGTTAGTCAACATGTATGAATAGCAGGAGCAGCCCCTTGCTTTTCTACTCTGTTTAGTACTCCATGTTTAACATGTTGCAAGCCTGGGTTTGGCGTTTGCTCTTCGCTACGGATTGGGATTAGGTCTTTCTTTTGTCATGCATTAAGTCACCAAGGGCATGCAGTTCCCCAGTAGTGTTGTTTTGCTCACATAACTAGACGGTTCAGGTCACGACAAGGGGAGGTCAATGCCTACAATTTATTGTCCCAACTGTCAAATTTACAGTTTTTGCACTCCTTTGACCTCCCAATTATTCTCTAGCTGAACCACGTGTGGGTTTCACATCAAACAATGTATTTTGCAGTCCTTAGGAGAATATAATCCTTTATCTTTTCTATCTTCTTTTTCTTTGGCAAGATGGCTTTTATACATGAATTTATTAAAGAAAGAATTCAAATTTAGAGAAGCAGAGTTTTTGAGTTTATGGTTCTCAGTCCTGACTATTCTCATTTTCCCATAGGTGGATTGGATTTCATATGTAAATGGTTGTACATCTACTTTATCTGACTATTTTTGCTTATATGGTTAGATAATTAATTTCTGTGTATGTACCAAATCAACCCATTATGTTAAATTCTATAAAAATACACGCAACTTACTGTGGATGTAATGTTGCTTGCTGCTCTCTGCTTGGACAAATCTGAGGCATGATTTTTTTTTATAACGACGAGAGACAAAATCATTTATTACTAGAAATTGCTTCTTAAAATATCCTCGCTTTGTTGCTTTAAGCCTCTCATTTTGGTTACCCAGTCCATAAAATGCTCTAGACCATTCCTAAGGCCTATATTTTTCTAAAGTAACAGACCAAGAATGGTTTTCATTTCTTTCAAAGCTTGACAGAGCTCACTTTTTTTTAACTTGGTGTTCTTTAGCTGTTTTCCATGTTATCCTTTATGCATATGCATAGGATGTTTGATAATGTTGATAGTGAGCTACTGTTATAGGAGTTATTAATTGCTTGATGAATGCATTGGGTTGCATTAATTCGTAATATCATCGCCTAATAAATCCTTTTTTACTGTCTTTTCCTTGCTATGATAAGCACTTGTTTTGATGTTGTTGCTTCTGCTGTCTTACATATCTATCTTTTCCTTGTAATGATCACTTGGTTGCTAATGAATGAATATCATCCTGCAGTGCTTTTGTACCCCTGGCAGATCTTGAGGAATTTACTGAGAAGACAAAGAATGATCTGTTAGATCGAGCTCCAAATATTAAAGTTCAAAGGAAATATGTTCAAGTATTTAATGATGCTGTTGAGCAGATCTGCAAGGCCTATGATGAGCTGCCAAAAACATCTGAAGCTGCAAATGGAGCATTGCCTGATCGGTGTGAAAAGACTACAGAGCACCTTGTGAGGTCACCTGATGTTGGTGAGACTCCAGGATTGGGACAAATGGAAGGTGTAAGCCCTACTGATTACTCAAATACTTCAGGGCAAGGGTCAGGGACTGAGGAGGATGTCAAAGATGGTGGTCATGAAATAGGGGATCATTCTTTAACAGTTCCTCAAAAGAAAACGTCTTTACTACAGGATCCTAAGCATCCCAAGACAAACAAGTCTGCCGCATCCAAGTCTGTTCTTGACATGTACACAGAACAGGAGCATTCACCAACATCTGCGCACACAGAAAGGGAGACTGAACAGGTAAAAGTTGAAAAAGAGAGCCGTTCCCTAGAAGGTTTTGTTTTGGAACCTAACTTGGAGGTGGTTTGCGCCCTTGAAGCGCCAAAGAAATCTAAATCCAACAAGCTGTTGAGGGATGCTTTAAGGAAGGAAAACAAGCATGCTGGTATTGGTAGTCCTACTGGAAGGATTGCTGCTGAGGCTGCATCTGATGTTGTATTAAACATAAGTGCTGGCAAAGAGAGCAGAGAATTTAAGAAGTCAAAAATCATGACAAAACAATCACTGAAAACTGATTCAGAGAAAAGGGATTATGATAAAACTGTGCATGGCAAGCCTGACAAGCAGTTGACTGGAAAATCATCTGCAGGGGCAGGGTTTTCTTCCAATAAGAAATCTCTGCCAGGTATCGGACAGCACAAGATGGACAGTAGTGCTGATACACGTCCAGCAAAGAAGCCAAGACTTCTGGACAGGGCTGGTGAAACAGATAAGACAGTTGCCAAGAGTGAGACGAAGTTAAACCTAAATTATGAAAAGCATAATGCTATGAAACATGAGCGATCTACCGCTATGGAAACTGGTAAAAACACAATTCTTAAGACTGGTACCAGTGATGATAGGGCACGGAGATCAGGTGGTGTTGTATCACCCATATCAAGGCTTCATTCTGAGGTCATGGAACCAGCATCTGGTTCTGTAACTCAGTTAGGTGTTGCTGATTCTGTTAAAAAGGGTTCCAGCATGAAGGAGGATGCCTTGCGTGTCGATAGGCAATTGGTGAAACCTAAGAGAAGAGCATGTCGTTTTGATGATGATGAGGATGAAGGACAGCGGACACCACTTCATAGAACTTCTTCCAAATCTATCGGGGAAATTCATAGAACTTCTGCCAAATCTATCGAGCGTGTCCCAAGTGAGAAAGCAGGTACTCGGGGAAATTTTTCTTCACATGTTGGTAATGCTCCTGGAAAAAAATCAGGCCCTGCAAGAGAAGAGAAATCAAGGAATGTTAGGATGTCACCTGTGAAGAATGAGCCAGTTTTTTCTTCACCGAGTCAGGATAAAGTGCATGCTAGACACCAGGTAACGGGGAGAAGACTAACCACAGGGTCAGTTGAGACTCCTGCTGTCATTGGTAACAAAATGAACCTGGTTGATTGCAAATCCTCTGCTCAAGTAAAAATGCCGGCATCCTCTGAGTTGAAGAAACTTCATAGTAGTTCTTCTAAACCATTGCACCTAACATCTGGGAACTCCCATTCCCGAAACCATCCTGCCCCAGAAAAGATCACCTTGCTGCCCAAATCAGAAGAAACAAAGGCTAAATCTAAGCCAGCTACGTCTGTTGAGCATAAGGTGGGCATCACTTTGTCAACTGAACGGACTGGGAAGCGGGATCACTTGAAAGAGGAAAGGTATACTGCTTTGAGTTTTGAACTGCCCAAGTTTCTTTCTGATACTTATCTTTTTGTGTTCAAACAGTTTTAGCTGCACACTTTGTTTATAGTTTGTGGTTTTCTTATGCAGATCCAGTTCTGTTGATAAAGCAACTTCTTCTGAACCTAACCCTGACTCGGCCAAGTCAATAAAACATCTTATTGCAGCTGCCCAAGCAAGGAGGAATCTTATGGCTTCTGCTCATGCAAAATTTGATGGGTCTTCAACTGATAATGCTGCTATTACCTCCACACCATATGGTTTGCCAGGACTAAGCCCTAATCCTGTTTTCCGCATTCCATCCCCACCCAGAATTGCTTTTCCCGAGAGTCCTGGTCAACGTATTCTGAAAAGCCCAATGGAGCTTGACAATGGTCATGGAAAGAGTCCCAAATCTAGGCAGGCCAGTGGTTCACCTGGTGGTGGTACTGATGCAGCAATTGCTCGTGATGCTTTGGAGGGAATGATAGAGACTTTATCGAGGACAAAGGATAGTATAGGACGTGCAACACGCCTTGCAATTGAGTGCTCTAAATATGGCATTGCTGGAGAGGTCCTCTCTCTCTCTCTCTCATATGCCATCTGCATCACTGTTTCATTGTTATTTCACTATCCTTATTATTTCTCTTCCAGATTGTCGAGCTTCTCATACAGAAATTGGAGAGCGAGCCTAATTTGCATCGCAGAATTGACCTCCTTTTTCTTGTGGATTCCATAACACAGTGTTCTCATTCTCAGAGAGGTAAAATTATTCTTTAAAGTATATTATATTAATCCTGCTTTTAGAGCTATCTTTTGCCCAAAAAGTTATTCTTTGAATTCTGAAATGTTCAGGAGTTGCTGGGGCTTCATATGTTCCCACTGTTCAAGCGGCATTGCCTCGTCTTTTGGGTGCTGCTGCTCCACCTGGAGCTGGTGCTCGAGAAAACCGGCGCCAGTGCCTTAAAGTATTGGACATTATTATTGATTCTGATTTTTCTTTTTCCTAAACAGTGGGTCACTTGGCTGCCTGGCTTTGTAGGTTTTAAGATTGTGGCTTGAGAGAAAGATTATGCCAGAAGACATACTCCGAAAGTACATGGGTGACATTGAGGTGCCAAATGATGATACTAGCACTACTTTAATGTTGAAGCGACCATCCCGTGCTGAACGTTCTGTAGACGATCCTATTAGGGAGATGGATGACATGCTTGTTGATGAATATGGAAGGTATTGTGGGACTTGATATACCATTTACTAGTTCAGTAAATCATTTTTCTGTTTTTTTTTCTAGCTTGAGATGTAAGTTCTGGTGATCATCTACTCAATATTTTACTTTTAACAAGTTTGTTTATAATATTAGTATATCATGACTGGATAAACAGCTTAAAATTGCATTTCAGGTTCCCTTGGTTAGTATATGCTGGGTAGTAATAATCATGCCAGTCCCATATTGGAATTGCCACATATGCAGCTTCACATGACACTAAGTTGATGTTCTCTATCATTAGTTTAGAAGTCAAGAAACACAGCACTGCCAGTACCTACCCCAAATATGCATTGCTTTATTGTATCAATATCTTAAAATACAGTTGTTATGTTGTGGTATTATGGAACCTAAAATAGGCTATGGTAATGTCAAATGCTTTGACTACATTAATCCCTGCTATTAAGATCTTCAAAATACGGTTTATGCTAAGAGAGTCTTAGTCTTACATGACCAGGGTGCTTATGTTGCAAAGTTTGTGGACTTCAGTATGAAGCTTAGTGAACTTGCTATTAGGAAGTAAGGGCATGCTTCAAACTAATGAAATAACTCCCACATTGGATGTTTTCTGCTTTCCTGATCTTATTTTGGATTTTTGTTTTGCTTGTAGAGCAGAGTTCCCAGTACTTTAGTGTGTCTTTGTGTTGTATTATCTTTATCCAGCTTACCAGGCATTGTTGACGTATGCTTTGTGTTTTTTTCTGTTCTCAGCAATGCAACTTTTGAGCTTTCTGGAATTTTATCATCAAAAGTGTTTGAAGATGATGAAGACTTCCCCCGAAATAATGGGTCATCACCATTTGTTTCACGGCCTGTTGAAAGCGATGTCATACGAGAAACTGAAGAGACTATTGCTCCAGCATCTGTTGAGGAACACATTATTGGAGTAGAGAATGTAACTACTGATGCTGCTATGGAAGATGCTTTAGAGATACTAGGTAACATCCAACAGACTGATGGAGCTGTCCTTATTGAACATGACTCTAGTCAAGATCCAGGTTCAGAGCAGGCATTAATTGACCAGAATGAGCTTCCCCCTCTACCCGATGGCCCTCCACCGCTTCCATCAGATTCACCACCTCCTCCACCTCCTTTGCCTCCTTCGCCACCACCTGCTACACCACCGCCGCCACCACCTCCACTTTCTCCAGCTTCACCACCTCCGCCCCCACCTCCCCCACTGCCATCTGGACCACCTCCTCAGCCTGCTCCACCACCTCCTCAGCCTGCTCCACCACCTCTGCCAACCCAGGCCCCACCTCTTCCTTCTATTCCGCCGCCTGTTCCTTCATCTCCGTCATCATTGGGTTATCAGCCTCCAGCTCCAGAGTACTTCATGACGCCCAATGTAATAATTTTCCTAACTTACATATCATAGTGTGTTCTTGTTTATTTAGATTATAAAAAAGACTTGTGCTGCAGGGTAATCAATTGACCCAGATGACAGGAAATACATCAATTCAAGCTATTGGAAATACAACAACTTTCATTCCTGGTGGACCAGTTAATGGGCAAGCTGCGGTTAATTTTGTTACTTCAATGCCGGCAAACAATAACGTATTTATGGCACCACAAACTTCTAATGGTAATTACCAGTTTCGGCCCACTGGTGTACCTTTTCAGCAAGGGAATTTCAGTGCCTTTCCATCTGCACAAACGCCTCTAGTTCATCCCCACTCTCGTATGGCACACATGAATCCCATGGGCCAACAAGCTGTACCACCTCCGCGCAATCCTTATGCCGTGCAGTCCTTTCCAAACAGTCAGAGCCATTATCCACCTGAAGAACATAATTGGCTAGCAGGTGGCAGAGCATTATCTTGCTCAGAAGGGCCATTCATGCAGGATGGTATGCTCTCCCATAAGCTGTTTATGAGAGTTATTTTGCATCAACTTTTGGATTGACACTAATAGTAAAGTTCTCATGTAGGATATTCAAGATCGAACATTGACAGATCTTCAATGAATCCTATGAATCATCAACATACTGTTCTGAATCATTTGCCGTCTGGAGCACCACTACCAGGTCTCTGGTTTCTTAAAAGTTTATGGTTGTGTTCTTGGGGGCTGTGCTTTCATATGAATTTTCTTAATGATTTTTTAAAGATACACTGGCAATCAGGCCGCTTCAATTCCAGTGTGCTGCAATTGGAGCTTGACTTGTAGGAAAAAAAACATGTGTTGGATGATCTATATATATTTCCTTATGGTTTTCTCAAGACTTTTTAATTTTCTTTTGACAGGCCATGTTCCTCAGATGCTACCAGCCAGGTCTGATATCCACACTCTTAATTGCTGGAGGCCTTCTTGATAGAGTTGTAAACTGAACCTCTTATTCGGTACTCTTCTCTTTTGCTCTCTGTGTGCTGCTTTTTTCCTCTGAGTCATCTTTCTTTTAGATTTTTGTCTTAAGATTCTCTCATCTATATTCACTCAACTGAACTTTTCTGAAACTGTTGCTCTTGTGCAGGTTTTAACGTGGAAATCTCAGGGCATGGGAGGCAATTTGAATTGAGTGCAACAGTTGGTGGCTTTGTTAGTCTGTGATGGAGATGCACTTGCCTGGGTGTAATGATGAGATCTGCCATAGTATATGGAATGGACATTTTACAATGTAACTAGTCTTGACAACAGCATCCAGCAGACTAATCTCTCTTAGTGTAAGCTCATGATTCACATGACACAAATGTTCTCAGTTTCTTAGATGTTGCTTCCAGTATGGATCAAGACTGCAAACTGTTCTTATTGTATCTAGCTCAGATGTGTTAGTTATAAACAGAGGGCATGGTAGTAAATACTGGGAACTTATATCTCTCTACATTAAGGCAATTTGTTGTCGTGCCCGTGTTATTTTTCTCTTAACTGCTGTGCTCAATTTGCAACATACTGTCCAAATTTCAATTAGCTAATCACATCTATCTAACTATAATGAAAGCCTCAACTAACGTTTTTTTTTGCCTAGTGCTGTATGTTTGCTGGTTAGACTAGAATTGTGCTTAGCCAGTTATAGGGTAAAAGGTACATCAGGGCCGCTAGGTACACTGAGTTTAGTAAGAGAGAAAATTAGTTTTGATTCTCTTTGGACAGTGAAATATGTGATAATATTTAAGAGCTCTAGTTTATTTGTGTTTCCAAAGACTGTTAGAGTTGTGTGCTGATTCACACAGTGGTACATGTAGGAACACGGTTTTCAGTTATTTCCCCCCTAAAAATTTCCTGTCTAATTTGATTCCATAAAGTAAATTAGAATAATATATTTGCATGGGGGTGAGGTGGCATGAAATTTTCTTAGATGTAAATGTATAAATATTCTTTTCTTTTGCAGTCAAATGATAAATATCACAAGGAAATGCCTATCTCATTTCTCCATATAACGATTTTTTTTTGTGTTACTGTTGAAAATAAAACAGGTGCTAACTTATAGGCCTGCAAAATAGATTTTAGTTTTAGCTCATGAACATAAGGATGGAAAGTTCAACATCTGTGCTTTGGTTTTCTAAGTGAGTGATAGCTGTGTGCCATTGACCTATCAAAACAATGGCAATAACCAAAAAAAAAGAAGAAAAAAAAACAAAGAGGCTATTTAGGAACTACGTATGTATCGTGTGACATTCCTACTCCTGGGACTTTTGACCTATGCCAATTTTCTCTTGTATTAGATGACTGTTATTTGAGTTTTGGGGTTCATTTCTCCGGTTGATACTGGAGTACTTGCATTTCCCGCTTACTGGGTAATCCGTCGTACTATCTGAAATTCTGAATGTTTAGTCAGTGGTATCGCTATAATGTTGTATTGCATTGCTCATTTCATTTTTGAAGAATAAAAACCGTGCTTTTCTCTCTCCAAATTGAACACTTCAGCAATTGGAATATAGCTCTAGGAGCATTTTACATTATTGAAATCGATATATTATCTGTTCAAGAGAATGTTGGATGTCAAAATATTCAGCTATCATTATTCATGTTTACTGTATTGACCAAGATCATTTATTTCTCTTGGCTTTATTGGCTGCTCTTGCCACTGGTTCCAAGGTTACAGCTGTTGAGCAATAAATAATTCCATTTTTATATCAATACTGCTTTAATTGCACCCTCTTTTTTTACAGGCACATTTTTCTTGTTTGCTTTTGGCTAGTGCCTCATTTTTTTTATTTTTTGCCTTGTGGCAGCCATTAGATGTTTTACTTGCGTTGAGCTGTGAGTTTTCATGTATGATCTTATGTTGTCTGAAGCTATCTTGTTTGACCAACTCTTTTTTGTCATTGTGACAGGTCTGAAGAACGATAGTCAAACGATGACGGGTTTTGATTTGTGATGTGAATATTGGGATTTGGGTGGAGTTGAGGGGAGCTGGAGCAGCTAAAGCCTTGGTTTGAAGAGGTAAAATGTAGAATTGTATGTAGGAAAAAAAATGTACAGTTGCTAACACAATGTGCTGTAGTCCCTTGGCACAAGCTGGGGAGGACTAATGGAGCTTCTGGTACAATTTTACGCAATTTCATGGAAGGCTTACAGATGGGTTAGTTAGGCATGTAGTGTGATACAATTATCGTTTCTGTTCACCCGAGCCATTTTTTTTGAAGAGAAATCAATGTGACGAGCAGCTAAGTGGTGATGTTACCCTTATATATCTGTGTATGTGCGGTGTGTAACTGGGTGATGGTGATGGTGTGTGGTCATCTGGTGCACAGCTTTGGTTGCAGCCTGGCGGGCGCGGTACTGCTCTTTTGTTTGTTTGGGCGGGATGACTGATGCGTTTGATGGTGCTGCTGGTTGGTGTTGAATGATGGTTCGAATGTGAGGCAGATTTGCTGTTAGTTGTTTGAGGACTGCATATCGTTTGACTGTACATTGCATACTTATAGCATATTCCCAGGCCCAGGCAGAATTCATTCGTCGATTCCTTGTTGGTATGCATGAGAGATTAGCACTTGCCGTGTGCTGTGCGTGGTTGGATGGTTTGTTGGTATGCATGAGAGGTTGATATTGAGGTGTTGCCTTGAATCTTGCTTGCATGTACTCCGTATATGGTTAGTTGGGTTTTTCTAAGTGGAATGGAGTTGGGCTTGCTTGGGTAATGCTAGAAGTGGACTTAATCCATGATCATCCTAAGTTATAAGACGTTTGATTTTTTTTGACATCAAGTTTGACCATTCTTTTTATTTAATAGTATATGTAAGGTTTGGTTTATTAATAAATGTTTTTCAAGAATGACTTAAATTTGACTATGTTTGCATATTTTTTATAAATAAGACGAGTGGACAAATTTGAGATAAAAAAATTAAATGTTTTATAATTTGGGATGGTGAGGGTACAGTTAGGCCAGTCTCAATGCATGTTTCATGAGAGTGTCATGCACATTAAATATGATGTCACATAAGCAAAATTGCTGACTTGGCAGGATCATTAAATGAAGGAGTTTCATTAGATGAGAGAGAAGTTTCATCCCCATAAAATTCTTGTGGCTCGGTTACCTAGTTTATAGTCTTGTTAACTGTGTTATGAAACTATGCATTGAGACTGACCTTATCCATCCACGACAACGTGGCACACTCCACCAAACAAGCGTGTTTGTTGGAGCTTGTGTGGTTGGTAGGATGTGTGTGTGATACATGATTTTGATTTGAATCTGGGCCTTGTTTACTTGCAAAAAAATTTGCCAAATGTGAACAATAGCAATTTTGTTTGTATTTGATAAATATTGTCCAATCATAGATTAACTAGGCTTAAAAGATTCGTCTCGCAAATTACATTTAAATTGTGTAATTAATTATCTTTTTTACCTATATTTAATACCCCATGCATGTGCCGTAAGATTCGATGTGACAGAGAATCTGAAATTTTTTACAAAATCTTTTGAGAATGCCCTGGTTTGCGAGCTGGACTTGAAGATTGATATGCTTGTGTTGTGCTCACCTACTTAGTTGATGGTTGGGCGTATTATTGTGATTTGAAAACCTATATTCTATAAACGTTATATGAACATACTCGTATTTCAAATATCTTTCAATATAGTTTGGACTCTAACAATTCAGGAGGAATGAGCGAGTGGCCTCTAAACTTATTGTTTTTTTGGGTTCAAAAATCATAATAACTAGGAGAATGCCCCGCGCGTTGCTGTTGGAATTATCGGTAAAATTATACTATCGTAATATATGTTAGTGGATGATTTTTAGTATTCTAACATGGACAACTAAATATATGTTAGAAAATGATGTGGTTTGCTAATGTAAATAATATAGATGCAGGATAAATGATTTGTGTTAGTTCGATTTATTAGTGGATAATGATGTGGACACTTTGCATGGCGAGGTAATGTATTAATGGGATGATTAGTGGATGTTGATGTGGACGCTTTATATGGCAAGAGAATTAGTTAGTGGGATGCTCCAGTAGATGATGATGTGGATGCTTTGCATATCAAAAGAATTAGACAGTGAAATTTATCTATAAGAGATATAGATAATAATACGAGGGTTCTATCGGCCCCACCCGCTTGAACACACGCAACAAATACCCCTTCATCCTCCTCCATCCTACCAGGCAAGGAACATGCAGTCGCAGTGTCTGTTGGTATGTGTACCTATCGCTCCTGGTCTGGTGGGGTCGGAGTATACTGTAGTATCTCTTCACTCTTGGAAGTTGGAGAGGTGCGCCCGTGCGGTATATTCTCTTCACTGATCCTGCGCTATTCCCGCAGGGGCAGCAGCAGAGCTGTGCGACTGTTGGCAGGGCCGGGCCGGGCCGGGCAGCCACAGTGCGCATATAAAAAGGAATTATCGTATATATATATAGATAGAGTATGTGGTTATAATTATTATATATATTAAATAGTGATATTTTAGTAATATATTAAAAAATATGAATTTTTTTTGAAATTTTTTCGTATGATAAGATTTAGAGTATCTTAATATAAGTATATGAACACACTTGAACCGATAAATAAGTATAAATACATATGTAATGTGATTTATTGAAGATGGGAGTAATTATTCTTGTGAGTATGAAAAATGCATCATATATATATATATATAAATGAATGAATAAATGTAGTAAAATAGATCTGTTTTATGGGATAGTTGAAAAAACAAATGAAGCAAATGAGTCGGGGTATACTACTATAATCAAATCAACAGCAGCAACACTAGTGGTGCTCCTGATACGGACGATCTCTCTTCCTGATACGGAATACCACCACTTGTAAATGATGGATACATGATTTGTTTTGTTTTGTTTTTTAATAAATAAATAAATAGATAAATAAAAAAGAAGAGCTAATAATTCAAAAGACAAATCGTTTTTCTTCTCTCTCCAATAGTACTAGTCGTGCTACCTACCACGCCCACGAGAGGCGAGGCGAGGCACCTCACCACCTGCCCACCTCTCTCCCCCCCCTTCGTTCGTCTTCTTCCTCTCACTTTTGGTTTTCTTCGATCGATCTACTAGATAGATAGACACAGACCAAGGAAGAAAGGAAAGGAGAGAGAGGGAGAGGCAAGGCAACACGAGTGTGACGAGAGCGATCATCTCATCATCCCCCACCCCCTCCCCACCCTCCTCCTACCTCGAGACGCTGAGATCGAGATCGATCACGCACCGGAGGAGCACTCACTTGCAGATCCTTCGCCTCGCCTTCAGGGTGCGTGCGTATGCCCTGACGCCTTCGCTGGTTTTTGCTTTCCACTCTCCGAATTTTCTGCCGCCGCCGCCGCCCTCGCTCTGATTCCGCTTCCCAAACCTAATCGTCTCGTTTCGTCGTCTAGGTGGTGGTGGTGGAGATTGATCGTTGCTGCTTATTTTTCAATTAATTATTAGGGTAGGAAGAGGAGCGAACCAGTGCTCCCACAAAAAAAAAAAAATCCCTAGGTAGATTGGATTTATTGGGCTTCTGATTTCTGTGAACCTCGCATCCATACTCCATCCATTTGTTTGTGGATTTTGATTTCATCTCACATCTCATCCAGCATACCCCCAAAGCCACACCACATGAGCCGAGCAGCCGCCCGAATCCATCCGCTGCGATCCCTTCCTCCCGCACTACGTTTGCGAATTCGCGATGCCATCTCCAACTTCCAATGCTGCCTTCCTAGTCTACTTGCATGCACCCACCAACTCCGCTTCGCCTTCTGCTCATCAGGGTCTTCTCTGTTTCGTCAACTCCGCTTCAGCCTCCCTTCTTCCTTTGCTTTCCTCACTCTAAAATTGGGTTCTATCTTACTATGATGGAAATTACTGTTCCCCACTACTCCCTAAGCTCACGTTCAACTCTACCCTACCTACTTCAAAAATCAAAGTTACTAGTCTAGTACCATTCTTGTGCTGCAACTTGCACTTTCCAGTCAAAACGTTTCTAGGGACTGCGAGTGGAAATGGGCATCTAGTCATCTGCTGCTATTTGGTCAACTCCGCCCTCAACCTTCTTACTACTGCTTCTTGCAGGATTCATGCGAAATGCCACCTGAATATGGAATGCCTACTAGAACTGCTGCTGATGCTGTTGTAAATAGGAGGCCTCGTCGCCTGTTTGGGAGATCATCAGAGAGGAAGAACCCACTCAACCTTCAGTTTGTATGCCCTTTTTCTCGCTCTTTCCTAGTTCCTGCAGACAAAAGTGCGCAAACTCTACTCTGTCTAATGCTCTGCTTGCTACGTTTTATTTCCAGGAGCGTCAAGTAGCTCGTCTCGAGGCACGGCAGCAACAACAGAGGTACACAGATGTTCTGTTCTAATTCCACCTGCTGAATATACCAGCTTATGCATGCTTTCTCTCCTTTCTGAATTTACCTCATGTTTCTATCTCTCTTCCTCCCCTAATTTATGCCTGATTGCAGAAAAAAAAAAATGTTTGCAACAAATAATTTTACTGTCCACCTGGAAGCCGTATATATGTCATGCTGCACTGCCAATTCCTCGGCCTGTTGTCCTTTGCTAATTAATAACTGTGGTATTCGCTTACTTGCCAGGTGTATTATTGTGACAGTTATTCCCTTCAATTTCTGTTACGACTTCAAATCACCATCACTTACCGAGAGTGCAAGTGATGATCCTTCATCTCAACCTACATCTCCAGAAGAGAGCCCTGAGACTTCATCCTTGTCACCATCCTCCCCATCGATTCTGTTCCTGCACCTTAATGCTCAAGATGGATCTCACAGAAGATGGCTGGATAATTCATCAAGGCTACTGGAAGATAAGCCCACAACATCCAATAGCATGTCTGATTCAGATTTCTTAGTCAACAGCTTTACCAAGCCAAGTGATAATGCAAGACATTCATCAAGAAGGAAGAGCAAAAAGAAAAGCAAGAAGCACAGGCAACGCTGTAGGAAGCCGACTGATGGATCTGAAGCTAAATTCAGAGAGAGCAATGGCGCTGTCCCTGCAGTTGATGTTGGCGACTGTGAAGATTCGACACTTTCGCCTAAGCGTGTTGGTGACATACGCTTTGAGGAAACTTCTCCCAGTTCTTCTGTCAAGGAAATTTCTGAAGAGGCTCCTGAGAGTGATAATGATGATGGGTACCGTTGCTGCTCAGGTGGTTCAGTTTCGAGTGCGTCCTACTGTGATGAGATGGAACTGTCTAGATCAGCAGCTTTGTGCCCTGCATTGTGTGGACAATGTGATAGCAGTAGCTTCAGGCATTTGGACAATACTCAAAATTCTGTATGTACAGGTTCATCTCAAGAAACTTGCTATGCTGGCAGTAGTGTGAACTGTAACAATGATGCCAAGGCTCTGTTTATATTCAGAAATGAACGTGGACCTGATCCATGTGAAGAGACAGAGTTTTCCAGCTCTAACAGTGGATTTGATGAGAATTGGCTAGAGAAGTCTGATTATGATAGTGGCATTTGTTCCCCAAAGAGTGTTGGTACATGTGGTGGAGTCCAGGCAGCCCACTTGTGCAGCGACACAAGCAGTGACAATGATTTCTGTCTTGTAATATCTAGAAAGAGAGCCAGAAAAGAGAAGAAAATGTCATTGTGGAAGAGTTATGGAGAGCATGCATCCACATTTACACATGATCGAAATAAAAAATATGTTGGCTGTTCTTCAACGCAGATGACCAAGGAAGTCAACAGTAATGACTGTTCCCATAGACAAAATCATGTTGGCAGGATACACCCTCAGCTTGGAATTGCACTGAAAAACTCCAAGAGTTTCAAGCAGAGGCCAAGCAATGTTTGCAGGGAGACCCAATATGGAATTCCAGCTAAAGATTCCAAGTTAGGAGCAAGTCTCAATCATTTTACAGGTCCAGGAGAAAAAACTTGTGGAAAATCAACTACTGGTTTTGATAAGACAGCACAGCAGCTTTATTTGAACAGAGAACTATCCAATGCTCTTAACAGCAGAGAATCAGTGCGTTGTGAGACGAGATCAATTTCCTCTTCAGAACCGACAACTCCGGAGTCTAAGGACAATTGTACTTCAGAGTCTGGTGAATCAACAGATATTACAATAGGGGCTCTTCCCATGCAGAAAAGAAGACTGCAGGATTCAGTTCGTACTGATGATGCCAGCGAAACCATTTCTGGGCGATCATCACCTAGTATGGCTCCTATCTTTGGATCCTGCATCACTTCCTTTTTTTTCTTTATAATGAAACCTTGTGATAAGAAAGTAACACTGCTTGCAGCAAGTGTCGTAGCATCTAACATGATGTTGTACTCAAAATATTGCAGGGTCTGAGTCATCGACAACTGAATTAATGGTTGGACAGAGCGCAGTTTCATCTGTTGAAGGGAACCATGGCTGTCAAGGGCTCTGTAACTCTAGAACACATCTTGCTCAGATGCTCAGGGTTGTAAATGATGCTTATAAAGTTCAGGTTGCTGCAGATGTTCTCCTTGCTGCTGGTTATCCGATTTCTGATCTTGAGACATTTATATACTCTGCAACTCCCGTTATTGGTCGTGCACCTTGCATGATAAGCAGCACTTGTTCATGGGACCAAGTAGTTAGCAACTCTGTTTGTCAGCATGACATCTCTAATGTTTCTTTAAGGAGAATATGGGAGTGGTATGAAGAGCCAGGGTGCTATGGATTGGAAGTAAAAGCTCTTAGCAATCTCAGCTCGAAAACATCTTGCAACAGCAGTTCAGAGTTCTTTGCATACTTTGTACCTTATCTATCTGCTATTCAGTTGTTTGGGTGGTCTAGGAATAACATGAATCACAGTTTTGGTGTACAAGGGAAGGAATTACTGAAAGCATCAAATACTGCAAGCTCTATGAGCTCTCATCATGTGAACGCAAAGGTGCATACACTGTTTGAGGAAAGTAATGCATCCTTGCCAGAGTCATCTTTGGTTGTAGAAGATCATGGAGAACTCATGTTTGAGTATTTCGAAACAGAGCAACCTTCTTTTCGGCCTCCATTATTTGAAAAGTAAGTTGTCCACTGGTCTCCATTATGAGTTTTGACCACTGGTTCCACTTCTTTTTTTAAGTTCCTGACACCGACAGTTTCTTGTGAAATATTTCTGGTGTCATTTCTTTCTAGAAATGCTTCTGAGTTCACAAATCAAAAGGATAGGGATCTTTTTCTTTGTTAGAAAAGAGCAATTAATTTAACAATGCTGTTACGAACCGTATCCTATAAACTGTCAGTGAGTTTGTGAGCAATAGAACTTTTCACGATGAAGTGACCATGAGGGCTTTCTTTTTCTGGTATCGTATTGGTTCAGCTGATCAGGATGTTTATGAATATGTCCTAAAGCAAGCGAACTTACTTTGTGCCCATGTGAGTAGCTTAGAACTGGGGATTTATAAGCTGCTAATGAATCTCTCATAAATACTCCCTCTTCCAAATTTTGTTATGTTTTTTTTCCTAGATACATCGCCTTTACTATGATCTAGACATAGTGTATATCTAAATACATAGCAAAAGCTATGTATCTAGAAAAGCCAAAACTGTCTTATAATTTGGAATGGAGTATGTGGCATGAGATGTACTGTTTCCATTTTGGTGGTCTTTCAT
Organism: Sorghum bicolor; assembly: GCF_000003195.3. Lineage (NCBI taxonomy): Eukaryota > Viridiplantae > Streptophyta > Magnoliopsida > Poales > Poaceae > Sorghum > Sorghum bicolor. Next base: position 33,455 of record NC_012876.2, read on the forward strand.
TATGCCCTTTGTGGCATGGTGTTTAGTTTCCCTTTTTCCCAAAAAATTTTTGGCTTTTGGTCCATCATTTTGCAAAATGGAACTAAACACCATGCAAAATTTTTGGCAAAAAGGTGGTTATTCTCCATTTTGGATTTTGGCCTCAAGAGGCAAAAAAAACCCAAAAAGAGCCTCAAGAGGCTCTCATGAGGGCAATAAATTCTGCATTTTGGATGGAACTAAACATGACCCAGAAAATTTTGGCATTTTGCATTTCATCACTCGAAAGTAGTTGGCATTTTGCATTTTGGATTCTATGGGGAACTAAACACTCCCTAAATTGTAGCTACTATTTATTGTCCTGGTTGTGTATATCCTTTTCTTGTGTTAATATCTGGCTGCAAACTGTAGGATCAAGGGGCTTGTTAGCGGTGCAAACGTTTCTGACCACCAGATTTTTGGGGACCCTGGAAAACTGCAAAATGCGAAATTATGTGAGCTGCATCCAGCTTCCTGGTTTGTTCCTGAGCCTGGATGCTTTATTCACTAGTGATTCCTGAGTTTGTACAGTTATCAATATTAAATTAAAGTTTTTTTGGTTATCTGTCTCTTGTGATGTTCAATATATTTCATTTGTAGGTTCTGTGTGGCCTGGTATCCTGTTTATCGTGTGCCTCGTGGGAATTTCCGTGCGGCATTTCTTACTTACCATTCGCTGGGAAAGTTGGTTCATCAAAAATGCTCTCTGGATACGAATGACGAGCATACACGTGTAGTTTCACCAGTTGTTGGTCTCCAGAGTTACAATGACAAGGTACCATTTGGACTCGATGTTTTCCTTGATGACAGGAGGAAATGTTTGCATCACAAAGCATATCGTCCGTATAGCTGTTAAATTCAACTGATCCAGGAGATAATGATGGAACCAAATTAATAGTCACTTCGTAGAAGTTTATTTCTTTTTTTTTGTGCTTTAGATGATGAGGTCATATTAAGGGGATGCTTTTATGCATAACCTGATTGATTTGCATTCTCTTGTTTATAGGGAGAACAGTGGTTTCAGCTGAGATGCCCAGATTTGAAGCAACTGCCAAGAGAAGATTCTTCGAAAACCGATCCTGCTGAAGTTCATAAAGAGAGGCTGAGGACACTGAAGATGGGTGCGTTGGCCATGGCAAGAGCTGTTGTCCCAAAAGGAATTGGGGAGTCTGTGAACCACCATCCAGATTACGAGTTCTTCTTGTCTCGGTGCACCTAGGCTTGGCGGTTGTGATATCAAGAACAGGGGCTGTTCTGCTTCCCTCCTGACTGTAGTGACAATGAAAAAGAAAAGAAAAAGAGTAGTGACTAACCAGAGGCTGGCTATGATATAGTTGATCCAAGAGAGAAGAGTCTGGGGTGACACATATCACTGACTGTATAGGAGATAGATTCATAGATTAGATACTCTAACCTGATACCGGATTACAAATGCAAACCAAGTTGGTGAGCAGTACCCTCCACGCGGGATGGGTGCTTTTTTGGGGCTGGAGGCAAAGATGAGAAGATACTACAGATGAGATGACGCAGTGTTCGACGACTCTGCAGGTGTAGCTGCAGGTGTAGTGTTCATTTTTGTACAGAGACAACACCAGAGGAGCAGCAAGAAATTTGCTACCACAATTGGCGCCTTTGTTAACTTCTGTTTACATTTGCCTGGTTGGCTTTTCTTGTGGCTAGATTGCTTGACAGTGCGTGAATCATGATACTATGCTGCTTCTGTGAATCATAATACTCCGCTGCTTCTGTTTGATGCCTCACTGTATATCAATGTGTTAAGGTCTGGTGCCGTGTTGCTAGCAAAACGCCCGTGAAAGTGTGTGTTTTAATTTGATTAGAACAAGAGGCGAGCAATCTCATTGCTTTCCAGTTGGCAAGATGGTACGTATGGTTATTATCTAAATCATTTCAGAAAAAGTGAACCATTTTGGAAATTAATTTCCTTGACAATACATTTACGAAACTTTAAATAACTAACGTTAGGTTAAATTGGATTCTAGCCAAGCGAGACTGTAAAAGAGTCGATCTTCCAGTATGAAAGTAACTAGCCCCTCCAACCCACCACTCTTTTGATAATTGTCCATTAACTTACTTCGCAATTTAGTGCCCCTTCTATTCTAAATTATGAGATATTTTTGGCTTTTTTTACATATATATAAGTTTTGCTATACGTTTAGATATACGTTATGTTTAGATAGATAGTAAAACAATATATCTAGAAAAACTAAGATGTCTCATAATTTAAAATGGATGAAAGATAATATAGAGGGACTAGAAAGATAGTTTAAAAGTACGCTTTTAGAAAAAAGTCTACTGAATTTGTAATGGCTCGAAAATTTGGAGGTGTTGAAACTTTATGGCAGAGCTTAGTTGAACCGAAGCCCATTTTTTTTAGTAAGGCCTTTGTTTAGTTCACCCTAATCCAAAAACCTTTTAAGAATTCTCGTGACATCGAATATTGCGGCACATGCATGGAACATTAAATATAGATAAAAGAAATAACTAACTACACAGTTTATCTGTAAATCACGAGACGAATCTTTTGAGCTTAGTTAGTCTATGATTGGACACTATTACCAAATACAAACAAAAATGCTACAGTAGCGAAATCCAAAACTTTTTTTGGATCTAAACAAAGTCTAAGATAAGAAGTATATGGTTTCGTGCGGGCGTTCCCCTTCGTGTGTAGACTTTGAGAGTTCTCCCTCTGTGTGTGGACTTTGAGAGTGGGCCCTATCGATGTTGAGCTCTTCCCTTCTCGACCTCTATGGGGGAGCTTGACTGCATCACAATTTGGTTGAGTGTGATTGAAATGTCCTAGTTTAGTTTTAATAATTGAGTGACAACCTAGGTGGACTAATATATGTTTACGTGAGATACACAGGTGATTAGTACATAGGTACACTAGTGTGAGCAACACATGTGAAAAGGATTTGGCAAGTGGCCTAGAGGGGAGGGGTGAATAGGCCTTTTTCTAAAATTTAACAAACTTCAAGAAACCATTCAGAACGCGGAGCCTTCGGGCTGAAGCGATGAGGTTCCGAGAGCATGAAGGTTCCGGGGCTATGCGTGGAACCTCCGGGGATCAAAGTAACCAATCAATCAACAATGGAGTATAATGAATGAAGAACAAATTGATTATGATACCAGTCTTCCTGTTGAATGTGTTGAGTTATTCGAATAGTTAGTTGCAACAAGAAATCATAGATCGGATGCAAAACCTAAAGAAAAATCAAATCACAAGTAATAGCAACAATAATCTCAAGCACAATAGACACGAGGATTTTTCCCGTGGTTCGGTTCACCACAAAGGCTGGCCTACTCCACGTTGTTGAGGTTAGCCACAAAGGCTATGGAGTCAACAACTCACTCCTTTTCTCCAGCCTATCACCAAAGCAATAGGTTAGAGGGTTCCACTAAGTCACAAAGGGTAATACAAACTTTCTAGTGCTCGACCACAGTGAATTGGGGGCTCCGGGCAACCGCTAGCTATCTAGGAGCCAAGCTCCAAGAGTAATGAACACACCAAGCAGCTAGGTATTCACCAAGTGAATGAGAACAGAGGAGAATGATCTTCTTGAGCTTTCTCACACTCTCTAGAGCCAAATCCCTCAAGGAATCACAAAGATTTGAGCAAGGGAGTTGGAGCACTGAGCTTTGGATATAGAGAGAGCTTCTGTCGTAAGTTTGAGTGAATGAGGAAGAAGATAGCCATTGGGGGCAAAGGGGATTATATAAATAACATCCACATCACCCATGAAATAGTTGGGTCAAACAGACCCTAGAGCCTCCGCGCCTGAGCCCGAAGGTTCTGCATTGGCCAGAACAGAAAAGAATTCAGCATAGTTGGCTATTTGTCGCTAGGATATTTTGAGTTGATTAAGGTATTTTGAGCACTTGGTTTCACCCCTAACCACTATTAGTATCCCCCTTGATAGTACGGCTTGTCCTATAACTCAATTTCAAAAGATAAAGATTTTGGGGGTCTCCTCCTTTGTTTATTTGCACCCAAGACTAATGTTATGTTGTCATACAATTTTCATAGTCATTAGTCCTTTAATTATGTGATCAACATCACCAAAACCCTCTTAGAGCTTGATTGCACTTACAATCTCCCCTTTTTGGTAAATGTTGACAACACAATTAAAGCTTACATAAGATTGTGCTTGTGATAGCATGAATACAAGGATCCCCCTTAATATATGCAAGATTTATTTGGAATTATGAAAATGTCCCTTCAAGACATACTTTGCACATATTAAGAGCTAGTGTGAAAGATACATTATATTCATATCATCGTGGGGTGCAGAAGAACTATGTCATAAGTAATTTGTGATGCGAATGAGAGAAAGGGACAGAACAAAAATGTTCTGAGTGTGCAGATCGCGAAGCCTCTGGGCCAGATCATGGAACCTCCGCGAGCATGGAGCCTCCAGACCTAAGCGTGGAGCCTCTATGTTCTGTACATCTAGAACACTTTTAAAGACATCACGGATAAAATAAATAGGCACCACATAGAACTAACTGAGCTAGCAACGCATAAAAAAACATAGACAATTATACTTAGTTCTAACAAGGTATTACACACAAGTTTGAAAACCATGTCCATGACCACAAATCACCACACAAAGGTGAGTCAAAGTTATTATTATAGACCACTGAAAGAAGGAGAGTTCAAAAATGACCTCGCCATACAAAGGCGAGTCAAAGTTATTATTACAGACCACTAAAAGAAGGAGAGTTTGGAAACAACCTTGACTCTCACAACTCGCACCTACACTTCTCAACTTACTACACAACTTGACAAGCCAAACCAAAAGAAGACCACTCAATCTTGTCACTCCCCCTTTGTCAACAAGAGCCAAAAAGGAGGAAAAGAACAAGAGAGGTAAGAAAGTGTCATCTCACTGCTCTCTACTCTAGTCACTACCATCATCATCACCATCATCACCTGCTAGATCAGTCTGCTGCTTGTTGCCAGAACTAGTCTCCTCTACTGACTCCTTATCACTCTCACTGACAACAGCCCTGCCAACCCTATGTGTAGTGGCGGTGAACCTCTATGGCCTGGATCTCTCACGCCTAAGAGCACTCATCCTCTCTCCAAGAGACTCACAGTCATGTGGGAGATCCAGGCCATAAGGTGGAAACACTAGAGGAGGTGGAATCTCTCTAGTTGGAAGACCCATTTGTTTCACCATCTCATTTATGTCTCTTCTCCCCTCATATGCATTGTCAACATCATACTAACACATACAAAAGATGCCCTTGAGCAAATCCTTGAGCTTGCTCCCCTAGACCTATGTTGAGATCTACCCTCTGCTGCAGCTAATGTGCTTGCTGCTCCAACAAGTGCCTCCCAGCTAGAATGCTTCTATGGATTTAGCTTGTAGGGCCTATGCACCACACCCTTCTTGAATTCAATGCTAGACACCCTCTCAATGGCATACATGACATAGGGAGCATATGGTAGGTCATTTATAACATCATCCATAGAATCACTCAACTCAGCCTAGATGAACCTACTCATAGAGAAACCATCACTACCAGGAACCATTCTAGCAAGTAGGTTCTTTGCATACTTTCTCAGTGAGGTGGAGTCACCACCTTTTGGATTAATTGTCTCTCTAAAAGGTTGTTCATAGCATAATAATAGGGCTTTAGACCCACTGTTTTTCCATCCGCTAGGTCCCTCCTTTCATAGGCAAAGACAATGTCATTTGGCTTCATTATAGGCTCAGTCTGAATGGTGTCAGACTGTCTGCATATCTATCTCCACTTCCAAACCCAAGTAACAGAGCAAAAGTAGTGAAGTCTACCTTGTAGTGGACTCCTTCAGTCATCTAGTGAATAGTTTCATTTACAACATCATGGAAGAAAGTGGCATGAAACTGAGCTAATATCTCTCTATTTTAATCATATTGGAAACTCATGCTGTCCTTTAGCCCATGCTGAGTCACTGTATCAATTACTCTCCTAGAGTCTGATGTGTCCATACTCTCAATGTGGTCCCAATCAATGTATTTCATTTGCACTATATTCTTGTCCTTGGCCAGAATCACTGTCTTATAGAAATCAAATTGAAAAAGTGACCAAAACCTATAGTCAATGCCTTTGTCATTCAACCATATGTAGGGATTTTCTGTCCTAGCTTTCTTCACTTGCACTCCCAAGTTATGATAATTGTTGTGCTGCCTCTAGACTCCCTGGTCATAGATCATAGGCTCTCTTACCACATGAGCTCCTTGATGATAAACCATATACGATGGATCAAACTCAAGAAGATGCGAAGGTGTGTCTGGTGCACCAATGGCGGGAATTAATTTTCCTTGTACCTCCATCATCATTTGGTCCAATACCATGACTAGCACCACCAGCAACTCAACTAGTACCATTGCCCTAACCTAAGCCTCTCCTGGTCAATGCCTTGCAAGTTCCTCTACCTCGGACTTGCTGCCCACTGCTATCAGCAAGCTCTCTAAAGACAAGATCTCTGATTTCTATGTTAACCGAATCATGAGACCCCTTCTACCTTTTCTCACTTCTTTTTTCTGGATCACCTTCCATCTAAGCAGAAAACAAAGAAGTATATAAGAATCTAGTGCCAAACATAATAGTGGCATTACACTAGGTTTGAGTAGAGTTTTGAATCAAACCAAGGCCATGGAGCCTCCATGCTATGGTGTGGAGCCTCCGAGACTCGAAGCCTCCATGTTCTGGTAGATCACACCCTAAGTTTGATTCAACCTTTGGCAACGAAATATGATCTGTAGTCTATCTAGGGGTATACCCAAGGCAGTAGATTATCGGTAGACAGGTGCGCAAGCTATGAACTAGATGATGACGCAAGACAAAACACAAGGACTTTATCCAGGTTCGGCCGTTCTGAGGGTATAATACCTACTTCCTATGTCTGATTGTATTACTGTATGATGATTTGAGATGAGTATGACCAGTCCTCTAGGAGAGAAAGAAGAGAAGGAATGGACGAGAAACGAAAGGATGAGTTTCATAGGCTGAGCGGTGCGCTGAATGTCTTCCGGTCTTGCGTAGATGGATACGTGCGTGTGTGCGTGCATTGGTCCAGTAACTAGGCTAATATAAAATATTATATGCCATCAACACGTGAAACCTAAGCTTGGTAACCAGTTCACGTACTATGCGCAAATCTATGAGATCTATAGTCTTCATGTTGTGTGCTACAACAAGATACTAGTTTAGTTTTAGTGGAGGTGTCATATGAAGTTTTCAGATACTAATAAAAAATAAATTATAAGTCTAATTAATTTGTCATTAACACATGTGTTACTGTACTATTTTATTATTAAATTATGAAATAATTAGATTTAAAAAATTCATCTCAGCAATCTATATAATTAGTCACATGGACTAATTAACCCTTGACTTGATTCGAGGGGTTGCTAGCTCGCAGGCGACGAATTGGGAAAACGAAGAGAAGACCTTGGCTTTTAAAAAGATTTTAGATTTTGATACTGTAGTACTTTCGTTTTTAGGCCTTATTTAGTTTTCAAATTTTTGCAAAATTTTTCAGATTTCCTGTCACATCGAATCTTTAGACACATGCATGGAGTATTAAATATAGACGAAAGTAAAAACTAATTGCACAGTTTGGTTGAAATTGATGAGACGAATCTTTTGAGCCGTTAGTCTATGATTGAACAATATTTGTGAAATATAAATGAAAGTGCTACAGTGTCGATTACCCAAAATTTTTTGGAACTAAACAAGGCCTTATTTAACAGACATTGTCCATGAAGTAACTAGGCTTAAAAGATTCGTCTCGTGATTTACAGACAAACTGTACAATTAGTTTTTGTTTTCATCTATGGCCTTGTTTAGATGTGAAATTTTTTTGGATTTCGCTACTGTAGCACTTTCATTTGTTTATGGCAAATATTATCTAATCATGGACTAACTAGGATCAAAAGATTCGTCTCGTGATTTACAGGTAAACTGTGCAATTAGTTTTTATTTTCGTCTATATTTAATGCTTTATGCATGTGTCAAAAGATTCGATGTGACGGGAAATCTTGAAAACTTTTTGGTTTTCGATGTGAACTAAACAAGGCCTATATTTAATGCTCTATGCATATGTTGTAAGATTCGATGTGATAGAGAATCTTATAATTTTTTTGGTTTTTGGAGTGAACTAACAAGACCCTAGGAAGAGGACGAGGAGGAGAGAGAGAGAGGGGAGGTGGAGAAATGAACAGACATGCGTCCCTTTCATCAACGCACGCACGGTCAACATGAAGTCTTTACCATCAAAGTATTAAACTTGTCAAAATGTGTTAGCAAACTACTTCTAGCAAAATACTACTATACTTTATCATCAAAAGTATTGAACTTGTCGCAAAGCTCAGTTTTGAGAGTTGGACCGCCTGGCCTGGCCTGGCCTGGCCTGGAGGAGCGGAGCGGAAGAGATTCGTCTCGTAGTCGTCGATTGGAATTGGATCCCCTCTAACTCTACTCTACCTACGGCTCTCCTCTCCCTCACTCACGAGCCAGGCCCATCCCATCCAATCCAATCCATCTCCATCCTCGCTCGATCCATCCACGCCCACAACCCCCGGAGCCGGTGCCGGAGCCCGCAAGCGACGGGGTCACGGATCGCCACCGCCGCGGCTGCCCGTTTCTTCTCGTCACCTCCGTAGCCTCAAACCCTACCATCCCTAGCAAGCAAGAGCAGATTTCAGGGTCGGGTGCTTGGAAATGGGGGTTGTCTGACAGGGATTCTTCCCTCGCTCCCTCCCAATTCTCCTTCTTCCTCACCCCCTTGTCGAGGGAGGCAGATAAATGTTTGGGGACATGGCCGCCGCCGCCGACTCCGGCATGGCCATGCCCTTCTACCCGCTTCAGGACCAGGAGGGAGAGCTCACCACCGATCCCCACCACCACATGCTCTGCTTCATGGGGAGCTCCAACTCTCACCCCGTTCCTCATCCCAATCCCGCTCTCATGCCTAGACCACCACCACCTCCTCCTGCTCCTGCGAGCACCAGCAATGCCACCCTCTTGCCTCCTCCTGTCCCCAACCCTTCCTCCTCACTTCCATCCCCTCCAAAGTACAAGTTCGTCACTGGTTCGCCTGCCGATTGGTGCGCCGATGAGATCGCAACATTGAATCAGGGCCTCATCAGGTCAGCTTAAACACCCTGTCTTCGCTTACTTATTATTGCGTTCTCTCGCCATTCGCTTCCTAGCCTCCATAATGAATCAAATCGCGCCCCTTCATTTAAAATCAAATGAAATGGTACTAGGCCTCAATGCATATCCATTGCAACTTTTGTTTTAGTCAGATTAGGCTGGCCTGCTGGGTTCTCTTGTTTTTCAGTTTTTATCATCATGTTTGTCTCCTGTTCCATAGCCGCATCTCACCCTAAACATACTGTACTCCTTGCCAGGTACGCCCATGAACCTAGTATTATGAAGTACGTCAAGATTGCTGCTATGCTGCCCACTAAAACCATTAGGGATGTTGCACTAAGATGCGTCTGGACTCCTGTAAGTTTATCTTTCTTCGCACTTTTCTGTCATGCATGCATCCACCAGCCGCCATACCATCTCATGGATAGCCATGGGGCTTAGTCCTCATCTCTTCACACACCCTGACACCTTGTAGGCTTACATCCTATTTTTCTTACCCCCAACTGAATGAGGGCGGTCTCTTGCTTCAACTACAGTACCATACTTTCTGAACCCATCATTTGTTTTTGCTCCTTTTCCTTGTGTGCAAGGGACTTGGGCTTTATGGTCTTCAATTGCAAATGAATAGCCCTACTAGCGGTCTTACACTCAAGACTCCAAGTCTCTGCTAATTTGTGTAAAGCTTGCTTCTTATTGTGGTTTACTAGCTGGAACAAACAGTCCTCTTGTCTATAGGTTTTTGCTCCTTTTCTAGTAGCTCTAGACCCAGCTCTAGTTTGTCATTACTTCTTATGTTACTCATAGCTTGCCTGTTTCTTTCGGTGCACTTTAGGGCAAAGAAAGTAGTAGGAGGAAACCTGATGGATATCATGCAGGGACAAACATGACATACTCGAAGGTATTCTTGTCTTCAGTCACATTGAATGATTCATTCGGATGGCTTTAGAGCTTATACAGCAGCTCCTCTACTCATGATTCTGATGATTGCATTCCTGCTGCATCGGTGCAGAATAAAATGGCTGCATCTACCTCGGTAACTAATATTCCGATGCCGCTTCCAAACAATGTGTTCCCATTTTCAATATCACTGCATCATCCAAGTCAAAATAACTTGGTCTCTGTGGAAGGTTGGTCCATCAATAGAGGATTTGTTCCTTTGAATGTGCTAAACCATTTCCTCTGTGTGGCATGTTTCAAATTCAATTGTATAATTCAACTTGTAAGCAGATTTTAACTGTAGGGTTAGTATAGCTATAACATTTACATGACCACATGTAGCCTCAGTTAGGGCTGGTTAATTATTTCTCTCCACGTATTGTCCTTAATTGCCGTTACGAATCGAAGAAAGGTAGTGAATTGAGGAAATAATCTTTGGAAGAGAAGCAACAGATGCATTCTGTTTTTTCTAAGGCATTCCTTTTATTTCTAGAAGGCACAATGACTCCATTTATCTTTAACAGATCAATATTTTCAGGTCGTCTGATTAATCGTGATTAGTCATCCTAATCGGTCCCTGGTGTTCCATTAGGAGGACCGAATCGATTAGCTCGACCAGAAAGCTGGTCATCCGATTAGTCGACGACTAATCAGGATTAGTGGTCTGACTAGGACAGCCAACCAGTTTGGTTACTCTGTATATGTCCTGATATACATGGACGAGTAGATTATTGTGTATACTGTATAGTATATATAGAGGTATACTATATAGTAGGTGTATATATAGGTGTACTATATAGATTATTGTGAATGCTTGCTTTATTGTGTATACTATATAGTGTGTCCTGATATACATGGACGATCAGGGTCGATTAATCGGCCTGGTCGGCCCCATGGCGACCAGGTTCGATCAGACGACCTGAAAACAATGTAACAGATGAAACTTATCTAAAATACTGAAATACATGAAATAACTCCTACTCACGACAAGACTACTGATATTCTCCCAAGCTTTCAACTAGCTTGTTCCGAAGCGTTTCATATGAACAATGCATGGGGTTGTAACAGTTCCTTTGAACAGTGCTGTTGCATGTTGCTATGTACTAGTACTTATGTTGCACTAACTGTAATTCAATATAGTAACATATATGTTAGACAAATAACTGAAAAAATTCTGTCTTGTTGATGTGATTTCATGGAGCTATTTTGTGCTGATTGTTTTTTTTTGGTCCTGATGATGCTCCTCTTTCCCTGTTCTGAGACAGTCCCCATTTTAGATAGTGCAACTCAGCTTCTGGAGGAAAATAATCAGCTACTCAGTCAGATTGCTGCAAATATCAGGACCCTTAAGGTTGGAATACTGATATACTTTATCTAATGTCTATTATTTATGATCCTAAATATGTTAGTGCATCACGGGGAGCACACTAGGCACTGCTGCAAGGGTTACACCCACTATCTGTTGGTCAACAGATGAAACATGGAAAAACAAAAGTGGCTGTGAAACGCAGACATAGTAGTTTGAACTTGAAAGCTACACATGAAAGCTTGAGTCGTGGCAGCACTTCTAAAAGAAAAGAAGCTTAATTTGTTGTAACCTTTTTTGAGATTCCAAATTTTTGTAGACGGAGGAGAACGGGGATCTATTCCTGCACGCAAATAACAATATAAGAGCAATTTCAGAACGGTACGATATTTACTATTTTACTTGTTCGTTCAGCTTCACACATAGACTAAGCACAGGCTTCATATATGGTTGAGTTCTTATCATCTACTAATATTTTTTTTTCTCGAACATCATCGGCTAATATTCAAGTTTGTTCTAGTCATGTCCCTATGTAATTAATATGAACATGAACGCTGCCATGACGCCTCTTTGGTCCTTTCAAAGTGAAAGCATTTTTTTTTGTTTCTCCAAGTGAGGTAACTTCTGTAAATCTTTTCGTTACAGAATGAGGGAGACACTAGGTATCATGGATCATATGCCTTCCTTGCCCGTACATGTAAATGAAGAGCACCTAAGTTCACTTGTTCATTTGCACAGAGGGGTAAGACCACAGCCTTGGTGATTATATTGCTGACAGAAGCACATTCTGGCAATAAAGGTTGTATGTATTCTTTCCTGATGGTTGCTTCTATTGGTGTGTATATAATAGGCAAGGCTGACATAAAGCTGATGTAGCCAGATACGTTGGATGAGATTGGGAGCTGAGGGGAAGCAAAGATGCAATAGGTGATTTGGTCTATAAATGGCATGAAGAACAACACATCTTGGGCTTGCATTGCAGGATAAGGTGATGATATGTCATATGTTACGGTGAGCAAGGTGAAGCAGAACAAGTAATGCCAGGCTTGATTCTGTTGTTGGGACGATCTTTTGATTGGAAAGTTTTAATTGCTGGGAAGGGGAAGGGGAACTCTAGTATAGTGATTGGGGTGCATTTATGATTTTGTGAGGAACATGCTCATCCTTCACTTGGGGGCTCGAAGAAGATAGAGGTAGGCCCAACCAAGGAGAAAATAGTAGTACTAGTACTAGTATATGAGATTAGAGTAGGCTTAGGCTAGGCCTGATTGAGTCTCCCTCGTGTAAATACAGTATAGGAGACACCACAATGGATGGATGATGTTTCGGTTGCCTGGAATATTGATTAATTTGATGATAATACTAGAGGAAGTTCTTTTTCTAATATATATTCGTACTTGTTTTTATCTTCCGACACTCCCTTAGACTGACTCCAACAAGGGTGACCTAAACAGCATACCTATTTCACGATTTGCGTCCTTCACAGTGAAAGGACGCAGCACCCAAAACTGTCCGCCTCCAACAGACAACCCAACGCAAAAAAAAAACAGAGCCCAACGCCACCCGCCTCCCTCACCAATCCCGGCCAAGTGCGGCCCGCCTCCCTCCCTGGCAAGCACCTCGAGCTGCAAGCTCTCAGCCCGAGATCTAGCGAGGCACTGCGCCCCTTCGCACGGATGAGCTCCGCCCGACATCTCCGAGCGCGAGCTCGGCCCGACATCCGTTGCATCACGAGCGCTCGTGATGATCATCCGTTGCATCACGAGCGCCGCCGCGGGCGAGGCCACCGAGCGCGAGCTCGGCCCGACATCCGGCGAGGCGCGGCGCCCCTTAGGCTCTCTCGAGCTGTGATAGGATCCCTTTAGCTATGACCTATTGGTCCTCAAGCTTTCACAAAAAATATTACCATACCTTGAAATACATGGAATTTTACTACGGTTTGGACACATAAAAGTATGAAAAAGTCTACAATTTTACCATGGTTTGGAGTCCTAGACTTTTTCAGCTGTGATAGGCTCTCTCGAGCTGTGATAGGGTCCCTCTAGCTATGACCTATTGGTCCTCAAACTTTCACAAAAAAAATATTACCATACCTTGAACACATGGAATTTTACTATGGTTTGGACACATAAAAGTATGGAAAAGTCTAGAATTTTACCATGGTTTAGAGTCCTAGACTTTTTCAGCTGTGATAGGCTCCCTCGAGCTGTGATAGGGTCCCTCGAGCTATGACCTATTGGTCCTCAAGCTTTCACAAAAAAAATATTACCATACCTTGAACACATAGAATTTTACTATGGTTTGGACACATAAAAGTATGGAAAAGTCTAGAATTTTACCATGGTTTGGAGTCCTAGAGTTTTTCAGCTGTGATAGGCTCTCTCGAGCTGTGATAGGGACCCTCGAGGTGTGATAGGGTCCCTCTAGCTATGAACTGTTGGTCCTCAAGCTTTCACAAAAAAAATATTACCATACCTTGAACACATAGAATTTTACTATGGTTTGGACTCATCAAAGTATGGAAAAGTCTAGAATTTTACCATGGTTTGGAGTCCTAGACTTTTTCACCTGTGATAGGGTCTCTCGAGCTATGATAGGGTCTCTCGAGGTGTGATAGGGTCCCTCTAGCTATGAAATATTGGTCCTCAAGCTTTCACAAAAAAATAATACCATACCTTGAACACATTGAATTTTAGTATGGTTTGGACACATAAAAGTATGGAAAAGTCTAGAATTTTACCATGGTTTGGAGTCCTTGACTTTTTCACCTGTGATAGGCTCTCTCGAGCTATGATAGGGTCTCTCGAGGTGTGATAGGGTCCCTCTAGCTATGAACTATTGGTCCTCAAGCTTTCACAAAAAAAAATATTACCATACCTTGAACACATGGAATTTTACTATGGTTTGGACACATAAAAGTATGAAAAAGTCTAGAATTTTACCATGGTTTGGAGTCCTAGACTTTTTCAGCTGTGATAGGCTCTCTCGAGCTGTGATAGGGTCCCTCTAGCTATGACCTATTGGTCCTCAAGCTTTCACAAAAAAAATATTACCATACCTTGAACACATGGAATTTTACTATGGTTTGGACACATAAAAGTATGGAAAAATCTAGAATTTTACCATGGTTTGGAGTCCTAGACTTTTTCAGTTGTGAAAGGCTCTCTCGAGCTGTGATAGGGTCCCTCGAGGTGTGATAGGGTCCCTTTAGCTAAGAACTGTTGGTCCTCAAGCTTTCTCAAAAAAAATATTACGATACCTTGAACACATGGAATTTTATTATGGTTTGGACACATAAAAGTATGGAAAAGTCTAGAATTTTACCTTGGTTTGGAGTCCTAGACTTTTTCAGCTGTGATAGACTCTCTCGAGCTGTGATAGGGTCCCTCTAGCTATGACCTATTGGTCCTCAAGCTTTCCAAAAAAAATATTACCATAACTTGAACACATGGAATTTTACTATGATTTGGACACATAAAAGTATGGAAAAGTCTAGAGTTTTACCATGATTTAGAGTCGTAGACTTTTTCAACTGTGATAGGCTCTCTCGAGGTGTGATAGGGTCCCTCGAGGTGTGATAGGGTCCCTCTAGCTATGAACTGTTGGTCCTCAAGATTTCACAAAAAAAATATTACCATACCTTAAACACATGGAATTCTACTATGGTTTGGACACATAAAAGTATAGAAAAGTCTAGAATTTTACCATGGTTTGGAGTCCTAGACTTTTTCTGCTCTGATAGGCTCTCTCGAGCTGTGATAGAGTCCCTCGAGGTGTGATAGGGTCCCTTGAGCTGTGATAGAGTGGTCACACTCATGTTCTCATGTTCTCAGGAAAATTCCAGAGTATCGATTTTCCACAGGGAACGTGAGTGTACTAATTAAGAATCAAGAACGCCCAAGGATAACTATATAATTGTTTTTGGTGGGAAGAGAGGAAGTTTCCTGAGAGTTCTCTAGTTGATCTAAGAATCAAGAATTACTTCAAGATTATCTATATCGGGACATCAGAGCACTAACCACAGAAAGAGATGAGAAGGGGGGCTAGGAAGGTCTGACTACGGTCCTACAAACACCGATCCGAACGTGGTGGAATACGTCGACCGTTAGGGCTGTCACTACCCTAAGGCTACCACAACAATCCGCAGGATTGGGTGCCATTCCAGGTAATCGCAAGACTAAACACCACGTCTAATCTATTAATTACTACTCTAGCGTCATAAAGACTAGAGCACTTGATGCAAGCGGGAATCCAATAAATAACTTGAATGTAAATAAAAGTAATTAAAGAACTCAGGAATTATGAATTGAAGAACCTGGAGAACGATGAAGAACGAACCAGTTGCTGCAAAAGTACAATGTTGAGGAAGATCCGACAGATCCGGCTCCTCCTTCTCCGCTCTCCTCTTCTCTCTCCCTATTTTCTAGATTACAACTAGAACTAACTAGAACTAGAAGAACTAGAACTAGAACTAGATGAACTAGAGGGATCCTCTCTACTTGGATGAAGAATTGAAACCCTAGCTTTGATTCTGTAGAAGAGGTATGATCTCTAGGGGCCAGGGGGTCTGGTTTTATAGTCCCTTCAAGTGAATCTGGGCCGTTGGATCAAACCGACTTAGATTGAACGGTTATCCTTGATCCTTTAGGT
Organism: Sorghum bicolor; assembly: GCF_000003195.3. Taxonomy (NCBI): domain Eukaryota; kingdom Viridiplantae; phylum Streptophyta; class Magnoliopsida; order Poales; family Poaceae; genus Sorghum; species Sorghum bicolor. The sequence goes on from NC_012876.2 coordinate 49,533, forward strand.
CGGTGGAGATCTTGGCCGAAACAGAGTCCTGATTGGAGTCCAGGAGGGGGCGGGCGCCCAGGGCAACTGGGCGGGCGCCCAGTCCCTGGCCCCGTTCGGCCTCTGCTTCCTTCCCGTGGCTTGTGGAGTCTTCTAGATGATAGAAAATTGCGTGACACGTTAATATCTCTATGTAAACCCGACGTGTGGGCCTTTCCTCCATATTTCCTGATAACCCCCTGCAGAAATAGACAAACACCAAAACTCATGGAATTCTGTCAAATAAAACCCTAAGTCTAGGTGTTGGTTCCATTTAGATCCTTTTCCATGATTAGTTGATGGTTAAATGTGAGCATTAAGGACCGTCAACAAGCTCCCCCAAGCTTAACCTTTGCTCGTCCCTGAGCAAAGATGGACTCAAGAGCTTCTGCAGTGGTTTCATGCCTTAAAAATACACATTTGTTCAAATAATATATCATCTCTGGGTTAGAGTAAACTGTTAAGACTTAAAACTTACACATTACCTTTCACCATGGGACTTGTAACCGTCACTTCTGTCTTGAGTAGTTAAAAGATAGAACAGTCTAGTCAAGCACCATGTCTCTTGTTCTTCGATTAACTATAGCTCTGGAGTTTTTGCAGATTTTCAAATAAAACTCAAAGATTCCTTGTATGACTCTCTCTAGTCTCTCTTTTGTGGTATTACTGGATCCTTACGAAGGCAGTAATAGTGTATGCCTTCTCTCAAAGTATGTGGTATTTTTGGTATGAGGCATAGTGGTATTGCCTTCTCTCTTACCCTACTCTAATAAGGTTTTGATATCTGGAGCTCATAGGTGGGAGACAGCTAATACATACTTACAAGACATTTATTGCATAGTCAAACCATGGATCCAGAAGAACAAGTCAATAAGTCAAATCAAGATGTGCATGTGCGGCGAATGAATGGTGCATGGTAATGATGGTGATAACAATGGTGAAAGTCTAATTCTACTTGTGCTCTTTTGAGGGGATACATACCTTTCTTGCTCTTTTGAAACTTTTTGAGGAGAATGAGATGCTCTATATATTTTTTTTCTTTTTCTTCTCTCAGGTGGGTATCTTGTACCCCTAATTCTACTGTCGGACACTTGTCCATTTTTACCTCTCGTCTGACTTTTTTTTTTCTTTCGAGGTTCCGGGCACTTGCCCCTTTTTATTTTCTCGTATTTTTTTTCTCTCTTTTTTTCTCTTCTTTTTTTTCTTTTTTTTAGAGCACTCATCTCCTGAAATAATATAGTAAGTGGTAGTAACCAAGATAACTTGAGCATTTATTTCACAGGGAAAAACAGAAATTGGAGAATGTTTTTGGCTATTCTCTCCCGGATTAGGAGTAGAATATTTTTGGGTGGTTCTGGAGATGGAAATGGATGGATATATGTGGATGCGTACTTCCGAAGTAGAAGCAGCATGTGTGAGTGAACGTGCAAATGAATCTTGATTTAACCACATGACAAGCTCCTAAGGGTCTACACAGCTTGACCACACTCAATGCTCATAAGTAGTAAAGTAAATGTGTGGCTCAAAGTCTAGCAAGCATGTATATATGGCTGTGGTTAGAATTTAAACTCTCATCATACAGGAACTCATCATGTAATATTTTCAAAGATAAAATTCTCCAGAATTCTAGCATCTCTAGGAACAGATAAACAGCAGCTCAACCTTCCCATATCGTATCCGTTAACGACTTAGACTTTAGATCAAGTACTCTCCCCACAAGTTCAGGTTTAGAGCAAATCTTAATTAATACCAGTCATGCCTAAACTTAAGAGAGATTTCAATTTTGAGAACTAGTCATGGCAGAGCAACTATTCATCATTTCCATGTGAGAGCTTATCATGAGGGTTCATAGAAAACTTTATTTATTTATTTATTTATCAAACTAATCAAAGATATATATATATAAGCATATTAGAGTAAAGTATAAACGTGAGTAGAATACTTAGCTGGATAAATGGGGTTGCTCTCCCCCAAGCTGGATTTTGACGTAATTCCTTTTGATGTAGCAGGTGGCGGAGGTGTACTTGAATGTCGGCAGCACCCTGACAGTGATTAGGATGTCCTCCGTCTGCTAGTCTTCTTTGATCCTTGAATTCTGTGGAGCTCAAATAGACAACAAACCTTTGTGGAACTAGTTAAGTGTTAGCATAAATATCTAGCCTTTATCATGTTGAGCCTCCTCAATAAATGTTACTCTCTTTAGTAGGATCATAAATTTATTTTTATAATTTTAATTTTATAGGACAGGAATATATTTATTTTATTTTTACGCCACCACAGTGAATGTACTTATGGGTTTTATGCCATGAGCATACTCACATGGGGCTTACTATTTTTAACATTTTTATTTTCTTTTCAAGATGATATGAACCTGATTAACTAACCAAACTATTTTAAAATAATTAAAAGGAAAAAGATAACTACCAAGTTTACTTCTTGGCAAGGCGTTCAGTGTTTTTAAGTCCTCCGAACGGGACTCTCCAATTTTCTCAGTTGTCCTGGGATTCGTTGAATGGCGTAGTCGGTGGTTCCGGCGATGCTTCTTCTTTGTGTATAACTATCTTCTCTCTCCACACCTGACTTGGTGCTACGGTCTCCTCAGGACAGTTCTGTTCAAATTGTATGTCTTCAGACCTTACCACTTCTCCTTCGTAGTCTGCTTATCCGTCCTTGATGATTTTCCTCCTCTGGTTACAGTTGCGTCGTCTTCTTCTTGTCCTGACCTGCTTAGAGTCTTCAACTATATAGTTAAGGTTAGTAAAATAGCGGCGTACCTTCTCAGAGAGGAAGTGCATGTAGACTTCTCCGGTTCCAATGTAGATGATTGCTTTAACGGAGCTGAGGAACGGTCTTCCAATGATGATGGGTGGATCGTACTCGTCTTCTCCTATGTTAATAACTTCAACCTTCCGAAATGTTTGATCTGCCATCTGGAGCTGGGTGTATGTCGATTTTAAGGGCATGGTTCCGAACAGGAGCTGATAGGTGATTCGGTCGTTCTTTTTGGTCCGGAACGGTGACTTAAGTCGACGACTTGACCTCCTTGAACTGTAGTGACCATCTTAGCTGACTCGGTCCATATTTGCTTGTTTCTGTTCCTCCTGTTGGTCCTCTTCCTTGGTTCATGTCTGGATTGCTCTGAGATTTGTGTAATCTTGTTCTCGAAGGAAAACGTCTCCTTCCTCCCCTTGATGTAGAAACTGATCTTGGAAGCACTAGCGTAGATGACAGCTCCCGAAGTGTTTAGGAATGGCCTCCCTAGAATGATGGGTGCCCTCTCATCTGTACCAGTCTCTATCACCATGAAGTCTGCTGGGGCTTACAAGGTACCAACTCGGACGCAGAGGTTCTTCAATATTCCCTTTGGGAAACTTAGCGTACGATCTGCAAGCTGCAAACACATGGCTGTTTCTAATAAAGGACGTGTAAAGAATTTTTCATAGAGTACCCTGGGCATAATGTTGACGCTGGAGCCAAAGTCGCAGAGTGCTTCTAGGAAGTCCACCATGCCGATGGAGATCGGGATGACGGTGCGTCCTGGATTGTCTATCTTGACCGGCAGAAGGTCAGCAATTACTTCCACAACGGGGTTGTTCCAGAAGTTACATCCTCAAGCATCTCAGGGCAGTGTTTGCATGAGTGTCCAATATCTCCAGTGTGTTTGTGCTCGTATATCTAGGTTCTTCACTTGGTGGAGTCTGGGAGTTGTAAAACTCCTTCATATTTTGCTCGAAGTGTACCTGCTCATAGGACAAGGCAGAGATCAAGTGCATGGGCCCTGTTGGTGGAAAACACCAACAGAACCAAAAGTGTATTTGTTCTTCTCTAACCTTAAGCATAGTGAGCAAGACAAAGTTAATGGATAATAAGATCATGAGTGTAGCATTTAAAATATTTGTCAGATCATATCGCTCAACCTAATGGAAAGATAATCTATCTATACTTATGTTTTGTTTATATCTTCCAGAGATTGAATGTGCAACATTTTAGCTTATATGATTAGGAGTGTAGGATCACAAAGGTGGAAGAACTAAACATATTGAATCGATTGGGTTGGTTAATCTAGAGTTGTAAATCATATATGTTTATCTCTTTTATTCATGTGAACGCCAGAACCAAGGAGAAGCTTTATAAAAGTGATAGTCAAGTACCTTAAGATGTTACCTTACTTGAAGAGTGATGGTACAATATCACCTTGTGGAAGCTTTCCTTTCTTAGTGGTTATGCATCGTGTTTGTAGCACCCTCCATGGATCATCTCTTGTGAGCTATGCCTTCCTTGTGTAAATTGTTAAACTTCATGTGTCTCTCTCTTTGTCTCCAATGTGAGTTTATCTCAGGACTTCCCAGGTCGATATTGAAAGTTTTCCTGCAGGGGTTAGTCCAACAAAATATCCAATATCTACTATAGCATACTATCAGCTCAAAGATCAACCTAGACACCATGTCTAATTTGATTTAGGAGGGCATTTTAACCTAAGCATCATGCTTAATTTAAAAACCTTTGGAAGTAAGATCATCATTCCTAAACTAAGCACCATGCTTAATTAAGAGATAAATGAAACTACTCCAAACCTGGACATATACTAGAGCAAATAAAGGTAGCATGAAAGCATTTATAGAGATCTACTCAAGTGGAGATGAAGTAGTGTGATTAGTATTTAACAGATTGAGCATGTCTCAAAGGTAGGGACAACCAACATAGCAACATGGCAAATGATGTTTTTATGTAAAGTACTCCCCCAAGCTTGAATTTTGCAAAATTCAAGTTTGGATGAATTTAATTTAATGTTGTATGATGATTGGTTGGACATACCTTGTGCTTGTCATTCATCCGATCTTCTTGCTCCAATCCTAGAAAGGTTAGTGACAAGATACCCGAAGGAATTTTTTACAATTATCCTTATATGCTCAATACACAAGGTAATGCTGCAAATAATTAACAGCTCATGTTACGATCTGATCAGTGCTTGTCTTAGGACACTAAGCTTGTCCTTGGGAAACCATCAATTTATGTCGGCGAAGTGGTTTCCCCTACAACGCTGACCTATATCAAGATCAACTCAACGAGATCTGCAATATTTAATATAGACATATGCATCGACAACCACCCTTTTAAAGTTTTTATAAATAGAAAGGATGAGGGGGTTGGAGATCTCGAATGTGGTGATGTTGGAGAGACCAATGGATTGTGAAGATGTTGCATATGAGCATGGAGTAAATGAAGTGGCTATGGAATAAATCCCATGCTCATTAATGCTTAGAGTGAAATCCATGTGGTATGGTGAAAAATGGTAAGGTGAGTGTGGTAAAAAAAAGGGAAAAGAAAAAGGATACACGGACGACTTGGTTCGAAACTAGCACAGCTACCGTTCCCCGGCAACGGCGCCAGAAAGCTTGTTGGGTATTTTAAACGCAAACAGAAAAATCCGCAAGCGCACAGATACCGATGTAGCTTTCACCCGGGAGTATTCCAGAGTATCGATTTTCCACAGGGAACGTGAGTGTACTAATTAAGAATCAAGAACGCCCAAGGATAACTATATAATTGTTTTTGGTGGGAAGAGAGGAAGTTTCGTGAGAGTTCTCTAGTTGATCTAAGAATCAAGAATTACTTCAAGATTATCTATATCGGGACATCAGAGCACTAACCACATAAAGAGATGAGAAGGGGGCTAGGAAGGTCTGACTACGGTCCTACAAACACCGATCCGAACGTGGTGGAATACGTCGACCGTTAGGGCTGTCACTACCCTAAGGCTACCACAACAATCCGCAGGATTGGGTGCCATTCCAGGTAATCGCAAGACTAAACACCACGTCTAATCTATTAATTACTACTCTAGCGTTATAAAGACTAGAGCACTTGATGCAAGCGGGAATCCAATAAATAACTTGAATGTAAATAAAAGTAATTAAAGAACTCAGGAATTATGAATTGAAGAACCTGGAGAACGATGAAGAACGAACCAGTTGCTGCAAAAGTACAATGTTGAGGAAGATCCGACAGATCCGGCTCCTCCTTCTCCGCTCTCCTCTTCTCTCTCCCTATTTTCTAGATTACAACTAGAACTAACTAGAACTAGAACTAGAAGAACTAGAACTAGAACTAGATGAACTAGAGGGATCCTCTCTACTTGGATGAAGAATTGAAACCCTAGCTTTGATTCTGTAGAAGAGGTATGATCTCCAGGGGCCAGGGGGTCCGGTTTTATAGTCCCTTCAAGTGAATCTGGGCCGTTGGATCAAACCGACTTAGATTGAACGGTTATCCTTGATCCTTTAGGTCGGTGGAGAGCTTGGCCGAAACAGAGTCCTGATTGGAGTCCACGAGGGGGCGGGCGCCCAGGGCAACTGGGCGGGCGCCCAGTCCCTGGCCCCGTTCGGCCTCCGCTTCCTTCCCGTGGCTTCTGGAGTCTTCTAGATGATAGAAAATTGCGTGGCACGTTAATATCTCTATGTAAACCCGACGTGTGGGCCTTTCCTCCATATTTCCTGATAACCCCCTGCAGAAATAGACAAACACCAAAACTCGTGGAATTCTGTCAGATAAAACCCTAAGTCTAGGTGTTGGTTCCATTTAGATCCTTTTCCATGATTAGTTGATGGTTAAATGTGAGCATTAAGGACCATCAACAAGGGTTCAGGGTTCAGGGATCAGGGATCACAGTTCAGGGATCAGGGTTTAGGTTTCAGGATTCAGGGTTCAGGGTTCAGGGATCAGGGTTCAGGGTTCAGGGATTAGGGTTCAGGGTTCAGGGTTCAGGGATCAGGGTTCAGGGTTCAGGGATCAGGGTTCAGGGATCAGGGTTTAGGGTTCAGGGATCAGGGTTCAGGTATCAGGGTTCAGGGATCAGGGTTCACGGATCAGGGTTCAGGATTCAGGGTTCAGGGATCAGGGTTCACGGTTCAGGGTTCAGGGATGAGGGTTCACGGTTCAGGGTTCACAGATCAGGGATCAGGGTTCAGGGATGAGGGATCAGGGTTCAGAGTTTAGGAATCAGGTTTCAGGGTTCGGGGTTCAGGGATGAGGGTTCAGGGTTAGGGTTTATGGTTTAGGGTTTAGGGTTTAGGGTTTAGGGATCAGGGTTCAGGGATTAGGGTTCAGGGTTCAGGTTTCAGGGTTCACGGATCAAGGATCAGGTTTGAGGGTTCAGGGTTCAACCATGGTAAAATTTTAGACTTTTCTATACTTTTATGTGTCCAAACCATAGTAAAATTCCATGTGTTCAATGCATGGTAATATTTTTTTGTAAAAGCTTGAGTACCAATAGGTCATAGCTAGAGGGACCCTATCACAGCTCGAGAGAGCCTATCACACCTGAAAAAGTCTAGGACTCCAAACAATGGTAAAATTCTAGACTTTTCTATACTTTTATGTGTCCAAACCATAGTAAAATTCTATGTGTTCAAAGTTCCCTGAGCACCGGACGCTAGCACCGGACGCGCCGGGTAGCGTCCGGTCCCATGCGCAGGGAGCATGTAAAGTTTCCCCGAGCACCGGACGGTGCACCGGACGCTGGGAGTTAGCGTCCGGTGACCTGTCAGAGACAAGCGCAGGTAGCCGTTATGAAGCACCGGACGCTCGGTGCAGTGCGTCCGGTGCAACATAATGTGCGTCCGGTGACCCCGTTTTCAGTGGAAAATGGTTGGCCGACCTTTGGACTTCGTGGATAGTATTTATACTTCTCTACCTCGTCCATAAGAGCTCTCTTGCCCATTTGAACATCAGTGAAACTTGTTGTGGAGTAAGAGAGTTGCAAAGAGCCTAGAGAGGATTGAGATTTGAGTGATTTCTTGAGAGAATCCTCCTCTAGTGAGTTCCAAGAGTCAAGTGTGCATCCACCACTCTCTAGAGCCTTGTTTGGGTCAAGTGAGAGTTCGTTGCTTGTTACTCTTGGTGATCGCCATCACCTAGACGGTTCGGTGGTGATTGGAGGCACGAAGACCGCCCGGAGTTCTTGTGGGTGGCTCGTGTCAAGCTTGTGAGCGGTTTTGGGCGATTCACCGCGACGGAGTGTCGAAGAATCAGCCCGTAGAGAGCACTTGGTCCTTGCGCGGACCAAGGGGGAGCAAGACCCTTGCGCGGGTGCTCCAACGAGGACTAGTGGAGAGTGGCGACTCTCCGATACCTCGACAAAACATCGCCGAGCATTTTCTTCCACTACTCCTTTACATTCTAGCATTTACTTTATGCCTTTACATTCTTAGAATTGCCATGCTAGAATAGGATTGGAACTAGGTTGCAAAACTTTTATCCGGTAGCTCTCTAGGACACTCTAGGCACAAGGGGTGGAATTGGAGCTTATAGGTTGCTTAAATTTTTAGAGAAGCCCAATTCACCCCCCCCCTCTTGGGCATCTTGATCCTTTCAGCGCCGATGGACCGAGGCAACGGTGAAGAGCAAGTGTGGTTAAGATCGATGAACCAATACGGTCATGTGATGATATGAAGTGGATCATATCATTTGGTGATTGGTTGGTGCATGTGTTGCATCAACATTGGAGGTGATGGAATGGAAAGCGCAAGGCAAAGGTATAACCTAGGGCATTTCCATTTCACCGGTCATAGGTGTTTAGAGAAGTTTATGACCGGATTTAGGATAGATGGCCGTACTATCAAGAGGGGCAAACTTGTTTGCATATCGGTCATCTAGTGCCACTTGAGCGATCTAACTTTGCATACGTGTTAGGATCGAGTGGCGTGGCAAGTTGAGAGGCTAACTCCTTTGGGAAATTGTTTGTGAAAATGCTAACACACTTGCACATGGTGGAGTACACTTGGTGGTGTGGGCACATTTACAAAAGAGGTGGAGTTCCTAGGGTTGAGAGGCGTGTGGGTTCCTCTCTCCCTCCCGCCGAGCTTGCTCGGCGGGATTCGGCGCTTTTGAGAAAAATATGTGTATATTTTCTATTGCGCCGGAGGGAAATTTAGAGAAGTCGCGGGAGTGTTTTCTCACTGAGAAACACTCACCGGACGCTAAGTGCGGAGGCACCGGACGCTGGCCTCAGCGTCCGGTGAGCTTGACCCTGCTAGGGTTAAGCACCGGACGCACTCTGAGAGCGTCCGGTGGTTAGCGTCCGGTGTGAGGGGTTTTTGCAACCCTCTCCGCGCACGAGTCCGGTGAGCACCGGACCGTCCGGTGCCTAGTGTCCGGTGAGGTCGCGAGTTTGACAAACTCTCTGCGCACGAGTCCGGTGAGCACCGGACCGTCCGGTGCCCATAGTCCGGTGGTGCTGTGCAGGCGCGCGTGCGAAGTAGCCGTTGGCGACAACGGTCGACTTCAAACGGCTAGTGACACGTGGCGGTCAGCTGAGCACCGGACGCTGGGTGTTGAGCGTCCGGTGGCTCCCTGTGAGCGTCGCGGTGCCCACGTGTTTCGTCCAGTGAAGGGGCAACGGCTAGTTTAGCCCTTGGGGCTATAAATAGAAGTGGTGGCCGGCCTTGGCCGGTGCTGAGCACCCTTGGGACTTAGTGTCCATGCTTGAGGAGTGCTAGGAAAGCCTCTAACTCACTTGTGCTTGCAAGAGTGCGAATCAATAGCGAGTGAGTGATTCTAGTGCGTTGCATTGAGAGATTGCATCGAGTGGCACTAGGTGTTCGTGTTGCAAGCCGGTGGTGCTTGTTACTCTTGGAGGTTGACACCTCCTAGACGGCTTGGTGGCTTGTGACTCCGTCGAAGCACGCAAGGAGATTGTGCGGTGCTCCGGAGAAGAGATTGTGAGGGGTACGGTGCTCACCCCGCGGGGATCGCGAAGAGCAACTCTAGTTGAGCGAGACGTGAAGAGCGACAAGTGGTCCGGCCGGGTCAAGTGCTAGAGCTTGTGGTAAGCACTCCACGTGGGAGAGTGTGACTTGCGGGTCACCACTAGCAAGAGGACCGGCGGCAACCTTGGAGCTTGTCTCAACGGGGATGTAGCTTGGTGGCAACCAAGTGAACCTCTCGGGAGAAAATCATCGTGTCAACATTGTTCTTCCCGTTGGTTTGCAAGTTCCTAACACAAGCTTGTTCTTACATTCATATAATTGTGCTTGTGTAGTTGCTCTTGTAATTAGTTAGCTTGTGTAGCTTGCTAGTTACCTTCTTGCTTGTGTAGCTAGAAGTAGTTCCCTTTTGTGACTAATTTGGTTTGTGTAACCTTGTTAGTCACTTTGCTTAGTTTGTGTAGCTAAGTAAGTTGTGCTCACTAATTTGGCATTAGTTGCCTTGTTATTGAGCTTGCTAGTGAGCTTAGGCTTTGTGCGCTTTGCCTCACTAGTTTGTGTAGGAGCTCCCCCGGTTTGCTAAGTACTAGTTGCATAGGTTTGTGTGACCTTGCTCCTAGAATTGGTTAGGTGAGCTCTTGCTAAGGTAGCACCTTGCTTGCTTGTTTAGGATCTTTTCAAGGTGCTAGAGAACTTAGATAGAGGGGTGTAGTCTTGGCTAGACCGATAGTTTTAATTCCGCATTTGTTTCGGTTAGCCGGCGCGATAAGTTTTAGAAAGGACTATTCACCCCCCCTCTAGTCCGCCATCTCGACCCTTCAAATAGCCTATTTAAAAATTCTACAAACTACTAGAGCAAGAGGTTAGTAACTAACAAAGCAAAGTTTTTGCTCTAGCCACAATAGAGTGTTTGTAAGCCACCTATCCAACGACTTTAGTTGCTATTGTCACTAGACACACAAATACTAAGTCTCTACAAGCTATACTAGTGAAATTAACTACATAAGGCTAGACTAGCAACTAACTAATTACACTACATTGCATGAAAGTAAATGAGAGGATGAGATATTTATACCGCTGTGTAGAGGTGAACCAAGCACCAATATAAACAATCAAGCACCGGGAGAATGCCAATCAATCAATTGAGATACCGATTTTTCTCCTGAGATTCACGTGCTTGTTGGCACGCTATGTCCCCGTTGTGTCCATGATCACTTGGTGGTTCGGCGGCTAAGAGGTGTTGTACGAATCTCGTCCCAACTAGAACACCGCAAGAACCAACCCACAAGTGAGGTAGCTCAATGACACGAGCAATCCACTAAAGTTTCCATTTGGCTCTCCACCGGAAAGGTACAAAACCCCTCACAATCACCAGGAGATGGCCACAAATAATCACCAACTTGTGTCAATCCTCTTCTGCTGCTCCAAGCCATCTAGGTGGTGGCAACCACCAAGAGTAACAAGAAAACCGTAGCCAAATCAATCCCAAAGTGCCACTAGATGCAATTACTCAAGCAAATGCACTTGGAATCACTCCCAATCTCACAAAGATAGTTAGTCTATGAAGAAGATGAGTGGGAGGTATTTGCTTAGGCTCACAAGGATGTCAAGTATGCTCGAATGCCAAGAGGGTGAGCCCCAAACCGGCCAAAAGCTATTTATAGACACCCCAAACAAATAGAGTCATTGGCTCTCTCACTACACAAAGAATGGGGGTGTCGAACATGCAGATGGTTAGCCATCAGATGCCGGAACCCAGCGTCCGATGTTCAGATGACAACCACATGTCTAGCTTGTGAATCTCATGTGTTGATCTCTAACAGACACTTAAACGTCTGAGTTCACAAGTTCAAGCTGTTGGACGCGTCAGGTGGTGAAAGGTCCTAATATGGATAGAGGGGGGTGAATAGCCTATTAAAAATTCTACAAACTCAGTAGAGCAAGTGGTTAGTAAATAACAAAGTGAAACTTTTTGCTCTAGCTCTAATGGGGTGTTTGCAGGCCACCTATTCAACAAGTCTAGTTGATATGATCACTACACACACAAGAGCTATGTCACTACAAGCTACGCTAGAGAACTATGCCACACAAGACAAAGTAAGCAACTAAACTAATTACACTACCTTGCGGTAAGTAAATAGAGAGGATGAGATATTTATAATGTCGTATAGGGGATGAACCAATCACCAATATATGAACAATCAAGCACCGGGAGAATGCCAATCAAACACAATTGAGACACCAAATTTTCTCTCGAGGTTCACGTGCTTGCCGGCATGCTACGTCCTCGTTGTGTCGACCAATACTTGGTGATTCGGCGGCTAAGAGGTGTAGCACGAACCTCGTCCTCACTAGGAGACCGCAAGAACCGACCCACAAGTGAGGTAACTCAATGCCACTAGCAATCTACTAGAGTTACCTTTCGGTTCTCCACCGGGGAAGGTACAAATCACCGAGAGATAGCCACGAACAATCACCAACTCGTGCCAATGCTCCTCCGTTGCTCCAAGCCATCTAGGTGGCGGTAACCATCAAGAGTAATAAGAAAACTGCAGCCAAATCGATCTCCAAGTGCCACTAGATGCAATCACTCAAGCAAATGCACGTGGAATCACTCCCAATCTCACAGAGAAGGTTAATCTATGAAGGAGATGAGTGGGAGGTGTTTGCTTAGACTCACAAGGATATCAAGTAGTCAAGAATGCCAAGAGAGTGAGCCCAAAGCCGGCCAACAACTATTTATAAGCTCCTCAAATAAATAGAGTCGTTGGCTCTTTCACTGGGCAGAAATCAGGACCACCAGACGCTCAAGCAGGAGGCACCAGACGCTCAACCCCCGCGTCCGGTGCTCCAGAGCATAGCCACGTGTCCACTAAGTGAACCACGCACGTCGATTTCCAACGGTCAAAAACAAACCACCCGACGCGCTTAAGTTAGCACCAGACGCGTCCGGTGCACAACGGTCACGTATACAGAGAGGTTTGCAAAAACACAGGAGCACCGGACTCACTTCGAGCGTCCAGTGCTCTCAGTTAAACTTACTGCAGAAGTCAAGCCACACCAAACGCAAGAACAGGGTCTAGCCTGCGTCCGGTGCTTGGTGTCCGGTGCTCAACCCTAGCAACACCAGATACTGATAGCACACTGGACGCGCTGACTCAGCGTTCGGTGCTTGCGGTCAGAGCGTCTGGTGAGTGTTACTCAGAGAGAAACACTCTGATGACTTCTCCAAACTTGCCACCTGTGCAATAAAAAGTATGCATTTCATTTTCTCAAAAGCGAACCCAAACCCCTCTCTACCCTTCAAACTCAACCTCCTTCTTAAAGTGTGTCAACACCACCAAGTGTACACCATGATGTGCAAGTGTGTTAGCATTTTCACAATCATTTTCTTTGAAGGAGTTAAGTTAACTTACTAGGTTCTAAATGCATGCACATAAACATGACACCTAGTGGCATTTGATAACCGCTTAGCTAAATAATTCCCCTCTTTATAGTACGGCTATCTATCCTAAATATGATTACACCCTCTATGGTGTCTTGATCACCAAAACCAAAACCCTAAGCAATACCTTTGCCTTGATCTCTATAGGGTTTTGTTTTTCTCTTTCTTCTTTTCCAAGTTGAGCACTTGATGATCTTGTGGTCATCGCCATGATCATCACTCGCTCCATCACTTGGCATGTACCAACCTCATTAAGTCTACACACACTTAGTATAGAGGTTGGTACTAGGGTTTCATCAATTATCCAAACCAAACTAGGGCTTTTAGGTGGTACGCACCGGATGCACCCCTTAGCACCAGACGCTACTTAGGAAGCATTACAAGTAGGCAGGGTCATTGAACACATCCAACGCATCCTCACCGGACGCTCCCTAGCGTCCGACGCTTACTATTAGAAACATTCGCTTGCATACTTGCTGACATCACACTTCACTGGACGCAGGAACAATGCATAGGCCGTGTCCGATGCTCCCTGTCGGATGCTCCGACGCACACTTCTCTCTTGCACCGCTCAGCCAGAGAACACCAGACATTGGGTAAGCGTCTGATACCTCCACGACCAGCGTCTGATGAGTGTTTTTCTAGTAAAAACACTCCCACAACTTCTCTAAACTTTCCACTAGTGCAATAAAAAAATATGCATTTCATTTTATCAAAAGCACCGAATCTCACCTCACAAGCTCGTGGGAGGGAGAGAGAAACCCAAACCCCTCTCTACCCTTCAAACTCCACCCTCTTCTTAAAATGTGCCAACACCACCATGTGTGTACCAACATGTGCAAGTGTATTAGCATTTTCATAATTATTTTCTTTGAAGGAGTTAAGTTAGCTCACAAAGTTCTAAATACATGCACATAAACAATATCACCTAGTGGCACTCGATAACTGCTTAGCCAAAGAATTCCCCTCTTTATAGTACACTATGTATCCCAAATGTGATCACATCCTCTAAGGTGTTTTGACCACCAAAACCAAAACCCTAAGCAATACCTTTGTCTTGATCTAAATAGGATTTTGTTTTTCTCTTTCTTCTTTTCAAGTTGAGCACTTGATGATCTTGTGGTCATCACCATCATCACCATGATCATCTCTTGCTCCATCACTTGGCATGTACCAACCTTATCTAATTTACACACTTAGTATAAATGTTAGTACTTTGGGTTTCATCAATTATCCAAAACCAAACTTGGGCTTTAAAACACTCAATAATTCCTTGTTTCAGTTACTTTAGATGCCACTTGTGTGCTATTGAAGTTTGTTTGCACTTTGCAAAATCTAGAGGGCCAATGCAATTTGTGGAGTGGGTTGATCCTGAGTGGCTAAGCCGAGCCATCAATAACTTCATAAAGATTTGGCAAGAGCTGAAGAATACTTGGGTGAGCAGTGGACTACAAAGGCTTTGCATGATAATGTCATTTACACTGAACGGGCCCTCAATGCAAAACTAGCAATGGAGGAAGATGTGCATAGTACCAAGCATGTTGCTCGTCATGTTTGTTATGCTTACCACAAGAAGGCCCTTCTCATTGCCATGGACAAAAGCAAGCTCCTTTATCTAACCTATTGCATGATGGTGCTTGTCATTGCCTTGCTGGTAGTTGTAGTCATTTTGAAGTTCTGAGTTTGCAGCATGGTAATGCACTTAGCATTGCTCGTTAGGCCATCAAATAGATAGTCTAACTAAATAGACCTGACTCTTTTGTTAGCACAATTAGTATTGTATCTTAGATAAGCCATCACTCCTGCTTGCCTCATATGAGTAATTAGTTATGTTTTAGTTCTTTTGCTTAATGCAATATACTAGTAGATGTTGAAGGCACTCTTACAAATCAGTTTCCATGATGTAATATTATTTTGGTACGAAGAACCTTGTTAGTACTGTTGAAGGCACTCTTACAAATTAGTTTCCATGATGTAATATTATTTTGGTACGAAGAACCTTGTTAGTACTCAGTTTAGACACTGGATCAATAATCAATGGTTCCTGCATTTAGCAGTGACTAGGTTACTTGTGTGCATGATACAAATGTTGCCTAGCTACCTAGGTACAAATGATGACAAACTAGATAGCTACAACTCTGATTAATAAACCAATAGTGTCCTTGACATAGATGTTTCTTGCATTCTTGATGGTTGCAGCTTTGTTAGTTGCCTCAACAACCATTGCAATCACGTTTGCACGCTTTTGATGTTTCATGAAGGTTTGAAATGCATGGTCAGCAGCCACTGATGCTCCTTTAATGATAAGCTAATGACACCTAAGTGCTAGATCCATGCCACTAAACAAGTCATGGGGGGAAATTAGTATGCTAGCTAGTGCAAATGTAATAATAAACCCTAATCTAAAAAACCATGGATCAACTGCGACATTCAAGATGTGCCACCTAGATCTACGCACATCATCGACCATTCCCAATGACTCAACAAAAATCGAAGTACGTAAACCACAATACAAGAACAAGCGAACAATAATAGTCCACAAAACCTTAAATGGTCATCCTAATAACCACTAGAAAGTGGGAAGTAACTAACCAGAAACAAAAAGTTACCCTTCAAGGAGGATGAAATAAAAAGGGATCCAGGGTGCGTACTGTAGTTGGAACCACGGCGTCATACCTATGAGCACCTGGAGACGCTCGACAACCTTCTCAGACGAGCCTCTAGCCGAGAACCCCAATGATGGTGAGAGACATAGCAAGAGAGCGTGGGTGAGAAGAGTGCGAGATTGGGTGAGACGAGAGCGAGAGAGCAGCAGCCATTGAATAGTGTAGCGATAACCCTAGCAGGTAGGTGGGAATTCTCAATTTTATACGAG
The DNA here is from genome assembly GCF_000003195.3 of Sorghum bicolor. NCBI lineage: Eukaryota > Viridiplantae > Streptophyta > Magnoliopsida > Poales > Poaceae > Sorghum > Sorghum bicolor. Next base: position 65,575 of record NC_012876.2, read on the forward strand.
ATTTGTGCCAGCCAAGGCGAGACCGCACAGGTGCTATGCACTGGACATGCCTCCTAGTCACCGGATGCTACTCAAAGAGGTCTGAAAACACTCAAGATGCATCGGACGCTCCTCTGCATTTGACACACATGGCCAAAAATCACGCTCACGATTATCTCTATCGTAATGCTACACCGAACGCTGGAACAATGTTCTTGTCGTATTTGGTGCCTGAGCATCGAACGCGTCGATGCTCTGCTCAAAAGCTCAACATATGACCACAACGCACCGAACACTGGGCCAGCGTTTGAAGCCTCCTCAGCCAGCGTTCGGTGAGTGTTCTCAGCGAGAAACACTCCCACGATTTCCCTGAAACTTTCCACCGGCGCAAAAGCATGGAATCCTGCCTCGCAAGCTCGGCGGAAGGAAGAGAGGATCTCAAATCCCTCTCTACCATTCAAACTCCACATCCTTCTCAAAGTGTGCCAACATCACCATGTGTGTACCGTGTGTGTATGTGTATTAGCATTTTCACAATTATTTTCTTTGAAGGAGTTAAGTTAGCTCACTAGGTTCTAAGTGCATGCACATGAACAATGTCATCTAGTGGCACTCGATAACCGCTTAGCCGAATAATTTTCTTCTTTATAGTACGACTATCTATCCTAAATGTGATCACACCCTCTATGGTGTCTTGATCACCAAAACCAAAACCCTTAAATGTGATGACACTCTCTATGGTGTCTTCATCACCAAAACCAAAATCCTAAGCAATATCTTTGTCTTGATCTTTATAGGGTTTTATTTTTTTTCTTTCTTCTTTTTCAAGTTAAGCACTTGATCATCTTGTGGTCATCACCATCATCACCATGATTATCTTTTGCTCCATCATTTGGCATGTACCAACCTCATCTAGTCTACATACACTTAGCATAGAAGTTAGTACTTTGGGTTTCATCAATTATCTAAAACCAAACTAGACTCTCAACCATGCTCTCAGCTAGTAAGCTGGTGTTTTGACAAATCAAGCAACCACACGAACACAAAGAGTGAGGGAGCAGCCGTAGGCGCGATTACTTGCGTCAAGAGAGCACGTTGCGGTCCGAACAAGCCAAGCTCCACAAGAACGGACTCGAGATTCATTTAGGTCTGGTTTAGATCTAAAAAGTTTTTGATTTTTTAACACTATAGCACTTTCGTTTGTATTTAATAATTATTTTTTAACCATAGACTAACTAAGCTCAAAAAATTCGTCTATAAATTACTGACAAACTGTGCAAATAATTATTTTTATTTATATTTAATACTCTATGGATATACCGTAAGATTCAATGTGATAAGAAATCTTAAAAAAAATTTAAATTTTGGAGTGACTAAACCAAGCCTGAGGCTCAACCATCGACCCAGCCATCCAAACATCGAACATCCGCGGACCTAGGTTTGATTGACTGGAGTCAGGTAACCAATCACAGGCCGGGGTGTTTGGTTGAGGCAGGGTGTTAAAATTTAATATGTACATTTTCATTTTATTTAATAATTAATATTTAATTATGAATTAATTAACCTTAAAAGATTCGTCTCATAAATTATTTTCTAGCTGTGTTTTTAGTTTTGTAAATAGTATATATATTTAGTATTTCATACATGTGTCTAAACATTCTATATGATGAGAGTTAAAAACCATTGTAGTGTTTTCCGATGCTGTAGTTTTAAGAAACTATAGTATTAAGAAACCATGTTTTTTTTAAAAAAAGTCTAGAGTGAAGTTTCTAAGGCCTTGTTTAGATGTGAAAAGATTTTGAATTTCGCTACTGTAGCACGTTCGTTTGTTTGTGATAGATATTGTCCAATCATAGAGTAATTAGGATCAAAAAAATTTTCTCGCAATTTACAGGTAAACTGTGTAATTAGTTTTTGTTGTTATATATATTTAATGCTTTATGCATATACCGCAAGATTCAATGTGACGAGGAATCTTGAAAACTTTTTGGTTTTTGGGGTGAAATAAACAAAGCCTTAATTCACCTCAAAAGCCAAAAAAATTTTCAAGATTCCCCGTCACATCGAATCTCGCGGCACATGCATAGAGCGTTAAATATAGATGAAAACAAAAACTAATTACACAGTTCGTCTCTAAATTACGAGACGAATCTTTTAAGCTTAGTTACTCCATGATTGAACAATGTTTGTCAAATAAAAATGAAAGTGCTACAGTATCAAAATCCAAAAAATGGATCTAAACAAGGCCTAAAACTCCAAAAAGACTAAAGTTTTAGCAATACCGTAGTTTTTAAAACTACAAAATTCTTTACATCCAAACACTCTTATGGTTTTCAAAACAAAAGTATTCCATAAAACTATGGTATTTTTCTAAAACAACAAAAAAGTTTTAGCAATACCATAGTCTTTAAAACTACAAAATTCTTTACATCCAAACACTGTTATGGTTTCAAAACCAAAGTATTCCATAAAACTATGGTATTTTTCTAAAACAACAAAAAGACTTCTCATCCAAGCACGGCCTAAGTGTAACGGATAAAGTGGATGCTGCCTAAAATGAAGAAATAATTCAAGATTCCGTGTCACATCGAATATTTAGGCGCATGCACAAAATATTAAATATAGACGAAAATAAAAACTAATTGCACAGTTTGGTCGGAATTGACGAGACGAATCTTTTGAGCCTAGTTAGTCCATGATTGAACAATAATTACCACAAACAAACGAAAGTGCTACAGTATCGCGAAAGTTTTCCATTCGAGAACTAAACAAGGCCATAGCACCGAAATCAAGGGGCAATAGACATACACTCTATGAGTATAGTACAATTTCAAATTCAAATTTAACAAATATATTGGTAAAAGTGAATGAGAAAAGAGAAATCTGCATCAGAATCTGAGTAAGTTCCAGACCGCTTCCTTTATCTTATAGATCCAAAATATTTACAAAAAAAAAAGACTACGAATGTTCTCCAGAATGCAATGCAGGACTCAAGCATCCAAACACGACCGAATTAGAGGGAAAAAAAACATAAACCACTTGTTCTGAGCTTAGATGTAGGCTCACTGGCAGCACTTCCAATGTCTCCCAAAATTTCTTCCTCCCTTTCTCCATCCACGCGGTGTCTCAGACTCGTGATTCTCCTTTTTGACTTATCTCAATGTGATGGTGAAACATTACATAAGTCAATAACCATTTGATTGTGAACTTATGGTGTATCCTTGAACGCCATATCTGATGGTGCCAGTCACATCAAATTGTGTCTAGGGGTTTGTCTGCTGAATGGACTTCTCCCCACGAATAATCTGTATACAAACCCAAAGGTAAAAATGAGACATAAAAAAAAATATCAAACAGGCAATTTAATTTAAGTACCACATGACCGTAGGTTTATGCAAACAGAAAGTTCTGTTCTAGTTTTACATGTTATAATGAGCTATGTCAAATGCAATAACAGAATTTAGGGTCATGATTGCTATATGAACATAGCGACTAAGAAATTTTGCATACAAATTTGCCAGGCACGGAGTTTTTGTAGATAATGAGTGCATCCCCTGCCTGAAGGCCATGTGTCTTCACGAATTCACCTAACAAAGAGAAATGAAATGGTTTAATCTATCAATGTCTGGATAACAAGGAAGCTAGAAAACATTTGAAACTGTATCCAAATTCCACACCGAGGCATACCTGCAGCTTCCAGAATATACATTCTGCTTTTGTTGTTTGGCCAAAATCTGAAATAGCAAAGTGTAAATGTCAGAAAGCATTTGAGTTTAGTGACAGTAAGATGTACCAGTTTGTGCATACTGTGGCAACTACTTTTCATGACCTTCAATTTCGAGAACATGGCAACACCTAAGAGAGAAATCAATTTATACAATGCCTTCAACTTCCTGGCTTTTGGCAGGAAAGAAGTTATAACCTCCTGGTAGGCCATTATCATTCAGAAATATATTTTGCCTCCATCTCTTTTTCAGAAGTGGCATTTCAAAGATGTCATGAGGTAATCTGAGAGCATACCTATACTTAAATTTCCATATAATCGGAAGCACCATGTCATCCATCTGCAGTATCAGAGGATCCCCTTGCACCAATGGTGGAAGACCAGCCTCAGCATCCTTCTGCAGAAGATTGAGCAGACAGTTACATTACAAAACATAGTTGACAAAGTGCCCTGACTCCCAGAATAATAGGATAGACACTGTCAAGTAATAGAAGATACCTTGGGAAGCACAATTCGCCCAGAATTTGCGACATCACTCTTTGTCAACTCCTTGCGCAAAATGACTTGGTACTCTCCAGAGTTGAACTTCTGAAAGTCATGTGTGTCCCATGCACACAGTGAGACATGAAGGAAAATAACTTGTTAATTACAAGAGAAGTATTTGTCTAACTACTGTAGCATGACCAATTAACTAGAACTATGCCAACCGAATTCAAACCATTTATTCCTTTTCCGATGAACTTATCAAATGCAGATTCGACATAAGAGAAGAATATGCGCAATAAAGAAAAAGGACATGGAGTGTGTGTTAGATGTATCACATTACTCATGGAAGCGCAACTTTCATGGCTCTGCTTCGACTCAGGAAGAGTGCCAGCTGTGTCACGATGAACTTCGCCACTGTTTCTAGTGTCCATTTCATCACTGCTTCTAACTACTGCAGGCAAATCCTGTGTATCACGCATCAGAGCAGAAGTAAAAATTAGGAAGGGTAATGAAATCAATAAAGTTTATCATAACCCTGAAGGTTCGTATCTATGTATACCTGTGAATTCTCAGGTTCTTTGGCAGATATAGATCCTTCCATGGGCGTCATGTGGGCACAAATATTTGGTCCAAGGGACATTGTAGTGAAAGAGTCAAACCCAAGGCTGGATGCACAACCTGTTGTTTCCAAAGAATATGAAGAATTTAGCTGAGGCGGAGGAGGGATTGTGAAAGATTGGTTCTGCATCAGAGGATAAGAATCGGGACATGCTGACTGTTGCAATTAGTTGACCCATGCTTAAATGAATGTGGATATCGGTTAATGCTATACATTGGATTCTAATATATGTACCATGCAACCACATATAACAGTATAATGTTACAGAAATGAACTGCCAGCTTACATTACATGCTTGAAGGCCAGAAGGACATTAAAAACAAAGAAGAAGACAAAATCAAACTTGCTAGTTGCAGCAAGCTACAGTTATGCCTGTGAACCTGAAAGGAATGAAAAGAAAGCAAAGCATATTTTCGCTCTAAGTTTGTGAATGGACTATATCTATATATTTTACATGGTCCCATGAGTGTTTTCGTTTTCGATCGAATTTAAGCACAGTGATATTTATATATAAAAATTAAGAAATGGAATTTGCAGTAGGAGAGTGATGGAAAGCAGGAGATGTACCTGAATCCTTATCCGGGATGTGGGAATGGCGCAATGGGTGGGGATTCTCCTCCGGGATGTGGGTCTGGCGCAATGGGTGGGGATTCTCCTCATGTTGTGTAGGGTAAGTAGAGCAGGATACATTCTTGTTAAGCATGTAATGGGTCCACAGGGCATAAGACTGGGGGACGTTGTAATGGAAGGGTGTATTGGTGGTAGCAGGGGCGGGCTGTGCGGCAACGGCGGCGAAGGCACTGTTGGACGGGCTCCAATCGGTGAAACCTCTTGGAGGCTGAGAGTGGGGAGCGGCATTGGCATTGGCACCGTGTGTGGAGGCGGCATCAGCATCAGCCACAACAGGTCCTGCAGCATAGGGTTTGGGGTAAGCAACAAGAAGTGGAATCATTTGTATGCAGAAAACAACGGGATTAACAAAGTGATGGAAGTAAGAGCTGTACATTCAGTGGATTAGGCTTAGATTCTGATATTTACTCTACTCTACTCTACCTAGTGTAATAAATTATAGATCAGCAGCAGCAGTGGACAGTGGTGGAGGAACAGAAATTGTCCCGTGCAAAATTAAGCACCAGTGTGGTGGGATTGCAAAACAAAATTGATGAACGGTACCGTATGTATCTTGTATTCTAGGTGCCCTCCATCCCTCCGTCCGTTCCAAACACCCGTCCATCCGGTGAGGTGAGGAAGGAAGGGAAACCGAGGAGAATGCGGAGGAAAGAAAGAGAGAGTAACTAACCGGCGGCGGGCGCCCCTGCGTGGAGAGGCAGGTGGAAGGGGAGGGGAAAGGGGTGCAGGCCCTGGCTGGGATTCTGCACGGCGGCGAGGAGGGCCTGGTAGTGGTACTGGTGGTGCGGGCCCCCGCCGCCGCCGTCGCCGTCGCCGTCGGGTCCTCCCATCTGCCCCATTACGACCCCCTGATTCTTGCTCCGGAAGGGCAAGGGGAGGGAGGGAGGGAGAGCCAGAGCCCAGAGGAGGAGGAGGGGGAGGTGGAGATGGGGATGGGAACGGGAACGGATGGATGTGGTCGTCCGCAACCCACTCACTCACTGATGAGCTGCTGCTAGTCACGAGCTGCTGCTGCTACTCTCTTCCTCCTCCCTCCCTCCCTCCTCATCTACCCGTCCCGTCCCGTCTCGTCTCGTCTCGACCTGGCGGGGGGGCTAGCACTCTACTCCTACCAGGCAGTAGCAGCAGCAGCAGCAGCAGCAGAACACTCTCTCTCTCTCTCTCTCTCTCGACGGAGAGGGTGGGAGCCTGGGAGGGAGGCTGGGCTAGGCGCAAGAAGGGGAAAGGGCCAGAGTGCGTGCCAGACGCCCGCTCTCTCTCTCTCCACTTCACCCCCACCACCGCACCTACCTGCAGCGCTGCGCAGCGCAGCACAGGGACCGGACCGCTGGTCCTGCAATGCCTCTTGCTACTGCTACTGCTACCCCGTTCTCTTCTCTCTCTCTCTACACGCGCGCACTCATGACTCATGCTAGCTGGTCAAGCCTGCTTTGCTTTCCTTGCTTTTCTTTTTACTCTTCCAATTTCGATCGGGAGTGGAAAGGCAAGGAACGAAAATATCCTGGCAGGATTTTATTTTGCGCCCATTATCACTATCCTTTTTCTTCACGCCTTCTATTACAGTATTTATCGCTCGCTTCATTTCTTTCCCCAATTTATTTCTATCCTTTCTCAGTAGTTATTATACCATTTGTTTATTATCGGACTGTAGATTCATAAATGAAGTATTTTATCATTATAGCAAGTTTCAAACACTTTTTATCTTTTTCTAAAAGTATATGATGCTACTAATACAGTGTATTCTGCTATAGCATCTCTAATTGTTAAAAAAACACAATTATTGAATCAAAGAGTTTTTCAAATGGCTAAAAAAAAATCTGAGGTCATATTTCTTGGGTTTCTCCAACGATTTCCAAAATCAGGCAATTTTGCATTGGACTATTTTTAAATCTATCTTATTGCTTTTATATTTTCTTCTCTTGTATATTTGCACTAGGAAGTCTTTCCTACATTCTTACATGTAAGTGTGCATATATTTTCGTGCAATTGGATCAATTTCTCAAGTGTAAAAATATTAGGAGTTGAGATAGAGAATTGTTCGAGAGTAGTTTTTTTTTTAATTTTGCTAAAAAAACAAAATTGGGGCTAGGTTTTAGAAACTTTTGAAGATGTTTATATACCTAATCAAAAGAAAGTCTCAAACATTTTTAATTCTTTTTTCTAGAAACAAAATCATTATTATTTTTTAAAATTTACAAGTATATTTGTATATAAATCTACACTAACAAGCTAATTATTTGCAAACCAAATACAAAGTTATTGATGTCTTAGGCTTATAAGATATGTGAACGCGCTCATTTAGTAAACTTTCTTTTTTCCTACAGTAGTCAATCTTGAAATAACAAAATGCACCGACCATGTCATTACAAGTCGATGTAATGTGAAATATAAATAATAAATAAACGATCAAAATAGCTTTCATATAAGTAATTTTTAATAAGGATAGCGTCCTACGTCAACATCTTAGCATTATCTAAACTAGCTACTACCCTGTAGTAAACATAGAACTAAAATTGAGATAGTGAAATCTTCCATAAGAATAACAAGGTTATGACTCTAAGACTCAGCTTTTAGCAACCTTGATCTTGTGTGACTGCCATGAAATGCCTCATAGCGCAGCCCTTTTATTCAGACATTGAAGAGTTGAGTATGAGGAACAAGAAGAGTTGGGTGATCAATATCTTCTGGTGGTACGTTAGACTAGGAGAATTTAAATGTTTTGGTATGTTTGTGAAATGCTTATTTGGAGGTACTGTATTGTTTGTATGATGCTGATGCTAATGTAACTAGGGAAAGGTGCTACTAGTACCCTAAACATGTTGGATTGAGGTACTCAGGTCTTGTTTAGTTCACCCAACCCAAAAACTCTTCAGATTTCTCGTCACATCAAATCTTGCGACACATACATTAAGCACTAAATATAGATAAGAAATAACTAATTTTACAGTTTGTTTGTAATTTACTAGATAAATCTTTTGAGCTTAATTAGTCAATGGTTGGACAATAATTGTCAAATACAAACAAAAATGCTATAGTATCAAAATCCAAAACTTTTTAAATCTAAATAAACAAGGCCTCAGATTGGTCTGCACTTGCAACTGATCAGTTAAGACTAATGTCAAATGCAATACAGCTCAAATTCAAAGGGATTGCCCAGCCAGAGAGAGCAGTAGATCAACTCCTTTGCCCTTTTATTCATCCACTCAGAAACAAAGCAACATGAGCCAATGACCTTCAATCTAAGGGCTGGAGTAATGAAGCTACAACAGCCATGGTCATCTCAGCCAACAAACCATGAATGTCAGTATGTAGTATAGAAATCCAGAGGAATCCACGCATTGAGCACATGTGTTGGATGGAGATGGGATGGGAGCAGACAGAACTGCATCATGGAATAGTTCATTAGCTAGCAATGCTTCTGATTTCATTCAGAGAACGGATAGTCACTGACTGGAAGATACCGAAATCAACATGCCACATTCACTACACTAGACTAGTGATGCTACGACTAGAATCCATCCAATCCCCTTTCCCTCTCGCCTAGCTTGAAACAAGTGACATTTCTAGCATGACACACATCTGCCAGCCATTTACAGAAATGGACAAGAACAGCTCGCCTTGCACATCTACATGTCATCATCCAACTCGTTCTGCTCATCCTCATCTTCCTGGTCGCCAGCGTCATCCTCGTCCTCGTCAAGAGCCTTGCGCCTGATGCGCTTCTTTGCAGGCTGATCCACCTCCTGCTCCCCATCCTTGTCATCTGCCTTGGCTTTCTTCTTGGCAACATTGTTCTCCTGCATCACACAAGTCGAACACCGAATCAGGGAAATATACTTCAGATATCAGTAGCAGGCTGAAACACGTGACCATGTCCAGCAAGGAAGGGAGAGGCAGAAGAGAAGAGAAGATGGACTTACACCACTGCCCTCGCCATTCTCGGCTTGAGCCTTGAGCTCCGCGGCCTTTTCAACGTAAGGCTTCTTCTCCTGATCCAGAGAAATGAACAACAACAGAGGATGAATGATGAGCAAGAGTCGGAACGCCAGAAAGACTCTTATCAAGGAATTCAGATTCAGAACAGAGAAGAGAAACAGAGTAGGACTGACTGACTGACCTCGTCTGTCATGGACTTCCACTTCTCCCCTCCTTCCTTTGCAACCTTCAATCAACAGGTAGATAGATTCAGTCAGTCAGTGAGTGAGTCGATAAGATGAGCAGGGCAACAACTACTCAAGGTAGAAGAAACTGGGTGGGATGAAGGAAAAGAAAGCTGGGCGTAGAGGAAAAGGACATACGGTGGCGACACTCTTGTTGTCAGGATGGGCGGCCTTGAACTCCTTCCTGAAGTCGTCCCTGAAACAAAAAAAATCGACAACACATGAGATGGGAGGATTTTTTTTTTTTTTGGTTATCCGCATCTACTTAGAAAGAGGGAGGAAGAAAAAGGTGCGTGCAGTCGCAGTCGCAGTCGCAGTCGCATTGCATACATGAAGAGGAAGAAGGCTGTGGGCGAGCGCTTGCGCTTGGCATCCTTGTTGCCGCCGCCTCCGTGTCCCTTGGCGGAGGACTTGTTGCGTTCGGCGGGCTTGGCGGCGACCTCGACGGTCTTCTCGACGACCTGCGCCTCGAGCATCATCCTGATGTGCTTGTCGAGGCTGCAGCTGTGCATGTCGATGAGGACGACGGGGACATCCTTGTTGCAGGCCTCGCTGCAAGGGATGGGATTCGTTCTCGTCAGATCTGGTACCGACCGAGCGAGCGAGCAGGGAGAAGTAGAAATGAAGGTGAAGTTACCATCTGGTGAATGCGCTGCCGTCCCTGGAGCGCTTGAGGACGGTGGCCTCGACGCGCTTCCTGCTGCGCGCGGCGTTGCCGCCGGACTTGCCTCCAGCCATGGATGGATGCGCAACTTGCTTGGGGGCGACTGCGAGTGCGATTGCGATTGCGAATGCAGACAGAGAGAGGAGATCGGAGTAATAAAGGCAGAGGCGGCAAAGGATTGGGCGGGGCGGGGCAGGCAGGCGCGCGCGGGGCAGCCAAAATGAATTGCAGGCGGCAGCGGCAAGCAAAGCAAATTGCCAATCCCCAAAATGGAATTTGGAAATCCACAGCCAATCCAAGCAGGAAGCCCAGATCGGACGGTCCACATGAGAGAGGCTTCTTCGTCTTGGCGCCAACCAAAGTTGCCGTCCCGCTCTTTTTTGGCTCCCTCTCCCAGATCCAAATCAAAACCCCGCGCCCGCTGCTCGCTTCGCCTTGCCCTGTCGACACGACGACCTGTCCTCTGCACTGCTTGCTTTTTGTATACTCCTAAATCGTAATGCAAAACCTCCTTTCTTAATTTTTGTTTACGAGACATGGCACAATCCAATTCAAGACGCTGCCTTTTTTTTTCTTTTTGCGAAACCGGTACGATAGTCACGCAGTTTTTCTTTTCTTGCACTTTACTTATTGTTCACCACCGCTACACTCGCCAAAAAAAAAAAATCACCACAAGTAAATTGAACAAAAAAAAATGTCAGATTAGGACGTTATCCAAGCGTAATGCCTTACTTCACGGAGTCATTTGAACTTATATTTGTTTGTGTCTATATCATGCACATTGCACAATCACCTTTCTCTTTTTTTTTTTTTTTGTTCCAACCACTTGGGTATGCAGCCGCATGCTCTTCTTTATGTGAGGCCTACTCGCAGTAGTATAGGACCCTACTGATAGGGCTGCCTTTGTACCGTTGTTTTTTTCCACTATTTGCAAAAGCACATTGGATTTGTTGACCCTGTAGCGCTGCCTCATTTAAATAAAATAATAAAGAGATTAATGTAACATGTAAGGAGGTTTTCAATCAAAAAAAGAAAAAGAAAAAACCTCCTTGATTCACACCCGTATTAGGGTACGCAAAAGTGTGAGTTCTATTTGAGGTTTCAATCAAAAAAGAAAAAGAAAAAACCTCCTTGATTCACACCCTTATTAGGGTACGCAAAAGTGTGAGTTCTATTTGCATGCTCTCCTCTTTTCATACTCTTTGCTCCTTTTTCACTATATATACATTTTAACATCTTGTCCGTTTGTTTTTAAAATGGTACATTATATTTAGTTCAGTCTTGTCTCAATACTTCTTTTGTAATGCTATCAAAAAACATGTCATTAATAAATGTGCACATGCAATTGGGATGCAACATATCAAAGGCTCTTTATAGGCGCAATGGCACTACTACAGCAAAAAAGACTGAGTCACATGCTCTCTGACTACTCTTTCCTTTCTCCGGCTTCGATAATCCTCTAAATTTCACATTACATATTGTTACCAACGGTTAGAGGCTACCTCGCCATTGGCCGGCGTTGTCCACCACCACCTATCCCTATCTCCTTCACCTCACCCAACCTTAACCATCACCTGCACTAGGCCCCACTATCGATCCTTCTTGCTGTATGTTCAATGTCACTCCCTCAGTGACACCTTCGCTACCACACATGCATGTCTACCTTGAACCCTTAAGAAAACCTCGAACCACAATCCATGTTGTAACCTACCCTTGTCTAATCTTTTGTGTCTTAGTTGCTGGTCGATCACTCGCACGACAAAAGACGCTTGTTACAGGATAAAATAAAAGCAGTCTCATTGCACTCGCATCTTGAATTCTTGACATGTGTTCATGCATATGTGGCGAAACTAGGCTAGCGCCAAACAAAGAATCTAGACGTGCTTGGAAAATGGATCTCTAGGGTTGCACCGCTATAGGCTAGTGGAGCGTAATGTGTATATATAGGGATGAAAAATGAACAGAAACTGCCCTTTCACGCGCGCTTTCATCTCTATATCTTTGGCAAAAATGGGATTGAGTTTGGAAAATTCAGGATAAAAAATGGGAATAGAATATGTGCGGATATATATATACAGAAACAGAAAAATACGGACGGAGCCCGAAATTTTAATTAGGATCATAAGATGTAAATGTTCTCAATGCGGTGGCCGGCAATTCCCTCTTTCATTTTTCCAAACAAAAGTAAAACTTGGAACGGGGCAGACATTATTAAGGCCTTGTTTGGATGTTGTTGTATTTACTTCAATCCATGTGTGTTGGTGTGGATTGGAGTGGAATTTAGTTCAAGTTCTACTCCAATCCACCTCAACACATGTGGATTGATGCAAACAAGGCCTAAGTCGGTTTTCATCCCTACCTGCACCCATGCCCCTGCCATTGCCCACCAAACCATATGCACACAAGGGGCGGGGATACTGCAGACACGGCAGAATCATGCAGCAGCCATGAGCCCATGACTGTGTCGAGTGAGTAGTTGGAACACACACCCTCCACCCATGGCCATCGCAAAGACTTGACCGCTACTCCGATCCGATCCATATATACATTGGTGCCGATCGATCGAGAGACATTACTACTACATGCTAGTAGCTAGCTAGCTGCAGGTCGAGTTACGGGTGTAGGTGTACGTACGGTGGTACGCAGACGTACGCTACCATGGCTTGCTCCAGCAGCCGGCTCGCCGAGGCCTCGCTGCTGCTCCTCGTCGTCATCCTCCTAGCCGCCGTCGGAGCTTGTGCTTCTGCCGAGGCGGAGATGAGTGCGAAGACCATCGCGGCGGTGGCTACCCGGAGGAAGCTGGACGATGTCGTCACCACCACCAGCAGCAGTGGATCATCCTCGCCGTCGTCGTCACCCTCTCCAGCAGCGGGAGGAGGAGCAGAGAAGAAGGAGAGCAAGGACGATAACGGGAACAAGGAGAAGGAGAAGGAGAAGCCCAAGGGCGGCGCGACGTCGACGAAGAAGCCGCCGCCGCCGCTGCCGGCCAAGTGCGTGACGAGCAAGGACTGCCACCTGAAGCGGCTGGTGTGCGCCAAGAAGTGCACCATGGCCGCCCACAAGAAGTGCGCCGCCAAGTGTTCCCACTCCTGCAACGCCCTCCCCATCTGCACCTGATGAAGACGATGGATTATCCATCCATTTGTTGGAGCCCTTCTTGCATCGTACGTCCAATTAGATTCACAGATTGACAGATATATAGTTGTTGAGCCAAGACGCATGCACGATACCGATCGAATAAGCTTCCTTCCTTCCTTGTCGCACTGAAGTAGAGTAGAGACAGAGTAGTTATTAGCTAGCTAGTAGGATCGAGTGGAGTCTCCCCTTTCCTGTTGTCATCTTCGACTGTCATGCTTCCTTCCTGCCTCGCTCCGATCCTTATGTGGATCAGAAATGTCTGTCTGTGTTTTCTAGTATTTTTGCCTGCTGCCTTCCTTGTCTTTTGTCACTGCTGGATTGGTTATGTTTCAATCATGCAAGTAAGCCTGCTTATTTTCCAATCTGGATGATCACCGGCCGCGCGCTGGTCGGCCTGCAGCTGCTTTCTGAAACTGAAAGCATGCGCACCAACACACATGCAATGCAGTAGTCACGCACTCGTGCATTTCCAATTTCCAGACGATTCAGGGGCAGCAAGTTAATTGTGCATACATACATACAAGATACGACCTATGAATCCATCACCATCATATTTACAGCTAGCTGGTCACGTCAGCGAAGCAAGCAACCAACCAACCACCTTAAAATAATCACTTGCAAGAAAGTATTTTTCTCTCACAACAAATCAGCCAACAGCCAACAGTATCTGCCATCCCACCATTCAGTTTCAATTCTAGCTCTAGCCCTATTCCTCGTATTTAGCTGATAACCAGTCCATAACCATAACCATAACCACCTTAATTACTTGCACCTCCATCCACCCCAGTGATTCATATATAAATAAAGTACAGATAACACACCATTCAGTTTCACCTCTAGCTCTATCCCTACACGTATTTAGAAGATCATGCTTCATGGCCCCTGTCCCTGTGTCAGTCTTCGCAACTCGCTCTCTTCATCCAGTGTCTCCATCAGTAGCGGGGGCGCATACTGAGCGCTCCCCTGATGTTCTTCCGAGTCCTGGCAGAATGACAGGACCATAGTGTCGATTGACATCTCCACCACTGCAAAGAAAAGCTTTGCAACTATATAACCCAGCACCCACGACAACTGCAAAAGAAAAAAAGTTGCGCATTCATCACTCATCAGCTTCTTCATCCAAATTGCACCAAGATATATAGAGGAACTCAACCATACGCTGCAAAGCTTGATGATCACTTACCAGCACGGGGACTAGTGGCGATGATATCTTGTTATGGCCAGATCTGTACTTGTGCTCATCCAACATAAGGAAGGCAAACAGTGCACACAACAGGCTAACACAAAGCTTGCCCAACAAAAGAATCACATCCCCAATGACATTCACTTTCCCAATGCGCAATATGTTGTTCATGATTAATTCAGTTGCTAGCACGGAAGCCTTGAAGAATCCTTTCCCTGTAATGGCAATCTGTAGTACAAAATCCCAAAATATATTTAGCAACCTATTGGGGTCAGAATAAAAAGCATTTTTCATCATACTGCTCCAAATGCACGCTAAACTAATTGTGAGGAAACTTAGAGAAATTAGCACAAATGTGACACCTTCTAATCAGCAATCTAGACAGAATGTTGATACCTACCATGACATAAGCATTTCGATTCACTGATTTCAGGGTCCAATCAATG
This sequence comes from Sorghum bicolor, assembly GCF_000003195.3. NCBI lineage: Eukaryota > Viridiplantae > Streptophyta > Magnoliopsida > Poales > Poaceae > Sorghum > Sorghum bicolor. The sequence goes on from NC_012876.2 coordinate 80,604, forward strand.
CAGCCTAAGCAGCACTGAGATGAGGATGATACTGCCTTCCCCAACCTGCTTTCACGGGCAGAATCAACAAATTTCAGCCTGCGGCGTAGTGACTCGAGTATGAATCGCACCCACTCTATGATGGACACAATCAGCGAGCCCAGAGCCACAGATCCCAGGCTATAGCGCAATAAGCGCTTCAGGGAAGATACCACAGTATGGAAAGGGATATCACGCTGCATCACAAATGTGACACCAAACATCAGTCACACAAAAATAGTATCCCTCTGGACTCTGGTAAAGCCATAAAGGAGATGAAAATCCTCAGAAATTTGTGATCTATTTCGTAGATGCAATTCTTTACCAGAGACCAGAGTTAGGTTTCTGAGATGCTTACCGATATTTCACCACGTGCCCAGTAATATGAAGCAACTGATCCAGCAATTATAGTCGAAGAACACCCGATGAAAAATTGTGTTGCCCAGTAACAGCCAAAGAAATGGAAAAGAATGGCGATGCCAATATGTGGGGTGTAATGGATACTGTAGCCACAACAGCTGTCACAATTTACTTTGCCAAGTTTGAGATCATATGAACAACAATCATTATTACAATCATTTCGTATAACTTGACCGGCGCTGAAAAGATGAAGTGTCGCTGAAAACCAGAACATGTAAAAGATAGCGAGGATGAAGTATGGCACAACTGGAAAAATGATAAGTGCCTGGACTTCGCCAATGACCTTTGCAGCAACCTAAATAAAGTTAACTCAGATAAGTGCTCTAAAAGTACAATGGAAGAGCAAATGAGGAAAAATCTACAAATGATGTCATACAAACAGTTTGGTGCATTGTCATGCTATCATCTATGCATTAATGCATATGTTAGCTGTAACCCCTAGTGAAATATTATTTAATAAAATGGTCCACATGTGAAACCAATAGGTTCAGCAATGTACATACCTTCAAGACAGATGTTGCTATCATAATGCGCCGAGCAATAGCTATTGAAGTCAGGAAAGCAAGTATCATTATCACTGTCATCAAGACAGAAGCAGCATGAAGGTGATTTATCTCCTGAATAAAGATGGACGATGAGATAATGAGCAGCTTAACAGGATATTGCTCAAAAGGGCACCAACATGAGGCAGAAAACATACCCGTCCACCTATGCTAACATAAGGATCACTTTCACCAATTACAACAGTCAAAGGATCATGGCCTATCCAACCAGCTGAGTACATAAAGTAGTTAGAAGATGTGACATTGTCTGAAACAATAACGGTCATATTATGATACTTAGTGTGTCTATAGTGAGAAGTATCCCACCTTTTATATAGAAGAACATTGTAACAGATATCACAAGAGCATTGAAGACCACCACTGTTATCCAAGACATCCCAGCAACAAAAAAACGAATCATGAGTAACCAGATCACAGACAGGAACAGAGGGAGTAATCCCCCACAAAGGATTAACACAGGCCAGGACTTCCCAATATCTGCAACATATCTCTGCAAAAAACGGAAAATATCACTTTTAAAAGGGAAATATAGTTTTGAGTTCAGATAATTTACAAGCAGACAGGCTGGTTGATATCTAATAAATAATAGTTCTGTTTTGCATATTCTTCACAGGTGTCTGCTACCATCTTCTTATTTTGGATGATCCATAGAATCATTCGTATAACTTATAGGGAAAAAACATGCCCCTCCTTATCAAAACACCTTTTTTAAACATCTATTAAACCTGTTGCACACATGTGAAAAAGAGCAACATTTTGTTTGTTGCTAAATTCTTGATGCAAATAAAGTAAATTGACAGAGTGCAAGTAGTCCCAGGAGCATCACAAACCTTCATGACGGCAGATTTGCTGTTGATTGCATCATGAATTGTTTCATCTATTAGCATGTTTTCATCGATGCTGACACCACCCATGTCCTTCCAATGCTTCAAAGAGGCATTGGATGCCCGTGCAATAAACTGGCAACTCCAGTAGACTGAAGTGACAGAGAGATCAAAATTAGTGACCAGTGGTCAATTTCTTAAAAGTTGGTATGGTGCTGCTAGACATCGAAGACCTGATATTCATGTGAGACTTACCATTTACACTTGGAAATATGACAGGGTAACAAGGACCCTGCAGCTGAAGAGAACTATTCCTCATGTCTGGTGTGAGGTACTCGAAGTAATCGTAGTCCCTGTCAATCCAATCATCGACAGAGAGGCGTATGTCACCTTCTGGATAATCGCAAACAAAATTCAAGCCATCTTCGGCAGGAAGTGGGCATTCCATCAGGCAGATGGCTTTAGCGTCAGGTAGCTCGATGTGACTGGTTTTGAGCCCACTTTGGTAGACCTGGTTGGGGTTCAACCAATAGCGAACATCCAACTCACGCAAATCAGGATCACCGTGCCTGCTGCCACATATGTTCCCTTTGTAGTCCAGTCCGTATGTCAGCCTGTACAATCGAAGAGGAACAAATCATATCATATATAGAGTAGTTATTATCCGGATGATAAGAGTATGTCGTTCCAGCGAGGAATTGGTTTCTGCTAAGAGAAGTGATATTAAATTTGAGGAACGCAAGGGCTCTAGCTTTTGCACAAGAGATTTTTCAGTGTTTACTACTAGCGTTAGCGTGAATGGGGCCACAGATTCAAGTGGCAGTAGCAGCAAGAGGTTTCAGTATTCCAGTGGGGACAGTGACAGAAGTGGTGAATGCAGGAAGTAAAACAGATAAGGTGGAGCATTGGCGTAAAGGAGAAGAGTATAAAGACGGAAGGTTGATCCCTGGACCTGAATGGTATTTACTTCACTGTTGGTGGTTGGTTGCTGGTAACTGGCGATTGGTGTAGCAGAAGCAAAAGTTTGCAACAATATGAAATCCGTGATATGGAACTGTCACCACGAAAAATGTAGGCTTTCCCTTTCTTTTCTTGTTGGACCTTGAGGTAAGTCTATTGCAAGAAGACCCAACCATGACACGAGTTGTTTTCAGGTGTGCAATTAGCCTCAGCTGCACATTGCGTAGATGGTTTTTCTTTCTTTTCTTTTTTTTACTGGATGCAGTCAGTTTGAGTACGAACGAAGCAACTGCAGATTCCATTACTGTCTACTACGTACTACTGTAATTAGTATGGTTGTCTAATTAGTGAGACTAAGGTACAGCAACAAGGAATAGCAGTGTCAAGGAGTTGGAAAAATAAAATTAAAAACAAAAAGAGGAAGTACCGTCGACTGAAGAAGTAGAATGAAACAGCAGGAAAATGGATGAGGCGGAAACCAAAGAGGAAGAGGTGACATTGATCGACCATCTTGCCTGTGTAGCAGCCCTCCAAAGCAGGCAGTGGAACTGTGGAAATGCGAGATAGCGAACGCTGGTGGATATTCGATTTCAGCAGGGGTAGGGAAAAATTGAATGTCTGAATTGAGTTTGGTTGGTGCTGATGGTTCATGGTAATAGAATAGCGAGCGCTTAGCTAGCGGACAAGGAAATGAATAGATCTACGTAGTACTTAATCAACACAGCGAATCCGGAAGCAGGCAGGCAGGCAGTATAATCCGAAGAAATGTGGAATGGGGGGAAGAAGAGGGCAGGGCAGGGAACCAAGGCTGAGTGAGTACCTGAGTGGGTTGCCCTGGTTGAATCCGAAGCTGGAGTTGACAATCATGGCGACCCAGAAGGCGGCGAAGAGGAAGAGGAAGGGCCAGTCCCGGCACTTGCGGTCATGGCGAATGACGCTTCCTCCGGGCCCGGGGTCCCCTTGTTCATCATCACCGGCGGCGGCGGAGGGATAGCGGCCAATAATGGCGCCTAGAGGGCCTCCCCCCAATACCATTCCTCTTCCTCCTCCGGCCTCCCCCTCAGTCCTCGACGCAGGAGCAGCAGCTGCTGCTTTTGGTGTCGGTGGTGGTGATGGTGAGGTCTCAGCTCAGTTGCCTGCCAGCGAAAGCTCTTTGCTCTTGGGAGAGGGGAAAGGAGTGGAGACTGCACTGAAGGGAGCTTTGAGTGACGTCACTCTCCTCGCCACTGTGAACCGTCCAACTCGAGTTGTGGTCGCAGTCTCCTCCCCCTCACTTGTTTTTTTTTTCCTTTTCCCCCGCCGGGGGTTGCGGTTGAGGTTAAGGGTGACTGGGTGAGAAAGTTGACCAACATTAAGATTATTTGTGCTAGTGGTCTTGTTTAGTTATACCCAAAATATAAATTTTTTATGATTTACCGTTACATCGAATCTTGCAGTACATACATAGAGTATTAAATATAGATAAAAAAATAATTAATTATATAGTTTAATTGTAATTTACAAGACGAATCTTTTAAATCTAGTTAATCTATAGTTAGATAGTAATTACTAAATACAAACGAAAACACTATAATACCAAAATTCAAAATGTTTTGGATGCAAACAAGACCCTACTCAATCCATTAGGCCAGTCTCAATGCATAGTTTCATGATACAGTTACCAAGACTACAAACTATGTAACCGAGCAACATGAGTTTTATAGGGATGAAACTCCTTTCTCATCTGATGAAACTCCTTCATTTAATGACCCTGTCAAGTCAGCAATTTTGCTTTATGTGGCCCCTATTTAATGTGCATGACACTCTCATAAAACATGCATTGAGACTGACCTTAATGTCCTCACTCGGCCTCAGTTGCAGCACTGTCCTCTCTCTATATTTGAAAAGAAAGTTATTTTACCTATAGTCTCTAAAATATAACTTTAACTCCTTATTTTTATAAAAAATTTTATTAAAAGTGATATATGTATATTATTATGAAAGTATTTTTTAAGGCAAATCTATTTATATATTTTTAAACTCACAACTTTAAAGTTATTCATGATTTATATTCTTAACAATGTTGAGTCAAACCTTATCCAAGGCCTTGTTTAGTTTCCAAAACAATTGCAAATTTTTTTTGATTTTCCGTCACATCGAATCTTGTGGCATATGCATAAAGCATTAAATATAGAAAAAATAACTAATTATATAATTTAGCTGTAATTTGCGAGACGAATTTTTTGAACCCAGTTAGTTCATAATTAGATAATATTTATCAAATATAAAAAAAATATTATAATATCTATTTTAAAAAAATTTTGGAACTAAACACGGCCCAAAACGACTGTGTTATACCCACTCAGGAACCAAAGCGTGCGCACTGTTTAGTTGCCTTCAAAATTCAAAACTTTTCAAGATTCTCCTTGAATCTTGCGGTGGAGCATTAAATATAGAAAAAATAAGTAATTATATAATTTGCCTATAATTTGCGAGATAAATGTTTTGACTATAATTAGTCTATAGTTAGATAATAATTGTCAAATACAATCTAGGTCTTGTTTAGTTCCAAATTTTTTTACAAAATAGACACTGTAGCACTTTCGTTTGTATTTGACAAATATTGTCCAATCATGTACTAACTAAGTTCAAAAGATCCGTCTCACGATTATAAGTAAATTGTGCAAATAGTTATTTTCTTTTATCTATATTTAATGTTTTATGTTTGTGCCGTAAAATTCGATGTGATATAAAATCTAAAAAAATTAGAAACTAAACGACCTTAAAATATTACGGTGTCAAAATCTAACAAAAAAAAAGTTTAGATCTAAAAACCAGCCCTGAGCCTGACGCGCCATCCACCTGTGTGCTGCCTGCAACCCTGCGCCTCGCCGTCCGGTGAGGCCTTGTTTATACCTAAAATTCAAAAAGTTTTGAAGACTTTGCTGCCATTTGGTTTATTAATAGAAGTACTATAATAATGAATTAAATTTAACTATGTTTACAAAAAATTTTAAATAAAATGAATCGTTAAATTTGAAAAAAAATCAGTTTCGTCTTATGTTTAGGTCTTGTTTGGTTCTCCTTGCTAAATTTTAGCTAGCTAAATTTTAGTCACTTTAGTAGCTAAAGTTCTAAACATATTGACTAAAAGGAGCTAAAATAGTTTAGTTCCATTAGAGCATCTCCAAGAGACTCTCTATATTGTTCCTAAATGCTAGGAATAACAATTTTGATAAAAAACTACCTTCCAACAGCTTTTCTAAATGATCATCCAAATATAGTCATTGTCTATTTCGGATTTTTCGCTAGCCAAATATAGAAGACGAGAATGACTCTCTACAGTGCGCATGAGATTTAGAAAGGCTCTTGAAGATGCTGTGTCACCTATAAGTAGCTAAAATAATTTTAGCTAGCTAAAATTTAGCAGGGAACCAAACATGACATTAGAATGGAGCGAGTAGCAAGCTGCTGGGCCGGCAACTGGACCGGGCCCCCCATCCAATTTGCTTGATTCCGCTGAGCAGACAGATCGGGTCGGGTCCTCCGCCGGAGCCGGCGACGAACAAGGATGGTGAAGGCGGTGGTCGGCGACGAGGCGCACCTCAAGGCCTTCGAGGAAACGCTCGCCTCCTCCTCCTCCTCCTCCTCCTCCTCCTCTCCTCCACCTCAAGCCCAGGTCGGCCACTCCCTTCCCTTCCCTCCGCTGCGGTTCCCTCACTCTCGTCGCGAGACGCTCGACACCCTCTGATCTGGTTTCATCATCTGTTAATTCCCAGGTGGGCCTCGTCGTCGGCAAGCTCAGCGCTTCCTCCGACCGTGCCCTCGTCTATGCCCTTCTCCCCACGCCGCTCACCGACGCCGCCGCCCCCGCATGCTCCCTCCGCGCCGCCCCCAAGTCCAAGCCTTCCAAGGGCGGCGGCAGAGGCTCTTCCTCCTCCTCCTCCTCCTCAGACGCCTCTCTCGACTTCGATGTCGAATGGATCGCCGAGCATGCGCGACAGGTAGGTATACGCTCCCTCCCATCCCAGTATGTTCACCAATTTCTCTGAATCTGTTGCATATTACTAGTACATACATGCTTTTAGGTGTCTAGGATGCTGCTCGGTGGTATGAGTGTTATAGGTGCTTACCTATGGGCTTCCGAGGCATCATTCAAGGCCACATCTCCTGCTGTCTTGTCGCAGGTATACATGTTTAAATGGTTCTCCCTTATGCTAATGCTATGGTTCAATCAATCAACCGGTGGCTCTACCTTCAGCTGCCAGGCTCCGCTTGCTCATGCCATGCTTTCGAGGGCTTGGACGTGAATTATTTACCTGTGGTATGCTCGCCTTTCAGGTTATTCGCGCGATTTCCCAAGCTTGCTATGGCAGTGCATCCGGTGAGCGGCTGCTCATCCACATTTCTTACAGTCCTCGAAGGTGCTGTCTTGTCTTCCTACATGTTATTAACTTTGGCGCTCTTCTTCTCAAAATAGAATATGTTTGTTTGTCCACTATTCATTTGCATATAGCAGTGTAAATACTTGGTTAACTCCATGTATATATGCCGTTGTCCTTTTGGATACCAACAGGAAGTATTCTACACCCCCCCTCCCCCTCTGAAATCCTGTTTCTTCAGTCACATTTCATCCTTGTATGGAGTTATCAGCTAATGTTAATGGACTGCGATTTATTTATGAAATATATATTTTTATGTGTTACAGATGGACCTGTCGTATATGTGAGGTTGCCTCAGCAAGTCTGCGTCCGTGTGATTTTAAATACAGCAAACTATTATCTTCTCTTCAAACTTTCAGATGCACATATAATTTTGAGATAAGGTACTAAATTTAGCATTTCTTGTATCTTTATTATGACACAGACAGACAATACCAGTTTATCTGGTTTGAGTCTCTAATTACTACACTTATTGGCATAGGTTAACATCTGTTCAATCTGAGCTGTTTAAGAAAGTTATTTTGAAGGCAATCAGTCATCTCACAGAGGAAGTGCAGAATGCCAGAGCTTTGGTCGATGGGCATCTGGTAAGTTACAATTCTGAGCCTCTATTGCAGATATGCAGTTGGAGAAGTACACAGATGCCAATACTAAAGTTAGAGATGCTCATCACCTAGATCATCGGCTAGTTCCATGTAGTTTAAAAGTTTTTTTTTGACTTTCATAGACCTGTTCTCAGAAGCTCTAAGGTCAAACTGATTCACTTCATATGACAATCAGCAATCTGAATAAAGGGTGCGTACCCAGTTCTGCCACACATGGCGCGTTCTAGCCTTCTAGGGAAATGAATTTCTGAATTGAATTGAAGTTCCAATTGGCAATTCTTGAAGTGGACTGTCCATTACATAAATTAATATTCCATATAAATTATGCCATTCCCTCTAACCCATTGCTGATAGTTCATCATATCATGTTATGTAAGAACATCTAACATCTGCACTCGAAACAATAAGATAAAATTTATTAACTGAACGAGCCATAGCATAAAAGGCATAAAAAAGCTTACCCATTCACACCTTTTTTCTTCTTCTGTAGCTTTCAGCTTCTAGGAACCACTGGTATACATGCTTATTAGTTCAAAACTCAACTAATTAGGAACAGAGTTGCTCTTCTACAACAGCTTGCTAATTATGCATTTTTGCACCTACTTTTTTCCAAGCAGTTTTCAGAAGACATGAACATTAGTACAGAGGGCGCCCACCAAGTTGATTTTCTTGTGCCATTCAATAATGCTGTGCCTGTTGAAGGTGTGCCTCAGCTAATGCTGTTTCCTATTCTGTTTGATGGCACATTTCTGTTGATGTCGTTACAAGGGCCTAACATTGTACGGTTGCACTAAAGAATGCAGTTTAGAGGGAGTTGCTGGGCTTATTCGCTTTGTTGGATCTGTCAGTGCCTTGGCATATTTAGGCCCGAAAGAATCTGTTTCAGAAGCTATATCTGATCTAAAGGTTGTTAAAATATCAATCTCTACTGTTTTGTCTTTTTTCACCTAGTTGCACTGTTTTCCATTATGTGTGTATATGTAGTATCAGTTTCAGTTTTTTACAAGCGCTTTAGAGGCAGTTGTCTTTGGCACTCTACTTCATATATGCATTTTTTTGAGTCCTCCAGGTAAGAGTTTGGAAGGGATTGTTGATGCATTGGTGATGAAAACATGACATGGCATTTTTTTTGGGTATTTTGCAGTTGAATTTTGAATCGCAAGATTCTTATTCAAAATTAGTTTGATTGGGTTCAATACATATGGTCTTCTTATCTGACTACATTATTATGTTATAATAAAGTGGGGATTGATTTGACTGATGTAGATTCTGGCAGAGGCAGAAGTTTAGTTTAGCTGCTGGCACTATTGCATAAGCATAGCTGAAGCTGAATCCTTGTTTGAGGCATCATTGTAGTTGAGAAAACTAACAACTTCTTGTGTGTGCTGCTTCTCTTACTCTGTATCAAGGCGGACATCGTTACAAGTCTAAAAAGCCGGTTGGATATCATCCTTGATGAGGCAGATGATGGCCCTGCCACTGATGAAGTGGAGAAATCACCATCTCAGAAGGTCACTCAAGTTATATTTCATGAGTTGAGGTACATATGTTGTGACCTTTATTTTGAAAAAAATAAATAAAATAAAACTGCACCAACTCAATATGATTTTTATTGTTTAAGCCTGGCCCATTGATTAATGTCTCAATGCTGTAGAATGTATTGAGTTGTTGACATAATGAAATTATTGTATTGAGCTTAACAGGCTTCCTTTCCTCTGTGGATGATAGATAACGAGTCTCACAACTGATTGCCTATTTTCTCCTTCAAACAGAGAACCTTACAGCTTTTCATTCCCAAGAAGAGTTCTGATACCTTGGTTGAGTGGCACCTATGTTTGTGATTACTTGCAGCAATCAGAGACAGCAGAGGTAATTACGCTGTGTCCACAATATTTCATTTCCTCACCTTGAGTCCTACTTCAGTGGAACTGTATAGCATTCTCAATCCTGCTAAAACACTTGACACCCTTTTGGCTCACATGACTTTCAGGATGCTTTGGATCGCTGCAAGGAAGTGATAGCACTGGAAACAGCCGTGGAGAGCTCTTCAGTCCTGGAATCAGAAAGTGCAGCAGCTTGTAGCACGCTGGAGTCCTTTTGGGTTATGGTGCCTGGATCTCACAGCGGAGGACAAGGTGGATCCAGCAAGCTCAAGGACAGTCATTCTGTACAGAAAGATGATTCAAGCAAAAGACAATCTGGTGGGAATTTCAACATCATAGCCGCTCTGATTGTGCTACTGGTTGCTCTGCTAGCTGGATTGATATTCACTTTCTCTGCTGGTTCCAGTACCTGAACCCACCTGCACTATAACCGTGTTGTACCACCAGTAGATGAGATACCAAAGATGTTAGAAACTGTTGAATAGGGAGTTGAAATATTTTTTGTTAGAAGAAAACTGTTTTTACATTTTTTTTAAATTTCCTGTTGCCCTTGTTTGCAGCTAAGCTAAATGTGCTTACTCGCTAAATGTCTATAGGACTATATACCCTTATCTTCTCTGTTCTGCCTGCCTGAGAATGAATCCTATCTGTCTAGGCTGCCAATTGGATTCCCCCGTCCAATTGAAGACAGTAGAAAGGTTTAATTTTCCTTCTGTATGTAGTCATGGCAATGGAAAGAAGGCAATGATCGATGCCGCAACGCATGATAGATGTTTTTTTAACAGCCATCACCTTTGCTTTTGTTCAATGAAATCCAACTGAAAACAAATTTGCATGAAAAATGAAGCGAGCAAGCAAATCTGATCGACGGCCGCTTATTTGGAGTTGGATCCTGGCACCACTGCCTCTGGCTCAGGCGCGAGGCCCATCTCTCCCAGTCCCAGAGATTCCCATCCCACACGGCGAACCAAACCAGCCCACATATAAGGCCTTGTTTAGTTCCACAAATTTGTATAAAATAGACACTATAGCACTTTTATTTATATTTAATAAATATTATCCAATTATGGATTAACTAGACTAAAAAGATTCATCTCGTAAATTATAGATAAATTGTGCAATTAGTTATTTTTTTATCTATATTTAATGCTTTATGTATGTGCCGCAAGATTCGATGTGACTGAGAATCTGAAAAATTTTGCAAAATTTTCTGGAACTAAACAAGGCTTAAATCCAAGGTCTGCCTTGGACCCTTTGTCATGTTGCTCTGCACTGCATCGCGGCCTTCATCTGCCCGTCAGACTGCCCGAGAGTGAGGGTCATACTCAGCTTCAGTAAACATACATCATTGTACACATGCTCCCCTGTCACACCAATTGGTGACTGCATCGGTTTACATACAATACAATCCAATACTACAATGTTAGTTTAGCTCGTCTCTTATACTGTTTAGAAACAATCTGAGCTCCCTCGCTTTCCTCTCGTGTTCTGGAGACTGACTGCCATCATCAGCCTCACAATCCTGGTCAGGCTTCTGGCCATTCCGTCTACTCTTATCCACTTTAACCGGTGAAGGAGAAGAGAGATCGATCATGGTGGGTTCTACTACTTCACTACTTTGTCCATCGCTCCTCTGTGAGGAATCAGCTTTGCCTGCCATCCCAGTCCCATGCCTGAACAATGGTGATTCTTCCACCTGCACATCACAGCCACTTGTTCCAGGTTCATGCTTGCAACAGGAGGGTTCTTTCTCGGGCAAATTGCTTATATCCCAGAGGGCTCTTCTTTCTGCTTCCATACACAGTGGCGGTCCTTCTGGAGCTGCCTGGGGTTTATGAGCAGCGCAAGGCGAGGGTGATGAAAGATCAATTGGCTCATGATCTAGTGTCGAATTCTTCATGCCGCACAAAACAGTATTTCCTTTTGACTCCATTGATCCAATCAGCAGATTTTGGTGCTGCAGATCAATCTGACCCATGGTTACTGCGTCTGAATCACTGAACTTTCTGGATCTGGCCATCTTACAAGATCGTATAGGTGGTGATGGAGAAGACAGATCAACAAAATCCTGGAGCGGTGCCACCATCTGCATATCTGCTGTCTGAGTCTGAGGGCCATTGGCTGTACATGGAAATGTACTGCTTTCAGATTCAATTCCAAGTAGCAATTCTTGGAGCTGCGCATCCACGTCTTTTAAGGCAGCAGCAGCTTGACCTGATTTCTTTGGCCTAGCTCTCCTCTTTTGCTTCTTCTGAGCATCCTTGTTTTCCAAAAAGACAGTTATTTTTTCTGGGCAAGCACTGCAATTGCATAGGTGACAGGTAAGGCATGTCAAATTTTCCATAGATTAAATACAAATCCAAATGAAAACTTTATGTTAGCTAAAGCCAGCCAAGGCAACTGATTCCATATCAAATGGAATCCAACTAGCAAATTAGGCTTCTACAATAATGCCTTTTGTCCCTCTCCTGTATATTATCAGAAATCAGCCACAATGGGTATTGTACATGCCTAATTTTTTCTGATCATAGTTAGAATCTGGACATGTGACGTCCACAAATAATGCTCTGCAATAGAAACATGTGATGTTCTACTTCATATATTGATTTGATTTTGAAAGGTGAGTCCAGTCTGTGAAACACCACTTACCAAGGACTATGGGAGGAGGAAAAGTGTAATTACCTTCTAACAAGATCCCCTGGAACAACTGAAACTTGGAGCCCATCTATGTTTCTCCATGAAACCTCATAATATTCACTTCCTTGAACTTTTCGCTGCTTCACAATTGCCAGTACAGGGCACGGTACTGGCATCTGCGAATCAGATAATCAGACTTGAAAAGTAGATGTCATATGATCAGAGTTCAGAAATGCACTCAGAAATCAAAGCCTACCTCATCCAGTGAAGGTTTTATTCCTAGATCTGAAGACGTGGAGCGGAGATTTGAAAATCTTCGAAGTTCTCTCTCAGCAATCTTTGGAAGGATATATTCATCTGCAGACATGTTTTTAAGGAAATAACTCAGGGAGTTCTCTCATGTACACAAATGTGATACTACTACCTTAACATTGAATATATCTGATAAAACCAAGCATAACAATTAGGGATTTAGAAGGTACCAGTTTTCACAGGGCTCCACTCAAAGTATTGCTCACATATCTGTTGCAGCTGTGACCGAAGAAATGGCTGCTGACTGCATGCCCTGAAGACAGAATGAACATTTAACATCAACCAATAAGCCAACTAGACCAGCATTTGACAACCTGGCTCATTCCTACTAGTCATTCCAGAGAGTAGGAAAGATGGAAGCCAACCTCTGCACGGCTTCTGAATCTGGTGAATGACATTTTGGCTCCAGATATGCATTTATTATGTCACGAAATTGACCACCAGAATCTTGGTTAATCCCAACCTCTGTAATGAAAAAACAAGATATGAACAGCAAATTTCAAATTCTATGTTCACTGTGTTGGCGAAGAAGTGTAATGTAGCTAAATAGCTGGAGAAAACAACAAAAAGATTGCTTACCACAGGTACTCGCTTTTGGGCATGTTCCACCAACCCTCCCTGCAATGGCACCACTATTTTTTCCTTTACATTTCCTTGCAGGTTTAACTCCATCGGACAAAATTTGATCAAGAATGGCATCATCCCCCACAGATTTAACAAGGCGGCATGCTAATTCCTGTGACAATTATAGACAAAATTACAAGAAAAAAAAAACAGTGAGAAGTTTCATTACTTTGATTTCATGATTACATATGGAGTTGTGGACAGTAAACTAAAGTCCACACGTGTTGTCTGTGACTTTTGGTACTTACTGGGCCAAAGCCATGGACTCCATTAGAATAGTCACTGCCAAGAAGAACTGCAAGTGATATCTGAAAATATTATGGAAGTTAAAAGAAGTCATAAATTATGCAGTCTTGTAAACAAAATTAGGAAATGCCATAAAAAGGACTATATTAGTCAGAAGCAAAGAATAATTTAAATGAACAGGTAAAGGCAAGGGGACAAAAAAAATAATGAGAAGACTTGAGTCAGATAGAGTGATGTTGTTATTGCATATTCATTTCAGGGTCAAGCAGATTGGGAGATGAGTTATCTACTTATGTAATGATTAGATAACTTCCAATAATCTTCAGCTCAAACTAAGCAACAAATGCAAGGTTGCACAACGATTCACTGGAAGATTCTTCTACCATCAGATATTACAACTTAACTGGTACTTTCACACTGTAGTTAGAAAGGGCAACCGAAAATTTGATTTGCTGTATCTCTCAAAAGACAAAATGTTTTTTTTTTCTGGTAACTGAAGGCGGACACTTAATTTTCCTGTATTCCTAGATACAGCATTGGATGGAACTTCTCAATGATGATTAAGAAGAGATACCATAAGTCTAGCTGAAGCAGGAAAAATCATGCAACGTACCAGTGAGTTCCTGCCGAAACCAAGCTTCTTCTGAATGTCTTCCATTTCATAGCAAATTACATAACCACCCTCTCCTGATCAGAGAGAGTGAGCATAAGCAAATCACTAGGGTCTAGGCTACAAAATAAGCCACTTCCTAGTATAAAAATGAGGGCAGATAATGCATATAATATAAGACCTCTTAGCATGATTAACGAGTAGAGCAAAAAGGCTCAGAAAAACAGCTACTCCCTCCTTCCCAAATTATAAGTCATTCCAAAGTCAAACCACCTCATGTTTGACTAAAATTATATCATAAGATAATAACATTTATGATAACAACTAAGTATCATTAGGTTCTTCATTAGTTATATTTTCATATTACATCTATTTAATGTCATAAAACTTTGTAATTCTTTCTATAATTTTGGTCAAACTTGAAATACTTTGACTTTCCAAGATTCTTGGAATGACTTATAATTTGGAATGGAGGGAGTATTACCTATGAAAACATCTCTATAAACTGTCCTTGCACCAAACAGGAATGAATCGGAATCCGATGTAAAACAGCCATCCTGAAACAGAATAGATGGTAGATCAGAAACATGCGCCTAATGTTGGTTTCATTAGTATCATGACACAGCATTGTACTTACACACAAGGAGGCAAAATTAAGCATTGCACACTGTGCCTCTGCCTCTTCCACACTGTTAAAGAATAGAACAGTTAAACAAAGAGGCAGGGTTAGTCATGTGGCCATGGCATTACTGATTCACTGGTACATGTGGTACTTAAAGTAGAGTTTTCTTAGAGCAGAGAGAAGTAGTACCCATCCAAGCAGGGGATGCCAAGGGCCAACCCGAGATGCTTGGCTTCTTTGATCATGCGTGAGAACTCTGAGCTCTTGTTCCGGCGCAAAGAAGTCAGAGGTTGTGAGTTGGCCTCCTCTCGAGTAGCCTAGGGTCAATTGATTCCAAAAGAGAGTTTAAATGACTGGGGGTTAAGAAAAATTTAGGGGGACAGAGCATCAGAAGCAACCTCAGCAGCATTTAATCCCAGGCGGCGCCTATAAGTAGCCAATTTGACTGAAGGAATCGCCCCATCTGAAGGCAAGAGCGAGAAATGAAGAAATTTTAGGGTGATTTGTTATTTGATTCAACACGGCCATTAGGCATTGCCATTTCCTTCCGGGTCCAAAGAGAAACGAAACCTGAGACAAAGATGAGGCTGCAGTTGAGGGCGAGGAGGGCTCGGATACGGTGGAAGAGGTTCTTGAGGTAGACCTTATCCCTGAGGAAGGCCGGGGAGCGGTTGGCGCTGCAGAACTGCACGAGCCAGCAGGAAAGATCCACGCACACCTTCTTGTTCCTGATTCCAGCACCATTCGTATGAAGAGGGAGATTGAAGGCGGCAGATGAGGGAGAATCCGCAGCCAGGGTTTGGGTTTGGGAAGGGACTGCTGATCTACTTACTGGAGGTGCTGGAGCGGGAGCTTCTTCTTGCAGGAGTCGAGGATGTCCCAGAGGTTCTTCACCCCCATCGCCGCCGCTGCAGCTGGAGGTCGCCGGAGCCGGAGAAGAAGACAAGAATCCTCTAACGGAAAACAGCTACTGCCGGAGGAGGGTCGCGATTTCCTTTGCTTTTGTGGGAACGAACGGGACGAAATTTCAATTGCATTCAAATACGCTTTTACACCCTGATTGCGGAAATTAGTCAATGGCGCTATTGGAGGCGTGTTGGGAATTCCTTAACTGCCATTGAAATATTACTTGATGGTTGATGCCTTAGGCCCTGTTACTTGCGATTTTTTTTAACTCTCGTCCGACACATGCATAGAGTACTAAATATATATTATTTATAAAGCTAAAAACAAAACTAGAGAATAAATTTTGAGATGAATCTTTTGAGTCTAATTAGTCCATAATTGAACAATAATTATCAAATAAAAAGAAAATGCTACAGTACTGTATTCCCTCCATCCAAAATTATAAGTCATTTCAAAAAATTTTGAGAGTCAAAATATCTTAAGTGTGACCAAATTTATATGATAAAATAATAGCTATTATGATACCAACTAAGTACATTAGATTCTTCCTTAATTATATTTTCATAGTATACTCACTTTATGTCACAAATTTTAGTATTTCTCTCTATAATTTTGGTCAAACTTAAAAATGTCTTGACTCTCCAAAATTCTTAAAATAACTTATAACTTAGAATGTAGAGAGTACCTATTAAATTTTAGCGCCCAACTAAACATCCTCTTATTTATTTGTCAGCGAGAAGTTGCGTGTCTCATGTATTTTACAATTCGTGCCCATAATTGAAATGACCTTTGCCTTTATGTCATTTTTTTTATAAATCTTTATATTATTTTTTCTAACCACTCAAATCTAAATACATGACTCTTTTGGCTGGTGGTTTCTTTCTTACCACTCGGATTCAAACACATGACCTTTTTTATTTCTTAATGAATTTAAATTTGACCAAGCATCATCAACAGAAGAAGCTCCGTGAACATAGGGAGACATATATTCAATACATAGAGATTGAGAACACTATTCAATACATAGAGATTAAGAAGGCAAGTCCTCTGTTCGCTTGAACTTATCAACACAGTATTAGTCGGCAAGCAAAAGGTCGTATGCCTGTTTGGCCTGAATACCTGTACTACATAGGGGTATACTTATGGGCCCCAGCTCCATGAGCCCCTGACCATCGCACTGCCTGCACCCCCTATGCGATGGGCCTAGATTGATTAGTGGTCAGTGTGTGGGGCTTCAGTTAACACTCAATACATAAAGAGTTTATCCTGGTTCGAGGGTCAAAGCCCTACGTCAAGCAAGTGAATCTTTTGTGTTAGAGTGCTCAAGCGAGTTCTCATAACGAGAGAGAGAGAGAGAGAGAGAGCGAGAGAGAGATGGTAAGAGAGAACTGAGCTAGTTCTAATTTGTTTTTTTAGATTTGTCATCCCTTTCTATAGGGCTCTGTCCTACGTTATATCTCGAAGGACAAGGAGTGAACAAGGAGTTGGGTATTAAGGTTTTGCATTCTTGATCCTAGAGCCACTGGGGGCGTCCTACACTCCTTTTGTGTTCATGATCGATAGCTAAGAACCGTCAAAAATGTGCTGGGATCAGGAGCAGGGGACAAGGAATAGGTGCTACAGTTGTATCCATAACTAGTTCATCTTCTTGTTGTCATTCGTCACATCCCAATAGAGAAGAGCCTTCCCAGGAGAGACTGACATGGGTCTTGCGCCTCCATCTCCTCCTTTGAACCGAGAGGTCGCGTGCTCCATCTGATCATGTTATGCCAGGCCATGGTTGTGATCCCTTCGTTCAGAGTAGATGACAACGCCCTGCTGGAGTGAAAAAACAACGCCCTACTAAGACCATGGGCTCTACTGTTTTGTCCAAGTGTCAGGATCCTAACGTCTATTAGGGTTTGACAAAAGACTACCAAGTTAGCATAGACAAAGGGTTGGTCAGGACTTGGGACGATGGTGTATAGGCTTGCCGCTACCAAGCCACCTTTGGTCGGCCCCGGGCATCGACGTTGGGACCTCAGGAAAACTTGGGTCAAGCTCCTCGAGAGCCCTTAGGTTCTCGAGCAAGGGATGTGTTTGCCAGTCGTCTGACCCAAGGTGTCGTTCATAGTTGATGAGGTTGCCCATTGCTCAGGTTGTCTTGGGCCTAGCAGGCCTTTCTCAGTATCTAGCGAGGGAAATGCGTTAGCATACCCGCTGGGTGTCGACCTCGAGCCCCTAGCTAATTAGGGAAATCAGTTAGGGGTTAATCATATTGTTACGATGTTGATCCGAGGGTTTAAGTACCTCCATGTTATGTATTTGTCAAATGGCCTTTAGGGTGGATTTGAGCCTTGGGCTATATAGGGGCTGAAACTCAGGATGAACCCAAGAAAAGCCAGTAGCACCCCTTGGCCCTCAACTTAGCCTAGCTATACCCATAAGAAAAAAGCCTACAAGGGCCAATCCCACTCGATAATATACATGTCCATTAGGGCCAGACCTTATCTAGGGCACAAGGCACACCCTGTTAATAGTGGCGTGCCCAATGGGTAATCCAGATAGGCGCAAGACTACCCTAGATTCTGGCCCCAAAAATTTTTAGTACTCCTCTTAGCCCATAGAAGCTTGGCCCATCCTCTTTCTCCATTCCCAGCATCCCTTCCTCTGTTCATCCCGAGTTCCCATCCGAGGAGGCGTCTGGTGAGGAGGGGCCGCCGCGGTGCCCCATGCCGTTGTCACCCAGGTGCCCATGCGCCTACATGGCTACACGTGCCAACCACGCCCACGCATCACGTAGCCATGCTAGCTAGTCAGCCAGTTGGCTTGCAGCCCACCGCCCTATGCCCGCAACGCCCCTGCGCTGTCGTTGACCCACCGCGGCGCCGCCTCCCTTGACCCTACGCTACGCCCTACCGTTAGTTGGTCCTTCGCCTCTGCTTGGACGGTCGCCACGACCCATGGCGCCACTGGGTAAACCACAGCACGCCAGGCCGGTGGCTAGCTCTGCGCCTCTGCCTCTTCTGTTCCTGGTGAGTTGATTGTTTTCTTCCATATCTGTGAGACTTAGAGCCAATAACTGAATGAATTTGTTGATATGTTTTTAGGAAGTCGAGGCATGAAGAAATCAAATATAACAGTTCTTTTCCAGAAACATGAGTAGAAAAAAATTGCAACTTAGACTGCTCCACCAATTCCAGTTATTGATGAAGAGTTGTCTATTCCTATTGTAGAAGATCCTCTAAGTGTGAGTGTAGAAAGTGGTATTTTACCTATGGATGAAGGGATAGAAACACCTACAACTACAAGCACGACAACTCTACCCACAACAGATGAAGTTGAAGAAGAGATAGAAGCATTAGAAGTAGAACCGCAGAGATAGAAGCAGTAGAAGTAGAACCGCCTCTAGTTGCAGCTGTTGATGTTGATTCTCTTGAGCATGACCCATGCCTAAGGAGGTCTATTTCAACATTTGATTTGAATGAACAAGATTCTATCAGAAGAAGGTACATTTTAAAAGGCCCATGTCATCTTTATACCTATATCTATCCATTCAGAAAAATCTATGGAAAAGATCACCGATTTAGTTTTCTTTGGTTTCAAAAGTACCCATGGATTGAATATAGTGTAGAGAACGATGCAACATATTGCTTTCATTGTTATTTATTTAGTAAAGGAAGTGGAAAATTTATTACAGAAGGTTGGAATAATTGGAATGTGGGAGCTATTGCACTTGATAAACATCAGAATTCAACTTTACACAAGTTTGCTCAAGAGAAATACAACTTATTTGTGCAAAATGGTACAAAAATTGATAGTCATTGTGAAGGTGTCACAAAAGGATAGAGCTGATTATAAGGCTAGGTTAACTTATTCACTCAGATGTTTGAGGTTCCTTTTGAATCAGGAATTAGCTTTTCGTGGGCATGATAAAACTGAACAAAGTGTTAACAGAGGGAATTTTCTTGAACTATTGAATTGACTTGCAGGAAATAATGCAGAGGTGAACAAAGTGGTTCTGAAAAATACCCTAGATAATTGCACATTGACCTCCCCTCACATACAAAAGCAAATTATTAGATGTTGCTCTGAGAAAACTACTAGATCCATACTTGAAGCACTTGGGATTATTACTATACAATTATAGCTGATGTTTCACGCTTACTGAATATTGTTGGAGTTTCTTGCAAACGCCATGATATGCTTCGAGATGTTAGAGCACGAAAACTGAAGAAAGCACTTGAATTGGGTGAAATAGAAAGTGGAAGTGGGTTAAATCAAGAGATGGGATTGGCTAGGCCTGGTGACACTAGGTGGGGTTCTCATTATAGAACTGTTTTGCATATCATTGACATGTATTCAACCATTCGGGAAGTACTCATAACCATTGGAAATGATCTCACACAAAGAGATGATTGGCCAAACATACATGCTATGGTTCTGATTTTAGAGTCATTTGAGTTTGTTTTCAATGCCAACTTGATGCTTGTGATTCTTGGGTACACAAATGAGTTGTCTCAATTTTTGCAAAAGAGGGACCAAGATATTGTTAATGCAATGACACTTGTTGGTGTGGCAAAGATAAGGTTCCAACAATTGAGGTCTAATGGGTGGGAAGATTTCTTAGAAAAGGTTAAATCAGTTTGCATCAAATTCTCTATTGATATTCCTGCAATGGATAGCAAATATAAGCCTCATGGAAGATGGGCAAGGTTTCTTACTCTCTAAAGGTTTCAAGATGGGCAAGGTTGACACCACTCTCTTCACCAAGAAGATTGACAAAGACTTGTTTGTGTTGCAAATCTATGTTGATGATATCATATTTGGATCAACCAATCAAGAATTTTGTGAGGAGTTTGGCAACATGATGGCTAATGACTTTGAGATGTCAATGATTGGAGAGCTTAGTTACTTCCTTGGTCTTCAAATCAAGCAATTGAAGAATGGCACATTTGTGAGTCAAGGCAAGTACATAAAAGACATGCTCAAAAAGTTTGGTATGGATGATGCAAAGGCAATTAGCACTCCAATGGGAACAAATGGAAGCCTAGATAGTGATACAAGTGGAAATATGGTGGATCAAAAGTTGTATCGGTCTATGATTGGGAGCCTACTCTATGTGACCGCATCAAGACCGGATGTCATGTTTAGTGTATGCATGTGTGCAAGATTTCAAGCCTCACCAAGAGAAAGCCATTTGAAAGCAACAAAGAGAATATTGAGGTACTTGAAGCATACACAAAATATTGGTTTGTGGTATCCCAAAGGTGCAAAGTTTGAACTTGTTGGATATTCCGATTCGAACTATGCGGGATGCAAAGTTGAGAGAAGAAGCACATCGGGTACATGTCAACTATTGGGTAGATCACTTGTCTCATGGTCATCCAAGAAGCAAAATAGTGTTGCACTATCAACCGCCGAAGCGGAGTACATTGCGGCCGGTAGTTGTTGTGCACAAATCCTATGGATGAAGGCAACATTGAAGGACTTTGGAATCAACTTCAAGCAAGTGCCATTGCTATGTGACAATGAAAGTGTCGTGAAGCTCACCAACAATCCGCACTCAAGAACAAAGCACATAGATGTCCGCCATCACTTCATAAGAGATCACCAACAAAAAGGGGACATTTGCATTGAGAGTATAGGCACCGATGATCAACTTGCCGATATATTCACCAAGCCACTTGATGAGAAGAGGTTTTGCAAGCTAAGGAATGAATTGAACATACTTGACTTCTCAAATATGTGTTGATGCACCCCATTATATGACATGCCTCACCTTCGAGCAAAGCAAGGTAAAATTGTTTGACATGTCATCCATCCTATACTAAGGACTTGTTTAGTGCATTTAGTCATTCCTTACCTGTTTTAGGCTCATTCATGAAAATCAATTGATTTTGATGCTTATATGGTACCACTATTGTTTCTAT
The DNA here is from genome assembly GCF_000003195.3 of Sorghum bicolor. NCBI lineage: Eukaryota > Viridiplantae > Streptophyta > Magnoliopsida > Poales > Poaceae > Sorghum > Sorghum bicolor. The sequence continues at coordinate 102,167 of NC_012876.2, forward strand.
GCTTGACTTGATCTAGTGGTAGCATATGACATGTTTATGGGCTTGCAATCCTAGTGTTTGATCTAGAATATGAGCTATAAGTGTTTAACTCAACATGGTACAAGATAACCCTCATTTGGAGGTGTGAAGAAGCTTGTCCTTGGATCAAACCGAGTTAAATATCTTAGGCAAGTAATCTAGATTGGACCAAATTTGGGAAAATGATCTCACTTCACATGGTTTCACACTAACCTATCTAAAAATTTGAGCTCACCTTTTGTGGTCTTTGATGACAAAGGGGGAGAGAATTTCCCAAAGATTTAAGATAGGGGAGTAACATGATAAAAGAAGGGATCAATTAAAATTTTGAAGCACACAAGTAGGGGGAGCAAGCTCATAAACTTGTATGTTGCATTTGTATGTGCATCACATATGGTTGCTTGCATTTGCATTAGCTTTAGAAGCTTTCTCTCCGTTGCCTTGCTTGTGTGGTGTATGCTAGTTAGAGGTTTGATTGATGAAATGAAGAACTAGCATGCATAGGTAGTGTAACTAGACTTTTAAGTTGTTTCACAAGTGTTACTAGAACCTTGTTTATAATGTTGATCTCACGGGGTGTTCTAGTTTTGTGAATGTCTAGTTACTAATGGTGCTAAGGATGGTGTATATTGGCAACTCCGATTGGTATCACGCTTCAAAGGTCCATTCTTTACACCTTAGCATCATTTGGTAGAAATTGACTCCTATGTTTCCTATTCAAGCATATGTGCAAGCTTTCAAATCCAAACTCTTAGCACATATGTAGGGGGAGCAATTGCTACCAATTTGGGTTTATGAAACTTGTCCATAACCTTTGCACATGGTAAAATGCTTGGGCAAGCAACATGAATCCAAGAAAATTTTATTGAAAATCTTTGTAAAAAGGGTTGTCATCAATTACCAAAAAGGGGGAGATTGAAAGCCCTAGTTTGGTTTTGGATAATTGATGAAACCCTAGTACTAACCTCTATGCTAAGTGTGTGTAGACTTAATGAGGTTGGTACATGCCAAGTGATGGAGCAAGTGATGATCATGGTGATGATGGTGATGACCACAAGGTGATCAAGTGCTCAACTTGGAAAAGAAGAAAGAGAAAAACAAAACCCTATGGAGATCAAGGCAAAGGTATTGCTTAGGGTTTTGGTTTTGGTGATCAAGACACCATAGAGGGTGTGATCACATTCAGGATAGATAGCCGTACTATAAAGAGGGGAATTCTTTGGCTAAGCGGTTATCAAGTGTCACTAGGTGTCTTTGTTCATGTGCATGCATTTAGAACCTAGTGAGCTAACTTAACTCCTTCGAAGAAAATGATTGTGAAAATGCTAACACACGTGCACTTGTTGGTACACACGTTGTGGTGTTGGCACACTTTGAGAAGGAGGTGGAGTTTGAAGGGTAGAGAGAGGATGGGTTCCTCTCTCCCTCCCGCCGAGCTTGCGAGGCGGGATTCGGCGCTTTTCGAGAAAATAAAGTGCATATTTTCTATTGCGCCGGTGGGAAATTTGGAGAAGTCGCGGGAGTGTTTCTCGCTGAGGAACACTCATCGGACGCTGGCTCAGAGGCACCGGACGCTGTGTCTGAGCGTCCGGTGTGCAGGCTGCCTGGCTCAGCTAGGGTTAGGCACCGGACGCTAGGCACCGGACGCAAGCTGGAGCGTCCGGTGGTCTGAGTCCAGTGTCCGCACGTTTTGCAGGCCTCTCTGGGTGTGAGTCCGGTGGCTAGCGTCCGGTGACCCTGCGAGTTTGCGGAGCTCTCTGCGCACGGGTCCGGTGTGCACCGGACGCGTCCGGTGCCAACCTGCTCAGCGTCCGGTGCACTGCAGGTGACCGTTAGACTCTGACACGAGCGTTTCAAAAGGCGACACATGGCTAACGTTGGAGCACCGGACGCTGGTGTTGAGCGTCCGGTGCCCCTTTAAGAGCGTCCGGTGACCCCGTATTTCGCCCAGTGAAAGAGCCAACGGCTCTATTTGTTTGAGGGGCTATAAATACGTGTTTGGCCGGCTTGGGGCTCACTCTCTTGGCATTCTAGCATACTTGACATCCTTGTGAGCCTAAGCAAACACCTCCCACTCATCTCCTTCATAGATTATACATCTTTGTGAGATTGGGAGTGATTCCAAGTGCATTTTCTTGAGTGATTGCATCTAGTGGCACTTGGGGATCGTTCTAGCTGCGGTTTTCTTGTTACTCTTGGTGGTTACCGCCACCTAGACGGCTTGGAGCAGCGGAGGAGGATTGACACGAGTTGGTGATTGTTCGTGGCCATCTCCCGGTGATTGTGAGAGGTTTGTGCCTACCTCGGCGGAGAGCCAAAGGCAACATTAGTTGATTGCTCGTGTCATTGAGCTACCTCACTTGTGGGTAGGTTCTTGTGGTGTCCTAGTGAGGACGAGGTTCGTGCTACACCTCTTAGCCACCGAATCACCAAGTGTTGGTCGACACAACGGGGATGTAGCGTGCCGGCAAGCACGTGAACCTCGGGAGAAAAATCTTGTGTCTCCATTGTGTTTGTTGATTGGATTTCTCCCGGTGATTGGACTTCATATTATTGATTGGTTCATCCCCTCTACGCGGCGGTATAAAGTTCAAACCATCTCTCTTACATTCCCGTAAACTAGAGTAGCTTACTCTCTTGTATAGAAACTTTAGGTAGCTCTCTAGTGTAAGTAGAGATATAGCTCTTGTGTGCCTAGTGATCATATCAACTATAATTGTTGGATAGGTGGCTTGCAAACACCCCTTTAGAGCTAGAGCAAAAAGCTACGCTTTGTTATTTACTAACCACTTGCTCTAGTGAGTTTTGTAGAATTTTTAAATAGGCTATTCACCCCCCTCTAGCCATATTAGGACCTTTCAAAATTAAAGTAGCCTTTTATATTTATGTAAGACCTTATCTTATATGTAATCTATTTGTGCAAGTTTCAGACCTATTTATGTAAGCTTTGAACATTAAATTGTATTGTCGCATTTTGCTTATTTTATAACCATTTTACTGAATTTTTTCTTTAAATTTTGTCGTGCTGCGCATGAAAAAACCTTTTAGGACTACTTTGGTTTCAATTTCTGGGTCCGTCACTGCCTGTTAAGGCCCGACTCGAGCACAACATGGCCCGACTCGAGCACAACATGGCCCGAACCTTATCGTGCCTGTGCTGACCTAGCTCACACCTTAGTACCATGCTTGTGCTTTACCCACTTGCATCTGCTCATCCCATCTGAATCTCCTAGCTCCAACCGTGGCGCTGTCCCACTCTGAGCCTTAGACACTCTCCTTCTCTCCCTCCGGCTACCACCGCTTTCCTCTCCTTCCTCTCCTCCGAGGCTCCTCTTCCACCCTCTCGTCCATGCATCTCGATGGTGCAGCGACGGCAGAAGCTCCTCCCTTCCCTCCTGGCTGCCCATCCATGCAACTAGATGGCGCCGCGGCTGCAGAAGGTCCTTCCTCACTTCTGGCGCTCACCTCCGCTCCCTCCTCTGTCGCTGTGGGAGCTCCCCTTCTCTATGGGTTAGCACAGACATGTCGTGCCTTGTGTGTCGACACGGCACGTCTAAGCGATTGCGTCCATGCCTCCATTCTCTATGGTGCGTCGTTGAATCTCTTCCTCCGACCTCACCTCTTCGCACGGATTAATGGACTACTATAGGATTTTACAATGAGTCGATGGTAAAAAAAACACCTTAACAACATACTGTTACAGGTAGAATTACAGTTCCGCACCACTGTACAATGCATCATATGTTTCATCATATATATATATATATATATATATATATATATATATATATATATATATATATATATATATATATGTATGTCGTAGCATGACGGGTCGTCGATCAAGACGGCAGCTTGACGCTCACATAATGGTGTTGTACCTGGTCCCGTCGATGTTGACGGTGGCAAGCACGACGGCGACGCCGAGGAGGAGCACGACCACGGCGGTGAAGTTGATGAGCAGCGCCTCTGCGCCGTACTTGGGTAGGCGCAGGGGCTGGCCCTGCATGAAGGTGAGCTTCTCGAGGAAGCCCAGCTGCGCGGTTCCAACGGCGAGCACGAAGATGAGGAGGCCGAAGACGGCGTGCCATGGCAGCGTTCTGCGCCTGGTGGTGGGGGAGGCGCCGGGGAAGAAGTAGGTGAGGAATCCGGCGGTCCACTGGAGCCCGTAGAGGGTGACGGTGGCGATGCCGACCCAGGAGTGGAGCGAGTAGAGGTTGGGGATGCCGCTCTCGACGTGAAACTTGAAGACGGCGTAGACGCCGAGGACGCCACCGGCGAGGCCCGCGGCGTGCAGCGCCAGGTGCACCTTCTTCCTGGCGTCGCGGGCGAGAGGGAGAGAGCGGTAGCTGAGGATGGCTTCTCCGGCGAGGACGATGGGGCCGAGCACCATGAGCACGGGGTGGACGTTGAAGATGAGCGGCTTGTCCTGGGAGCGCAGGGCGAGGCCGCCGCGGAAGTGGATGCACCAGAGGAGCACCAGCACGATGGCGGCCACGGCCAGGACGTGCGCCACCAGCGTGCGCGCGTCCATCGCCGCCTTGTTGGACGCCGGAGCGGCACCACCCTTCATCATGTCCAATCCAATCCGTGGATGAATTATGAATTATTGCAGCTCGATCGTTGCCGTGGCGGCAATGGCACGCACGTACGGCGTCCAGACTCGAGACACACAGGGGGGGGGGGGGGGGGGGGGGGGGATGAGTGGATCAACTAAGAAGGAATAGAAAGGATCGGATCGGAGCTCAAGGAAAAGGAAAGGTGGGGGAGAAGCAGTCAAGCAGCCTGCAGGCAGCTGCAGCTCATATTAAAAACTGCAGAAATAAAGCAGGAGATGGCAGTTAAATGGGTGTGGACGTGGTTGCTCTCTCGGCCGCTATTACCGGTAACCAGCCAGCCACAAACCATACCCAGACCAGCTAGCTATGTCACCTTTTTCTTTGTCTGGGTTTCTCTTCCAAACAGAAATCTCTCTCTCTCTCTCTCCAGTCTGTTCTTGGGTTCCGGTAGATTTCAACAAGTAGTAGTAGTTTAATTTAACGGGAGGTAATTGGAAAAAAAAATCGTTTAGAATAACACAACTGACAAAAAATCAGACACTTTTAGAATAGTAGCATCGACATATACCTTTTGCGTATACATGAGCATCTTTGCTTGACTCATTGGACGACTCTTTAGTTGTCGCTTCAAAGCTACTCCCTCTATTCTAAATTATAAATCATTCCAAGAATCTTGAAAAGTCAAAACATTTTCACGTTTGACTAAAATTATAAAGAGAAATACTAAGATTTATAACGTAAAGTGAGTATATTATAAAAATATAATTAAGGAAGAATTTAATGATATTTAGTTGGTATCATAATAATTATTATTTTATCATATAAATTTGGTCAAACTTAGAAATGTTTGACTCTCCAAGATTCTTAGAATGACTTACAATTTGGAATGGAGGGAGTACAAGTTAGTTTTAATTTATTTAGGACAGGAGTACCCAAATCTCTGTCCTCTGTATTGCTTCTCTGATTTCTTTCAATTCATTGCACCAATGCAAGAGCCGATCGAGCAGGAGATTCCTTAATAAAAAAAGCCAAAAAGACATTCAAGTAAAATGGATAGTGGAAACAGAAATTGTGGCGGCAAGCGTTTCATGCGTAACATCCATCTTGCTAGCCATCAGCGGGTATCTTTTGTCCCGCTGAGTGAGTGACTGACTAACACAACACAACTTGGACGGGAAAAGCTTACTGCTGTCGTATGCATCCATGTCACCACTTGGTATATAATGCTAGACAATATGATCCACAAGTCGAGAACTCGATCGAGGTGCACACATCTCGATTGTCTATTTGGTATATTTCCTGACTCTAACTGGAGCTAAAACAAGAAAATTACACTATTCATCACGTGGCTCTCCACATATAAATGTTAGAAATTAAGGAGCTAAGCCACATGATCTTTAATCTACTTGACATGAATATAAACTGATCATAGGTGAGCAACTTCACCCGATTAAAAAAAACAATATCATACAATTGGTTAAATGAGACTGAGAAAACCCAGTTCCTGACTAAGAGTGCTCATGAGTAGATTCTCCTTGAGATTCATAACTTTTTTTAGCTAAACAAGAACTCCGTACCTATTGTAAGCAAGGAGCTAAAACAATCTGCCATCACTGCTCCTTATTAATCCTGCCAAAATCACTCTAGAATTAATTATCACCTATTCCGTGCCCTGCTCACTCCACCAGAGAATGAAAGAGCTAGAGCTAAGATCAGGGAGTGAAGCTCTACCAAATAGGTCATAAAGGGAATGAGTGTTTTAACATACTGACACAAAAATACGTCCTCTATATTAGTTTTCCTCCATTTCTTCTCTCTTTTACATATATACCCTATAGGGTAAACCTTATTTCAACGGCATAAAAAAATCCAAATTTTTCTTATTCTATCACATACACGATTCAACAACATTTCAACCAATAATTTTGAATTCTAATTTAGAATAAATTTCAAAACAAAATATAGGTTTGAATGCACAAAATAGTAATCCACATAAACATGCAAAGATAAAGAGAAATCTAGTGCCCATGGATTTGCCATCCATGCTTAACAAGGTCATCAGTGAAGTTGTTCATGTGTTGCACAATCTTCGATCTTTCAATGTACTTCAAATTTTTTTTGATTGGGTCTTGATTCATCTCAGGACTCATAGGTGTTCCCATATAGTTGTAGTTGAAGTCTTCCGACTGCCCTTGCTCGTTCTCTATTATCATGTTGTGCATTATCACACATGTTGTCATGATGTGCCACAAAGTATTTTGGTCCCAAAATCTAGCAAGTCCCCAGACAATTGCAAAATTGCAACACCCCAAATGCTCACTCAATGTCCTTCCTTTGTGCTTTTTGAGCCTTGGCAAAATGTACTCTCTTTTTATTTTTGAGGTTCTGTGTATTGTCGTGACAAAGTTGACCATGAGGGGCATATACCATCGACACGATAGTAGACCATTATGTGTTGGTTACCATTGACTTTAGAGTTAACTGGTGGAGCTTCTCCATCTGCTACCCTTTGCAAATAGTGGTGACCTTTGTAGGACATTATTGGTATTTCTTAACGTCTATAGAAGTTAATCCACAAGCGTACGAAATTATCATTATAGCTTTCACCCAAAATATTCAGGAGATTGTATTTCCACAGGGCACGGAGGTATTTCTTCTAGCTAATTTGTCCAAGAACAACACAAGGGTAGCTGGTAAGGGTAGAGAATGGCTTAGAGTCTAAGGATAGAAAAATTGTACTCCTACTTGCTTACTTCGGGCACTAGCTTACACCGGGTCTGCCAAGCTATATCGCCCTACGGCTCTACATCATACCTAGACATGGGGGATTACAAGGGACGAACAGGGCCCACCACCTGCCGCCCTACTCCTCAACTGTGGAGTACAAGGCAAACAAAGGTAGCCTCTAGCCTAGACACGACATCTATGCTATCGGCTACTAATCTAGCGTTGATTAGGGTTGTCCGTCTTTATCAGGGCCCTCTACTAGAGTATCCACCACGAGGACGGAAGACAAACCCGCAAACAAGAGTAAAACTTATCTATCCAAAAGACTTGTATACTCACTTAGTGGGAGAACCTATTGAAGCACAAGTATTTGTTGAGGTACAAGACAGGGAGACACCGACAAGCCTGGCTCTTCCCCGTTCTCTTTCCTCACATATCTCCCTACTAACTTTTACTAGCTATCTAGGGCCCTAAGCCCATTGGAGTGGTGCTCTTTCTCTTGCCCTAGCTCTTTGCTCTTCTCCTTGGTGTTTTTGAATGAGAGGGGGTAGTCCTCCTTTTATAGATGGAGAGGAGGGGTGTATTCCTTGGAATATTCCCTGATCCGCTCATATGGAAGGAGCAAACCGCCATCCTACATTTAATTTAATGTTTATCCCCACTTGAATCGACCAAAGAGAGGCGGTGTGAGGCGGCCTGTGAAGTTTGGGCCCGAACGGGCCACTAGGGGTGTGGCCGCACTCCCACTAAGGCCAAATGCGGTGATACTCGGTCTATGATCTACTTTGGGCCTTTAGATAAAGTCTGCAATATGGGTGTTCACATCAAGTGGGCTCAGTGGGGGTGTAGCCGCACCTCTACCGTACCAAGCCCTTTTGGCCCCATCTTTGGTGGGTGGTCTTCTGTGAAGTTCTTAACATGACCCATGATGGTGTTGGCACAAGGTTGAGTTGTTTTGATTTAGTTTTGGGCTTCTCCTCCCCATGACTTGTCCTAATTCTTTAGATAATTGGGCCTTCTCCCCTTCGGCTCGTGCCAGATGCTTGTTTTGTTGTGTTGCTTGTATACTTTTGGTCCATTTTTTTTGTGTTATTCTGACATGTCCTCCTGCAAAAGATGAATCAATAAAACTCGTGAAATTCGTTAGTTATAAGTCATACTTCATAGTTTGGTGTTTATTTGAGTAGGTTTTGTGTGAGAGTTGGTGGTTAGAAATTGGGGTTAAAGATTACCAACAGACATTGATATCATTGTGAGACCTCAACAATATAAACTGTGCATACCAAATTCATAGATCATAGGATGTGAAAACTTCAAGAATGATTGTTGGATCATGATACTGCCCTTTAAATTGTCCATGCCATGCCATAGGGCAATTCTTCCACTTCTAATGTATGCATTTGATGCATCCAAGCATCCTTAGGAACCCTCTTTGTTAACCAATTCTCATAAGCCTTATGGTGTCCTTTGTAGTTTGGTGCTCATAAATATTCTTGTCCAAATACCTTAATTATATTATAGTTTTCACAAATTTCCTGAAACTCAATATGGTGGTGCTCTTCGCAATTCAAAGCAACTCATCAAGAGAATCAACTAGGATACCATATGTTAGCATGTGAGATGTTGTTCTAATATTCTTCAAAACATTATGGCCAAGGTCCCCAACTGCAGCACGTTTCTACTTGAAGTATGAACAAGGGGATTCCACAACATCCACAATGCACAAAAACATACATTTTTATGGATACATGAGGACCTATGGAATGTAATCCACCGCCCACAAGCCTATCATGGCCTAGATGCTTGTCCCGATATAATTGGGCCCTGCAAAGTATTTCTATGGATACCATCTTGTGCCCTACCATACTAGATACCACCACCATAATTGGGCCCCTAGCTTGTCGCTTTCCACATGAGCAATCATCAAAACGGCGACCATGTCCATGCCTAGCACTGGCAACGCAGCTGTAGGAGGGGTGCCGATGCTGCTGGTTTATTCAAGTTCTGATTGCTCTCTCTCTCTCTCTCTCTCTCTCTCTCTCTCTCTCTCCATCTCCACAATTAGAAATTCGGTTCCTCTCTTGATGGTGCCAGTGCCAACGAGGGTGTGGCTCCTCTCTTGGCCAATGAGGGTGGTTCTGCCTCCATTTGTCAGATTTGGTTCTCAAACTCCTCCTACTCCTGTGATCTACTGCCGCGGGAATGAGACTCAAAATGAGGACGAGAAGAACAAAGAATAATAAGTGGATCCCTTAAGCTTGTGTCCACCAAAAGGGATTTGAGAGTTGTGATTTGAGGATATTTACTGTTGAAGTAGATCCCCACCTTGCATGCTGCTGTGGGCCTTACTAGTCTTTTTATATGGGGGGTGCTGTGTTGTATTGGTGTGGGCCCCGCGGTGCCATACTTGGTGCGGTGCCGTGGTGTGGCGTGCCTCTCCTTGTGTTTGGTTGAAAGGAAAAATGGCAAGCCTAGCTTATATATAGGGTCTCTCATCTCACTCTCAAACTCACTCTCAAATTTCTCTGGATTCACAGCATAATCGTAGTGGGAGTACGTAGTAAAGATGTGGCGTCTGCCTGCTGCCATGTTGACGAGCGAGCAAAGGAAGTTAAGGAGGCGCGCGCGAGCAGTTTCTTCTTCTATTCTTTCTTGACTAGATATATACTATGTTATGTGTATATATAAATATAGATAGATCTGCGTGCGCTGGTTAATTAATTAGTGGAGTCGTTTAGTGCAGTGCTCTGCTTTCATCTTCTCCCCCGGTGTGGCCGGGTTGCAATTGTCTCCGTGCCGCCCTCCATCATCCATCATCCATGCATATAAATTATTCAGTTCCAACCTACTAGCTTGGTTACTTGAAGCAAAGCAAGCAACCTAGCTCTACCATCCATCCAATCCATCCATGAAGAAGAGCTTGGAGGAGCAGCGCGACGAGGAGGAGGGGGCGGCGTTGGTGCCGCAACATGAACATCGTCAGACGATATCTTCGCCTTCGCCGCCTCATCAGGATCCAGAGCAGAGCGGTGACGACGACGACGACGATGCTCATCATCATCATCTGGTGGCGGCGCCGGCGTGGTGGAGGCGGCGGGCGCAGAAGCTGGTGCCCACCAGAGGCGTGGGCCTGGTCATGGCCGGTCTCCTGGTGCTTGCCTTGCTCGTCGGCAGCGGCAGCACCAGCCGCTGGATCCACCTCGACGGCTATGCATCGGTATGTATACTAGTTTGTTAGTACTTGCTAGGATCCATCCATCGGCGTCCTCATGTGCATACATGCTGCATGCATACCCTTAATCAAACTGCATGCAGAGTATTAATTAATTATATGATCGAAGAAACTGGACTTCTGCCGATGATATATATATATATAGTTTATATGCATGATTTGTAGCGCGCCAGCAAGCTAGAGCAGCTGACGATGCATGCTATTACTTACTATGGTTTACGGTGGAGGATCAATCAATAATAATATAATTAATCGAGAGGAAAATTATAATCCCCAATAACATATGAACAACCTGCAGGCCACACGGCAGAAGAAGGCTTCAACTACATCTTCAACGTACGCGTGAAATAGAAATAGAATGGATTGGAATTCAGCATGCATGCAATTCTTCTCTCGATCGATCTAGATAGTCTACGGATCGGTATGCATGATGATATCTCGTCAAAGCCTCCCAACGTATCCAAGGCAGCCACGCATGCATGCAGCTAACTAGTATAGCCCTTCAACCTTGACTAATCAATCTCACGATGACGACAACGTACATCACAAACTAACTTGTAGTCGTCTACAGTCTCTCTCTCTCTCTCTCTCTCTCTCTCTCTCTCTCTCTCTCTCTCTCTCTCTCTTATATTACTATATACTACAGTAGTAGGACTTGGACCCAGTTACTCCACGCTCGCCCGGCTCCTCCATCTTTTTCCCCCCTCTTCCTACCTTGACTTGGAAATGGAAACACACATCACTAGGTGGCTAGCAGAATATAGGACTGCCTAGCTGACAGGACACAGTTTGCTCATCCATCCATGCTTCCTGCTAGCGGCTACCCTATACAGTAGTTCTGGATCATAAACTGATCGAGATGATTCATGTTTTTTTTTTGTTGATAAAAATCGATCGAGATGATTCATGTTGAGAGGCAGGCAAGGGTAAGTGCATGCATGTGCATATGCGAGCGTAGCCATCCATCCATTTCTGATGGTTGAGGCCTTGTTTAGTTCCCAAAAATTTTGCAAAATTTTTCAGATTCTCCGTCACATCGAATCTTTAAACGTATACATAGAATATTAAATATAGATGAAAATAAAAACTAATTGCACAGTTTGGTCGGAATTGACGAGACGAATCTTTTGAGCCTAGTTAGTCCATAATTGGACAATATTTGTCAAATACAAACGAAAGTGCTACTATTCCTATTTTGCAAAAAAATTTGGAAGTAAACAAGGCCTGAGTTCCTTGGTCACGTAGGCACATATCTGCACCATCCATCCATCAGTCACGAGGAAAGCGTCTCACGGGATATGCGCCATATTTCTAGCTTCCATACGCATGCATCAATTTGGCACCCTATTCCTAGCTAGGTACGTACGGTACACATCATCTGTACCGTATCTCCCTCTCTTCGTTTCTACATGTATGTATACTATGTACCAGTATTAGTACCCGCAGCTTCAAAGTCCAAAGTCCAAACAAACTAGCTAGGTACGTGCCAAATTCTTAAAGGCCACATATTGAGATGTGGCCGCCCATGGAAAGAAATTAGACGTGCGTACCACGTACGACTTTTCAAGAAACAAAATTCTATTGTTTTGACTTCCATCCCCTGACTTGCCTATGTGCACTGATAGCGGTGTCCATCTAGCTTCCTTTTCTCACACTGACGATGACGATTGCTACTCCTCCGTCTTAAAAAGAGTGGCGTTTTGGATTTTTAGACATTATATTTGACCATTCATTTTATTCAAAATTTTTTTATAAATTATAAAATAAATAAATAAATATTAAAGTATACTTAATGATAAAATAAGTCATAACAAAATAGAGATGATATTTAGATAAAAAAATTTGAACAAGACGGGTGGTCAAACAAGATGTTTAAAGAAAAAAACAACACATTTTTTTTGACGGAGGGAGTACTAATTAATACTCTCACAGTTTCAAATCGTAACCGTTTTAGCTTTTTTCTTTTTAGAAAAATAGCTTTTGTTAAATACATAAATATATGTATTTATGTCTAGACATATAGTAAACCTTATATATACATCTAAAAAAAATCAAAATAATTTATAATTTAGAATAGAGAAAGAGTAACTAATTATGGTCGCTACATACTTAATTTCTAATAAGTATACATAGTGCACACAACCAAAAGCGCCAAAGCCCACTGAATGATACATATACTACTACTACTACACCACCCACTGAATGAGCTTAACCCTGCTCTTTAGTCGGAGAACACTATAACATAGTGGCACGGCACTAACCTTGTCGAAACAGCTAGCTAGCGGTTTAATTGGCAAAGGTGTAAGTAGTTATCAGTTGCATTTTAAGTGAAGTCAGCTTTGTTAGGACGGTAAGAATTGATTGATGGAGACAAACACTTGCACCGTTGCACCATCGTCCCATCCATTACAGAAATTTTATTTTAGGAAATAATTTTACACAACCAACTACTTGTATATATATTAAAAAGAACAATTCAGTGTCATGTGTGTAATCTCGTGGCAGAAGTCATTTGAACTTATTGCATTGCTAGCATACTTGCATGCATATGTTGGCAGGCAGGCATGTTCCAAATGCTTTTTTTTTTTTTTTGAGGGAACATGTTCCAAATGCTAACCGGCCGGTCTAAATGTAATAACAAACTTGCATGCAACAGTTGCAGTCGTTTCTGCTCGGCAGCGGCGGCGGCATGAAACAGCACCGGTGGCTTCCTCACCACGTCCCCTCGCCTGAAGCGGACCTCGTGCCCATACCCTTCAGCTGCGGCAACGGCACTGGGTCGCCGGGGACATGCCGCCGCCGCCGTGACACGACGACGACGACAGTACAATCATCCCCCTCTCCGTCGCCGTCGTCAATGCCACCAGTGGCGTCGTCGTCCAAAGTTAAATCAGCATCGAAGAAATTAGCCCCACCTCCTCCTCCTGAGTGCCCGGAGTACTTCCGGTACATCCACTCGGACCTGTCGCCGTGGCGCGAGACGGGGATCACGCGGGAGGCCGTGGAGCGGGGGCGTCACCGGGCGGCGTTCCGGCTGGTGGTGGTGGACGGCCGCGCGTACGTGGAGACGTACCACCGCGTGTTCCAGACGCGTGACACCTTCACGCAGTGGGGCATCGCGCAGCTGCTGGCGCGCTACCCCGGCCGCGTCCCGGACCTGGACCTCATGTTCAACTGCGAGGACATGCCCGAGGTGCGCGCCGCCGACTTCGCCGCCGCGCCGTCGCAGGCGCCGCCGCTGTTCCGCTACTGCAAGGACGACTCGACGCTGGACATCGTGTTCCCGGACTGGTCCTTCTGGGGGTGGCCCGAGGTGAACATCCGTCCCTGGGCGCCGCTGCTGGAGGAGATGGCGGCAGAGACGGCGCGCCTGCCGTGGGCGGAGCGGGAGCCGTACGCGTACTGGAAGGGCAACCCCGGCGTGTCCGGCGAGCGCGGCGACCTGCTCCGGTGCAACGACTCGTCGGGGGAGTGGAGGACGCGCGTGTTCTGGCAGGACTGGGGCGCCGCCATCCGAGACGGCTTCCGGAACTCCAACCTGGCGAAGCAGTGCCGGTACCGGTACAAGATCTTCGTGCGGGGGCGGTCGTGGTCGGTGAGCCAGAAGTACATCCTCGCCTGCGACTCGCCGGTGCTGCTCGTCGCCACCCCCTTCAAGGACTTCTTCTCCCGGGGCCTCGTCGCCGGTAAGCACTACTGGCCAATCGACCCCGGCGCCGGCAAGTGCGCCGGCATCAAGTTCGCCGTGGACTGGGGCAACGCGCACCCGGAGCAGGCGCGCCGGATGGCCGAGGAAGGCAGCGGATTCGCGCGCCACGACCTCAGCATGGACTACGTCTACGACTACATGCTGCACCTGCTCACCCAGTACGCCGCCCTGCTCCGCTACAAGCCCACCGTGCCGGAGAACGCCGTCGAGCTGTGCGCCGAGACCGTCGCCTGCCCCGCCGCCAAGAACAACAACAACAGGGAATTCGACTTCATGATGGAGTCCAGGGAGAGGTTCGTCGCCGACTACCAGCCCTGCACGCTGCCGCCGCCCTTCACCGACGATGACATCAGGGAGATGGCGCGAAGAGACCAGGAGGTGCGCGCCAACGTGCACAAGTTGATGACCACCATGACTCCATGACACGACGACGGACGATCAGGGATAGCTACCAGACGCCGTCCTTAACTCCTTACTATACGATACGCTACGAGTCCACGTACGTCAGCAAGCGTCGTCCGAGCTCCACGTATACTTTTGGATATATAATTCTTTATTTAGCGTATATATGAGACTGTTACACCAATGGCCCATTGCATGGGACTGGGAAACAAAATATTTTTATACACCCAATACTATTGTAAAAAATAATTAATCTTGTAATCTTACAACACATTGGCTGAGTTATATTGTTTTCAACATGTAACTGTATTAATAAAAGGTTAACTTTTCAATCTCTATTCAAATTTACATGTTTTTTAATACATGTGTCAGGGTTATGATACCTCGGTATTTCAAGACACAGATTGGTTGACCGCTCGGACGGTCCAAGACAATCAAGCTAGCACAAGCTCAGCAACTGTTGCCCATCTAAGGGCCTGTTTAGATTGGGAACGAAAATTTTTTGGGTGTCACATCGGATATGTCGGAAGGATGTCGGAAGAGGTTTTTAGAAGCTAATAAAAAAACAAATTACATAGCTCGTCAGGAAACTGCAAGACAAATTTATTAAGCATAATTAAACTGTTATTAGCCTATGTGGGTTACTGTAGCACTTAAGGCTAATCATGGAGTAACTAGGCTTAAAAGTTTCGTCTCGCGATTCTCAACTAAACTGTGTAATTAGTTTATTTTTTTATTTACATTTAATGTTCCATACATGTGTCCAAAGATTCGATGGGATGGATGAAAAATTTTTAGGTGGGGAACTGATTAGCCTAAGCCGCGCAGACCGTACCTGAGCCAAGCAGTTTTTTTTTTTTGAAAGTTGAATCAATAAGTGCAAGTTTTTTTTAATTATTTTTTTTTGCTGTGTCATAAAAATGTAGGCATGTGCTTGTTTTGTGCGATGCTTTCTCTCTGCACTTTTGTTTGGGCATGAGAAGGCTCTTGTGGCTTGGACAGGGCCCAGGGGGAGCGGATTGGACTGGAGCGGGCCGGGCCATGTCCAATTAATTGGCCATCCATGTTTGTGTTACTGCTGCCTAATGGAAACGAGTTAGGATTTTTTTCTTTTTTAAAAAGTATCGTATTATTCATTTAGGGTAGTGTCAGTGGCGGTTTCACCAGGATGTCATGCACATTTATTAGAGCGACATGTCAGCAAAGCTGCACTTTTTGCATGAAACGAAGAGGAGAGAGAAGGAAGTAGTTTCACCATGGTGAAACTCCGCTGACGTTGTTTCCCACGCGGTGAAACAGGATGAAATCCCTACTGAGGACTAAATCGTTTCACCATCTTGCATGTGACCCAATCATTTTACAGTAATTAAATGCTTTGCCCAGCCTAAGAAACATTAAGGTGAAACTCATGCATTGTGGATATTGTTTCATTGTTCGTTTCATTGATGCTGTGTCAGCAGATTTATTTTAGAAACAGTGCATTGAAATAGGCCATTGAGACTGACCTTTATTGCTAGTGCTACTGTGCTAGTAGTCACACAAATAGACAATGAATTTGTCTCCAGCCCATTTCTCATCTCATTTTCATCACTTGAACAATACGGGAGATTGCCAGATTAGAGATCGCACTTTTTTTCTTTTCTTTTTTCTAATTTCTCAATATAACTTGTGTATTCATTACAAGGCTAGCTAGATTGAAGAAGATTGTATCATATATGTACCAACTTAGGCCTTGTTTAGGCCTTGTTTAGTTCACCCAGAAAACCAAAAAGTTTTCAACATTCCCCGTCACATCGAATCTTTCGACACATGCATGAAATATTAAAATAAAAACTAATTATACAGTTTACCTATAAATTACAAGACGAATCTTTTGATCCTAGTTAGTCTATAATTGGACAATATTTGACACAAACAAACCAAAGTGCTACAGTAGCGAAATCCAAAATCTTTTCGCATCTAAACAAGGCCTTAGTTTACCCCAAAACCAAAAACTTTTCAAGATTACCTGTCACATCGAATCTTGCGTCATATATATGGAACATTAAAAATAGATGAAAACAAAAACTAATTGCACAGTTTACACGTAAATCGCAAGACGAATCTTTTAAGCTTAGTTACTCTATGATTGGACAATGTTCATCAAATAAAAACGAAGGTGCTATAGTGTCAAAATCCAAAAACTTTTCGCATCTAAACAAGACCTTATTAGAAAGACAATTTTTTCTTCTACGAGTTATAGTACATTTGCATGCTAACAAATATGCACATATTTACCTCTATGAAGTACTTATGAACACACGCAATGCACAACCTATTAGATATCGCGGTGTCGATGGATATGTTGTTTATCATTGAAAGAGTATCTATTGTAACACATACTCCATATGTAAACAAAAAAATAGAGTTTCTATGGCCATTAGATCAAGAATTTTTATGTCATTATTTCCAAGACTGTCATATTATATAAAATAAAATAAAATAAAACATGAATGAAGCATTCATCCTCAATCCTTAATGTATAATTTCATTTTATTTTTGTATGGACTTTTAATTTCATGACTCACCTATAAAGTTGGTAATCGTGTTAAGAATGTTTTGTCATGACTCTCTTCTTAAAAGTGTCAGCATATCATTAAAAATGCATATATGACAACCTATTAAATACAAAAGAACTCACGTGAAACTCTTGCTGAAACTATCCTTAAGCTATAATATAAATTTGGAGCAAAGCATCAACATTTGACTATAGGAGAGTGGAAGGAAAGATGAACCTAATTTTTATTCACAGGTGACACGCGCAATGCAAAAGTAGTCATCAAGGCCTTGTTTAGTTCTAAAAAATTTTGCAAAATTTTTCAGATTATCCGTCACATCGAATCTTTAGACGTAGCATAGAGTATTAAATATAGATAAAAATAAAAACTAATTGCATAGTTTAGTCGGAATTGACGAGACGAATCTTTTGAGCCTAGTTAGTCCATGATTGGACAATATTTGTCAAATACAAACGAAATTGCTACAGTGCTCATTTTGCCAAAAATTTTGGAACTAAACAAGGCCCAAGATTGGATTCTTTGTTTTCGAGATTTATTTTTTTGTGGCGGCACAAAAAAAATGACATGTTTCTACGTTGATTTGAATATGGATAGATACCAGGCCATTTTCCGATATATTAGAAAAGAAATAAAAAATAAATAAAGGGAAGAGAAAAAGAAAAGAAAAAGGAGGGGAGTCCAGCCAACGTGCAAGGAAACGAAGACAGAGAGGAGAGGAGAGGAGAGGAGGTCCCCCGCCGCCGCGCCGCTCGAAATCCCCAAACGCCCAAACCCCTAGGCAAGATCAAATCAGATCAGATCTCTCCACCCCCACCCCCACTCCAATCCCCAGCCGAAAGCCCATCCATGGCGATCGTCTACGCCCTGGTCGCTCGGGGCACGGTGGTTCTGGCCGAGTTCGCCGCCGTCTCAGGCAACGCCGGCGCCGTGGCCCGCCGGATCCTCGAGAAGCTGCCGCCCGACGCCGAGTCCAGGCTGTGCTTTGCGCAGGACCGGTACATCTTCCACGTCCTCCGGTCTGACGCCGCCGGCATCACCTTCCTCTGTATGGCCAACGACACCTTCGGAAGTAACTACCCTTGTTACCTTCCTTCCTCTCAATTCCTCCAATTCGTTCACAATTCCCATCCCATACATACATATCTGGACTTTCTCCTATATATATGCGTCGGTCTTAGCTGCTACTCATTGCTAGTACTCCAGTTGGTCGATTACGCTATGTTCTGCGTTCCGTAGTCGTCCTAGTCGGCCAGTTCTTTGCCTGATTGGGCCTCCTGTGCTGAACAATATTACAACTCATCTGTTCTGTCCGTTTTCTTTCGTGATGCAGGAAGAATCCCCTTTCTCTACCTGGAGGACATCCAAATGAGGTTCATGAAAAACTACGGCAGAGTCGCCCACTCTGCGCTGGCTTACGCCATGAACGATGAATTCTCCAGGGTGCTCCATCAGCAAATGGAGTTCTTCTCCAGCAACCCAAGTGCTGACACACTCAACCGTCTCCGCGGAGAAGTCAGTGAGGCAAGTACCTTCTCATCAAACTAAGTCGTAAATGTTTGTTCCCACCGATTGGCGCATCCCTTTGGGATTCAGGGTGCTCAACTCCCCTCATCATCTCTCTTGTATGATATCCAACTCACCTCCTGCAGATACACACCGTCATGGTCGACAACATTGAGAAAATTCTTGACAGAGGCGACCGCATCTCGCTCCTTGTGGACAAGACATCCACCATGCAGGACAGCTCCTTTCACTTCCGCAAGCAATCCAAGAGGCTCCGCAGAGCTCTTTGGATGAAGAATGCCAAGCTTCTGTGAGTGCTGCTATTACCTTCTCCATCCTTCATTCATATTTGTGCTGTCTCTTCCTTATATGAGTATCTGTATTGAAGACATTATAGGTCAATCATTTATTGGTTATCTTATTTACTTCACACAACTTAGCAGTCCTGTCCTCGCTTTTTGTCCAATGTTGTAGGAACCTTCGTCATCCATAACCGATTACCAGTGCTACTCCCCCTTTTCAAAAACATGAAAAAAAGATGCTGCCTTCTCTACTGCTTCCCTGCTATTTGCATTTTGACCGTATCTTCACATTCATTTTCTTGTTGACCACAATTTACCGGTCAGGTCCAGAGAAAAATAACTTATGTAGTGATGTTCCTTTAGGGGTGGTGGTTAAAATAACAGTGACGGGTGACTGACTTAGTGACTTGTAAATTGTGTATAGACTTTTGTATTAGTATGGAACTATATAATTTGGTTTGGTATCCTGCTTGAAAAAAACTATAATTCAAGTTCTTGCCTAAACCTATAGCCATGGTTAACCACAGGTGCTGCTAACTCCTGTTTATTTGCTTTCCTGAAAACTTTCTATAAAATAAATGCTGTATTTTTCTTGTATTGTGGTCTGGCTGCTTGAGATATACTGATTCTTATGGTAACCTTTTTTGTTTTCAGAGTTGTGTTGACAGTTGTCATAGTAGTGCTGCTCTACTTGATCATTTCTGCTTTCTGTGGAGGCCTTTCCTTATCATCATGCAGATCATGAATAACACACCAGATGGTTGGCCTTCCCTTGACTGGAAGGTAAAATACCATGGAATGATGCCTGCTATGTTGAGCACCTGAGCTTCCGGAGGCAGAAAAGATCGATCAATGTTTTGAGGAGGATACCTCCACTGTGGTTTCCAGTTTGCCCTTTTGTGGTGACATGAGTTAGTCGTGCAACACTGGGATCAGCGTGTACAGTACGTGGATTGTTGTTCAAGGAGTGGAGTTGGCAGTTGCTGTGGTCAATTGGTTTTTATGTCTCCATGTGTTGTGGGTGAATCTTAAAATCTTGGTGTACTTATTATCTTTTTGGGCCTATCAAACTGTCATTGTGCTTTGTGGGGAATGGAAATGAGTTGCTGTGTAGAGTTACTTGGTTAATGTGCAAACATATATGTATGCTGCAATGAGTGTTACATACTTATTATGGTTAGCAGTGTATGACAATTACACTCGAAAATGGATTGTGTCTCGGCTGTTATTGATGAGCTACCCATATGGATGTGTGGAAAACTGCAGTGATGTGTGCTTGGAATTGTTGAAGCTCCGAATTGCACCGGCCTGTGATGTGTTTTCTTTTGCTCGCTTCAAAAGATATATTCCGAAAGTGTAGAGGCCTTGAATTGCCTTTTGTAGAAGGTCGTACCGACAGTTACTTTAGTTACACCTAATCTATGTGGCAGTGCGAAATGTGTTGGTGATGCTTGTACCAAATCTTAAGCAGAGGATGACGATGGGCAGCTAGCAGAGGCGTGGAGTTGCAGGGAGAGAGCAGTTAGAAGGAGGAGCAGGAGCAGGAGCAGGAGCAATGAATGATTCGCAACCACTCCGGCGACGGCGACGGCGAGGCAAAACAGTGCATGCCGTGCGTCGAACAACTCCTGATCTGTTGCTCCTGCTCTCCATCACCTTGTGGTAGCACTAGCACTAGCAGTATATATATTTGGTTGCTCTTGCAATCTCATGGCGTGCATTGCAATAAGCAGCAGTGAATTGAGACAGACACCCGTTCGTGTTCCCAAGCATGACAAGCGAGTCCGCCACCGTGATCCAGATGGACGACGGCAGGGCCCCGGCACCAGCAGCAGCAGGAGCAGCCGCCGCCGCCGCCGCGTCGTCGTCCTACGCCACTGCTCCAACAAGTATCAGTGCTGCTGAACCAGCGGCGGCGCCGCGCAAGACGACCACCGTCCCGTTCCTGCTGCGCTCGGGCGCCGAGGGGTTCCGGCGCTGTCTGGCCGTGATCGACTTCCTTCTAAGGGTAGCCGCCTTCGGGCCCACGCTGGCGGCCGCCATCTCCACGGGCACCGCCGACGAGAGGCTGTCCGTGTTCACCAACTTCTTCCAGTTCCATGCGAGGTTCGACGACTTCCCGGCCTTCACCTTCTTCCTGGTGGCCAACGCCGTCGCCGCGGGGTACCTGGTGCTGTCGCTGCCCTTCTCCGTCGTGGTCATCCTCCGGCCCAACAAGGCCACGGGCGGCGTCAGGCTGCTCCTGCTCCTCTGCGACGTGCTGATCATGGCGCTGCTCACGGCGGCCGGCGCCGCCGCCGCGGCCATCGTGTACGTGGCGCACTCGGGCAACCGGCGCGCCAACTGGGTTCCCATCTGCATGCAGTTCCATGGATTCTGCCAGCGCACCAGCGGCTCCGTCGTCGCCACCTTCCTCGCCGTGCTCGTCTTCATCGTGCTCATCCTCATGGCCGCCTGCGTCATCAGACGCAGCAAGTGAAGTCCAGCTAGGATTAGGAACCGGTCGTATGCTTAGCTTTTGGTCCATTGCATGCATCCATGGCCATTCCTCCGATCCTTTGCTTGCCCTTCCTTAATTTCCATCTCCATCAGTCATCAGTGTTCTCGCTCGTTTGCTGTGTCGTTTCATCAATTATGTACGTAATCATCAATGTAATGTAACTACTACAAATTAAATTAATCAGCTGTCGTTTTACTGCATGAAAAACATATATATATATATATATATATATATATATATATATATATATATATATATATATATATATATATATAATACGTACAATGCATGAGCATGATGGATGAACAAAAGATCTGATCATCGATGTTTGTGATGTGCAAAAGACGATGGAATATTCAAGCGGCTGGTGGTGGGGATGTTGATGTTGCAGTAGCAGTCGCGAAGGCGGACTTGCGGTAGTATGCCATCCCTCTGATGCCGTCGGGGTCCATGGCGAAGTCGAGCAGGCGGTAGAACCCGACGACGCGCGTCTCGGCGTAGAGCACGATGTTGGCGACGCCGTCGCGCCGGAGCTCGTCGACGAGGCGCTCCATGACGGCGCGGCCCAGACCGAGGCCCTGGCACGACGGCTCCACCACCACGTCCCACACCACGGCGTTGAACACGCCGTCCCCGGCCGCGCGCGCGAACGCCACGGGCCGGCCTTCCTCGCCGGCCGCCGACAGCCACACCACGCGGCTGTGCTCCAGCGCGCGCCGCAGCCGCTCCTCCTGACGCCGCGGGAACCCCACGCGCGCGAACACCTCGTTCAGCGCCGCCACGTCGATGCCCTCCGCCGTGCGCCGCACCGCGAACCCGCGGGACTCCAGCTCCGCGTCCGACACCGTCAGCCGCACGCCGCCGGCCGGGGCGGGGGCGGTGGCGGCACGAGGCGGACGCAGCAGCAGACGCCGGGATATCGTTGTCGTCGATGCCGCTGCTGCTGCTGCTGCTGCAGAGGACGATGGGTAATGAGGCGGTCGTAACAGCAGAAACCGCCGCGATTTCAATGCTGCCGCCGCAGAAGCCGCCCACGGCCATGGCTGCTGCTGCTGCATCTGCGTTGGCATGGCGAGGACCAACTGATTGATTGATGACTTGGTTGCTCAGCTAGCAGGAGATGGAGGAGGAGATGCAGCAAGCGCTTGGCTGGATTCTTGTGCTCCAGCAGGCCAGTGGCCCTGGATCACCTGCTTATCCATCCTGTCCTTCGCCGCCTCAGCCAGTCAGCTCTCAGTCTCAGCCCAATTTGTTTCATCCTCCTATCTATTGGCCGTCGGATCTAAAATGAAGGGCCTTGAATTCAATCAGGACTTGTACAATGAAAACATAAATAAAGAGTGTCAATGCAGCAACCGAGTAGTCTAAGGACAATCATTACATGATTTTCTTTTGCCTTAGATGTAAAATAGAGGGTCCACCGATGCAGCCGCAGCAGCGTTTGGAGT
The DNA here is from genome assembly GCF_000003195.3 of Sorghum bicolor. Classification (NCBI taxonomy): domain Eukaryota; kingdom Viridiplantae; phylum Streptophyta; class Magnoliopsida; order Poales; family Poaceae; genus Sorghum; species Sorghum bicolor. The sequence goes on from NC_012876.2 coordinate 125,125, forward strand.
TCATTCGGGCCTTGTTTAGTTTCCAAAAAATTTTGCAAAATTTTTTAGATTTCCTGTCACATCAAATCTTTAGACGCATGTATGAAATATTAAATATAGACGAAAATAAAAACTAATTGCATAGTTTGGTCGGAATTGACGAGACGAATCTTTTGAGTCTAGTTAGTCTATAATTAGATAATATTTGTCAAATACAAACGAAAGTGGTACTATTCCTATTTTGTAAAAAAATTTTGGAACTAAACAAGGCCCCTCATAAGCCTGTCTCCAACAGGAACCCGTTCCCAAACCTAAAATGAGTTTCCAACACAATATCTATAGCCTCCAACAGAGTACCTATACAGAAAACTATCAGGAGAGGCATAACCCAAATTTGGGTATTCTCTCTCCTCGAAACCCATTTGCAGAAAGTGTTGTCTTTTAGGTTTTGTTGTTGGAGAAGACTAAAAATAGCTATGAAGGACAAATGACAATGAGTCTTGTATTTTGGGTAACGATTGTTGAAGATAGTCTAAGCCATGGCATAAAATACTGTTGGTCTTTATTTGAATGTAGTCGGATCCGTATTAATCCACATGTGTTGGGGTGGATTGAAGTAGAACTTAAACTAAATTCTACCCCAATCCACTCCAACACATGTGGATTGAGGTAAATCCAACAACATTCAAACAAGGCCTTAGCTGATTTATTGTAAAAAAAAACACTGCTGAATAGGTAACAGATTCGACTGATAAGTTTAAGCAAACAATGAGTTTCTTATAATTTTAAAAAACAAAGAGAGTAGCTTTTAGGAGCTGAGATATTACAAACTGTAAGAGAGCCCCAACAAATATGCTACAGACTCGAAAAACTTATTGGTTTACCAATCGTTTGCTTTACAACTATTGGAGCTAAAAGTTTATTCCAAAAGCCAAAAACTAGAAAGACAGCTATTCAACCAAAAGCTCCCGGCAATGCAGCTCAGCCCCAGGCGCTGGAAATCCAACACCTAAGAGAGATGCCTGGTCCAGACAATGCAAATTAAAACTACAGCAGCGCACTTCATGGACACAGGCACGGCAGGCCTTCAGTGTTTCAGACAAGAAACAATTTCACAGCATCCAAAGTTCAGAGCTGTGGTACGTGTTTGTGTCTCTCAGACACAACCACCTGTCCACCCGAATAAGTAAGCCAAAATTGTAACCAACATACAGCTAAATTACAGTCGCAATTCCTCACACAAAAAAGGAAGAAATTGTTTTTTGTGCTCTGGAACTTGAAGCCACTCACATTGGCCGGAGTGCGGGGGAACAGTAAAATTTTGAAAGTACATGTCTATGTGCTGTGGGAAGCTAGCTTGCCTGTCATCCTCATGTCTATCTCTTCTTCTAATAACTAGGCACGCGTCTCTTGGCGCTAATACACAAAACATAACCTATAGCCTACGCCCCCTTGAGCTTGCGTGATGGAGGCCGCCGGAATATGTTAATGAGATCATCAACACCCTGTTCAAGCAAGTCACATGTACTTCTCAGTTGCGGCAAAGCAGATGTTCACGTTCTGTCCAGAATAAAGCAGGCAAAGAAATGATCCATACCCGTGTAGTGATTACTAGGAAACAGAAGAGAACGATCAGATAGGAACCGAGCACCAGAAGGAACAGCAGATCAAAGGTCACACTTGCAACCTGGATAGTTAGGGAATAATGACCGTGTGAGATAATTTCAATAATGGTATCTCAAAAGCACAACTTCAAAGCGGCGTTCAACTTCACGTGATTGAATCTAAATTATCCTTTCACCAAGTTGATTAATATGTCACTTCAACATACCTGGTACACATTTAGAGTTGCTTTCGTTGCATCATAGAAAGTGAACATGCCATCAAGCGCATCACTTTGAATATGCACATCAGTAGTGTGTTCAGACAGTTCCTGCACCAGAATATCAATGTCATCTCTTGCCAGAAAAATAGGAACCAGGTGAGAGATGAAATCATTGAAAGCAACCCTCCAAACCTTTTTCAGTGCTGATATGAAGGGATCATTTTTCTGCAGAAAAGGTGCAACACGTGGTGTCCGTGACAAAAGATCCAACCAGGACCGGATATAGTGAGGATTAATTGCTAAGCTGCTATTCTCTGCAAAAACGTCGATGTTCCTTCCTTTCAATCCGTAGATGTGTCTCTGTAAAAGAGCAAGAGGCAGCCAGTAGATTTAGTTTCCAATCATCATTTTGTTAGTAGCAGTATGAGGATTCAAGCCTCCAATGACTTCTCATCACAATCAAACAACAAATCGTGCACTGTAAACCATTTTAATATAGATGAAACTGGATGTTGCACTCTCCAAATCGCACCAGCTTATCAGCCCCTTAACCCACAACATAAAACCCCGCCCACATGAACATGTACAACGAAAAATCAATAATAAAAAACAATTGTCCAAGCACTAATTGAGAAGCAAATGATTTAGCTTACCGCAAGACTCTCAGAAACTAATCTCACAGTTCGGGTTACTGACTCAACATCTGTAGATTCTCTGCCAAAAAGGGGAAAGAAACATATAAGTATTAAAATAGATTGGAGCACTTGCCCCCAAAAGACTAAGGATGCATTGGAAGTGACTCACCTAGTGTCGTGAAGACCACCAGTGCTTTCCAAAAATTCAGGAGGGGTAGACATTTCTGAAAGAGTAAGTGCAGTCACTCTAAACCTTGAGAACTGTTCGTGTTCCCATGCTACCTACAAGTTTGCAAAGCGTGAAACATGGTCAGACAGACACACAAACAATAAAGTGCAACAGGAGAATTTAAGAACCCAACTAGGCACATCATGATTCCAATTCACATTCAGTAAAGTTTAAACAAACACTAAGGTAAACAACATGCAAACCTGATTCGTTACAAATGCACTATGTAGTGAATATGGCGCTGTGATGCAAGATACAATAACAGTGGTGTAGATAGTCATGTCCATCAAAATGCAAAGTTTACTAAAATTCTACTGTCAATGGACAGGTGGATAAGAGGAACATAAGAAACAATATGTTTTATTCCATATACTTGATGTATAGGTTTAGTCACTAGTTCTACACAGACGACTACTGCATATGTATTCAAAAAGGGTGCTGCCATCTAATGCCTATTGTATGTTTTTTTCAAATGATCCTGATTGGAACTGAAATCAATGTGAGGGTATTTAATCCTTGAAGTATCAAGAAGTACATACTCTAGGATTTGAGACATTAATCTTCTTGTGCTTGATTCCAACTGAAACACCCATTTCTTTAGAGACATCAGAAAATTCCTGAAAGCAAATAATTTCACAGATATCAATATGACTCTCCTTACAGATAGCTAAGGTTATGGACCAACAAGCTTCAAATGGTTAACATACTTCAAAGATTTGCTTGATATAGGGATTTTCTGGAGGCTTTGATACATGCATCCAGAGGTCACTGCTCCAGGAACCAACACTGTTCAAGCAGATTGCGTAGTCAATGCTCTCGCGTACACGCTGATCAAAACTCCTAAGCCACTGCATCATTTAAAAACAACTGCTGTAAGTTGCTTACACAGATGACACAAAGAAGGACCTAATTGCTAAATCAAACAAATGGGTACTTACTTTGCTAGTTCCATTGTAATTGTAGGGTCCACCAGATGTTAACCCAAAGAGAATATTGTACTTGCCCCTTGTCTTAGGATTTGAATACAAACGCGAAAATAATCTTGCAATCTCTAAAAGAGCCACAACTCCACTTCCATTGCTGTCGCTTCCCACAGAAAGTGCCTGAGAAAATCCGTGTTATCAGAGCATCTAGAAGAAGATTAAAGAACATTATAGGGAACACTTTTTGGATAAACATACAGGTGCAGCACCGAAGGTGTCATAGTTTGCAACTATGGCAATAGTCGGAAGCTGTTCGCTATCACCCTCTCCTTTCAATCCAGGTAACCATCCCTGCAACTCAAAAGATTCAGTTTTTCAGCATGTTCAGATTTCCAAAAGGAACAAGGGAAACAGTTTTGTTTTGATAGCACAAACATAAGTTTGGAACATTCACTTATAGGCCTTTATGTTTATTTAGTTGCTTCTGAAGGGGAAAAGCCCACAAAGTTAACTTACGGAAATAAAGCATATTTTAACTGACAGTAAATCGATTTAGAAGAAAGGCTACCTGGATATTAGAAATGGTCGGAGATGACACTTTTCTAGGCTCTGCTGACGACACGACAAGTTTGTAACTACAAGTTGAAACAAAAAATATCAAAAGAAAATACCATGAGATTGACGGTTTCAAATTTTCCATACATTGTACTTGGGTTAGAGTTCAAAGTGAAAAAAGGCTGGCCAGTTTAAAATATGAACAATTTCTAATGTATTACCCTCCTGTTGTTGCAGAGGCTGGTTGACCTGAAGAGGCAATTTTATGGATATCTGCCAGCAGGTTATCAAAACTGTCGTCGTGCAAAGCAAAGTACACTGGATACTGCATGAAGCAATGAACACAGTTTAGCCCAGACATGATATGCGACAGAAAAGCGGATTGGATTACTCAAGCAATTATGGAATAATAGGCATAGATTATCTCAGGATCTTGAACGCAATCAATTCTTACTGTTATTGATGAAGCCATTTTTCATAGAGATTATTAATGAAGTTGGATGCATCTTAGCTTTGTGGAATCAATTTATTTGTTGTGCTATATGTTTATACCAGTGGAGCTATGTAACATATCTGCTGAGCTGTTACAAAAAAAAAAGTGAAGGGTGTCCAGAATGACTAGTGTGATAATGCAGAGTCAATCTGAGCTATTTTCTCAAAGAGAAAACTATGGCTTACTGGAACTTGTTCATGCACAAGCAACTTCTCCAGCTCAGTCAGTACACCTTTGACCTTCCCCTTGTCATCTGCACTGTCCTTATCACCGCCGCGGTTTGTCGGGAGCAGAATGAGCAATCCCCCCAGATGTTTTTTCTCCACCAGGTACTCTGAGAAGGCATCACGAGGGTTTTCAGTAACAGAGGTAGGTGGCGGTACCAATGCTTTAAGATTTGGAGATTTGGCAGCACTAGAAATATCATTCACAGTTCATCTCTGATGATCATGATGTTATAATGTGAGATGGGCACATCAGATTTGGAAACAGTGAGTAGCAAGTAAGGCAGATCGCGACCAAAGTAAGAAACAAAAGTGAAGAGGTCAAGCACAGTGCGTGAGTGCCTAACTGCCTATGCTGCTGGGCGTGATCCAGCCTGAAAGTAGTGAGCACAAGCTAGTACAGACAATTGCGAATCAAAAGGGAAGATGGTAACCGCAAAACCCATCCGACAGGGGAGAGATGATATAATAGCAGCTAGGAAAAGTGTGTATGGAGTGGAGGCAGGAAGAGATCTACCTACCAGTGTAGTAAGCTTCTACTAGTCCATAATTTAACTAAGAAGAGGGGGGGAGGGGAGGAGAGTGAAGTGAGCTGACCTCTGAGGAAGGAGAGCGGGAGGTCGAGGAGCGGCGCGACGAGGGCGGAGCGGGAGAGGTCCGCGCCGGCGGGGAGCGGGAGCGCGGCGGCGTGGTGGTTGATGACCGCGGCGCGGGAGCCGAGCGGGGCGCCGGCGAGGTCGTACTGGATGAGGCGGTAGACGCCGACGGCGGCGGCGGCGTCGCCGAGCTCGACGCAGGCGAGGAGGACGAAGGCGACGGCGAGGGCAGAGGAGATGGAGGCCAGCAGCTCGCCGGAGGGAGACATGGCTCCCGGCTCCCGGCGGCGGGATCAAGGCAAGGCAGGGCAGGGGAGACGACTCGAGGTGCGAGATGCAGATGCAGATGTCGCCGCCGCTGCGTGTTTGCCCTGCTGGCTGCCTTCAACAATCAACAACCTCAGCTCCTGCACACACTGCCCAATATGATTAATTTTTAATTCAAGGGTTTTCCCCCAAGCCCCCTTAGGCCCTGTTTAGTTCTCCACCCAAAATTTTTTCGTCCATCTCATCGAATCTTTGGACACCTACATGGAATATTAAATATACATAAAAAATAAACTAATTACACAGTTTGATTGAAAAACGTGAGACGAATCTTTTAAGCATAGTTACTCCATGATTAGCCTTAAGTGCTACAGTAACTCACATGTGCTAATGATAGATTAATTATGCTTAATAGATTTGTCTTGTACTTTCCTGATGAGCTATATAATTTGTTTTTTCATTAGTTTCTAAAAACCCCTCCCGACATCCTTCCGACACATCCGATGTGACACCCAGAAAATTTTCATCTCCAATCTAAACAGGGCCTTACTGTACCAATTACCAAAACTGTTGGGTTTCCTTTGCATATTCTCAAATCTCAATCTAAGGTCTTGTTTGGATCCAAAAAGTTTTTGGATTTTGACACTGTAATACTTTTGTTTTTATTTGACAAATATTATTCAATCATAGTCCAATCATAGAGTAACTAGGCTTAAAAGATTCGTCTCATGATTTACAGACAAACTGTGCAATTAGTTTTTGTTTTCATCTATATTTAATGTTCCTTACATTTGCCGCAAGATCCGATGTAACGAAAAATCTTAAAAAGTTTTTTGTTTTTGGGGTGAACTAAACAAGGCCTAACTCAACTTAAAATTTTCAATTCTTTGTTGTATTTCCCTCAAACCAGATTGACTTTGTGCACAATATAGACAATCTTTGCGTTGATATATCTTCTTCCGCGGGTCCAGCACCAAAAAACTAAAAACTTCTCAAGATTTTCTGTTACATCGGATCTTACGGCACATACATGAAGCATTAAATATAGATAAAAATAAAAACTAATTGAACAGTTTAACTGTAAATCGCGAGATGAATCTTTTGAGTTTAGTTAGTTCATGATTGGACAATATTTGTCACATAAAAACAAAAGTGCTACAGTACCCGAAAACAAAAAAATCGAGAACTGAACAAGGCCAGGCTTATAGGTTTCTGGGGCCATGGGTTCTTTCTCCCCCTTAGGCTAGTTCCCAAAAAGTTTTGCCAACAATTTTATATTATTCTTCGTCACATCGAATCCGGCGGCACATGCATGGAGTAATAAATATAAACGAAAACAAAAACTAATTATATAGTTTATCTATAATTTGTGAGATGATTTTTTTGAGCCTAGTTAGTCATGATTAGACAATATCTATCAAATACAAATGAAAGTGCTACAATACCCGAAATCCCAAAATTTTGCCAACTGAACAGAGCCTTAACGTTGTTCCTTTTTTTCTCTTTTTTTGTCTGCATTACGAGGACTCCCTCGTCCCGGTACTGTGTAATTCTGTTTCTCTTAGTGAAACAGTTGTCAAGGCATGTCTGCATTTTATGTTTGATCCTGAGACAAGGTGGCCACACGCTTTCAATACATTTCATCGTAATTCATAGATAATTTTGGGTACTTCTTCACTGAGACATATGAATATGAACATATTGAACTCACAACTCAATGAAGCTTGTTTGGCACTCAACAACCAAATTTATTGAATTTGACTAAGCTATGGTAGAAAAAATCAGGCCTTTATTTATGTTCAAGTATAGAGTACTCACTCGTCCTAGAGGCTGTGACCACCAAGCAACAATTGTCTGATGCTTTTCTAGTCTCAGAAGACCAATTTTGCATATATTCAGCCACATAAGTAAGCTGCACTAATCTCATTAGAGATCAAGTGCATAATGAAACTAATGTCTTTTAAATAAAAATCATTTTTTGTTAAAATCTACTACAACTAATATCTTTTGTTTATGATTGCTATATTTTGGATGATCAATGCATGATTGCATTCAGGAGCACACTACACATGGAAGCAAAATTTGAAATCATTTTTCCTTTTTTGCTAACTGTCATAGTCCAACATAAGAAGAAGTTGTGGGCATAGCTTCTGACGGGGGTGGCAGCAGCGGCTATAGTAGCAAGCAGCATGGGCAATATGAGCATGAGATAGAGAGAGTCAACCATTGCAGTTTTCGTGTGTCTTTTTTTTTTGACAAGTAAACCATAATTATATTAACAGCATGCGACTGTTAGGAGTATTACAGAATTAATGGTTACATCATTGATTGCCCTAAGAATGGGACAATCATTTCCATGACTAGGATTAGTACAGACTTTTGAATAGCCAATCTAATTATTTTGTAAAGCACTAAGGGCCTGGGAATCAGCCATCTGATTATGGGTTCTTCCAATCCTGCGTACCACTAAGTTTGTTCCTGATAAAAGAGTAGCAGTTATCTGAGTATATGGCTTAATTATCCAATCGGGAGGATTGGATAGATTGGATCCATTTAGAAAGTTGACAAGCTGTTGGTTGTCCGACAACAACGTCTTCTGGTGACCTTGGAGATGACCAAGCAACTGTGCTGCCAATGCTATAGTAGCAGATTCTGCCATGATTACTGAAGAAGACTCCTGCATAGTGGCTTTGATGAATATGCTTAGTGGGGGCTGTACATCCGTGTTGATGATGAAAATTCCTAGACTCGCATGTCTAGGAACTGGTGCAAAATTGTCTGGCGTCGTCGATGCATCAATATAGCACTGGGTTCCTGCAATAGATGTTGGGAAATGAACCAGTAATTGGTCCGTCGCCGAGATGGAATGGCGGTTTCCTTGATGTGTTCCTGCATATGTGTTATGAGAGGGAATTATAGAATTATGTAAACAAGGGAGGGCCTATTTTAGAGCATCCAAGTGAGAGTTTATATGGGCATTAGCTGCCTGCTGGATCTGGTGAGATGTCCATGTTCTCCTCTGGAATCTTTTATCATTGCGAGCCTTCCAAATGTACCAGAGAAGAAAAAAATTCTTGCATAAGATTTCATCTGTTAAATTATGCTGAAAGAGGAGAGGTAAAGTCATTTGGACACCGTCTTCTTCTGCAGGAATGTTGTTAGTGAGGAGAGGGGTTAGCTGCATACCATATTTGTGTGGGAAGGTGACATTTAAAAATAGATGCTGATCCGTTTTAATGTCCCCACAATAACCACGGTGTTTATCTAGAACAGACTCACATTTGAGGCTATGGTTCCGCCAAGTAGACTTTGATATTTGAGGCATTTTAGGTCTTGTTTAGATCCAAAAACTTTTTAGATTTTGCTACTGTAGCATTTTCGTTTGTATTTGATAATTAATGTCCAATCATAGATTAACTAGCTCAAAAAAATTATGTCCTGATTTACAGACAAACTGTGCAGTTAGTTAATTTATATCTATATTTAATGTTACATGCATCTGCCACAAGATTCGATGTGATGGAAAATCTTGAAAAGCTTTTAGATTTTGGGTGCAACTAAACAAGGCCTTAGTTGTAGAGATAGAGAATAGAAGACATAGAGATAAGCCATAGATGAGTGTGATGCTATTGCAACTCCAAACTATATAACCGATGTTGTGTTGGAGGGATAGATTGGGATAGAAGTGGAAGATAGATGGAGAAGTAGAGTCACAAACCGAGCGACGAATAAGAGGATTTTTCTCTATTTTAATATTAGATTAGATAGCCTTGTTTAGTTCCCAAAATTTTTCAAGATTTCCCGTCACATCGAATCTTGCGGCACATGCAGGAAGCATTAAATATAGATGAAAACAAAAACTAATTACACAGTTTATCTATAAATCGCGAGAGGAATCTTTTGAACCTAGTTAGTTTATGATTGGACAATATTAGCCACAAACAAATAAAAGTGCTACAATAGCGAAATGAAAAAAATTTCGCGAACTGAACCAGACCATAGATATAGAGATTATGTACAGGTAGATTAGAGTGAACTACATACACTACTATAATTTAGAGTGGATATTGTAGCTCTTCTCTTGCTAGGCCTCAAATTCCCGCCGCACAGGGTGGGTCGACTAGAAGAGCAGTGGGATTGAGGGAGAGAATTTCCATACTTTAATTTAATATTTAATAATATATAAAAATATAATATAATATAACAATATGTTAGATATATAGAGTTATAGACATAGAGATATAGATTAAAAAATAAACTTTCTTATAATAATAATAATAATATATAGTAGAAGGAATCGTGCTGTCCACACTAGTTTTGGTATGTGAGCTCTTGTGTATAAATACCAAGCCAGAGCAAGACTGGATGCATGCACCACCAGCCCACACAGCATCTCAAATATAACCTTCATATATTCACTCGCAGAGAGCGGAGAGAGATATATATATAGCAGGCAAGGCATGGCGAAGGCGGTGGCGATGCTGATGGCCCTTGCGGTGGTAGTGGCGGTGAGCTCAGGCGGGGCATCAGCGGACTGCAACATCGCAGCGCTAGCGAGCTGCAATGCGGCGGTCATCCAAGGGGCGAAACCCACGGCGATGTGCTGCTCCAGCCTACGAGCGCAGGAGCCATGCTTGTGCACATACCAGAACAACCCAAAGTACGGCAAATACCACCCAAATGCCCGGAAAATGGTCACCTCCTGCGGCATGGCCATCCCCAACTGCTAGGCTACCTCTTGTGTGCATGTAACATATATTATATATACATATAAATAAATCATCAATTTATTGAAGATGCATTTATCTATGCATGTCTCGATCGATCTGGCTATGTTGTCGTATTTAGTTTGTGCCTCATATGGACCATAATATAGTACCAAGAGCTAGTGATATTGTATATTTGTGTCATGATGATCCAAGATGTTTTTCATTAGCCGGCCCGGAACATTCGTGCCCAGATGTACGGCCCCCCAGCGTCGTCGTCCCTGCAGGCCCGCAAAAGCATCAGGATTTTCTTCCATTTAAGATCGAATAGAATAGTGTTCATAGTGTCTCTATTACTTAGGCCTTGTTTAGTTCCCAAAAATTTTTAAGATTCCTCATCACATCGAATTTTACGGTATATGTATGGTGCATTAAATATACATGAAAACAAAAACTAATTGCACAGTTCATCTGTAAATCGCGAGACGAATCTTTTAAGTCTAGTTACTCCATGATTGAACAATGTTTGTCAAATAAAAACGAAAGTGCTACAGTGTCGAAAACCAAAAATTTTTGCAAACTGGACAAAGCCTTATTACTAGCAAATACATCGTGTGCTGCAACAGGGCGTGCTTGGTTGCGTTAACTTGCGGCTCAAAGAATTATTTAGCAATCCCGTCATATGTTTTAGTTCATCTTAAAATCCGACTTTATACCATGACTGAATGTGCACTGCTTCACCTTGTATGAAATAAATAGTATATGTACATGGCTTGTATATTAATAGATTAAAGATTTAAAGTATTTCACATGATATAGATGACATAGTTATTTTTTATAATTAATATGGGATGACACAGACTTAGTGGGGAATGATGTGAATACCTTGCATGAAGAGATATTTGTTTATATATATATTAAATTATTTTAAAATTTTCTTCTAACATTCTTTGATACAAAGTCATCGATAATGATTTCAATATCAATCTGGATTATCACTAGCCGGTTCCTCCATAGCAACTATCGCCAATGCATCTGGATCTCTCGAAGTGCTTGCATTGCTCTTAGGAAATTTATGAAAAGCTCCTCTCTATGATTCTACAAAATCATCTATTTACTTTTTCTCGTAGCCAGAAGGATACTTTCTTGATTACACGGTACTGTTAAAAAATTAATTAAAGAAACAATTACTAACTATAATTTGATAAAGTACACAGATCACGTGATAAATAATTAGTAACCAAAATTTAAGATGAGATTCCTACCATACCTTGCTACCGTCTGCCGATCGACTGTCAAGTCTACACAGCCTGTTAGACTTGAAATTGCCGATTGATTGTTGAACGAACAAGGATGAAGGAACAACAATCACGTGAGAGCTTGACACCCTGAGACTGATACGTGAGATCAGGGCCTGGCAGCCTTGCTGTTGGTGCCTGCCGCTGCTTTATCTGATCTACTGAATGTGGACTAGGGATGTAAAAGGCGCGGCGACGGGTAGCCCGTCCTGTGTTCGCAAGCGCCCCATGCATCTGTACATGTTGATGGGTTTCTGCAGCGGCCCGTTCTCAATCTCAACCGCGTATAGCATGCGGCGTACGTTCTTTAATCCCGCGACAGCCCGTTTTGCACCGCTCGATCGCTAGCCTGCCTGCTCATGCATGCAGTAGTTTTACCCACATGCATCCCGCCGCATGCATGCTGTTGAGGCCAGGGCGCATGCATGCGGCAGCCCGCACGAGCCGCTAATGAAGACGCATGCAGGAGCTAGCTACTTGCCTTACTTCCGTAAAGACATGTAACGCGCAAGCAAGTAAGTACAGTAGTAGCTCCTGTTTTGCTTAATGATAATGCAAATTAAGACACAGTATGCATTTAGATTTGTTTACAGGGAACAGAGGATGCTAGCTAGCTAGTAGGCATTTTATATTAGGGTTTAGATGAAACAGATGATTCCTCCCTTCTTACTTACTTGTAACTGCTCTTCTTCTTGTTCACAAAGCTAGACATAGTACGCTCAGTCCGGCCTCTCAATGCTCCGGTGTGAGCAGCGCAGTGCACTGGAGCATTAATGGCGATCTAGCTCAGCGGAGTCCCGTCTGTGCGTGCTCTCGAGCTCACCATGCTGGACGACTCCATTCACTTCAACACTCGTCTTCAAATCCGGCGACGATGGGAGGGGCCGAGGAGGATCCGGCCGGGCAAGGCTCACGACGGAGATCAGAACAAGTCCGATGGCTAAAGAGTCGGAGCCGAGAGAATTAGGAGAAGGCGGCGGTGGCGGATGGAGCTAGAGGCTGACACGCAGACTTGAGCCGATCGAGAGGCAGCGGCAGACGGGTTGACGGCGTGGTCCGCGCGCTTTGCAAGTATAGTGTCGACTACTAGAACGCCGCCGCCCCCTCACGCGTCCATGCGCGCGAGGGTCGCGGAATATCGCTTCAAAGATTTGTGCGCGCGGCGATCACCATCACGAAAAGCAACAAGTCAAGGATATTTTCTATTCCTACTTAGTCTAATACCCGTGCTAACGCTACGGTGATTGTCTATGCATAACACAAGCAAAAAACTACATGTTTTGATATTAAAGAATAAAATGACATATATATTAAAAAAATGGCAGGGAGTTTCCATTTGAGCACTAATTTGACTTTATTTGAAAATGCAGCACAACACCCATTTTGACAGTATTAACTGAAACTACAGACAACCTTTGACACCTGAGTGATCACCTGAACCAAATAGCAAATGTGAGGATCTTAGTAATAAATTTGAAGCACATATTAAGAATATTGCCATTTCGTTCATACTCACCGGCCGTAACCAAACTTGTCAGATATACAGGGCTTTGGTGGCTCCTGCCTTGGAGTTTATCTGGGGAGTCACCATCAGCTGTTGTCATCAAATCAACCGATTTCCACCCATCAACATTATCAAGAACAGTCAAAATTATCAAGAACAGGATCAAATCGAACTGAAGTCTCTTTGGAAAGATGCCTGCATAAATAAATTTCCATAATTAGGGTAGTCCTTGGTTATTTTGGTTTAATCCATGATATGATGATTATTTGCTAGTAACTATTTTTTCCAACTCAAGTGTAATTTGTTAGGTTGATTTTTACATGGCATATTTTACTGAAGTTATCTTCTAAAAAAAACTGAAACACAAAATTCTCCCATCACATTTGAGTTATGACATGACACCATAGATTGTCATTACGCTCTTCAATGCTCCAAATGCTGTCATAACTAACCTTCAATTCCATCAGACCATGAACGGTTAATATACAACTTAAATGGTGGGTTGTGCAATTCAATTAGAATACCACAAAGTCTGCACTTACACAGGCAAAAAATCCGCCATGCCGTTAGATGAATTATCTTTGCGTATTGCTCTTTTACAGTTCCTACTTCATAGTCTACTTGAATATTACCAACGCATTTGTATTCCTTAGACTTAAATACTGAAATTTTATTCCTAGTCTACTTAAATATTACCAGTGCATTTTTTCCTTAGAAAAATTTAGACTTCGCTGATTGAAGGAGCCAGGAAACATATCATTTCAGTTCAGTCATACCTCACTCATTCATGTTTCCATGAACCAATATCACCTTCAGAGCCCAACAAACAATATTTGAGGCTCTCTAGAAACAAGATGTCTCAGTTCCAGATTCACAGAAATAACTGAAGATTTCATTTTTTTGTCAAACAAAAATTATTGTAAATGACAGTAGGAAGAGAACTATTGTGGCAGGAACATACTCTCTCTCCTTCAGTGGACATCGTCAAAGTTAACACTGAACAGTATATCAGCCATGTACTTCTACAAGAAAATAAGATGGTAGCATCAGAACTGCACCAAACCAATCTACAACATACCAAAGTTGGGTGATCCAAAGCGTTCACACATACCTTGAGCTCAGACTCTGGTATTGTTTCAAAGTAGGACTTGAGAGTTCCACAGTGCAGGCAGAGGAATTTCAGCAGATTGGGACAGAAGTCACTGAGCTCGTCAGTAGGAGAGGATCCTTCTGCACTTAGCATGTACTGGAAACCAATACTGGGTTTCAACCTGAAGAGTGTCAGCAGTGTTAAAGTGAACTGACAATTCAAATAGAGCTAAACAGAAGGAGCTGGTAAAGCAAATGTAAACACAAAACGCCGGTGAAAAGCCTAAAAATTTTAATCATGATGCTAGAAAATGAATTACAGGAGTCTTTAAGCACAATACGGAGTGGATGTAAAATAGCTAGGAACCTACACCAATCATGTGCGTATATGCAGAGAGCTATCCATTTAATCAATTTTGTCTCTATAATTTTTCAGTCTCTTATAACCCAAACTGAGAACAAATTCTTTATTGCATATACATATTTGAACTTGTAAGCAATTGTAAGCTGCATAGTAAATTTTTTGAAAAATTAGAGTGAGTGAAAAGGAAGGTAGAGATACTTGCAGATAGCCCTGGACCTCATCTTTAACTTTGTTGCCACCATTTATCTAATTTTCAATCTGTACAATTCTTCATTCGCTTACAGCCTGAACTGAGAATAAAGTATTTTATTGCATATCTAAAAGAATAGTCCATACAATTAACAACTCTTACCAACGTATAGTTTAGTTCCTAGAGTGCATGCAAATTCTGATACCTAGATATCTCCATATTTCTGATTGAGCAATTAGCAAAGTAAACATCAAAACATATAACCAATGTGCAAAAGCATTTTGCCTCAGATAATCATCAATCATCAGCCAAACGCCCCTGATTTCCGATATTCTAAAAAATAACCAAATAGTATGGTGAGATTAGATCATTTTTGGCCACCCAACACCAGCATCCCCAAATAGCCCTAGATTCAACCAACCAGGAACCTGTGTCTCCGACAAATTTGTACATTTAGGATTCCACGCTTCTAACGAAACCCTAAATTGCTTCTGTCCGCATGATACACACGCTAGGCACTGCAGCTCTCGGAACGGAGAGCCGATTCAGCGCGGAAGACTGCAGGCAATTTTCGGGAAAAAAGTAACGGGGAAATCGGGAGGCACCGACCTCTGCGAGACGAGATAGCGGAGATCTCCGTGCTTGACATTCTTCTCGGCCTCCCTGGTGAGCGCGTCAACGACCTCCCGCTCCTCCGCCGCCGTGCAAGGGAGGCAGCTCGACGCCTGGAGGAACCCCTTCTCGCTCGGGATCGTCATCCCGCCGCCGATCTGATCCAACACCCCCATCCGATCAAATCCAAGCAGCACGGGCGAGACGCCGGATCGGGACCAGCCCGAGGCGGTTCTCCACGTCCGGGATCGGCACCAGCTCGATGCGGACCGAGTTGCGATACGGATACAAAGTTTTTCACGGATATGGAGATGACGGAGTTGACGCGAGGCCGAGGGCGGAGAGTAAGGTCGTGATCATACTTTTAATCTGGGCCGTCTAATCTGTAGGTCATCTGCCGTGGGTCGTTGATCTTGCAGGTGGGATTTGCCTGGAGAAGATTTCAATTATAGTAGAGATTACTACTGTGTACCTATATACATGTATACATATCTGGGGGCCCATCGGTTTTTTGGACCTGGGACGTCTGTCCCTCCCGCTCCCCCAAGGGCCGGGCCTGCTCACCCGTCGCCGCCGCCTCCTAGCTACTCATCCATGTGGCACTACTATATGATTTCTTTTGTGTGGGGTTTCAAATTTGGCCTTCGAGGTGGGCGGCCTGGTTGTCCGCCTCAGTTATTCGAGGCTGGATAGCCAGGCCATCAACCGCCTTGTTTAATCATTGACTAACCGTCTCGGTTAATATTTATTAACCGAGACAGTATTATAACACAACCGTCTCGGTTAACGATTAACCAAGACGGTCATTGTAATATAACCATCTCGGTTAATGCTTATTAACCGAGGTAGGCAAATTAAGGCGTTTCTTTTCGTAAATCCATTAATGGGCACTTCACTATGAAGCCTACCTGGCCTAGCTAGCAAGCAGCCCATTCGGCTGATACCACCTTGTAGTATACAAGCGGGAGTTCGGTTTCATTCTAACTTCTCCACTCTCAGTCCTCTTCCTCCCTCCCTCAGATGGCCCTAACCCCGCTCTCTCTCATGAGACGACGCGGTGCTCTCCCTCCCTCTGATCCAACTGACCCCGCTCTCCCTCTCTCCCTAGACAGTGTGCGGCTCTCCCTGTCTTAGATCCATGGCACGGTGCACCCATTCTCCCTCCCTCTTCCGGCATGGCGGCAGTGGCGTCCTCACACGCGGGCTCGACAATGGCTCATGGGGCGGCGGATCTCGGTGACCCCTTCCTCTCCTCTAAGCACGATGACCCATCCCTCTCCTCCGAGCACGGTGTTGCCTCCCTCTCCTCCAAGCAGCTGTGGGCGCAGATCCACCCACCATCGAGCGGATCTGGCCACCAGAGATTGTGGGAGAGCAGTACGGTAGTGCGGAGGAGCGGTATGACGACACGTGATACTGGGCTTGGTGGGCTCTTAAAAAAATCTTAAAATTATTAGCCATGATGGGCTATATAACTCAACCACCTCGGTTGTATAGCATTAACTGAGGCGGTTTTTGCAACCGTCTCGGTTGAGGCCACAATTAATCGTGACCTTTAGTCCGAGGCGGTTGCAAAAACTGTTAATCCTTTTTACCCGCCACAGTTAGTGTGGGCCGACTCTAACATCGGAAGCACGGTCATCGCGAGCGGCCCTGTCCCACCCCGTGGCCACATAGGTTGTCCCTGCCCCACTCCACCCACTACACATGCACGGTCGCACCCTGTAGAAAACAGAAGAGGATGGAATCTAAAGAGGTTATTAGGTAGATGAAAATAAAAAATCTTATCAATTGGAGATAGATTAGTTCTTATTAATTTGTTTTTGTCTATTTTACCTCAATTTATGTTATTTTTCTTTGAGGTACCTCGTGGAGTCCTTAAGAAAATAGACTACTACAAAGCGAGGTTTTTCTGGCAATAAAAAACTATTGCCATGTTAAATGGGATATTCTGGATCCTTTTGTGTGTGGACTCTTCACAAATATGGTATTTTTACTGTTAAATCTATGTATAGTTATCATGTTAATAACAGAGTTAAGGTTACACAAGAAATTTGGCATTTGAAATTACCTATCAAAATTAAATTATTTATGCGGTACTTTAAAAATGGGGTCATTCTCACAAAGAATAATTTAGCTAGAAGGAATTGGAATGGTAGTAAATTATGCAACGTTTGTAGCAAGTCAGAAAGTATTATTCCTTGTGGTGCGCTGTTCATTTTGTATTAGGCATCAAACCATGCGATGGGGAATTTTTCAAAGTTTTTAGATTTTGGGTGTAACTATACAAGGCCTGAGTAAGAATGATATTGTGTTAAAATTATGGCCAAATAAAATCTTTTTTGTATGTACTGTTTATGGAGACACACTAGCCTTATTTTTGGGCTCTTTTTATAGCGGATTGAGGACCGTGAGGATTGTTTAATTTTTTTCACGATCGAGTCTTTTACCCGGCTTTCATTAAGAGGAAGGGCCAAAGAAAGGCCAGAACATAGATACATGGACTAGGGGTTGGGGGTTGGGGGGTGGACCTCCACCTCTAAACACCAAACAACTATGCCTGCCAAAGAAAAAATACATCCACGCAAGGGTCGCCAATAAGGGGCAGGTGAAACCATGGTGGTAAAGCATCCATCGAGAGACTCAGCATCCATCCACAAGTGACCAGGTAGCCACTACGGAGAGCTCAACATCCATCCACAAACGACCAGGTAGCCTCTATAGAGAGCTCAACAACCATCCATCCACCCACAACGACCAGGTAGGTGTTGCGAAGAGGTAAAACGATCATATCCCCAGCGACCAGGTAGCCGCTACGAAGAAGAAGATGTATCCGCCAACGGCTAGGTAACCACTGCAAAGAAGAAGACAACTGCGGCGACACCAACACCCGAGGTAGATAGACCCGAACGAGGAGAAAGCTGAAGCGCAAACAGGCACATCACGAGCACGAAGCAACTTCGACGGGGGCTGGCCAACAACGAAGCCTCCAAGGAGGGCATGACATCCGCGGATGCCAACAACATTGAAGAAGGCTCAAGAAGGACTTTCGTCCCCAAACCGCCCCCAAGGACCTATGCGACAACCCAAACTTTTGGCGACGCCTTCAAGAAGGTGGATGACGGAGCTGCGCTATCGCCACCGGCCCGAAGCAAGAAGTCGGGTAGGGCTTTCACCTAGGAGCTTGTTCGACCACGGTCGCTGGGGATCTCTTGGCCCCGGCCACCGGCCCACGGAGACGTTGGCCACCAAACGGTGGTGGCCCTGCCAAGTCACACTGCACGGAGATGGCGGCCCGGCCATGGCCATGGCCAACAGCCACAAAGCCCCGCTCGCCAGACGTAGGGGCCTCCAAACTGCCAGGGCGGCGTCGACGGCCGGCTTGTAGACGAAGGCGTATACCTGGACGCACTCGCGGCCGTACTTGGCGGCGGCCATGCGAGAGGCGATGGCGTGGAGGTCGAAGATTTCATCCGCGGGGAAGAGGTCGATCTCACGGATGCTCTGCATGGAGCGGTAGCTAATGCGCCTGCCGACGGAGGACGGTCCTCCTCCGACATGGGGCCCGCGACGGCGCCAGCTGGGCACCATGTCGCCGAAGTTGGGCTCCCTAGCGCCTTGCCGTAGGGGAGCAGCGGGGTCTATGCCGCCATGGCTAGGTGTGGGCAAGGCCGCCTGGATCTAGCCGTCGAGTGCTGTCGCCGCGCCAGCACGTATGCCGGCTGACAAGCTGGACCGCCCACCGGATCCATGGTGTGGGGCGCTGGATCCAGCCCAAGGGGTCCCGGATCTGAGGCCCGAGCACACCACCGGCCAACCAAGCTCCAAGCCACAGGTTGGAGGAAGAGAAGAAGGGGAGGGAAGGGGAAGAGAGAAAGGGAAAGGTGCTATGGGGTGGCTTTTTTGGGCACCATAGTTGGCCGCTGCCGCCTTCACCGCAAGCCAGTGGTGGCGGCCGAGGGTGCTCACCGGCAGGGGTGGAGATGGAGGTGGGAAGTCGCCCCCGTGTTGTCTTGTATGGAGAGCGATGCGGGGGAGAGTAGTTCTGGATCATAGCAAAGTCCATCAGTTTGCCTTCCTCTAGAAATCAAAGCAATGGAGGTATTTGTCTCCACGGATGGGCTTTAAGATTTTGTATTGAGCAATAATGTTGGACCTTTTATTGTTTCCTAGTTGATTTTTACTGAATTGGACTATCTGCCTCTTCTCTGAAGAGGTCTGAACCCGGAACTCCTCCATTATCTTAAAAAAAAGTTAATTACATGTATTGGAGAAGGGAATAAGGGGAGAGAAGGGAGAGGAGGCGATGGGAGAATCTGGAGTGTGGCACAAGCGGTCTACCAGCATCAGACAAAGTGTCTGCGAAGTTGGAGGGAGCAAGCAACGTACCTATTGTACAAACTTCGTACAATCGATTGATCCATCAGTTGATGTTGATTGATTGCATTGGTTACTGTGTATATAGTTAATGTTGCTGGCAGTGAGGCATGCATATGCAGATGCAGTGCAGGGGCAGGGCGATGAAATGAAACCCGGACGGCTAAATCAGAATACCCATACCCTCCGATCGTCCGATCCCCAACGGGCAACGGCCCAACCCAGAAATGCATCCTGAAACGAAACAATAATGGATGCATGACAGATCGATGGATCGGAGATGATGGATGGATTATTGGTGCAACAAATGCCTGCAGCATGCAGAATTGCAGATCCAGCAAATGAGTGAGCTAGCCGACAGACGACTAGACACAATCACTAGTTAATCACTCATACACACAGGGCAGCAGGACAGGGGAAGCTCGGACAATATATACCATGACGACTTCTCTCATCTCTCCCGGCCTCTGCTTGAATATTAAGGCCGGCCGGATTTTTAGCAGTAAATACTGTAACTCAGGAGGTTCCAATGCAACTTGGGAGTAAGTATATGCCACAAACCCTACTAGACTCGGATCCTCCAGTGTCCAGTCGTCCAACCATTAGCTACTACATTTCATTTTATACTTGTCTGAATATAATACAGACGAATATCTGCATATGCCAATATCACCAACTACTTGACTCCAGTCCAGATGCAATTCTTTTTATCTTGTCAACAAAATAAATGGAGGGACGGCGTACTACGTACTTACGTGGTACATTTTAATGAATTGATCTGCAAACAATTAATTCATTAATTTGCTATTTACATAATGTATTGCAGCCTTGCAGGCAGGTTCCACGTGGAGGGTAGCATCCATGGCCAACACAAGGAAAAGAAGCTGAATTATAACTATAGTAAATAAAGTAATAATACATACAGAAACAAACAAACAAACAAACAAAGTCTCACTACTCCGATCCATATATTGCAGCAGGGGTGCAGGCAGGCATGTTCTTGGGTACGGTGTTTTTTTCATAAAATTAAACCTCCACTACTTAATCAGCACGCAATGCAACTACTCTCTGCTCTCTGCCTCTCTAGGTAACCTACCCCTGCCGCTCTCAGTTTAGTTTAATTAGGTGTTTGCATACATATGTATGCAGTACTGTGTTAGTATTAGCATATACTGTATATATATAAAAATAATTCTGCTCACACAGTCGATCACTGTCACAGCGCTCCCTCTCTCTCCGAGTCTAAATAAAAGCTAGCCAAGCCGCGCATCGATGATGAGTTCATCGCCTCTACTATACTGCTAGTCCATGTCCATCTGATCTAGCCAGTAGCTACTCCTGTCTTCTTCCCAGCTAGCTCTCTTGCTCCTCCCTAGCTAGTCCGGCCGATCCCCGTCTGGCTGTCTTCATTCCTCTCACCAGTCACGCCACGCCACACAGGTACTTTACTTGCATTGGCCAGCTGCATCTGCTGATCTGCGCGCCATCATGGTTAAGAAGCAACAGCTTGCTGTTGGCGGCGGCCTCACCGGTGTTCTCAGCAGCAGCAGTATTAATAAGCAGCAGGAAACTAGTGCTGGTGCAGTGCTGCCTTGCCATCCGTCCTCTTCCTCCTACCCCGCATGGAAATGGCAATGGCAATGGACATCCTGCGGCATGCACCCAACAAGAACTCTCTCCTTCCGGCAGCAGCAGCAGCAGCAGCAGCAGCAGCAGCCAGAAGAGCAAGAGAAGGAGGACGCAAAGAATGGGCATGACCGTCACCGTCGTCAGCAGCAGCAGCAGCAGCTGGCTGCTTATGACAAGACCTTGAACTCGGCGGCCTGCTCCTCCGTCGACTTCTCTGGCGACTCCTCCTCCTTCGACAGCTCCGTGTCCACAGCTTCGGAGGAGGCCTCCGAGTCCGACGCGGAGGCTGTCATCCTGCAGGCTCTGCGCTCGGACCGACTCTTGTACGAGCCTGCAGATGATACTGAGGACGACGACGACGCCTCCTGCTGCAGGCTCATCAAGCAGCCGTCGCTCAGCAGCAAGCAGAAGCCGCAGGCCGCCGTGGCCGACAACGATGATGGCGACGACAAACCGCAGCTGGACCTGGACACCAGCAGCAAGGCACCACCACTAACGACGTCGACGTCGACGGCGGCCTTGGCGTTCGGTGGCGCGACGGCCATGTCTGTGGAGTCGCACAACCCATACCGCGACTTCAGGGAGTCCATGGAGGCTATGGTGATGAGCCAGCTGGGGCAGGAGGGTGGCGTCAAGGACTGGCGCTGGCTTGAGGAGATGTTGGGTTGGTACCTCAGGGCCAACGGCAACAACACCCACGCTCTCATCGTCGCCGCCTTTGTCGACCTGCTTGTGGCGCTCACCACCCAGCAGCCTGCTGCTGCTGCAGATTATTGTTATTCATCGCCGTCGTCGTCGTCGTCGTCTCCGGTGGCCACCCCTCCTGCTAGTGCTGGTGCTACCAACTGCTCTGCTGCTTCATCCATTGACGATTGCTCTTGCTGCTCTTCCTCCTCCTAGCTAGCTTGTAGTCTGTCAGTCGTCTCTCGTCTGCGGCAGTGTACTAGTACGAGTACCTAGCTAGCTACTTGGTCGTCATTATATTAGCGTGCAGCTTCCATTTTGATTGATTATTTCTTAGCAGTCTGTCTGTTGCTGGCTTAGCTAGCAGCATCAACCTCAGAACGATCAATATGCATGTAGATGTAGCACAGTAGTAGTACGAACTCACAAAAATGCAAGAGATGGATATATAATGATCATGTTCGCTACAATTTTGAATTCTACCACCACGTTTTTTGTCTGTGGTACAGTTAACATGCTCTAGGGAAAAGAACCGTCAACAGTGCTAAGCTGCTAATTACAAAAAAAAAAATTAAGATAAATGTATGGTGTTGCTAAAAGAACGGAGATAACCAAAATAGGAGGTGCACTACTATTTGCTTATTTGTGGATCCCTCTTTTCTCACTACTACAATGATATTATATTAGGACTTTAGGAGACAGCTTACAGAGGCAGTCAAAAAATATTTGTGTGTCTCAAAATACCTGAGGAGCCTAATAGACAGTCAGATTATTTACACGGAGGGCCAAACAACCACAATCTATAAGTTAATTTATAAAGAGGCAGTTCTCTCAAGAGGAGAGCCTCTGTAATTCAGACCTATTTAAGGTACTGTTTGGTTTGCTCTGTTAAACTTTACCATCCGTCACATCGAATGTTTGAACACATGCATAGAGTACTAAATATGGACTATTTACGAAACTAAAAACACAGCTAAAAAGTAATTTGAGAGACGAATCTTTTAAACCTAATTATGATTGGATAATAATTGTCAAATAAGACGAAACCGCTACATTACCAGTTAGACTTTAACACCTAAACCAAACACCCCCTAAGGCCTCTTTGACAGGCCTACACTTTGGTGGCTTCGATTTCTTGCCAAAAAATGGTTTCGACTTTACCATTTTTGCCTTGGTTTTTCTTTTAGGCTCGCTTCAGTTAAAAATGCATGACCCACTAATAAAGCCGCATAGCCAACCCTAAGTCTCAACTCACAAGTCACCTGCATTGCATGACCGCACCTCTCTCCCTCTCCCACAACCGTGGCTCTCCTCCCTTTCTTCTCTTCCTCCATTTCTTCCCTCACTTGTGTTCTCACACCACGGCATTATCCTCACAGAGGAATTATACTAAAATAAAAAGCTTTGGAAGCGAATCATTTATAGTTTCATTCAGAACCGACGAGCCTGCCTTTCTAACATAGTCACTATTAATCAATTTTTTTTGGAGGCGGGCATCCATTTGCTTACGGAGTTCATGTTTATAGATGCAGACATGTTACGACATCCTTCTCCGTAAACCATTTAAAAAACAACATCGAGCTCGACAACCTTCCAGCCCTAAAATCTAATGTTGGTCATCCTCAATTTTTGACGCTACTGTTGTGAAGCCCTTCAACGACTTCGAGCGACCATGATCTCGCAGATCTCGACCGGCCCTGTGAAGCCCACAATAGGAGTTCACCCTAGATCCTGTGGAACCTTGTAGATTCATCCAACCATCCTTGCATGTGCCACCGCCACTGCCGTCTCGGGTCGTAGATCTGCCACCAACGCCGTTGTCATCTCGAGTCGCATATTTGAGAGAGAGAGAGAGAGAGAGAGAGAGAGAGAGAGAGAGAGAGAGAGAGAGATGATGGAGTGAGGCTGCTGGTCTAAGAGGAATAGGTAGAGAAGAGATTAGGGGCTCTCTAGCCGTTGGAGAAAACTCCAACCTCAAAAATTAGTTATTGGGGGAGATACAAAACATGTTTTGGGGTTTTGATGGTTTTCTCTCTAGTAGAATGAGAAAATCCAATCCCTAATAAGAAAAACTGCGGATTAGGAGAGGAGAGGTCTCCCCCTTATTTGAGGGGTGGGAGGCAGGATTTGAGGGACTGAGAAATATTTTAATTAGGTTGGGTTTGGGGAACTGCTGAAGTTATATGATCTCTAAGATAACAGTTTTTTTCTCATTGAAGCTCTGCTGGAGAGATACTCTTAATTAGAGGTGGTAGACTCAACAGCACAGGAGTGCGGGGACAAGGCTCCCCATCCGCTGGCGCGCATGGGGCCAAGTGTCCTATTGATCCACATGGGTGGAGCCACGTTGGTAGCAAGCCTACAAAGTGGGCTTGGCAATGTTTTTTTAAACTTCCATGGGGAATTAGAGAGATGGGCATGTGGGCTAGGTAATGCCCATAGAAATCCATTTGTACCATCTCCATTGTGGTGGTGTCTGGTGTGTCCATATGTAATTGTTTGTAAACAAAAATATAGTAATGAAAATTTCCTATATAGCGAACGAAAAGTAAATGAAATACAAATCCCCTAGGACGGTAGAAATTTTATTCGTTGAGATTAAGCAACCATATATAGTGGATTGTTCACGGTAGTAAATTGGATCTTTTCTTTCTTTTATATAAGTTAAATAGATAGAAAATGTTACTAGATGTGCAAGGCGTGGAATTCGCTTCACAAGAAGCGATATTTGTCACGCAACCAAATAATTAATGGATCATCATGAGAACCTAGAGAGACCAGCATATACTAGCTTCAATTATATATTTGCTGCAACTTCTATCAATAATAATCTCTAGCTGTTCTTCTATATATAATGTCATAAAAAATATATAAAATGCAGATGGCGCGAGACATACATATATATCTATCTATAGCTAGCTACCTAATTAATTAATTAATTAATTGATGATGACGAGATTATTGGCACCAGCAGCAGGTGCTGGATCGATCAGAATATCAGATATAACAAGAGTGCATGCAATGCAATGCAACGAAGTAAGAGGGAGGGAGATGGAGAATAATTAATCATCAGAAGAAGGTGACCCTGCATTCCTTCTGTTTGAACTCGGGCGGGCGTTGGGCGTGGGTAGCATGATCCCATCGCTGGAGCCTGAGCGGGCAATCGATCTTGGTCTTTGGGCCGAGCACCCTGAGCACCCAGACCTTGAGCTTCATGTGCGAGCTGATCTTGACGTCGACGGAGAAGATGGCCCCCTCGGCAGCCTCCTTCCGGAAGCCTGCGGCGGCGTTGCCGCCGACGAGGGGGCTCTCGCCGGTGAAGGCGAGATCGAGCGGGCTAGTGACGCCGGTGTCCTGGAAGAAGTCGGGCGGCCCGGCGTGGGCGAACTGCTGGCCCTCGTAGTGCGCCTGGGCGACGAGGCCGTGGTAGTGGAGGGCGATGTGCTTGTTGGGGTTGCGGACCTGCAGGCCGAGGGAGAGGTTGTAGCGGAGGATCCACGTCTGCGGGGTGAGGGTGAAGTCGGAGAGGTCGGCGGAGACGGCGGAGACGCGGATGATGTGGGGCCGGAACAGGAGGAACAGCACCAGGGCGACCAGGCCGGCGACGACGAAGATGCAGGTGAGCACGCTGAAGAGGCAGCTGAGCACGCCGCAGAAGAGGCACCGGCACGGGCAGCACAGCACCGACGACACGGTGCTCGTCTTGCTGCCCATCGACGGACGATCGAGTGAATCGGTGATCCGATGATCCCCACCCACCTGTTGCAGCAGCTAGCTACCAAGTGATCGTCGATCGATCGAGAGAGACGAGAGCGAGGCTCTGCAGGGAGACGACACTGATCGATGATGAGAGAATCGTTCGTCCGTCATGCAGTGGAGATCGAAGACAGATGATGCATGCATGGGCGGCTGGCCATGGAAGTCGCAGTCAGCTAGTGTGCGATCATGAATGAATTGCTGCTGTCCTCGATCGCGCGCCTTCTTCGATCTTTCCATCCAACTCTTCTAATCCACCCAACCATCGTCCCCTGTGCATGCGCCTCCCGGCCGGCCTAACCTTCGTTGGGCTTGGGCCTGCCCTTTGGGCCTCTAGCCTGACAATAAAATGCATGAAGCACTAATGCCAGACTTATTCTTTTCTCTTTTTTTTATTGAACCGGAGGGGTTTGCACCCCCTGCAGGAAAGCTTTATTGAAAAATAACTGTTTAAACGTTACAAGTCACCGGCTGCTCTGGATAAGGCAAACTCATGAAACAAAAAAGGAAATAAAGAAAAGTAGCATGCAATAGGATTGCCCAGAGCCTCGCTAAGCAAGATTTGCAATCCATTATTCAATAAAGGGTGAATATGCATGTTTCGCTCTTAGCAGCAACAGTCGGAACTCTTCCCTGAAGTTTTCTTTTGCCAGGGTTAAAGAGGGTTGAATCTGTCTGAAGATAAGATCATTCCTGGACTTCCATATCGTCCATGACAACAGGATGATTACCTCCATGAAGAAAGGCACTCCAAGCTGTGCTTTGAAGCTTTGCAGTATTTGAAATGGATCAACATCCAAGTCCACTTCAACGTTTACTATTGCCCAACACTGTCGAGCAAACTGACACACACTCCAGCAGTAGATGTGATAGTGACTCTTGATGTTAAGGATTTTCCAATCCTCCCTGCCCCTTTTCTTTGCAGGCAAGTATCCAAGCAGCTTTCGGTTTTTGCCTTGCATTTATGTCAGAGCCTCTCCACAAACATAATTTTCTGAGCTTGTCAATCGTGTCAATCACATTCTGTTGTAGTAGAAAAGTACTCATGCAGAAGGATGACATGGCTGTGAGCACAGAGTTAGTTACCTCCAACCTCCCAGCCTGATTCAATAAGGCTGATGTATCATGTAGCTGCTAGCCTTCTCTCACATCTGTTCACTAGAGGGGAAAAATCAA
This sequence comes from Sorghum bicolor, assembly GCF_000003195.3. Lineage (NCBI taxonomy): Eukaryota > Viridiplantae > Streptophyta > Magnoliopsida > Poales > Poaceae > Sorghum > Sorghum bicolor. The sequence goes on from NC_012876.2 coordinate 152,236, forward strand.
TTGCAGTTGGTTTCTTCAGACTCAAGGGGAGGCCCAAGTAGGTGAAGGGCAAAGTCCCAGTATCCAAGCTGAAGGTTCTGGCCAAATGCTGAAGCTTTTCTGGGCTAATGTTGATTGGTACCATCATGAACTTATTATAGTTAACCTTTAGTCCAGTTGATTCCCCAAAAGAGTGTAAGAGGGCCTTCAGAGTCAACAGCTATCTACTGCAAGCTTCCATGATGAGAAGAGTATCATCAGCATATTGCACTATGGGGAAGTCCTCAGCATATATCAAAGGGATTGGAGATCTGAGAAGACCTCTCTGGTTTGCCTTGTTAATTATGGATTGGAGTAGGTCAGCAACTAAGACAAATAGGAGATTCTTTTCATACACACACACACACACACACACAAGTGCTATTCTACACCGAACTATTATACTGGACAGAATTCAGTACCGTTCAGTACTCGTGTTTTGACAAATAGCGCTGCCGTGTGTGTGTCTATATCTATCTATCTATATATATATATATATATATATATCCAAATGCTAAGATAATAGGAACAAGAAAGTGCTAGCAAGCTAGCCTTCTTTCCCAGCGAGTTATATATTATAAGATATTAGAGGCCAAAATTCTTCCAATTAATCATGGTTTAGCAAGACCCAGAGGGACGACAAGCTTCCAGTTGAGCATCCAAAAGTCCTAGCTAGCCAAACAATTAAGTCTGTCAGCATCAATATTTATGAGAACCATTGAGCTCTATGTCTATGTGAGATCAAGCTTCCATAAAATTATTTAGACAGATAAAGCATCTCCATGGAGATGCAGTAAAGCCTAAGCAAATAACGCCAACATATATAATGCATGCAACAACTGAAACTGATAGACAGGTCGATGATGGATTGGAGTCTAGCTATTTTGGTGCTCCATCCGTCTAGAGTACCTGTGGGGTTACTGTGTTGTAGCCACTTTAATTTCTCCATTTTCCTCTTGGAAGAAACCGATTGGACCCGACCTTGAAATCAGTTAGGTAGATTGCCTGTAGAGCGATGTATATATGCACTAATTCACAACTAACAAACATTGTTTGTCATGTCTAATTAAAGTCATCATATGCCATGATTGCTTCTTGTTCGTGGTTGCCTGAAGAGTAGCTAGGTGCCTAGGTATTTGTGTTGTTTTCCTTTGGTCACATTATTAATGGGGCAAATAATAATATTAGCTTGCATTGATCTAGTTGTGTCTAGAGTCTAGTAGGTGTGGTGGGCACTTAATTGTGGAAATCTAGTGCTGCAGGTGGCTCAAGTGAAGTATGATCCAAATAATCAAATACAAAACTCAAATAAACTAATTTCAAGTCAATTCTAAATTTTTTATATGCATTGGATGGTTCTTCCAAGTTTATTTTGGAGTGCTTAATGCCCATGTTTAAAGACTTTCATCTTGGTAGGCTCCTCTTTAGCTTAAACTTTGGGACCACAACCCTAATTCCAAGGAGGTCAAGAGCAGTATAGGACAATTTGTATGCTTAATGTCAGTTTCAAGATCTTTACAAAAGTTCTGGCCAATAGGTTGACAGAGGTAGCCAATAAAGTGGAGAGGTCAGAGCTAAGATCAATAGCCAAATTTCAAGGGCATAGTGCCACACATAGTGGATGATGGACTCTCTATCCTACAGTATGCGGATGATACTTTAATCTTTATGAAAAATAATATTGATGAAGCCAGGAACCTGAAGATAGTACTAGGTGCTTTTGAGAAGTTGTCTGTCTTGAAAATTAATTTCTATAAGACTGAGTTGTTTTTTCTTTAGCTCACATGGGGACCGGAGTAGTAAGAAGTTTATAGTGCTTTTTGGTTGCAAGGTAGGGAGCCTTCCATTTTGTTATTTAGGAATTCCAATGCATTTTCATAGGTTGTCAAATAAGGACCCGAATTCATTGGAAGAGCATTATGAAAAAAAAACTTAGTGGTTGGAAAGGAAAACTCCGATCTTCCAGTGGTAGACTAATATTAATTAACTCAGTTCTATCTAGTCTGCCTATGTTCATGATGTCCTTTTTTTTGGTTCTTAAAGGAGTACTTAAAAGGCTAAACTATTATAGATCCAGGTTTTCTAGTGGTGCTTGTGATGAATAGAAGAAGTATATGCTTGCTAAGTGGAGTTTACTTTGCAAGCCAAGGTGCATGGGAGGTCTAGGCATCTTGAACTTCGCTCAAAATTCCTATCTGCTTAATAAATGGTTGTTCGGATTGTTAAATGAGGAGTGTTTTTGGGAGGAGGTGCTTAAAAAAATACAGTTTTCGTTTAGCCCCCTCTGGATTTTGTGTCAGAGCCGGTATGTCTCGCGGCTAGTCCGATGGATCATAACCGTCCAGAAACGTCGCTCAGCAGTGGCCGAGGCACTAACAGGGCCGGCCTGTACAATGACGTGCCAACTACAACCAGCGAGCTATTGATGGATCAGTCGATATAATCATGGTGGCCGCCTCCCTCCACTAGCTAGCAGTGCATACAGAGGTACCTAGTAGGTTCATTTCTGTCATGCATAATTGTTGTTTGATCTTTCTGGAGAGCTCATTGGATCAGCTGTAGGTACCAGCAGCTTAATAATTATATATATAATTGCCATCTTGATTCAAGGCCAACATTAGCAACAGCTGACACGCCATACGTTTGGCAGCAAAGGAAGGAAGGAAGGAAGAATTCAATGGAGTAACAGCAGCTGCTCAACAACCTGATACTCTATAAAGTAGATATAGCTTTAAACTTACCGAATCAGCACCTCAGTGTATATAGTAATAGATTAGAAGGAACACTAATACATATGTCAGATCAGGGGAGTACATAATTGAGTTAATCAAATATGATGGACAACAACTATTTGATCATACTATGCATGAATGAAAAGTATATTTACAACAGCAACTTACGGAACATGTAGACACATGCATATTTTCTGGATTTGTCCCTCTGAATTTCACTGATTACAAAAGTGAAGTAATCCCTGTCCATCTACACTCAACATAGAGTTAGGCAGAAGTAGATGTCACTCAAAGGTAGCTGAGGTTTCCCGGCCAGCCCTTTCATTCATATATCCATCCATATGCATCCTCTATAGGTACATACCACCGCTCCTCATCATCTTTTCCCAATTCCCATCCACACAAACAAAATAAAAAAAAACCCAACAAACAACAAACAAAAAACTTACATATATAGGGTCAAATTATTTCATTGGTTGTCTACAAATAAACTAGTGTAGCTAGCTCATGTATATATCTGATCTTCTTATTTATTACGAAAAAGAGCATCTTCAGTTCATCAGCCCGGATTGGAAGAGTACTGAAGCTCCAACAAACGACTCGGAATGGGATTTTGGACCGGGCGCTTGCATTTGCATCGATGGATGACGAGAGACACGATGGTGTACATATATATTAGTAGTAGAAGAGGGTGGGAGTGTGAAGTGATGATGCGTGCTAATATATATGTAGTATAACTGATGAGAAACTGAGAGAACGAATAAGCAGTTGAATCAAACGTCGACGATGCAGGGTGCTGCGCGCTGGAACTTGAAGTATCCGAGCCCGCCACCGGCGTTGGATCCGTAGCTTCCCTGTCCATCGTTGACGGTGAGCAGCGCAGGGCAGCGGACCCTGAGGTGGTAGTGGCTGGTGATGAAGGCCCCAGCCTTCCAGCGGATCCACCCGTCGACGCGGATGGTGACGAGGAGGTAGCCGGCCGTCTCGTCCTGGGTGAGCGCGGTGGCGAGGTAGGCCGGGAGCGGGACGTTGGACGCGGAGAGGAAGGGCGCCCAGACGGTGGCGTCGTTGGGCGGCTGGAAGAAGGGCGGCAGCGAGGTGGGCACGGTGATCTGCATGGCGCGGTACTCGGCGTACACGTCGGCGCGGTCGTAGTAGATGCCGACGCGGTCGTTGGTGTTGCGGGAGGCGAGCGTGGCCTGCATGGTGACGGTGAGGTAGGAGGCGGAGCTGACGTTGATGCACACGATGCTCACGTCGTTGAGGAAGAAGCGGGGCTTGGTGGGGCGGAGGACGAGCCACACGATCAGCACGATGAGGAGGAGCAGCAGGATGATGCCCACCAGCGCCGCGCAGAACCGCCGGTAAAGACGCTGCCGCTCGCAGTCCTTGTGCTGGTCGCAGTACTTGATCGACATTTTTGATTTGCACTCCACTACTCCACCTATGTGCTATCTTCTTCTAGCTTCCTCTAGTTGCTCAAAGGAATTGAAGCTGGATGAAGTATGCAAGTGTGATTATTGCACGTACTGCAGATAGAGAGAAAGAGGCCAAGGAAGCAAGTATGGAAGGGAAGGCTCCTTTTGCTTTGCTAGGCTCCCTCACTCAGTGACAAGAGAAGCAGAGAGGAGAGCAGAGCAGAGCAAGGGGCCGCCAACACAACAACTAACAATAAGTAAGGAAGGAAGGAAGGGACTCCAAAGAAATAAGCAAGTTAAGGTGTATGTATGTAGTGTATATAAGCCTGGCACTGGCAGGTCAGATTCAGACGTGCTAATAATAAGCTACTAAGTACTAACTAGCTAGCTAGTACGACTTACAATTGTACTCCATCAACTATATATATGTGCGGACTTGCTCTCAAGACTTTTGGACGCTCCATCATTCAGAAGAGAAGAAAAAGGCTCGCATCACTCTTGATAGATAGCGTACAGGCCATTCTGAATGTGCACTACTGCAGTATCGAGGGAGGAAAAACTAAATTAAAGCACGGCACATAGCTCACAGATGAAGCATCTTTCATGTGATCCAAGCTGACTTCTACACTAGCTTGTCACTGAAATTACAAGCTACTACTACTTCATTTAATTTACTGACTGAAGAAATTAAGACCGATCGATGGTATATATGATTCCATATCCATCAATAATTCAATTCCTTGCATGGCTTGACGACGTCGGTCCATCGCATCGTCGTCGTGTGATGATGCCGCTGTCCCTTATTTCCACTCTCGCATAGCACATACCATGTGACTTGCATCCAGCTGATCGAACTGATGCGATGCGACATCTATCCCAATTAAGTTCACAATTCTTTCATTCCCCAAAGGGTAATTGTGTCTGCATATACTGCATCTACTTTTGCTCAGCAAAACAATCTTGCATGCAAAGGATTCAACAGCTGGTGAACCAACAGCATTAATAATATACAAAATATATTACTTTTAACTTCACTACTACTCTATATAATCCTTGTTTGGAGTGGGATTACAATATCCAGCACTAGCCATTACAGTATATGTAATATCTGCCTGTCCATGAGCATAGTGCAATTAATATATCGCCCTACAGCAACACACTTAGCTTGGAAAGTTGAAAGAGAAAGAGCAGTGGAGGCGGCAGGTGAGGTGTCCACGTCGATCACCATGCAGCCTGCCTGGAGGTCAGTTTCAGAGCATCAGTCCACATATCCCCACATCAATTTCTTTCGTTCTTTCTTTCTTTCTTTCTTTCCTTCTCTTCATAAAAGAACAAATAGAAGGATATACAAAGTAAAGGCTAGAGGCTGAGCCATGCTTCTTCCCCCATCACCTTATCTCGCTCGCTGGCACCATATACGACGTTTGTCGACCGATTTCTGAGCCAAAAGAAAACGTACAAAACATGTATATATATAAAGATATGTGCACTTAAATCGTGTTCCTCTTCTCTCCTCAGGAGTGTCACGACTCAGGACACGACACTGTCAGTCCCCACTGAACTTTCCATAATTTTGTCAGCTTCCTCCTGCCTCTTGATCATCCTCTTGTCAGATCATGCTAGCTGATGGGGTTTTGTTTTGGGTGCTTCTCTTAATTCCTTGCCATGCCCTAATATGATGCCAACTCAAAGTGTGATTCAGCAAAAGTTCAGTTTAGTTTAACATGATATGGTGTGGACCTATGGTTGGTTGGTGGCACATCATGCTCAAGAGACAGCAGCCTCAGCACCAGCTGATGCTCAGGAAGGGATATTGGAGAATCAAGGTGGGCTCTCTCACTACTCCTCTTTTCCTCGATCCCCCTCCCAGTTGGGAGTCCTGGTGCCACGCAACGACTTGGCGAGGATGCCAGGCGTTGATCTCAACCCTAGGCTATCAAAATCCAACGCTAGAGAATTAATCTTGCCTGGCCCAGGCAACCTTTTGCAACAAACTCTGAACCAAACAGCCATACATACTACCAACTGAAGCATGCAACACATCCCCACAGTCCGATCCCCCCACACACAACGAAATGAATGGCCACTTGAACTGTACATGTGGGAACGTACTCAAGCATCTAACTCCAGGTTCTAAACACATGCATGAATGTCTCCAATGCATTGCTCGTATCCCATCAAAACGGTCTATTCACACACTAGTTACTCTTTCATCGACCTATGGGGGGTGTGACAGCCCCCGGGCATTCTGTTTAAGATAGAAGAAAACTTTCTTACACACAGATCGAGAAACTCCCAAACCCCTACCTCATTCATACGTACACAGTGGCATCATTGCACATGTGAGACTTGGGGCGGTCCTTAGACCTGTGCTTTCATGTGAAACAAGCATGAATATTTTACAACAGCAATTTTTGTGCATGTGAGGCAGGGAGTCGAACTCCCAGCCGGCTGCTTCCCTCGACGGGGTCGCAACCCCCGAGCTATCAGCTCTTTGCAAATGACATTGTGCTATCTCTAAACTCCACCCTTATATATGTTATAATCTTAGAAGTGGTTGAGTAAACACCATCACTAGTCACACCAAAACCAATCTCCCCTTCAATTTTCGGTTGCGTGCATGTGTCATAATAACAGGTGAGCACTACTAGTACACCTGCATCCTTGCGTGGTCTCTAAGGGTCAAGGCTCAGGAGGGGTCAAATTAAATCTGCCGATTTCGACCCATGCATCACTACGGGACAATCGAAATTTTCCGAGTGGACAGTCGCAACCCTCGCCGGCATCGCACACTGGACAGTCACCGTGAGCTGCTTTGGGAGTTGTTTATATACTCTTGAACATGTGGTTTGTAATATATTCTGAATTTCGTATAAATTTAGTCATTTGTGATATATATATAAATGTGGTTTGTGATATATTGTTGTTGATTTTTGGTTTGTGATATATATATATATATATATATATATATATATATATATATATATGCTTTGTTGCTTACATGGAAAAGCAAAAAGAAATGTTCAAAGTGGCTTCCCCGAGTGCACGGGCTGCGGCTCTCGAGGAAGAAGGTGCCTTCCCCGAGTGCCTGGGCAGCGGCTCTCGGGGAAGAGGATGTCTTCCCCGAGTGCCTGGGCAGCGGCTCTCGGGGAAGAGGATGTCTTCCCCGAGTGGTTGGGCTGCAGCGCTCGGGGAAGAGGGTGTCTTTCCCGAGTGCCTGGGCTGCGGCGCTCGGAGAAGATGGTGTCTTCTCCGAGTGTTGCACTCGGGAAAGATTTTTTTTTAAACAAGGAAACGGCGCCGGCTACCACCAACGACGTCAACTCTTCCCCTAGTGCTAGGACGGCTCTCGGGAAAGCCTTCCCCGAGTGCACGATTTTTGGCTCTCGAAAAAGACGTCTTTTCCGTGAAGAGATACCCCGGACACTCTTCCCCGAGTGTTGCACTCGAGAATAGCTTCCCCGAGTGCAACTGGGCCTTCCCCGAGTGCATTTGACACTCGGGAAGCCACTGCTTCCCGTAGTGCATATCCATGTCTTCTTTTCATAATTGAATCATCTCAAGCAATCAAATTATACATCACTAGCTGAAAGTAGATTCTCAAATTAATAATCCATCCATCAACTCGTCGAGCAGTAGAATATAAAACAGACAACCAAAGCATGCATGCAGTTTCTGTACAAGCAGTGGCATGTGTTTCATGCACAAACCTTGATACCTGAACGCGGTTTTTTACCACCTGAGCACGGTCAGTATCCTTACTTCACACACTCTTTACCTGTTTACCATCCATAGCTATGACACTATTTGGCAAAAAGAAAAGTTTGAACTTTGAAGGTTCTACATATATATCTTCTAGATCCAAAGAAAACAGAAAAGAACCTGTTGTTGCTGTTGAAATCCATTCTAGCTACCTGTACTTTTCAGCTTTGTTGGACTACCAAACATTCATTCATACTTAGTACTAGAACGTACCAACCTGACATCATAAAGACTAGACTACACAGATCAGGACTTAAGGGGAAGAAGAACAAAGGGGCAAAAAAAAAAAGGAATATCCTTATTACTTTGATGGCAATGGTGTGTTGCTTAATTAGTACTCCTCACTAAGGTCAATAGCAAAAAGGTGGAAACAATTAGTCATCCATCACTTTCTAACCCACTCTCTTCAGATAGTGTGATGTTGCTATGCAACAACACACATCGTTTTCTATATCAACTGCAAATCAGCAATCGGCTCCAACTCCTCATGAAGCCCCAAATTTGAAACAGCAGGAAATTAACATCATATCACAAAGGCGCATGCACTAGCTAAGGAATTAGTCGGGCCAATCTTACTTGTAATTTTGTTATTTTGATACCTATTCTTATTTTATTAATTTCACCGGTAGGGGCAAGCCCCTCCTATTTTCCTAAAAAAAAAAAGAATTAGGAATGAAATGCATGCTTCAGTGGAGGGAATCTCCTTGGTCAGTGTTTGGTGATCAAAATTTGGCCCACCCATCAATGGCACTGCATATATATGGTACGGTGTGCTTGCACAAGCATGACATCATAAAGCATCAGACTTTACCGGTGGAGGCACTTTTTGGTATGTGCAAAAGAATGCATCAGCCTTTATAATGAAACTGAGGCTTAGGTTAAGTGCTGATTTATTCTCTTGCCAGAATCTGCTCTGCACAGAGAGAGTATGTAACAATTTGAAGATAGAAAGGGGATAACCGGGAAGAATAAAAATCACCTTAGACTAACTCCAACAATAAAGATACAAATAGGACACCTTTAGGTCATGCATAGTAAAAGCGTAGCCACCCAAAGTTTATCCCTCTCCAACATAGGAGCACGGGAGAATGCAAATCTCCCCACCCAGTTGAAGCCCATGGCCTCCCCTGCTCCTCCCCCTCCGGCCTTACGCTGCCACGCCTGTGCATCCGACATGCTGTTGCACACGTGCGCTCTTCCTCCTCCTTGCGCCCTGCTCCTCGCCAGGCGTCACAGAGCTGCTGGCCCCACCGTAGACCCGACTCGCCGTGGGCAGGACTCGTGGACCCGCCACGAACCTGGCTCGCCATGCCGTCGGCAGCGGGAGCGCCAGCGGAGGCCCTGGCTATGCGCGCGACCTCGTCTGCAAGACTCCACGGAGGCCCCAGCACCGAGCAGCAGTAGTAGAGATCTGGGGCGGCGGCACGGGGCGCGGCATGGATTTGGGGCTGCGAGGTGGAACCCCCCTTGATGCTGGCCGAAAGCAGCCGCATGGTCACCGCGTTGCCGACTCCGGTTGTGGTGGTGGTCCCCGTGGTATAAGGACGACACAAAGAGACGGAGGGACGACACATTTTTGCGTTGCGTGTTGCCTCCGACCTAAAATGAGTGTTGTGTTTGTCTACCTTGTTGGAGGCTGTTTTTACATTGTGTATCACCTATTTTAGGTATGGCTCTTGCTTTGCCAATTCTATTGGAGACAGTCTTGGAGCACGACCAACGCAGGTTGGCTTGAACAGTGGTTCAAGGAAAAAAATTGCTACAGGTAAGCTGAAGCAACAGTGCATTGAAATATTTTTGCAACGCAGGCTTGCACAAAACAACTATTGAATAGTGGTTCAAGGAAAAAAATTGCTACAGGTAAGCTGAAGCAACAGTGCATTGAAATATTTTGCAACGCAGGCTTGCACAAAACAACTAAAGCTCATCCTACATGCATGCTTTTTCTCTGAGTGGTGCCATGCCCTTAGCTAGCAGAAAAAATAAAGTCAACAAGTGGGTAAGTGCAGAGGAAAGTTAAAGAGCTATGGATCGGAGCTTGCATAATACTGAAACCAAGTATATCCTATCCAAAAGCAATGTAACCTAGCTAGCTAGCAAGAGGAGAGAAGAGGGTACCAATCTACTTATATCTAAAACAAAAGAAGGTAGAATATTGCAAATAATATAAAGCGGATGCAGCCACAAACATGTCATCTTAATTTTGTGGTGTCCACATGGATTCCTATGCAGAAGTTGAAGTGTGCCCATACTCCGATCAATTACAGGCTACAACGCATCATTGGAGAACTTAGGTCTTGTTTAGATACATCCAAAAACTCAAAACTTTACAAGATTCTTCATCACATCAAATCTTGCAGCATATACATGGAACATTAAATATAGATAAAAAAGATAACTAATTACATAGTTTACTTGTAAATCACAAGATGAATCTTTTAAGTCTAATGTAAACAAGACCTTAGTTTTAGTGACCGTAGCTGAAGTCTGAAGATTTACGCCCAACTGAACCCACCCAAGCTCTGATATGCTCGCGGGCCGGCCTGAGCTACAAAAAAAGTGAGCTCCTCGGGCTGAATGTCTGTGCTTACCGTTGTGGGGCTGCAGGCGGGCTTGGGCTTGGGCCAAAGGGGGGTATATATGTGATCCAAGGTCTTGTTGGCTTGATCAAGTAAGTGCTATCCAAATTCCTCAATCTCACCTGGAGGACGCTAATAAAGGTGTTTAGATCCATTTTTTTTATTTTAACATCGTAGCACTTCTATTTTTATTTGATAAATATTGTCTAATCATGGAGTAACTAGAACTAGGCTTAAAAGATTCGTCTCGCGATTTATATATAAACTATATAATAGTTTTTGTTTTCATCTATATTTAATACTTTATGCATGTACCGCAAGATTGACAGAGAATTTTGAAAAGTTTTTGTTTTTTGGAGTGAACTAAGAGCATCTCTAAGAGACTAGGTAAAATTATATTCTAAACTACAAGATTTAGCCATTGTGTAAAATAAAAAACTCACTCAAAGCATAGAGTTCCACAACAGCCTTTGTATAAGATAGCTATTGATGAGGACGACATGTTATATATGACAAGTGAAAGTTTAGGAATATCAAACTTGCTATTTTAGCAAACCAGATAGCACATCTATTTTGGACTTTATTTTTTGCTTAAAAATATAAAAATAGCCTAAATAATATGGATAGCATATTTGTTGGAGTTGCTGCCAGATTATTAACACACGTGGACGGACTTGGCAACGTCGGTTGTGGTACGTGGAGTGCAGGTGTCCGTAATGCAGCCACAAACTAGTCGTCTACTCTGGCACTTCCACCAGAAGCTTCATATTCATTCATGCAGCAGTACAGGAGACACGTATAGTAGGGCTTCTTCGCCTTGTGCTGCCCCGCTCTGCCGTCAGGTAGGCGCCACGTGAATGCAAGGCTTCCCTAATTTTTGCGTCTCCGATCCTCTGTACGTACGTAGGTTAATCGATCTAGTGGGTCCCCACTAGTAATTATGGAACAGTACGTGATTAGTTAAAGATCCCTGTCGTCAATACTCAAAAAATGGGATTGATTTTCTCTGTGTGGTACTAGCTAGCCAGTAGTGGTAGCAACGACGAACATGATCGGATCGGATCAACAACGTTGCTTTCATCGATCGATCAGTAGTAGTAATCAGGGCGCCGGTGATGCATGAGAGGGAGAGGCGGGCGGGCGGGGTTCAACGAAGATTGGAGCGAGGCATGCAGCAGCTAGCAGTAGCAGGTGAGGCGTCCAAATCATAAACCCTGCAGCTCGGGGGCCGGACGATCAGGCTCAAAAATATCCCTGAGGGATTCAGTATCCAAATTAGACCGGATGCATGCATGGAGGCTGATATATACTGGCCGGTTTGAATTTCATCATCATAAATAGTTATATACTATAATAGTACCAAACGAATTTGTCTCGCCAAAAAAGCCGGTCGGGCGTGGTTCGTAGTTCTCTTGTCTTTTTGAAAGAAGAAGGACGAACCACAGAGATATACACAAACAAAAATATACACTCTCACTGGCTAGTACTTGACCACGCGTACGTACTACATAACATACATACATAGGACCATGGAATTCTTGTGATGGATCATCGATCATTCATCGCCATGGCCATCGCCATCGCCATATATATACATGGAATTTGCTCACATGACCGTGCATGCGTTGACGTTTTCGTCGCTGAACATGTTCATGTACTTGAGCTCGGGTGCGGAGGGTTCGGCCATGGCCTGCGGCGCGCTGCGGACGAACCCCGCGGGTGCCTTCTTGTCGTAGGCGCCGCCGACGTAGGGGTAGGTGGTGAGCGCGTAGGGCACGTAGGGCCACATCTCGGCGTTCTTGCCCGTGGCCTTGACGCGCTGCAGCACCTTGGCCGGCTCCACGTACCCCGTCACCGTGCACTTGCTCTGCTTCGGGTTCACCGCCACGCTCGTCACCCCGCGCATCGACTTCACCGCGCTCTTCACACGACGCTCGCAACCCTCGCAGTCCATCTTCACCTTGATGTTCACCGTCTGCAATCACCGGCGTGTCCGGCGCCGGCGGCAACAATTCAGTAATTCATTCAAGCTTCTATCTAGTAGGAGTAGCTAGCAGCTCCGATATATATATATATATATATATATATATATATATATATATATATATATATAACTGTCGTACGTACCTGCAGCGGTCGCTTCTTCCTGAGCTTGAGCGCCTCCTTCGTCTCCGTGAGGCTGCACAGATGCGACAAGTGGTCCAGGATGCCCATGGCGGAACTGCACGCCGGTGTATGCTCCCTGCTGCCGCCTTATTTGCCTCTATCTCAGCTCGCCGTCGCCCGATCCGATCCTCTCAAACTCTGACTGACAGGAGACCAGAGCAGAGCAGAGCAGAGCAGAGTAGCTTGCTTGTGTCAAGACTGAAGATAGGAGGATTATATATTGTTGATTGATGAAGCCGGCCGGCCGATCCCCGAACTAGGATGGTATGGTATATATAGTGGAGGCCACCCCCGGACAAATTAAAGCTTATCTGGTTTCTGCACAAACAAAAAGCTAGAGAGAAGATGCAAGATGCCTGCAGGTTTCTCATCCGGCCCTTATTACTTGTTTTGTTTGGAAGGGGGAAGAAAAAAGAAAAAGAAAATATATTTGTATGGCCAGGATGGATGCCCGGCAGCCCAGGCTTTTTGTTTGCAATCATCTTCATCTCATTATGTTGGTCCATGCTTCCATGGTATACGCACAGTAATACAAAAAACTGTCAAACCGCTGCTGAGCTTTCGGATTTTAGTGAGCGACGTGGACAAGAAAACGACATCCTCCTTATTACTCCTGACCTTTAGCTCCTTCAATTCCATGATAGGAGTGGCCCACTGCATGCCCTGCCTGATAGCCTGTCTGATTTTGATTTGATAGCACAGCTAGCTCCTCCATCTTGGCCGGTCCAAACGCTGCTCGAAACGTGTGCATGAATCAACGAAACCAAACGAAACTTCATTACCGACCTACTACTTTGTGCATTATATTGATGATTTACGTGTCCTGTAAAAGACATGTTTCGGATCCTATACATTTTGAAACCAATTGCTTCAAATTTCACTGTTAGGTTATTTTGCCAATAATTCCTCAACCAAACAGCGAAACAGTATCCTTTTATTTGTCATGTACTACTTTCAAGTGTGTGTGTGTATAACATCCATCTACAACAATGTTTTATGGTATTAAATAATTTCTATTTATTGCAACTTTTTTTAAGGATTGAGCGGCGAGAAGGGGTGCAAAATGTCTTCACTTATAGTTATAGATCCCAGATGCCAAGTCAGGACTACAAGGTAGGAGCTCGGCATAGCAGATCACATACTCCTTTTATCTCGAAAATACAATCGTTTTGAGACTTGACACGCTACAAATACTGATGGCAAAAGACCAGTATACCCCTACTCCCTCTGTCCCTATCTCAATTTCTCTCTTGTGTTTCTCCTCATTTTTGTCTAGATCCGATGGGCGGCCTCCACCTCGCCGCGCACAAACTATCCCTACCCCGCTAACCCCGTGTCCATGCAAGCAGCAGCACGGCTCCGCTGTGGGGGCCCACCTCGTAGGAGCTGAGGATCAAGGGGACGACTGTGTGGATCTTGGCGACAGCATGCTGCTCGTGTGAGGTCATTGCCCGTCCTTGACCATGCTGGTAGCCTCGGCTAGGGTGTCGCTCCACCTTCTGCGTGTCTGCCTGCCTCACCCAAGAGAAGAGGGCTACCAGAGGAGGAGGAAGAAGGTTGTAGCCACGGACCTCACTGGTGGTGACCCACTCTGCTTCTACCTCTATGCTGGTGAGGCCGGATGCGGTGGGGTGATGCCGGTGGATGTGGATCCAATGTAGCCATAGCCATGTAGCCGAGTGGGGAGAGAAGAGCGAGCAGAAGAAAAGAAGGTAGAGAGAAGAGAAAGGCGTAGGCCTAGTACGCGTGGGATCCACCTATACAGACTAAAACACCACTTGCTGTGGGAAAAATTTTGAAAGATAGAACGACTGTGTTTTTGGATAGAGAAAGTATTAGACCCACACTTTAGTTGTGTATAAGTTGTCATCTCTCTACATAGCTAACAGCAACGTACAGGACAGATATATATGAGCCGTGTTGGCCAAAAAAATAACTAGAACTACTGTTAATTCACGCAAGGCTACGGATGGACGTGAAGGTTATTGTTGTTGCTGCAACTAATTAATTAAAAGATATTTGGAACTTTGCAGAGGTTGGTGAGGGAGGTGGGAGGGGACGTATGGTACTCCATGATAACGATACAAAGATATATATGATGTCCGGTCAACAGAATACAACTTTACAAAATATTCGTTGGAAATATTTGTGAAGAATGGCTATATATATTATTGATGTATATCCTACGCAGATCCTGAACTTTAGACTTGTTGTGAATGTTTGTCAACTAAAGGAGACCATATGATTGATACTTTGATAGTTTGATATATGCATAAACTGACAGGAGCGTGAAGCCATGCATGCGCCAACTTTCTTTTTTGACAGCAGTAGTAGTATATATATAACTGATCGATCTGATCAATGTGGGAGGAGATAGATATATAGATAGAGAATCAACCTCTCCAACAAGTAACGCAAGGTGTCCTGATTGCCGACTGCGACGTTCCAGCTTTTGCAATCAGTAAGTGCCCAAGTGGTGATAAAGGAAATATGCCATCATCGTCTGTGAACTGCATTCTGCCGGATATCTTTATCCCTGATTCCAATCCTATTCCTTTTCTTCTTCAAGAATTAATTAAGTAGATGATGAATCATATATATACATCCGCATAGAAAACGATGATACAGTACCTAATTAGCTTGTATATATATGCACGTACGTGTTGATTGGCTATATATATTTTCTTTGATCCCAAACTAAATTAAAGAACAGTTACTCTTGACACAGCTAAGCTAGTTTTGGCAGAGGTGAGGGATATCTATGATGTGTCGCGCCAAGCCAGCACAACATTCTCTCTTGGCTGTGAACTGGCTAGATTTGCTTTACCGGTACATCGATTATTGCCTTTCGCATCAGAACATTCTCTCTTTGTTTTAAGGGATTGCTATATATTGTTTTCAGGCGTGCATTGCAATATTCTTCTTGGCAACGACAGCTTTATTTGCACACACGTACATCTTGCTGCTTTATTCTATATACTCGTATCTACTTTGGTAGCTTTGCAAATTCTACACTTTATTTAGCTCAACATCAAGCTTTTCCGCAGAACATTACAAAAAGAAATGAGCAGGCTACCCTGCTTCCTCTCACACTTCCTGTGAAGCTACTTGTCTGCTAAGTTTCCTCCAGCTCTAGTTAGCTGTTAGATCAAACTCCAACTAGGACCATCTTATCGGAGCAAAAAGATATGATTTGTTCCCTCACAAAATATATTATAGGGGAAACATATAAAACTGATATTGAGAAAGTATATTGTGCTTCTTGTTTTTGCAGTGAGCCGATTTGGCTTGCTCGCTGCAGCAAGGATAAACTTTCCCATGACCCAAGGTAGGCCTTATCTGGATATAGTTGGATTTGCATCAAACCACATCTGTTGAGGTGGATTGAAGTAGAATTTAAACTAAATTACACCCTAATCTACTGCGACACATGTGGATTGAGGCAGAGGCGAAGCCAGCCACTATGGCTACTGGGGTCTTATATATTATACAGTGGGGTCAATAGTAGCGATGAGCAGTAATCAACAGTAGTTCTCTATAGGATTTGTAGAAATTTATCAGGTCGCTTGACCCCTATGCCAAAGGCTAGCTCCGCCTCTGGATTGAGGTAAATCTGATAATATCTAAATAATACAGTAAGCTAGTCGAGAAACCAAATGCCTTTGCTCAACTACAACTTCTAGCTCGGCAAGATGAAATAGTGCTTGACAAAGATTCCAAGCATGCCCTATGTATGCTGATTGAAGAGAAGTTATTATAGCATAGGAAGATTTGCAACCACAAACTGTTAAAGGTTAGTAACCGGCCGGGTACATCAAAGCACGCCATGCTAATGAAATAGTTCTGAAATTCACATTGCGTGGTGAAGGAAACGTATGTAACGGAGTCACAATGAAGTTTTCATTCTACATGATGCATGTAGCTAGAAAGTATCAAATACTTATGAATTTTGAACATATACTATTATATCTGTATGTGTACGTACCTTTCACTTATGTATAATTAAATTGCTCCTGCCCTTCACAGAAGGTCATCGATCTACTTATTAGCTCGTACTGCTTGATGGTTCTAATACACTAGATACACGTTGCTGTGAAGTATATATATACATTTTTTTTGTATAAAATCATGTAGTGGAGTTGGATTGGTCTCATCTGATAACTCTGCCCAATAACTTCATTTCATGACCCATATATTTACACATCACTTTGTTGTAAATGACGACGGATAAACGATGAAGAATATAATATCAAATCACAGCGGAGACACAAAGATTTAACGTGCAAACTCCCTCCAATGTGAAGGACAAAACCATGAGCGCCAGCCAGCAAACACTCCTCTCTATTATCAAGAGTTGGGTTATAACGTCGTGCGACGGCTTACAAGATCATAATCTTCAGTGAAATCCTAATTTTGGGTATATATACCGTACCGTGCAGTGGGGGGCAAGCCCCCCCCCTCCAAGTGACAACGAGGGTGTACACCAATGGACCACTTCAGACTCCGCTTCTCTCCGGTCCAAGCCTTCGGCGACAAGCCACCACTTCGCTCCGTGTCAGAAATCGACCTTTATAATGTGCAGCTGAATTTAAAACATATTCAACACACTTTCTCTAAAGATTAATGCACATCACTATTATGGTCTCATGATATGCCCGGGCCGGGGGTTGCATTGCCTGGCCACCATGATTACCACCTTTTCCATTGCTTAAATAAATACGACTCAACTGGTCCTGCTTTGGACAATTAGGATTATTCACTCCAAGCTAGATTCATACAGCCTTATTATTAGCTTAATTCCCCACCTACCAACAATGCTACTTCCTTATATATATTATCAACCTTAGCTGGATTCATGGACACACACAGCGCTTTCAAGATCCTTCAACGCATACTTCCTTTTTGTTTTTAAATTTAGACGACTGTGAATTGCTAGTGTTATTGGTTGGATTTTTTTTAACTTAAGCTGAATACTTACTACGCAATCCATTCCAAAATATAAGACATTTGACTTTTTAACATCAAGTTTGACTACTTGTCTTATTCAAAAGTTTGTGTAAAAATATCACTTCTTTTGTTGTGGCTGCATTTATTAATAAAAATTCTCCAAGAATGACTTAAATTTGACTATGTTTATACAAACTTTTTGAATAAGACGAGTGGCCAAATTTGAAGTCAAAAAAGTCAAACGTCTTATAATTTAGGATAGAGGGAGTACTATCGTATGTCTATAAAATTCTACCTGCAGTGAGAGGTTGACAGATATGGCAGTTCCCCAATCTCTGTGCTCCTCCTCTTCACAACACATGTCCCCACCCTCTGCTTTGCCTATGATCTGGGCCACGGCACACTGACACACTCGCATGCCACTCTTTCTTCTTCTTCTTCCCTTCATCCCCCACGAGTTTAGTCATGGCACATTCCCTTACCTATGCGTCTCTCTTCTTCCTTCACCAATGCTTCTACCCCCGTACGTGTCCAGGCCTCCACCGCCTCTGCTTGTGTCCTAACCACCAGCACCTCCACCAGTGGTGGACCCAGGAATTGGCCAAGATTAGGGCCAAATCATGGTGGCCAAAATCCGAAAACTACAGCCCACAGTAAAATCTATAGAACCATATATACACACGTATGTAAAAAATAAAAATTCTCAAGCAAACTTTGCAAATTAGAGAAATTCTTGAACTATATTATTAATAGTACGATAAAATAGCTATGAAATATCAATGAACATTGAAAAATAAATACCTATTGTCTAGTAAATATTTGTTGCATTCGCCTCTCCATCTAACTGAAATCAAAAGTTCACAATTAGCAGTTGAAATCAAGAAAAAATAAGAACTAAACACTGGAAAATTGAAAATTGAAGGAATCAGTACCTTCAGTTCACGTTCACGGAATCACAGCTTCTGGACAGGAGGCTCCCGGCTCCCCTGCCCCTGGCCACGCCCACGCAGGGACATGTGGACATGGACAGGCCGTAGGCAGCAGGCCGGCGGACCGCCGTCTGGGTAGGGGCGAGGGCCGCGAGGCACCGAGGCCACGAGCAGAGAGGGCAAGGGCCAGGGCAGGAGGCGTCATCTCGCCGTCGCGTGCGGGAGTTTGCCCCGACCGTCGCGTGCAGGAGCGTGCGAGGGTAGGAGGAGCCAAGGAGGGAGGCCGGAGCGGAGACGACAAGCGAGGGCGCGAGGCGTGCCGCGTGTGGCGTCGTGGGCGTGTCCGCGCGAGGATCGGTGGCTGAGCGACTTCTCTTCCGTTAGCCTTGGTCTGCTCTAGTTTTCTGCTTAATGAGTTTCTTTCTTGGGCTAGAACTGAAGAGTTTTTTTCTAAAATTTCTGGACCACGACTAGGACCATGGCTCTACTGGCCCTAGGTCTGGGCCTGCCCCTGACCTCCACTCATAGACGTTCAGCTGCTTGTGCTCACTAGCGCCTATGATCGTTGAACAGGCTTGCGATCGACCCCATGCGCCACTTGTGTCAAAATCTCTTCTCGGGTGTCTATAGCCCATCCTTGATGCGTATTTTGTTTGATCGCCTCCCACAATTTTTTCTCTTTTCTCCCAACACGGGCCACCATCAACCTCATTTGCAGGTCTCAACATCCTCACGTGTGGGCGCGATCATCTTCCTCTCATGCACTCGCGCTCCAGAAAGCTAGCACAGGTTGCAAGTGGCCACTCAGACCTAGCAGGGGATGGCTTGGCATTGGATTTAGGTAGGATGACTCTGCCTCTAGATCTGCCTATCTTCAATCCGAACAGCTTCAAAACACAAATCGGTCCTGCCTCATCCCATCCCACCTATTTCTCCTAACAAACAACTGTAAAACGACGGGACCAGGGGCTACCGACGTTCCTTTCAGTAATTATTGTTAAGGACGGTGAGAAGGTAAGGTGATGGCCGATCGAGTGCCTGCCGAGCGAGGCGGGCTCCAATAAACAATACTATAATCCAGTCCAGTGTCACAATAATGGAGAGAGACCGCCCCGACCAGCAATCGTGGAGGCCGGTTTGGCACACTGATCGCGTAACCGAACGATCCTGGCCAGTGTCACTCTTCTAGACATCTACCATGCATGAAAAGATTCATCATAACCATGCTGTTGCATGCATTGTGCAGTGCTACTGCTAGCTCCATCCATCATGTACACCGTTATTTGTATACTCCATATCGATGACAAGCAGACAAGAGACAGATATTAGATATATTAGGACTAGCTTGGATAAGATGGGTCGATAGATAGATGAGACAAGCTAGGTCGTGTGTGCCGGTGCCATGCGCGATACCTGCATGTCATGGCGTGATTATTTGACTCTACCGTCCATGAGGGAGCTGTCAACTTCAATTATATTGGCCGGCCGGCGAGCACCCATACCACATCGCATTCGATCAATCGCACCACTCACCAGTCACGCATGAAACATATCACTTGACACACTGAGTGTGGTCAAACGCAGTTGTATTAGACCTTGTTTACTTCCATCTAAAAACCCAAAATTTTTTAAAATTCTCCGTCACATCGAATCTTTAGACGCATACATAGAGCATTAAATATAGACAAAAATAAAAACTAATTACACAGTTTTGTCGAAGTTTACGATACGAATCTTTTGAGCCTAGTTCGTCTATGGTTGGACAATAATTACCACAGACAAACGAAAGTGCTACAGTGTCACGAAATTTTTTACTTTGGGAACTAAACACAACCTTGATCCATGATTTTCTCCGTCGATTTAAATGTAAAACCAGTACCTGATGAAATTGGCAGGTGCTGACTTCATGATTGGTGGGCTGCATGTGCTGAGAACGAGATGATCCGAACACCGGGGATGCGGAGGATTTGTGTGTTGGAGTTCCCTCAGCACCGGCAGGCTGACTGGTGGGCTGAACTCATTGAGGAGGAGGTGATCCTCCCGGCCGTGGCGCCTACCCCTAGGGTGGGTACGTAGGAATTCTGTAACTCCTTCCACTGTACTGCTGCCTTGGCTGGCCTTGGCGCCCGGGGAACCAGCGCGCAGATGGATGTCGAACTTGCTCCCGCTGCCTTGCCTGGGCCGAGGCCAGTTCCGCCCAGTTCGATGCAGGAGGAGCTTGAAGAAGTTGTGTGTTGCCCGTTGGCAACGCCGATCATTAGGGCAGGACCCCGGCTGTGCCGATCTAGGACGCTAGTGTCCATACATTCGTTGCGGAGGAGCGGGAGGCTTGCCGCCAAGTCGCGGGCGTCAAATGCCACGGCCCTGGAACAGAGAATTTTGCTAATAAAGTTGGGTATTCCAGTGCATGAAGATGAAGCGGACCTGGAAGTGGAGAAAAAGTTCAAGCTTGCCTTTGGGGGTAATATGTCTGGAACTAAGCAGAAGTGTTTGCAGTTGCTACTCAACAGGGGCTACGACGTCTCAGCGATGGACCTCAACCTGGATGGCCTCGGTGAGGGGATGGCGTAATCTTGCGTGACCTATCGCCTACCCAGTTGTAAAATTGTGTTTCTATGTCGACAATCGATAGTTGTTTGGTGTGGAACGTGTGTGGTCTCAATGAACATGCACATTGTAATGTGGTTAGGACCCTTGTTCAGCTTCACTCTCTGACTTTTGTATGCCTCCACGAGACCAAGCTCTCGGAGGTCCATGCTGCTCTGGTTAATGAGACTGTAGGCCCGGATTTTGACTATGCTCTTCTTCCGGCTGTTGTAGCTGCGGCACCCCCGGCCTATGCCCATGTAGGCGTCGGGCGGCAGTGGGGGCTTTTTCATCCTCCTCGCATCCTCCTTCAGCGATGGCAAGGAAAACTTGGTCTAGTGCCCTGTAGGCCATCAGATTCGGCGTCCTTAGGGTAGGGGGTGGCACCCATGGTGGAGGGTGCTACTGATGGTGGCTGGCGAAGGTCAACAATGTCGATGGTGGGTGCTTCAACCGCCGGCTTTGACATTTGGTAGGGGGATGCATGCAGAAAAGTGAGGCTAGTCTTTGCCATGTTGTCTGGTCGGTGAGGGTTGCAGACGCAGCTATGTGGCTGCTTATGCAGTCGGCACGTCGATGCTCCTCTAGTGAGGCTTCTACGAGATGGCCAGTGGTAACGGTGGTGGCGACAGGCTAGGGTCCGACATCTATGTGGGTACCTCAAGCAAAAGCCTAGCAACGACAACACCTGTAGGCATTGCTTCCCTGTTGAGGGCATTGTGTCCTAGCAACGTCTTCCATGGATGAAAACCTGGTCCATTCCCAGACGAGCAACGACGACGCATTCGACGTCGTACTCTTTCTCAACTTGGTTGAGATGTCTCTTGTGTCAGATGCACACTAGCTAACACCACTTAGATACTAGGTTGTCATCCCCAGCATGGTGCCAGAGTGTACAAAGGTATTTATAAATGTAAAGGCTCTCTAGAAAATAATCTATTCTATCCGCAAGCGCACAGATAAAACACCTCATTGTAGCATTTCACCAGGATAAGTATTCCAGGTATCATTATTTATAATTTTGCTTAAGAGAACAAAAGGGATGAAATTAAAATAAGGGCAAAATCTATCAAGGCATAGACTAGAGATAAACTTGCAAGAACATGATTACTAATGAGAAACTCGTCACACAGTCACTTACTTTAGCAGGAGGTAAACCATAAAGATAATGATAATGAATTATAAGTTCAAGGGTAAATAACACAGCGATTAGAAAATAGACCACTCCTCATATATGTAGGTGACGTCGGATTAGCTAGAGAATGGATTCTAAATTATCTATTATCTACTAAGTCATAATCTACTCTAGTTATCTACAAGATCATGTATAGCATAAAAGACTCTTTGAAGGGTCAAGATGGCGGACTAGAGAGGGGGTGAATAGTCCTTTCTAAAACTTATCGCGCCGGCTAACCGAAACAAATGCGGAATTAAAACTATCGGTCTAGCCAAGACTACACCCCTCTATCTAAGTTCTCTAGCACCTTGAAAAGATCCTAAACAAGCAAGCAAGGTGCTACCTTAGCAAGAGCTCACCTAATCAATTCTAGGAGCAAGGTCACACAAACCTATGCAACTAGTACTTTGCAAACCGGGGGAGCTCCTACACAAACTAGTGAGGCAAAGCGCACAAAGCCTAAGCTCACTAGCAAGCTCAATAACAAGGCAACTAATGCCAAATTAGAGAGCACAACTTACTTAGCTACACAAACTAAGCAATGTGACTAACAAGGTTACACAAACCAAATTAGTCACGCAAGGGAGATACTTCTAGCTACACAAGCAAGAAGGTAACTAGCAAGCTACACAAGCTAACTAATTACAAGAGCAACTACACAAGCATAAGTATGAATGTAAGAACAAGCTTGTGTTAGGGACTTGCAAACCAACGGGAAGAACAATGTTGACACGAAGATTTTCTCCCGAGGTTCACTTGGTTGCCACCAAGCTACGTCCCCGTTGTGTCGACCAACACTTGGTGGTTCGGCGGCTAAGAGGTGTTACACGAACCTCGTCCCCACTAGGACACCGCAAGAACCTACCCACAAGTGAGGTAGCTCAATGACACGCACGATCCAATAGAGTTGCTCTTTGCGATCCCCGCGGGGTGAGCACCGTATCCCTCACAATCTCTTCTCCGGAGCACCGCACAATCTCCTTGCGTGCTTCGACGGAGTCACAAGCCACCAAGCCGTCTAGGAGCTGGCAACCTCCAAGAGTAACAAGCACCACTGGCTTGCAACACGAACATCTAGTGCCACTCGATGCAATCTCTCAATGCAACGCACTAGAATCGCTCACTCACACAATCGGATGATCACTATCAAGCATATGTGAGTTAGAGGCTTTACTAGCACTCCCCATGCATGGACACTAAGTCCCGAGGGTACTCAGGTGGATATGGTAACTGTTCGCACGGTAATCCAGGGATTGTGCAGGCGATTTGACAGGAAGCGGTCATTATCTAAAGATATTTTACTGTGCGCGATCTCCTGGTCGGTCCATCGGCGATATTCTATAACGATCATCTTGCCGATGGGCGGATAGACGGGGGGTAACCGTTTTTTGCGAATATCCTGGTCAGAGCATCGGCAGATCTTTGTAACGGAATTGTTGCCGATGTACGACCAAGAAAGATGCCCGTTTAGGAAGTTGGGGATTTCGAGGAATCTGCAGAGGATTAGGATCAGAGTTGTTCAGATTGGGGTTGTCGGTTACCAGATTAGGAGCATTAATTGCGGAGAAGGCATCATTACTGCGGAGAATTTCGGAGCATTAATAGTTTTATACTCCGAAACTGGGGGGCATGTGTGTTGACACCATTTTTGGGCACGTGTCCAGGATGGCAGGATAGGGTGGCAGTACGATGCAGGTTGCTGATGAGGATGGTTGCCGATGAAGGAGAGGTTGAATGTGACTAAGTCCACAGGCAGTAATATGGTGCCGATGACTGGGTAAAAAGGTCTGCCGATGACTATGGCAAGGGGATTGCCGATGACGCGAAGGAGGAGTCCGGAAGCTGCCAGTTGTCATGTGGAGGAGTTCTTGGTTTGTCACGAAGGATAGTTTTATTATTTCCTTAGTTATTTGCATCGTTTTGTATATGGATTCCGTGTAATTTGGAGTTCGAATTCTAATCGTGTCTGGTTGTAGCTCTTTGAGCAGGGTATAAATATAAACCCTAGGACCTTGTAATCAGGATATCAAGAAATCAATCAAATACACGTTTTTACTCATATTCCAGTATCTACTTTTCGACGACTTCGTCATATTTTTTTTCTTTTATTACGAGTTCTTAGGAATTCGTCGACTTAAGCTCGGCGTGTTCTCGAGTTCTGCGTGAGTACCTCTTAGCCGTGACATCCGGGCGCATCGCTGTTGTCAGGACTAAAGTATTCAAGTTATCACCTTTGCCGATAGTAAGGTCAAATCGGCTGGCACGCCTTAACGTTTGAATCGGGTATTAGCCCTTTGTGTTTGCAGATCAGTTTTTGCATCAACACATCTTTTGGCACGCCCGGTGGGACCGATTCAAGATCAAGATCAACATGTCGATCTCTGACCTCGATCAAGACAACGTCATCCCCGTGATGGAGGCCAACCTCAAGGATGAGCAGAAGCAGGCTATTGCCCAAGCCATGGAAGAGTTCAAGCAGCAATGCTTGAAGTCTTTCAGCATAAACAGGAGCGGCGAAGTGGTCCAGAAAGATGCACTGCCGGCACCACGGCAGGTCACCTTTGACGCCAATCCTGGCAAGCTTCAAGATATGGTTGACAATGCCATCAATCGAGCGTTGATTAACCAAGCTGGTGTACTGTCTAATACGGTTTTCAACGCCGTGGCAAGAACTTTCAAGGAAGGACAAATCCCGCCAGATTATGTGGGGCCCTCCCATCATCAGCCAACGGCACCAGAGGTCACGGCTCCATCGGCTGCCTTGACGAACGCAAGTGCACAGCCTGCCGTCCCTCCAAGTACATTGGGGACTACTGATGCACTGTCTATGCCGATGGCAACCAACCCCCAAATTTCAGTTGGGCAGCATAAACTGACAACAGATATGTTGGCATCGGCGATGTCAGGGTTAAATCTTCCTCCCAACTGGTGGGGTTATGGTATGCCTCCAGAGTTGACGCCGGGAACATCACAGATAACTGACATGAGGGGCAAAACTCCTATGACATCGGCACCTCCCAATGCGCCGGTGAACCAGAGTCCTCGGTATACCACAACTACTACCGCACGGCCTTACACTGGGAATCCTCAAGATTCAATGTTCCAGATGCCCAACGCATCGGCAGAGTCAATGCTGATGCAACAGAGGTCTATGGCCCAGTCGGGGTATGTCAATACAACGACGGTACCCAATTACCAATCATCGGCAGCACCTATGCCGATGAACGCGAATAATGGATGGCTTGGACAGCAGGCCTTTCCACAATCGCCCCAGCAGGGTTATCAGACTACGGGGTTCCAGCAAGGGCAGGTTTATCCCGGGTTCCAAGGTCAGGGGATTCCCAACCAGCCAATAAATTTTGGACAGCAACTCGGAGGACAGACAATCGGTGGACAGCAGTTTGGTAGTCCGCAGATTGGAGGACAGGTGACCAATACAATGTTCCATGCAGGTCACGTCCCAAACAGACACGTGGAGGTTCGCCACCAGATGCCAGATCCGCAGCCGCCTCATCGGCAAGATGCCGATGCGTATTGGGCCGATAAGATAGCTGAAGTAATGAGGGAACAATTTGGGATAAAACCCAAAGTCAACACTTATTCTTATCGGACACCGTATCCTCCAGCGTATGATTTGATCCCGCTTCCACATCGGTACAAGGTACCGGATTTTACAAAGTTTTCCGGACAGGACGACACGTCAACTATGGAGCACGTCAACAGGTTCATTATTCAATGTGGAGAGGCTGGTAACAGGGACGAATTGAGGGTTCGTCTATTTTCATCATCATTGTCTGGATCGGCCTTTACTTGGTTCATATCATTACCTCCCAACTCAGTAATTACTTGGGCTGATCTAGAAAAGCAATTCCACAGATACTTCTTCTCGGGGGTTCATGAGAAGAAGATCACCGACTTGGTCAAGTTGAGGCAACGTAATGATGAGTCGGTTGAAGGATTTGTGCAGAGGATACGAGAGGTCAAGAATAAATGCTATAGCCTGGTTCTGGATGATCGGCAGCTAGCCGATTTGGCTTTCCAGGGTTTGTTGCCACATATCAGGGATAAGTATGCCTCTCAGGAGTTCGAAAGTTTAAGTCATTTGGTGCAGAGGATATCTGATCAAGACATCAAGCCTTTCGAGCCTAAGAGGGCATGGAATAAGAAAGTGTCATTTGTTGACGAAGCAACAAGCTCAGATTCCGACGAGGAACCAGTAATCGGTTTGGCAGAGTGGGTAAAAAACAAGAAGCCGATGTCTTGTCCTTTTGGGCAGAAGGAACCAGAGAAGTTTGCCTTTGACACCGCCAAGGCCGATAGGATATTTGACTTTCTACTTCAGGAAGGTCAAATCAAACTGTCACCTAACCACGTGATCCCGTCGGCAGAAGAGTTGAAGAGGATGAGATATTGCAAGTGGCATAATGCAACTTCACATGACACCAACGAGTGCAAAGTATTCAGACAGCAGCTGCAATCGGCTATAGAGTCGGGGAGAATCAAGTTTGACAGTTCTAAAGCCCAGAAGCCGATGAAGATAGACCAACATCCTTTCCCGACAAACATGTTGGACGCTAAGGGGAAGGCTAAGGTCTTAACGTCGGAGACAGCTGAGAAGAGTGCATCGGTAGATCCTCAGCATCAAGTTACTACCGCCGATGCAAGAAGTAAGGGCTTGGTCCAGGAAGGAGCTAGCTCAGGAAGACTTCCTCGATCTGGTATTGTCATAACTCATAGAAGGCCTCGAGAGAGATGGCAACAACGGGAAGATCGGTATCGGCGCCAGCAGGAAGATTATCAACGGGAAGAAGAAAGACGCCGACAGGAGTGGAATCGGCACAGGGATCATTGGAATTGCCCATTCTTCATCCATTGTTGGGAGGAAAATATCAAGCTTCCTACTGTCAGAGACTGCCCTGAATGCAACGGTTATGATCGGTACGATAGGAACGATCGGCGTTATCATGATGATGAACGGCGATTTAATGGGCCAATCAGAGGAAGGGCGTCAGTTCATGATCGGCTGGGGGGGCAGGCTTAGGTTCGCGATCGGCTCGGTGACCGTGTCCAGTGTTTTCCCAGGAACCAGGAAGAGCTCGAGGAGATGGCTAGTGCGCGGGTTCCCGATGAGTTCATATTTTGCAGAGATGCTAACACACATCGTATGGAGTCAAGGGAGAACCGACGCCCGGCAGTAAGGCAAAGGCCACTTCCTCCATGGTGCCCTCAAGGATTAACCAAGACACAGAAAAGGAGATTGCAACGAGAAAGGCAAGAGGAGCTAAACAAGGGAGAGAGCTCTGCAAGTCGGCAGCCGTCAGACACTAAGAGGGAAGGTCCATCGGCAGGCGTCAACATGGTCTTCATGTTGCCGATAGAGTTTCTTGCACCAGCCAGTGACGATGGGTTGGAATTTTCTGATCAGATAGCTCAGTTGGCTCTGGGTCCGATGACGGCTATCTTTGAGAAACCTGCCGATGACGAGAGGCAGCATCTTAAAGCTTTGTTCCTCAAAGGAAGGGTTGATGGGCAGCCAATGACTAAGATCCTAGTTGATGGTGGAGCTGCTATTAATATTATGCCGTATGCAGTATATCGGAAGCTTGGGAAAGGGGATCAAGATTTGACCAAGACCGATATGATGCTCAAAGACTTTGAGGGAAACGTGTCTCCAGTCAAGGGGGCGATATGTGCAGAGTTGACCATCGGCAGCAAAACTTTGCCGACAACTTTTTTCGTGATCGGTGGAAAAGGTGCCTACAACTTACTATTGGGGAGAGATTGGATTCATGCCAATTGTTGTGTCCCATCTACAATGCATCAGTGCTTGGTTCAGTGGGTGGGAGACAAGATTGAGATCGTCCCAGGAGATTCTTCTTATGTTATCGCATCGGCAGAAGCGGATACTTACGAAAGGACCAGGTGCATTTCAGGAGAAGCTTGGGAGAAAGATTTTCTCAAAGTTGCCGATTATGAGATTCCACCGATCCAAGCAGTCGGTTCTGACGACGGTTTTTAATGGATAGATTCGCCGATGATGGAAAATTGGGCCAGGGGTTCACATCGGCCGATGATTTGGTAGAAGTGGATATAGGTAGTGGTGATAAGCCTAGGCCTACTTTTATTAGTGCTAAATTAGATCCCAAATGTAAGCAACAATTGACTAGTTTGTTAAAGGAATATAAAGATTGTTTTGCTTGGGATTATACAGAGATGCCTGGTCTAGACCGATCAATTATCGAACATCGGTTACCCATCAAGTCTGGATTTCGGCCACATCAGCAACCAGCCCGCCGATGTAATCCTAACATTCTACCTGATATTAAGGCCGAAATCACTAAACTTATTGAAGCTAAGTTTATTCGGCAGTGTCGGTATGCCGAATGGATTTCCAATGTTGTTCCGGTTTACAAGAAGAACGGGAAGCTTCGGGTGTGCATTGATTTCAGGAATCTCAATAAAGCTACGCCGATGGATGGATACCCGATGCCTGTCGCCGATCTACTGGTTGATGCTGCGGCTGGCCATCGGGTCATCAGCTTCATGGATGGTAATGCAGGTTACAATCAAATATTCATGGCAGAGGAGGATATTCCAAAAACCGCGTTCAGGTGCCCTGGTCATGTTGGACTATTTGAGTGGATAGTCATGACTTTTGGGTTAAAGAATGCTGGTGCTACTTATCAAAGGGCTATGAATTTTATATTTCATGAGTTCATCGGCAAGATCGTAGAAATTTACATTGATGATGTGGTGGTCAAGTCTGGAGATTTCTCAAAGCATCTTGCCGATTTACGAAAAGTGTTGGAGTGCACAAGGAGGCATGGGTTGAAGATGAATCCCAACAAGTGTGCATTTGGCGTATCGGCAGGGCAGTTTCTTGGTTTCATGGTACATCAGAGGGGTATTGAAATTAGTCGAAGATCTATTGATGCCATCAATAAAATAGTGGCCCCTACCAATAAAACCGAGCTCCAATCCTTGATCGGCAAGGTAAATTTTATCAGAAGATTTATATCAAATTTATCTGGAAGGATTCGTGCGTTCAGTCCTCTTCTTAAATTGAAAGCCGATCAAGAGTTTGTTTGGGGAGAAGAACAGCAGTTGGCTCTGGATGAAATCAAAAAGTATCTAGTAAATCCTCCAGTTTTAGTTCCACCTCAACAAGGGAAGCCCTTCAAATTATATTTATCTACCGATGGATCGGTTATCGGTTCAGCTTTAGTTCAAGAATTTGAAGGGAAAGAGAGAGTAATTTATTATTTGAGTAGGAGGTTGATTGATGCTGAAACCAGGTATTCGGCCATTGAGAAACTGTGCTTATGCTTATATTTTTCATGTATCAAGCTGAGACATTATCTGTTGTCGGCTGAATGTGCTGTTGTTTGCAAAGACGACGTGGTCCGATACATGCTATCTATGCCGATTATGAGTGGTAGGATCGGTAAATGGATTTTAGCGCTGTCGGAGTTCGATTTGCGTTACGAATCGGCTAAGGCAGTTAAAGGGCAGATCATGGCCGATTTTGTGACTCAGCATTGCGGTCTAGTGGAAACCTTGGAAATTGCACCCTGGACGCTCTTCTTTGATGGATCTACCTGTGATCGGGGGGCAGGAATCGGCATTGTATTGGTTTCTCCTAAGGGGAGGAAATATGAGTTTTCCTTGCCGATTGTTGCTACATCAACAAATAATCAGACTGAGTATCAAGCTCTGATCAAGGGATTGGAGTTGTTAAGAGAGGTTCGTGCTGATGCTGTTGAAATATTCGGGGATTCTATGTTGGTTATAAATCAATTGGCCGGAAGCTATGAATGCCGAAGTGAAGTCCTCATAACCTATTTCGAGAGAAGTATGCAACTGTTAAAGGAATTCAAGAACTTCCGATTGGAGCATGTTCCCCGATTGCATAATGAAGACGCTA
The DNA here is from genome assembly GCF_000003195.3 of Sorghum bicolor. Taxonomy (NCBI): domain Eukaryota; kingdom Viridiplantae; phylum Streptophyta; class Magnoliopsida; order Poales; family Poaceae; genus Sorghum; species Sorghum bicolor. The sequence continues at coordinate 182,474 of NC_012876.2, forward strand.
ATCGGTTAGCCTAGCATGCCTCAGGATGTCAGCCAATGATTAATGCGACATCGGCAGTCAGTGCCGGTGATTGGAGGAAAGAAATTATCGACTATCTAGAAGATCCATCCAAAAAAGTTGAAAGACGGATTCGATTTCAAGCGACCAAGTATGTGCTCCTTGAAAATGAATTGTATTATCGAACTATCGACGGAATTCTTCTCCGATGCTTGGGTGATGATGAAGCCAGAAGTTTGATGGGGGAAATCCATGAAGGAGTGTGTGGAGCGCATCAGTCAGCTTTTAAGATGAAGTGGATGATTCGAAGGAATGGATATTTTTGGCCAACCATACTTGAAGATTGTTTTAAATATTTCAAGGGATGCCAAGGTTGTCAAAAGTTCGGTAATATCCAGAGAGCACCCGCATCGGCTATGAATCCTATAATAAAACCTTGGCCGTTCCGGGGGTGGGCCATCGATCTGATCGGCCAGATTTATCCACCATCTAGCAAAGGGCATAAGTTCATTCTAGTTGCCACTGAATATTTCACTAAGTGGGTCGAAGCTGTTCCTTTGAAGAAGGTCACATCGGCCAATATGATTGATTTTGTGAAGGAGCATATTATTTACCGATTTGGGATTCCCCAAACGATTACTACCGATCAGGGCACCATGTTCACGTCGGGGGAGTTCGATGAATTCGCAATCGGTATGGGAATTAAAGTGTTGAATTCTTCTCCTTACTATGCTCAAGCCAACGGGCAGGCCGAAGCGTCTAACAAAGGAATTATCAAGCTTATTAAACGAAAGATCAAAGAAAATCCTAGGCGGTGGCATACATTGTTGAATGAAGCACTGTGGTCTTATCGGATGGCTTGTCATGGATCAACCAAGGTGTCACCCTATCAATTGGTGTATGGACATGATGCAGTATTGCCTTGGGAGATTAAGGCTGGATCTAGGCGATTATCTTTTCAAGATCAATTGGCTGCCGATGATTATGCCACTTTGATGACCGATGAGTTAGATGATTTAGCAGGGCATCGGTTAAAGGCTTTAATGAGTATAGAAGAAAATAAGAAGAGAGTTGCTAGATGGTATGATAAAAGAGTAAAGGCTAAGGAATTTGCCGATGGGGATTTGGTATGGAAGTTGATTTTGCCAGTCGGGACTAAAACTTCGAAGTTTGGGAAGTGGTCTCCTAATTGGGAAGGTCCTTATCGGATAAGACACTCAGCTCCTGGTAATGCCTATATTCTAGAAACTCTCGAAGGAGTTGAATTTCCCAGAGCATTAAATGGCAAATATTTAAAGAAGTACTACCCCAGCATATGGGTCGACGCATAAAGGTTTAAGTGCCGATAACACTCCTATCGGCTGGATTTAAATGTTCGGGGGCAGACTTAATGTTTCAAAAGATGCCGATAACAGTCTTATCGGCTAGACTAAAAGCTAAAAGCGGAGAAACAAAGGTGTGTTGCCGATGGAAGCTTCAGATGTTCAGCAGCGCTTGGATTGCTGATATGGCGCGCAGCCGAATCTGATTGGCTGTCTCTATCTCTTTGATATCATCATCAGCAGAACCTTCTATCGGCTTCAGCTTCCTCTTCAGCTGCAGCGCTTTGCGACCATGGACGTTTCGTTCTTGTTCAAGGTGTTTGATGGTCTCCGGCAGTTGACTTTCTTCTTGCTGGGCTTGGGACAGAGCGTCCTCTACTTGCTTGAGTTCGGCCAGTAGAGCTTCTCTTTTTGCCGATAGATCAGACACTTTCTGCTTCAGTGCATCACCTGAGGACTTTAAGGTGCCGATGTTCTTATGTTTCTCATCGGCTAAGAGTTTTTCTTTCATCATCTCCTCAGAAAGCTGGATTTGAGCGGCTCTATCGGCAAGGCGTCGAGCAGCTCTCTGGTACTGTAGCTGGCGGCTTTCTAGATGTGCAGCATGGAAGAGTGTTTCTTCAGTATCGGCAGGAATTTGGCCTCTAAGGGTCTTGAACAGGGCTTTGGCTGGGTCAGAATCGTTGACCAGTTGAGTTGTGTCTTGATGAAGTATGGCCGATAGCTCTTCCAGCTTAGCTCTGGTTTCTGCCGATACAGTTCCAACTGCCCGAGAGGAGCTTGCTTCCTCGCCTTCTTCTTCGAAGATATCAGTGGCGAAGGAGAATAAGCTGTTGGGAGAATCTTGTTCCTGAAAATGAAGATGAAATAAGTCAGTTTTATGGTCAAAACTTCGGCAGACGATACTGGTGGAAAAGTGGATGACTTACTTGCTTCAAGGCGATTTCTTGCCTTTGACTCAGAGATGCCGATGGAACTACAGGTTGATCGGCAAATGTTGCCGATGGAACGATATCGTCTGAAAGAAGACAGGAAGGATTATGAGACTAAATGAGAATAAGTTTATCGGTAGAAGTATTGTTGAGATATGTTACCCGAAGGAGAAACAACAGTTGCCTGAATCGAGGAAACCGCCGATGGTATAACTGGACCTGCCGGGCCAGTTGTTTGTTCACCTACGTCAGCTGATATACCTTCCGTTTGAGGTTCTTCCTGCTGGGGTTCTTCCATCTGTGGTGCTTCCTGTGTTGGTTGTGGAGATGGTGCTTGCTGTGCCTGGACTTCTGGAGAAGAAGGGGAAGATTCCACCGGGATTGGAAACACCGGAGGAGGAGGAGGAGTTGCCACTTTCTGGCGCTTTGTTCCAGCCTTAGCACCTTGGATGCCCTTCCTCTTTGGCTGGCTAGACTGGGGGGCATCGGCACCTTGGCGTTTGGCTTTTGCCGATGCACCAGTTTGCTGCAACAACAAAAAGGAGTTTATGAGCACAGATAGCCGATACAAAGATAGTCAGCATAAATGCAAAAGGGTTTTAACAGATTGCCTTGAAAGCTTGCGCCAGAGTGGAAGCAGTTACCGTTGGTAGTGTCTGAGTTTTCCTGGTGGTAACTTTCTTGAGGCGCGCACCCCGGTGCACGATGGAAGCCAGAGTGGGAGCATTATGGCCGATTGAGGAAATCGGGCCTGATGGGAATAAGTCGATCGGCTTGCCACTCCTGCTAACCGATGGGGGGGTGTTGTCAATCTGCAAAAGGAATACAGAGGTAAGTTACCGATGGGAATGGTATTGGAAAATGAGACATCGGTTTAAAATACTTACAGTGTCATCGGGGACTTCGTATTTGGGGTCGATCATGCCGCGGTACGAGGGGGCCGATCTGCAGAATAGATTCTCTTTCCATTCTGCCCACCATAGCTTGTATGCTTGAGTGATAAAGGCGGCTGGAACCCATTCTGACAGATCTACATCTGTATCGGCATTTGGTGGTAGCTGGGCTACTCGAGTCCACTCGAGGAGGTTGGCGATGGGTTCTCTGGGCTTTATTACATCGGCATAAGGAAGTGCAATCGGCAATTGGCCGAAAGCTAGCTGGCGAGCTAATGCCGATGGATTATAAAACTCATAGGTTTGGGGAGAGGTTTTCGTGCTACCGAAGAAATTCACTGGTATGGCTCTGGGAGTCACAATTGCCATCATCACCTCATTGTCCCTGTCGAGAGCTTCATCAAATGGATTGAAGGTCAGAGGGAGCATGCTGTCTGGATCGTCATAAGCCAGCCATGGTCGTTCATCTCTGGCCAAACCCTCATACAGAGTCTCGAAGAATCGGCCGATCTGATCCGGATTGTTCCCTGAACCGGGTAAGACTATAACGGCTTCACCAAAGTTCAAGGGGGCACGCGTTGCCGATTCCTCTTCACCCAACACATGATTCTCGGCTATATCTCTTGGGAAGTGCTGAGAGAATAAGTTGAAATCAAGGCGCTTATGTAGATGCAGATTGAGCCACATATTAATAAACCACCAGGGGCCTCCCAAGTTGCCGATGGATTGGCCAAGCAGGAGTTTCTGGGCTACCTGATGAAGAAGGTGGTAAACAGCGCCGAGCAAATATCGGCCGAGAGGAAATTGGCCGCCGCTAGCCAGTCTTTCTGCTGCCGATAGATAGACAGAAGTCGGTCCTGCCGATCGACCACAGAATACAAACTTGTCCAGCCACATGTTCAGAAAGGTGGTTTGCTCCTTTATGGTGACAGGCCTTCTCCCGCGGTACTTCTGGATGTACCCTGACCAGCCGCCGATAGCGCGAGTCTCCACTTTGGCACTGGGGGCAGTATCAAAAAAGTGGGTGCTATCGGCAGAAGATATATCTAGCCCAGTAAGCATGGCTACATCGGCAAGGGTAGGAGAAGCAGGGCCGTGGCCAAAAACAAAAGCATTGAGAGTGTCTGACCAAAAGTAGGGTGCAGCTATCAGCAATGACTCGTTCCTGTGCATATCGGCAATGGATAGCCTAATGCATTGAGCTAGCTTCCTCTAACCCCATTGAACTTCATAAGAATTGCTGACCCTCAAGAACCAATCTTTCCACCCTACAGTAGGGCTGGGCCAAGAGCGAAAGGTGTCTTTCCACAGATCTAAAGAAAAGTTTTCAGCTCTAAAGGGAATCCTGTTGGTTTCTGCATTGATAAGGTCGGTTGGATCTGGATCCCCTAGAGGGCCGAGGCACTGAAGGTGTGGTTGATCGGTAGGGATGACAATTTTGTTGGACAACTCCTAGTATTTTGAGGAATAAAAATACAAAGGAAAAGGAAAAGGAAAATATTCGGTAAGATGAATCGCAGATGAACAGGAATGCGAGAAAAAGGTACAGCAGATAAGATGGAAGTCTGACCTCAGGGACGACGAAGCCAATGGCCATCTTGTCGTGAGGACGTTGGAGGGCACCGGAGTTGATGAAGAGGAGTGCTTGTCGGAGATCTTGAGGGTTGTAGATGGCGCCGCCGCTGGAAAAGCAAAGTTGGATAGTAGAATGGTGTAATGGGGGAGGAGTACCCAAGAAGGAACTATTTATAGGACAAGATGGGCAAGGGCAAATCCGACTTATCTCTTTGCCGCATCCGAGAAGCCCGAGGGTACTCAGGTGGATATGGTAACTGTTCGCACGGTAATCCAGGGATTGTGCAGGCGATTTGACAGGAAGCGGTCATTATCTAAAGATATTTTACTGTGAGCGATCTCCTGGTCGGTCCATCGGCGATATTCTATAACGATCATCTTGCCGATGGGCGGATAGACGGGGGGTAACCGTTTTTTGCGAATATCCTGGTCAGAGCATCGGCAGATCTTTGTAACGGAATTGTTGCCGATGTACGACCAAGAAAGATGCCCGTTTAGGAAGTTGGGGATTTCGAGGAATCTGCAGAGGATTAGGATCAGAGTTGTTCAGATTGGGGTTGTCGGTTACCAGATTAGGAGCATTAATTGCGGAGAAGGCATCATTACTGCGGAGAATTTCGGAGCATTAATAGTTTTATACTCCGAAACTGGGGGGCATGTGTGTTGACACCATTTTTGGGCACGTGTCCAGGATGGCAGGATAGGGTGGCAGTACGATGCAGGTTGCTGATGAGGATGGTTGCCGATGAAGGAGAGGTTGAATGTGACTAAGTCCACAGGCAGTAATATGGTGCCGATGACTGGGTAAAAAGGTCTGCCGATGACTATGGCAAGGGGATTGCCGATGACGCGAAGGAGGAGTCCGGAAGCTGCCAGTTGTCATGTGGAGGAGTTCTTGGTTTGTCACGAAGGATAGTTTTATTATTTCCTTAGTTATTTGCATCATTTTGTATATGGATTCCGTGTAATTTGGAGTTCGAATTCTAATCGTGTCTGGTTGTAGCTCTTTGAGCAGGGTATAAATATAAACCCTAGGACCTTGTAATCAGGATATCAAGAAATCAATCAAATACACGTTTTTACTCATATTCCAGTATCTACTTTTCGACGACTTCGTCATATTTTTTTTTCTTTTATTACGAGTTCTTAGGAATTCGTCGACTTAAGCTCGGCGTGTTCTCGAGTTCCGCGTGAGTACCTCTTAGCCGTGACATCCGGGCGCATCGCTGTTGTCAGGACTAAAGTATTCAAGTTATCACCTTTGCCGATAGTAAGGTCAAATCGGCTGGCACGCCTTAACGTTTGAATCGGGTATTAGCCCTTTGTGTTTGCAGATCAGTTTTTGCATCAACACCACCACTTCTATTTATAGCCCCAAGGGCTAAACTAGCCGTTGCCCCTTCACTGGGCAAAACACGTGGGCACCGGACTCACTATAGGTAGCACCGGACGCTGGAACAGTGCGTCCTGTGCTCCAAAAACAGCCACGTGTCACTAGCCGTTTGAACTTGACCGTTGCCGCCAACGGCTAGCACACGCACGCGCGTCTGGAACAGTAGCACCGGACGCTCTGCTGCTTCACACCGGACGCGCCCTGTGCGCACCGGACTCACACGCAGAGAGCAACACAAACTTGCAGCAGCACCGGACTCTCAGCGTCCTGTGACACCGGACTGTCCTGTGAGCACCGGACTCTCAGCGTCCTGTGCCACCGGACTGTCCTGTGCGCACCGGACTCTCAGCGTCCTGTGCCTGCAGTTCACCTTGTTAGGTTGCTAACTTCTAGCTCCGAACTCCAAATTCGATGATCTTGGATATTTTGGAAAGCTTACTTAGAGTACTATCCAATATATATGAATACTCAATCCAAATCAAAATGGATCAAAGCAGTATTCCAATCTAAAAGCCATCCTAATGTCCGGAGAACACCGAAAGACTTCTCTCTCTTCTCCAAGTTGAACAAAATCAACTTCAACACCTTCTCCTTTGCAAATGTGCCAACACCACCAAGTGTACACCACCATGTGTAAGTGTGTTAGCATTTTCACAAATATTTTCCCAAAGGAGTTAGCCTCTCAACTTGCCACGCCACTCGATCCTAACACATATGCAAAGTTAGATCGCTCAAGTGGCACTAGATGACCGATATGCAAACAAGTTTGCCCCTCTTGATAGTACGGCCATCTATCCTAAATCCGGTCATAAACTTCTCTACACACCTATGACCAGTGAAATGGAAAAGCCCTAGGTTATACCTTTGCCTTGCGCTTTCCATTCCATCTCCTCCAATGTTGATGCAACACATGCACCAACCAATCACCAAATGATATGATCCACTTCATATCATCACGCGACCGTATTGGTTCATTGATCTTGACCTCACTTGCTCTTCACCGTTGCCTCGGTCCATCGGCGCCAAGTCTTGCTCAAGCTTCACCGTCACACGCGGTCCCTCGCTTCAAAGCCTCCGACTTGCCCTTCACTCTTGCAACCGGTCCATCAAGCCAAGCCTCATCTTGATCTTCTCCACCTTGGTCACATGACTCCATGTCATGTCTCATATGCAATGAGCTCCTCCATCATCACATCATCACCTGTGGACTAATCTCCTGTGTATCTCACATAAACACTATTAGTCCACCTAAGTTGTCACTCAATTACCAAAACCAAACAAGGACCTTTCAATCTCCCCCTTTTTGGTAATTGATGACAACTCTACAAAGATATGGAAATTAAGCCTTTTCAAGCTAGCACTTTACACATGTGTAAATTGCTAACTTGATTTGGATTTTATGCTACTTATCCAACATTTAAGCTCTATGTTAAGATTTGGATAAGCACCATAAAACCCAACTAAGTGCTAAGGTGTATAGAATAAACCTTTGTAGCTCGATACCAAATCGATATCATTTGAAGTATTCAATGTACACCATCCTTAGCACCATGTGTAGCTAAACAAAAACACTAGAAACCCCGTGAGATCAACATTAAAAGCAAGGGTCTAGTCTTTACTTGAAGAACACAAGTCTAGCTACCAACCTATGCATGCTAGTTATCATATCATCAATCAAGTTCTATAACTAGCATACACCACACAAGCATGCATATTGAATTTAAAACTTATGCAATGCAAGCAAGCACATGAATATGCACATATCAAATGCAAACAATCAATGTTCATGAGCTTGCTCCCCCTCCTTGTGTGCTTCTCTTTTGTCCAAGAATTTTGATCCATCATCTTTTCTTTTAATGTTGCTCCCTTGTCCATGTCCATCTTTGATCTCTCCCCCTTGAGACATATCTTTTGTTGTCCAACTTATCTCCCCTTGAGACATATCTTTTGTTGTCCAACTTATCTCATGATCATATCTTTGTTCCAACTTCTCCCCCTTTGTCATCAATTTCCATAAAGGTATGTGATACCAATTAAATCACTTGATACCATTTGTGAAAGAGTGAATCTCATTGTGACAAAGGATTGCATTGGGATAGGTGGTTGAGGCTTGAATCTTGCATTTTTGATGGACATCACCATGTGTTGGAATGACATTACTTGAATTGCTCTTAAGATATTGGTGGGGCACTCCCCCTATGTCATAACATGGGTCATTCACTTGTCAATCTTGTTGGTGAGGGAACTTTCTTTGCTTGATGATCACTTAAAGTTGAGGATCACTTGTGGAACCACCTTCTTGTATGATAGATACCATATGTATAAATGTGATATCATTTGAAGTGTCTTGTCCGATACCATATGGAATTCTTCTACCAATTAAGGTCTTCTAATATGGAACCACTTGTTTGCTATCTTGAACATTTGCTATTACCATCATGAGTACCATTCGTAGGATATCAATTGAAGAAACATTTGAGTCTAGATATCCATTTTCATTGCTATCTTGTTCTTGTACTCTTATCATCATGAGCTTCTAATTGTTGACTTGAACTATGTTGATTTGCCTAAGTTTCCAAGTCCGGTTTGAACCAATGACAAGCTTTTTCACACCTCACATTAAGGGTTATCTTGCCAATGTTGCACTTGTCACTTGTCAACAATCCAAAATAGATCAAGTACTTGGGTTCACTAGCTCATGAATAAACTCATATACATACCACTAGATCAACTAATCATTCAAGCAATAGTGGTAGGTTATGAATTTAAAACTTTTCATTTGTCATGCATGATCCTATTAAGCATGTACTATATGCACTAACCGCATACTAGTAAGGGATGAAATGATCATGCACATTACAATGATACCTTTGCTATCTTGGAGTAGAGGATAGTCAATAAAATTCCAATTTTACTCCAAATAGCGATGTGAAGTCCAATTGATAAGCTTGGTGAAGACCAATTATGAATGTCAATTGATAGATCAAATCTTCACCCATATGAAATAAAAACTACTTTATGATCAAGTGCACTATCTTTTGTTGTGGTTGGCTTGCTTCATCTTTTCTTGATCATTGCTTGCATGAGAAAACTATTAATAATATCACTTGAACATCATGACTAGCTCTCTTTTGGGTTGTTGCTTGCTTTCTTGATCAATCCTTTTGATTGCTTCAACTAAGCATCTCAAATGTCCTTTAGATCACCACTTCCATGTTAGCCTTCCAAGCACCACACTTGGTTTACCCACTCCTCGGGCGGCATGCCCCTCACATAGGGAGAAGTGACCTCTCTCCAAAGAACTATTCTTGATACTCACTTGAATTACTTTGATTGATTGATTCAAGTGATGGACTTAACATGATGAGTAACCATGAAACCTTCTTTAAGTCTTTTTCTTTCTACTTGTTTAAGTCCTTTTCTTTCTACCATATGATTTTCAATAGTTACTGGAACTTAAACTTTATCTTCATCTTGAGTTTGATTTTGATCTTCAATTTGAGTACCAAATGTGTACACCAAGTACATTTCACAATCAAATGACCTTGTACTCATTACTTGTCATGCTTCAAGATCAATTCAAAACCAAACTTAGGTGCCTCAAACACTTGTAAACATGTTTCCAACTTGAGGACCTTTCAATTGAAGTGACTCTAGATCAATCCAATAATTGTCACTTTTCTGGCAGATTCTGTACCTTTCAAAGAGTAACTCATATCTCACAATGTACAGATCCAAATATTATGAAATTTGGTGGAGATGTGCTTTACTGAGTCATCTAGCATTTGTAAAAATTTGATCTTCATTTGACTTCTAGATTGCTACCAGATTTCAATTCTTCCACCACTGCTGCATGCTGAAAACTGCTGCACTATAGCTGATAAGATCCACTCCAAAACCGAAGTATCCCTTATCCAATTCTCATGAAATTTCTACAGCGTCTTCTATGATAATTGTACAGCATGCATTCCAAATTTCAAGCCATTCCAATAAGATTTGATCACTCAGACTCAGACTTGATCTTAGCTAGCTCAGGTTTTCAATATTTGGCAGATTTCAAGTAATTGAGCTATACTTGTTCAAATTGAACCAAACTTGAAATCAACTTGATCGAATGCATTCACAAGACATATATCAATTCAATCCACTTACTGAAAGTCATCTTATGAACTTATCCAACTCAAATCAATCCAAACTTGGTTACAAAGCATTTAATCCATTCAACCATCTTATAGCAAGCAACATTGCATATATATCCAATTCAATCAACTCATATGCACCCAAATGAATGTGATCAACAGAGATATACCTTGGTCAGCTCATGATCATCTAATTTGCAAGCTTCAACTCATGTAATTGCAAGCCATCAAATAATCCAATAAATCACAACAACTTGAATATTTGCACTTGTATGTTGTAGCACTTGGACTTCACTATCTTGTCATGACATTGGGTTTGGATGTGCACTAGGCTTCAATACTTGACTCAATCATATGATGAACAATTATAGGAATAATTGAATCAAGCCTCCAATGCCGATGGTACCTATAAACAATCATCCACTTTTTGATGGTACCCAAACTAGTTTGGGTCCTCTCAAGTTAGGTGCAACATACTTAGGCATAGCCTTAGTATGAGTAGCGGGATGTTTTGCAATAGCAACCATAGAGGTACCATTACCATCCTTTCTAAGCATAGTAAAATCATCAATTGAAATAGGCTTAGAATTATTACCTAGGGGACATGAATAAGCCATGTGTCCCCTTTCCCGGCATAAGTAGCAACTTCTTTTGGATTGAGCCTTTTCTTCCTTGCTCAAGTGTTGCTTCTCATTGCCTTGCATCTTGAGAGTTGCTTGAGCCTTCTTCTCAAGCTTGGTAGGACACTTCGAGGTAAAGTGTCCATCATTCTTGCACTCAAAGCATTTGATGTGGGAGAGGTCTTTTGATGACCTTGATTGTCTACCTCCCCTTCTTGTCTTCTTCTTCATAATCCCCATGTCACCACCATCTACATGGTAGATCTTGACTTGAGCTTGGAGCTTCTTTTCTTGCTCAACTTGTGGCTTTTGTTGAGGCTTCGCTTGATGCTTCACCAATTGCTTGGTTGGGCACATTGAGGTGAGATGACCCCAAGTGCGACACTTGAAGCACTTAACATGCTTTAGCCTCTCTTCTTCTTTCATCTTCTTGAGCTTCTCTTTGTTTGGGCAACCATTTGCAAGATGATCCACTTCATGACACCGATAGCACATGAAATGAGAAAGCTTTTCTCTCTCTTGCTTTCTTTTGCCCTTTGTCATCTTCTTCTTGAAGCCAAGGCCACATTTGTCACCATAGTTTCTTTGAGTCTTCAATATATGCTCAAAGGTGACTTTTGAGTAGTAGCACCTCTCTAACTTGTTGCTCAAATTCTTCACTTCACTTTTGAGCTCATTGTTCTCCTTCAAAAGGTTAGTCTCACAAGACATAGAAGTAGAACAAGCATCTATATGTGAAGAACATGGCATAGATAATAAATCATCACAAGAGGTGGATACATGCTTCTTGCCTACATCACAAGGGTTAGTAATATCACATGATTGATCATTTGACCCAAATGATGAGCTCTCACTAGTTTTAATTTCTTTATTGGAAAGCTTTTTAGTGAGAAAAGCATGATCTTTTACCAAGTTATCATGAGTAACACAAAGTTCCTCATGAACCAATTTTAGCTCCTTGTCGAGGGTATCAGTAAGGGGTACCCTCAGCGATGCGCATTACGAGATTGCCCGTACGCGGGTCAAGACCCTCAATTCGACGCTCTGGTCTTACGTGTGCGCTGCCATCGACAGCCGCAACCTCGAAGACGGAAATAGCGTCGAGCGAATCGATCAGGCGTCGAGCGTTGGTTACCGTCGAATACGGAACAGGCTCATGCGAACCGGAGGGCGTCGAGCGCGAGGACGCCACCCGCCGCCTGACACACGCACGCGGGCCGGAGCATTAAGTGTGCCCGATGCTTCCCCACCTAACGCACAGGTCACGAGAGGCGTGATAGGGAACAGGCTTCCGTCCCATCAATCTTTTTGCAGCTTTCCTACCGAACGACCCGGGGTGTGTCGGGACACAGGAAACCAGGATGGAGCGTCTAATCGGGACACCCTCGAGACACCCAAGGTCAGCGCTCCAGTACGTGGCGTCCGACCCTCGACCGAACAGGGTTCCTTCCCAGGGACAAGTTGGGCGTCGACTGACAACACTACAGCTACCCCGCCGGATTCGCTGCCATATCGTACAAGCATGCGACCCCAGAACCAGTGCAAGGCGGCGCGCAGGGCAGAACGCAGCAGCACGCGCAATCATCACCGGGCTATCAAGATGGGACGGCTCGAGGCCATGCTGTACAGAAACCTCGAGTAGGTCGGCGCTCCATGCGGCTATCGACCCCTACTCTAACCTCTACACATGTACCATGTGTCTCTCCTTGGAGCTATAAAAGGAGAGACTCAGGAATAGAAGAGGGGGACGACACTAGGACACAAGGCCACGCTGATACGTAGTAGAGCTTCACACTTCATACCACGCTTGTATTCACCCCTGTACAAGCACTTAGGTGCAAGATAATACAAACTCCCTCCCCCCGCTGGACGTAGGGCCTTCTCTTGCCCGAACCAGGATAAATCTCTGTGTTTTCTTGCATCACCATCCAGAAAAGGGAGCACGCATACAAATTTACTCGTTGGTGTGACCCCCCGGGGGGAAAACACCGACAGTTGGCGCGCCAGGTAGGGGTCCTGCGTGTTTTTCATCGATTTCCCACTCCTTTCCGGATGGCTACTCTCGCCTCGCCATTTCCGTGCTCCACGGTGATTTGGTTTGGGAGTCTCGAGTTCATGTCTACGGGCTCCAGCTACGACATGATCTTGCTCTCAGTCAAAGGACCAGGAGGAGCCCGCATTACGCCAGCACGGTTGAAGGCCCCGAGACGCCCTCACCACCACGCCTCCCCGCCTAAGAAGAGGCACGGACAGCGCCACCGCGGCCCCTCTGCTTCAGCACGACCAACAACTCATGCGAGGCAGGACGTGGGCCACAAGTCGGCAGCACCGTATAACGGAGCAACAATCACGACGACTCAGCACCGCGCGACGACGGGAGGGGACGCGTCTTGCGCGCTTTCCCCCACCGCAGCTAGGCTACTCCCACGCGGGTTGTTCTCTCCAAGAGCGGCACTGCCGTTCGGGTTGGACAACGCCGCGGCATCGCTCGCCAGGGCGATATGCCCAAACGCCCAAACATACGTAGAAAGACCAATGGTCTTTCCACGTGGCTTTGAAGCACGGCGGTCGGCGCCTGAGCTGCCGGACCTTTCCCGAGTACGAGGCCTCCGTCGTCTAGGCCCCGGACGATATTCGATCACCTCCCTCAGGCAACGATTGCTGGAGGAAGGACGTGGGTGTTTCTACGCCGCCGAACCGGACTCCGACTCCGAGACAGACAGCTATGACCCTACGAGGGAATGCTATCACATCGACGGGGCGGCAGAAACCACTGACGAGACACGGGATGCTGCTGCGGGTGGTCGAGCCCCCGCGGCACGAGAAGACCCCAGGACGCCTGGGAACGACGGACAGCTCGACCCTCTTCCTCAGGAAGACAGAACCGCGCAGCTCGCGCAGCTGCGGGAGCTCAAAATGAAGCTCGACGAAGACCGCGAGCGCCTCGTCCTGCTCGAGCAAATCCTCGAGCAAGACCTACCCTACCCACCGGGCGGAAGTGTCCGCAGACGCGCTCGAGAGGTACATCGACAGATCGTCGGCGACTCAGAGCTAGAACAACCTGTCAGCCGTTTCCCTCGAGCAGGCCAGAATGTAGTGGCAGCGACGATGCTGCTGCGTAACATGCCAGAGCCGTCAAATTCCCAGGCCCGACGCATTCGAGATGAGGTACAGACGTTGCTCCAGGTGGCGGCAGTTCAACAAGCCGAAAGTTCGGCGTCTCGACGACGAGGAGCCGCCACAGAGAAGCGCGACGAACAGCCTATAAACGAAGAGGAGGTGTCAGTCCACCAACAACCTCCCCCTCGAGGTAGAAAGACCGCTCTCATCCTCCCCGTCGACAATCAACGTCGACACGACGCGCGGCACGACATCAAAGAAAATCGACGCCGTCGGCACGGAGACGCGGAAGAGCGCGGTTATAGCGCGCATCGCGGCGGGAGATACGACAGCGACGAGGACCGGGTGGCCCCCGAGCCACCAGGCCCACGGGTGTTCAGCAGGGCGATCCGCAGCACGCCCCTGCCCAACCCGTTTCGACCCCCGACCAGCATCGCGAAGTACAATGGAGAGACCAAGCCAGAGTTGTGGCTGGCCGACTTCAGGCTGGCCTGTCAGCTAGGAGGCGCTCGAGGTGATGATCGAGCCATCATCAGACAGCTACCCCTTTTTCTCTCTGACACCGCCCGTCGATGGCTCGAGGAACTCCCTGCCAATCAGATCCACAACTGGGTTGATCTGGTCAGAGTATTCGAGGGTAACTTCAAAGGGACCTACATACGACCAGGGAACTCGTGGGACCTCAGCAAATGCAAGCAGAAGTCAGGAGAAACACTTCGGGAGTATGCTCGACGCTTCTCGAAGCAGCGCACTGAGTTGCCGCACATCCCTGACCACGACGTCATCTTGGCGTTTGTCTCGGGCACCACCAGTCGAGACTTGGTGCGGGAATTAGGTCGCAATCGGCCTCAGACCGTCGACGAGCTGATGGACGTAGTAGCTAACTACGCGGCGGGGGAAGAGGCAGTCGGCGCCTTCTTCAGCTCAGAAGGAAGAAAAGGCAAGCAGCCCGTCGGTGAAGATGGGACTTCAAGTCGAGGCCTCAAGAAAAATAAAAAGAAGCAGAAAGTGCGACAGTTCCACCGGGAAGATTCCGATGACAAACTCGTCGCCGCCATGGATCGAAAGAAGCCGCGAGGGCCCCCGGATGGAGGCATCTTCGACAAGATGTTGGAGGAGCCGTGCCCTTACCATAAGGGGGGCGCCAACCACAAACTCAAGGACTGTCGTATGCTGAGAAAGCATTTCGACGGTCAGAGGTTCGAAAAAGATACGCGTGATGACTCCAAGAAAGAGAAGGCTGGCGGCAAGGAGGACAACAAAGATGACGACGGCTTCCCCGCCGTCCACGACTGCTACATGATCTACGGCGGGCCCTCGACTCAGTTGACCACAAGGCAGCGCAAAAGGGAGCGTCGCGAAGTCTTTGCAGCAAGAATGGCGGTGCCCCAATACCTTAGCTGGTCAAGCACTCCTATCACTTTCGACCGAGAAGACCACCCTGACAAGGTAATCGCCCCAGGCGTCTACCCGCTCGTCGTCGACCCCGTCATCGTCAACACCCGACTCTCGAAAGTGCTGATGGATGGTGGCAGCAGTCTCAACATCATCTACCTCGAGACCCTCGATCTCCTCGGCATCGATAGGGGACGCCTCCAGCCAAGCGCCGGCGGTTTCCATGGCGTCGTGCCAGGGAAAAAGGCGTTGCCTGTAGGTCGAGTCGACCTACCGGTCTGCTTCGGCACGGCGGCTAACTTCAGGAAGGAGACCCTCACCTTTGAGGTGGTTGGGTTCCGAGGCACGTACCACGCCATCATCGGGCGCCCAGGCTACGCCAAGTTCATGGCTATACCTAACTACACGTACTTGAAGCTGAAGATGCCTGGTCCCAAAGGCGTCATCACTGTCAGTTCCTCCTTCGAGCACGCATACGAGTGCGACGTCGAGTGCGTCGAGTACGGGGAGGCGGTCGAGAGCTCCACCGAGCTCGTTGCGAAGCTCGAGGCCATGGCCGCTGAGGCTCCTGAGCCTAAGCGTCATGCGGGCAGCTTCGAGGCGGCGGAAGGAACCAAGAAGGTCCCGCTCGACCCCAACAACTCCGACGGCAAAGTGCTGACGATCAGCACCGACCTCGACCCCAAATAGGAAGCCGTGCTCGTCGACTTTCTCCGTGCAAATGCCGATATGTTTGCATGGAGTCCCTCGGACATGCCAGGCATACCGAGGGAAGTCGCCGAGCACTCCTTGGAGATTCGAGCCGGTTCCAAGCCAGTAAAGCAGCGGTTGCGCCGATTCGACGAGGAGAAGCGCAAGATCATTGGCGAGGAAGTCCACAAGCTTTTGACGGCCGGATTCATCAAGGAGGTTCATCATCCTGACTGGTTAGCAAACCCTGTATTAGTTAAGAAAAAGAATGGGAAAATGAGGATGTGTGTCGATTATACCAGTTTGAATAAAGCATGTCCAAAAGTTCCCTTTCCATTGCCACGCATTGATCAGATTGCCGATTCTACCGCGGGATGTGAAACCCTCTCTTTCCTTGATGCTTATTCTGGTTACCATCAAATAAAAATGAAGGAGTCCGACCAGCTCGCGACTTCTTTCATCACGCCTTTTGGGATGTATTGTTACGTGACCATGCCATTTGGGCTTCGAAACGCGGGAGCCACGTATCAACGTTGCATGCTCCACGTATTTGGCGAACATGTAGGGTCGACGGTCGAGGCTTACATCGACGACATTGTCGTCAAGTCAAAGCGACGAGGAGACCTGATCCAGGACCTCGAGGTTGCCTTCAGCTGCCTACGCAGCAGCCAGATCAAGCTCAATCCCGAGAAGTGCGTTTTCGGCGTGCCTCGAGGCATGCTCCTGGGATATATCATTTCGCAGCGCGGTATCGAGGCCAACCCCGAGAAAGTCTCGGCCATCACGAAAATGGGGCCAATCCAAGACATCAAAGGTGTGCAGAGAGTCACGGGGTGCCTGGCGGCTCTGAGCCGTTTCATCTCGAGACTAGGAGAAAAAGCACTACCGTTATATCGACTCCTGAAGAAGGTCGAGCGCTTTTCCTGGACCCCCGAGGCCGAGGAAGCGCTCGAAAAGCTGAAAAAGACGCTGACCTCGGCACCAGTCCTGGTTCCACCTCAACCTGCGGAGCCGCTGCTCCTCTACGTTGCGTCGACGACCCAGGTCGTCAGTGCGGCGGTGGTGGTCGAAAGATAAGAGGAGGGTCATGCGCTGCCGGTCCAAAGGCCAGTCTATTTCGTCAGCAAGGTGCTTTCGGAGACCAAGGCGCGTTACCCCCAAATCCAGAAGCTGATCTATGCCGTAATCCTTGCCCGCCGCAAACTGCAGCATTACTTCCTTGGTCATCCTATCACGGTGGTCTCTTCTTTCCCCTTGGGCGAGATAATCCAGAGCAAGGAGGCCACGGGAAGAATAGCTAAGTGGTCGGTCAAGCTCATGAGCGAGACTCTCACTTACGCGCCTCGAAAGGCCATCAAATCGCAAGCCCTGGTAGACTTCGTCGCGGAATGGACAGACTCCCAGCTTCCCCCGACTCAGGTCCAGGCGGAGCTGTGGACAATGTATTTCGACGGGTCACTCATGAAAACTGGGGCCGGGGCCGGCTTGCTGTTCATCTCACCCTTGGGCGTCCACATGAGGTATGTAATCAGGATTCATTTTGCCGCATCTAACAATGTCGCAGAGTATGAGGCCCTCGTCAACGGTCTCAAGATCGCTATCGAGTTAGGAGTCCGACGCCTCGACGTCCGAGGTGACTCCCAACTCGTCATCGACCAAGTAATGAAAACCTCGAGCTGCCACGACCCAAAAATGGAAGCATACTGCAAGGAGGTCCGTCGACTCGAAGACAGGTTCCACGGCCTCGAGCTTGTCCACGTCGCTCGACGCTACAACGAGGCAGCCGACGAACTCGCCAAGATCGCGTCTACCAGAGGCACAGTGCCGCCTGACGCATTCTCAAAGGATCTTCACGAGCCATCCGTCGACCTAGGCACGGGGGCTGGCGTCGACGCCACCACCGCCCAACCAACCAATGCTGTCGATACGCTCTTGATGGTGGAAGAGGTGATGGAGATAGAACGACGACCAGGTCGACCATTCGACTGGCGCACACCGTTCCTCGACTGCCTTATCCGCGGCGAGTTGCCAGAGGACAAGACAGAAGCTCGTCGTATCGCTCGACGGGCCAAATCATATGTGATCTATGGCGAAGACAACGAACTATATCGACGGAGCCCGACGGGGGTCTTACAACGCTGCATCACCGTAGAAGAAGGCCGAGGACTCCTCGATGACCTGCACTCGGGGGCTTGTGGCCACCACGCCGCTCCACGGACCCTTGTAGGGAACGCTTTTCGGCAAGGCTTCTACTGGCCAACGGCCGTGGCGGATGCCATCGAGCTCGTGCGCTCGTGTCATGGGTGCCAGTTCTACGCCAAGCAGACGCATCTTCCCGCCCACGCTCTTCAGATGATCCCCATCACCTGGCCGTTTGCGGTATGGGGGCTCGATTTAGTAGGACCTCTACAAAAGGCGAAAGGAGGGTACACCCATTTGCTGGTGGCCATCGACAAGTTCTCCAAATGGATCGAAGCTCGACCCATCACCAACATCCGCTCCGAGCAGGCCGTCCTCTTCTTCACCGACATCATCCATCGGTTTGGGATCCCCAATGTCATCATCACCGACAACGGCACCCAGTTCACCGGCAGAAAGTTCTTGGATTTCTGCGATGAGCATCACATCCGTGTGAACTGGTCCGCGGTAGCCCACCCTCGAACTAACGGCCAGGTTGAGCGTGCCAACGGCATGATTTTGCAAGGACTCAAGCCAAGGATCTACGATCGATTGAAGAAATTTGGCAAGAAATGGGTCGAGGAGCTTCCTTCAGTTATATGGAGCCTTAGGACAACCCCAAGCAGGGCCACAAAATATACCCCGTTCTTCATGGTCTACGGCTCTGAGGCTATCCTCCCCACAGACCTCGAGTATGGGTCGCCTCGACTCAAGGCTTACAACGAGCAATCGAACAAAGAAACTCAAGAAAACGCGGTCGACCAACTCGAGGAGGCTCGAGATATGGCCCTCCTCAACTCTGCCAGATATCAGCAGAAACTCCGACGCTACCACGACAAGCACGTGCGCAAGAGGGACCTCAACGTAGGCGACCTTGTCCTACGACGTCGGCAAAGCAATCAAGGACGCCACAAGCTGGCTCCACCTTGGGAAGGCCCGTATGTGGTGGCCGAGGTTCTTAAGCCAGGAACGTACAAACTGGCGGACGAAAAGGGGGCAATCTTCACCAACGCGTGGAACATCGAACAGCTACGTCGATTCTACCCCTAGAAGTCCTAAAACTTACGTTCCTGCATTTTGTACGAAGACTTTGTAAGTGAACGCATGAATAAATAAAGTCTTTCCCTCGAGCAGCTTCTTTCTGTACCAAAAATAGTTACGAGTCATAGTCTCGACGTCAAAAGGGGATGCCGACCATGACCCATCATAGTCCGCACCCCCTCGGGGGCTACCAGGGGGACGACCCCTCCCCAAGTGTCGAAAAAGCAAAGAAATTTTCTTTTCTTACTTAGTAAACCCTGCACGGTTCGAGTAGCTAAGACGCCTCGAGCCCCTCAAGGGCCGAGGGATAACGAGCCGGAGAACTCCCACGCCTCCGGGCTACGGAAACTCTACTCACTTCCTCATCTTTAAGGTAATCGAGGTCGTTTTTGACGAAAGATCAAGTAAGGGATACGAACGTAGGAACAAAGAGAAATAAAAGGACCTCGAGCGGAAAGACAAATAAGCATTTAACAGTCGCAAAAAGACACTGTATCGATTAAACAACAAAATTAATGAAGTATCATACAAGGGGCCTCAGGCGCCCTGAGCAGGCTCGCAGGCCTCAGTCCGCGGCATGATCCTCACCGCCCTCGCCTCCGCCCGAGCTAACCTCAGGAGGGAGCACCTCAGGCTCGAAGAGCTTGGCCAACCTTTCCCCAGGAGCTTCCGCGTCGTCGATCAAGGCATGAAGCCTCTCCTCGTTCTCCGCGTCGGTCTTGGAGATATCGGTGACGAAGCCGTGAGACACCACCTCCATGTCGTAGGAGAAGCCCGAGCAGACAACCGCCATCGCCCGCTTCACCCCGATGTGGAGGGCGTCCCGCACCCGGTCTCGCAGCGTCGCGCCTATGTAGCACAGCTGGTCGACCAGGGCGTCGCCTCGAGCGTCCTCCCTCGACTCACCCATAGGCTCGACCTCCCAAGAGGTCGAGAGATCGCTTATCGCCGTCCGCACTCGACGGTTCAAAGCAACCTCAGCCTCGAGCTGAGCCTTGGCGTTGCGAGCCTCGGCTTGGGCGGCCAGGAGTTCGTCCTTGAGCCCTGTAAATGCCAATGCAAAGAAGCTTCAGGAAAAACTCAAGCACACCTCGAAAAGGAAATTCGACAAAGGAAACATACCTTTGATGCTCTCCTCTAGGGCCGTGTTCTCGCCGACCAATCTGGTGTTGGCACGCTCGACCTCTCTGTTGGAGCGCGCCAGCTCAGTATTGGTGACGCGGAGATCTTCGATCACCCTGCCAGCCTGAGCGACGGCTCCACTCTTCTCCAGCAATTCTCCCTTCAGACGCTCGACGTCGTCAGAGAGATTGCGGGATCGAGCTCGCTCCGCCTCGAGGTCTTCGAGGGCCTTTTTCTTTACGTCCTCGGCGGCACCCCTGGCGACCTCACTGTCCACGTACGCCACCTTCAGCTTCTGGAAGGAATCGCGGAGGGAGTCCAGGTCGGTTTGGAGAAGGCCCTTCTCCTTGTCCAAGTCCGCAACGACGCTCTTGTAGGACAGGGCCTCCTCCCGGGCTCTGGACGCGGCCTCCTCGACCGTAAGAGCCCGCTCCCGTAGCTGCATCGCCTCCTCCTCCGCCTTCTTCGAGACCTCTCGGGCCTCGGCCAAAGCAGCCTCCCTCGCCTTCTTCTCCTCCTCGAGTGCTATGAGATCCTTGTAAGCTTTAAGCAGCTTTTCCTGCGACTCGAGGAGTTGATCCTTGAGGAGGGGAAGCTGCTCCCATCCGCCCCTCGTGGCGTGTATGAAGCTGGATTTGATGCGAGAGGTCTCCTTCATATCCTGCGAATCAGGGGTCGGATGGATTAGAACACAAAAACCAGAAAGCACCATAAAGGTTGGAGCTCGAGAGACACTTACAAAATAAGCTGGCCCGAGCCCGTTGTTGATGACGTCCGATAGGAGCCCCACCACGTGTTTCATCCAAAGGCGGAGCTCCTCGACGTGCTCCCACTTCTCGACCTCCTTCTTGTCGTCGAGGAAGATATTGGGCTCGGACGGGTCGGTGGAAGCTCGGATACGAATCCGATCGGGACACCAGTTCTCCATCTCCCGATCAGCCCGCGCCTTGACGCCGCGGATGAAGTTCTCGACGGTCTCGAGGGAACCCCTGTGGCGCAAGAACAGGTCGGCGAGGCAAGGGAACCGCCCGTCGTCATCCACCGTCTTCCAGGTACCGTCCTTGCTCCCTGACGACCCAATCTCATCCTCTTCGGAGGGAAGGCGGTCTTCCCATGCTCGACGCTCCCGGAGGAACCCTGGGGCGATCCCGTCCATGCCGTAGATCGTCCTCCTGATCTCGGACTCGGGGTCGGTGGGGGTGCGCATCATACAGGCGAGCGCCACCACTCCGTCTGTTCGCCCCGACTCTGCCCGGGTCGCGGCAGGCGCCCCCGGGAGGAGCCACGCTGGGGTGGGAGGGCCGTACACCGGCAAGTTTTCCTCCTGATCGCCGGGCTCTTGCGGCGGCAGTGGCGCCGGTTCGGCCGAACCTTGAGGCGGGGGCTCGAGTGGCTCATCCTCTTGGCCCCCCTGCTGCTGCTCCTGTTGCTACCCCTGCTGCTGCTGCTCCTCCGGCTGGGGTTGCTGCTGCTGCTGCCGCTCCAGCGACGGCCGCGTCGCCTCGCGCTCCTCCCCCTCCTCCTCCTCCGTCTTCCTTTGCGCCTCGAGAGCTCGAAGACCAGCAGGCCAGGGAACCCGTCCCGCGACATTGGGGGTCGACGCTTCCTCCTCCATAGGGCGAGCGCCCCCAGATGCTTCGACGCCATCAGACGTATCGCTGATGGTGATGGGTTCCCCCTCGACCCCCAATCGAGGGGGCTCGGGGGCTCCCTCTGACGCTTGCGTCTGGGGGACCGCATCAGGAGTCGGCGGTGACGGAGTAGGCGCGGGACGAGATGAAGCCCTCTCGACGCCGGCTGGAGGTTGGGGGCCGGATGAGCCTACAAAACAAAGAGTAAGGGTCAGACGTTATGATAACCAACGCAAGAACATCGCGACGCCCGGGAATTAACTACGAACCTGGTTCCGTGGAGGCGCCACCCGTTCTGAGCCTCTTGGCCATAGACGGTTGGGCCTGCTCAAGGGTCCGCTTTAGCCTGAAAAAAGGTCGGCATATGAGAAAAGGTGGAAGAATGGGAAGACAAAAACCGCAACATCAAAAAGGCTTACCCCACGGGAAGAACGGCTCGCCTTCCGCCACCCCGACCAGCAGGCCTCGAGCCACCTCGCGTCGGGGCTCCAGGCCCCTCGAGGGCACGAACTGGCTTAGGTACGTCGGTCCCCGCCTGGC
Organism: Sorghum bicolor; assembly: GCF_000003195.3. Classification (NCBI taxonomy): domain Eukaryota; kingdom Viridiplantae; phylum Streptophyta; class Magnoliopsida; order Poales; family Poaceae; genus Sorghum; species Sorghum bicolor. Next base: position 205,062 of record NC_012876.2, read on the forward strand.
GGACGCCGGGACCCGTGCTCCTACGGTCGGCGTCTCCTTTCTCAGAGGCCGCGGCGCGACCACGGGTTAGCGGCCCCGACGCCTGGGACCTAGCCGGACCGCTCTCCCTGGGCACCAGGGGAGGGCGCGGTGCGTCTTGGCCCGCCTTGGACGCGGGAGGGGTGTCGGCCCGGGGATGACGAGATCCGCTCGGACCCTCCTCTGGCGCCTCCGTCCGGGGGGCGTCGACGTCACCTCGAGGCGGGCCCTCGAGAATCCGATCGAGGCGCGACGCCATCCCCTCGGAGTCGTCGCTGTCCTCGTCGTCATCGTCATCATCATTGGGGGATTCTTCCTCAGGCTCCCCCCTCTGCCTGGATTTGGCTCGACGCGCCTCTAATGCTTGGCGGTCGAGGTTCTTCTTCTTCTCCCCCTTCTTTGCGGAGTCCTTGGCAGACTTCAGCTTTTCGGCGGATTGGCGCCGTCTGTCGCGATCGACCTCGTCCTCCTTTACCGGAGGCCTCGAGGACCGGACATCAATCCGACCCTGCCAAAACTACAGCAGACTTAGAAAAAAGAGAGGGGAGAAAGGAAACCCCGAATCGGGGATGCGCGCAAGAAGAAAGCGTACCAGATCGATCGAGCCCGCGTCAGGTCTCATGGGGAAGCCGTTGACATGCTCCGGCTGAAAATCACCGGCAATTGCAGCCCGGACTCGGGCCGCGACTTCGTCGTCCGCCGGAGCCTCGTTGGACATCCGACATGCCTCGAGGTCCCTAGATGAGACGCCAGGGCCCATCTCGTCCATCCTCAACGGTCGTGACATCAGAGGGAGAACTCTCCGGTGATGGACGGCCGAGAGGACGAGGGCGGCGGTCAAACCTTCCTGGCGAAGCTTCTTCAGCGCGTCGAGGAGGGGGTCGAGCCGAGACTGATGAGCTTGGACGACGCCGTACGACCAGTCCGCTGGACGCTCCAAGATCAGACGGCCCGAGTAGGAAGGCAGGAGGTTGTCGTCGTTCCGCAGGTAGAACCACTGGGAGTCCCAGCCGGCGTGGTTGGTCGACAACCCCACCGGGATGTACTCCCGCGGCCTGTCCGTCTTCCCCGTCTTCTGCACCAGGTTGAGGCACCCCGCCCGCACGGGCTTCCTTACGCCCGTGGTTCCAGTGGGAGCGTGGAAAAGCTCGGCCCTGTAGAGGTGGAGCCACAGCTCCCAGTGCGGCATCATCCCCAGGAAGCCCTCACACACGGCGGCGAAGATCGCCGCTACGGTGATGGCGTTCGGGGAGAAGTGCTGGAGCTCCACCCCATAATGGAAGCAGAGGGCCCGCATGAAGCGGCTCGGAGGTGCGCCCAGACCATGGCGGTGGAACTTGGCGAAGGACACCACGTAGCCCTCGGGCGGCTGAGGCGCCCTGTGGCTCGCCGGCGGCGCGATCCACTCTGGCGACGACAGCGAGGTGCGGCGGCGCAGCAGTCCCTCCCTCTCCAGTTCTAACAGCCGGCGCTCCGTCATCGACGACGGGCGCCAGTCGTCGGCGGCGACGAGTCTTACAGGCATCTCGGCTGAAGGGACAGTGGGTTCACTACGGCTCGAGGAGGCGTGTGCGCGTGAGACGGCGAGAAAGCAAAGGCAGTAAAGGAATAAGAGCGAGAAGGCGGAAGGGAGAGGAACGGCGGCGACGCCACGACGTACTTATAGGCAGCAGTCCGCCAACGGACAGATCCGGGAAATAAGGTAACTCCCCCCATAAATGCGCCGACTGACGGTTTTCTCTCTCCTCACAGGCCGGACTCTCCGAATTCCCCGCCGATGCAGTGTCGTAACGTCATCCGCCTAAAAAGGCGCGCCCAACGGGCAGAAAGGCGAACCGCCACGGCCGCTTCCTTCCCTCATAAGCCGAGGGATGTAACCACCAAAGTCTCGAGAGGTCGATGGCTGGCCCGCCGAAAGGGTTCGACAGCCGATCTCGAGCGCCAGAGTCAGGGATCCCCAGCGAACTGTCGAAGATCGAGGCCCGCCTCGAGGAATCGCTGGCGATGTTCACGGTAGGGTCGAGACTGTCGAGAGGAATCCCCCCGACGGGAGGCATCGAGCCGCCGGTCTCTATCGAATGAGACTGGTATCCCTGACCACGTCGACCCTACTTTATGAGAACGCCTCCGGGCTACAGCTGACCCCCTCGAAAGGGGCACAGGTTCTCACTTGGACTACCCGCTAGGAACTCAATTTGGGGTGGAAGACGCTCGCTCTATCGAGAGTACGTCGAAACCCCCGGGCAAAAACGAGCCAGTCAGAACCTTCCACCACTGGTGTCGAAAACGTTCCTGCGAATTAGACAACATAACCCTCGAAGGAGTAAAAAACTCCTCCGAGGACTCGGGGGCTACCCCCGCAGGGTCGCTCGCGCGCCCCCACGGAAATTTGACCGCAAAACAAAGCCTCCACTCGAGCGCTAGTGCTCAAATGGAGGCTCGGGGGCTACTGTCGAGGGTATCAGTAAGGGGTACCCTCAGCGATGCGCATTACGAGATTGCCCGTACGCGGGTCAAGACCCTCAATTCGACGCTCTGGTCTTACGTGTGCGCTGCCATCGACGGCCGCAACCTCGAAGACGGAAATAGCGTCGAGCGAATCGATCAGGCGTCGAGCGTTGGTTACCGTCGAATACGGAACAGGCTCATGCGAACCGGAGGGCGTCGAGCGCGAGGACGCCACCCGCCGCCTGACACACGCACGCGGGCCGGAGCATTAAGTGTGCCCGATGCTTCCCCACCTAACGCACAGGTCACGGGAGGCGTGATAGGGAACAGGCTTCCGTCCCATCAATCTTTTTGCAGCTTTCCTACCGAACGACCCGGGGTGTGTCGGGACACAGGAAACCAGGATGGAGCGTCTAATCGGGACACCCTCGAGACACCCAAGGTCAGCGCTCCAGTACGTGGCGTCCGACCCTCGACCGAACAGGGTTCCTTCCCAGGGACAAGTTGGGCGTCGACTGACAACACTACAGCTACCCCGCCGGATTCGCTGCCATATCGTACAAGCATGCGACCCCAGAACCAGTGCAAGGCGGCGCGCAGGGCAGAACGCAGCAGCACGCGCAATCATCACCGGGCTATCAAGATGGGACGGCTCGAGGCCATGCTGTACAGAAACCTCGAGTAGGTCGGCGCTCCATGCGGCTATCGACCCCTACTCTAACCTCTACACATGTACCCTGTGTCTCTCCTTGGAGCTATAAAAGGAGAGACTCAGGAATAGAAGAGGGGGACGACACTAGGACACAAGGCCACGCTGATACGTAGTAGAGCTTCACACTTCATACCACGCTTGTATTCACCCCTGTACAAGCACTTAGGTGCAAGATAATACAAACTCCCTCCCCCCGCTGGACGTAGGGCCTTCTCTTGCCCGAACCAGGATAAATCTCTGTGTTTTCTTGCATCACCATCCAGAAAAGGGAGCACGCATACAAATTTACTCGTTGGTGTGACCCCCCGGGGGGAAAACACCGACACTCCTTATGTGAACAAGTAGTAACATAAAGTAGATGCTTTTGTTGTTCACATGTGGTCTTTAGAAATGAGTTTTCATTTTTCAATTTACTTGTTTTAGCCATCTCATTTCTTAAAGCTTTAGTGAGTCTACATACAAGCTCAAAATTTGGATCATCACAATCAACAATCACACCTCCAATAGATACCTTGCCGTCGCCGTGAGACATGGAGGAATGTGATGAAGTGGATGAGCTTGTAGAAGCATCACTCTCATAGCCATCATCTTCATCTTCACTTGACCATGAGGTGGAGCAATCCTCCACAACCACCTTGTTGTGGTCATGCTCAACATTCTCATGTATCTCCACCTTTGGTTCCTCCTTTTTGAACTTGCCATCATCCCATGTGGAGGAATCACCGAAGGTGTGTTTGATAGACTCCCACATTTCATATGCGGTTCCTTTAGAGTTTATCCTATCAAACAACTCAAAGCTCAAAGATTTCATTAGATAACAATAAGCTTCACAATCAAGTTCAAAGAGAACCTTTTGAGCTTTGGTGAGATTCTTATGGTCCAAGTTGTGTGTGAGACCATTAGTGACAATCCACCAAAATTTAGGTCCCTTTGCACGAAAATGATCAAGCATGTGATTTTTCCAAAGTGCAAAGTTTGTACCATCAAAAATGTGTGTCTCACAATCATCTAGCCCATAAGCCGCCATCCTCTCGGGTCGGTGAAGACCACAAATGAGAGACCTAGCTCTGATACCACTTGAAGGGTCGAGATGGCGGACTAGAGAGGGGGTGAATAGTCCTTTCTAAAACTTATCGCGCCGGCTAACCGAAACAAATGCGGAATTAAAACTATCGGTCTAGCCAAGACTACACCCCTCTATCTAAGTTCTCTAGCACCTTGAAAAGATCCTAAACAAGCAAGCAAGGTGCTACCTTAGCAAGAGCTCACCTAATCAATTCTAGGAGCAAGGTCACACAAACCTATGCAACTAGTACTTTGCAAACCGGGGGAGCTCCTACACAAACTAGTGAGGCAAAGCGCACAAAGCCTAAGCTCACTAGCAAGCTCAATAACAAGGCAACTAATGCCAAATTAGAGAGCACAACTTACTTAGCTACACAAACTAAGCAATGTGACTAACAAGGTTACACAAACCAAATTAGTCACGCAAGGGAGATACTTCTAGCTACACAAGCAAGAAGGTAACTAGCAAGCTACACAAGCTAACTAATTACAAGAGCAACTACACAAGCATAAGTATGAATGTAAGAACAAGCTTGTGTTAGGGACTTGCAAACCAACGGGAAGAACAATGTTGACACGAAGATTTTCTCCCGAGGTTCACTTGGTTGCCACCAAGCTACGTCCCCGTTGTGTCGACCAACACTTGGTGGTTCGGCGGCTAAGAGGTGTTACACGAACCTCGTCCCCACTAGGACACCGCAAGAACCTACCCACAAGTGAGGTAGCTCAATGACACGCACGATCCAATAGAGTTGCTCTTCGCGATCCCCGCGGGGTGAGCACCGTATCCCTCACAATCTCTTCTCCGGAGCACCGCACAATCTCCTTGCGTGCTTCGACGGAGTCACAAACCACCAAGCCGTCTAGGAGCTGGCAACCTCCAAGAGTAACAAGCACCACCGGCTTGCAACACGAACATCTAGTGCCACTCGATGCAATCTCTCAATGCAACGCACTAGAATCGCTCACTCACACAATCGGATGATCACTATCAAGCATATGTGAGTTAGAGGCTTTACTAGCACTCCCCATGCATGGACACTAAGTCCCAAGGGTGCTCAGCACCAGCCAAGGCTGGCCACCACTTCTATTTATAGCCCCAAGGGCTAAACTAGCCGTTGCCCCTTCACTGGGCAAAACACGTGGGCACCGGACTCACTATAGGTAGCACCGGACGCTGGAACATTGCGTCCTGTGCTCCAAAAACAGCCACGTGTCACTAGCCGTTTGAACTTGACCGTTGCCGCCAACGGCTAGCACACGCACGCGCGTCTGGAACAGTAGCACCGGACGCTCTGCTGCTTCACACCGGACGCGCCCTGTGCGCACTGGACTCACACGCAGAGAGCAACACAAACTTGCAGCAGCACCGGACTCTCAGCGTCCTGTGACACCGGACTGTCCTGTGAGCACCGGACTCTCAGCGTCCTGTGCCACCGGACTCTCAGCGTCCTGTGCCTGCAGTTCACCTTGTTAGGTTGCTAACTTCTAGCTCCGAACTCCAAATTCGATGATCTTGGATATTTTGGAAAGCTTACTTAGAGTACTATCCAATATATATGAATACTCAATCCAAATCAAAATGGATCAAAGCAGTATTCCAATCTAAAAGCCATCCTAATGTCCGGAGAACACCGAAAGACTTCTCTCTCTTCTCCAAGTTGAACAAAATCAACTTCAACACCTTCTCCTTTGCAAATGTGCCAACACCACCAAGTGTACACCACCATGTGTAAGTGTGTTAGCATTTTCACAAATATTTTCCCAAAGGAGTTAGCCTCTCAACTTGCCACGCCACTCGATCCTAACACATATGCAAAGTTAGATCGCTCAAGTGGCACTAGATGACCGATATGCAAACAAGTTTGCCCCTCTTGATAGTACGGCCATCTATCCTAAATCCGGTCATAAACTTCTCTACACACCTATGACCAGTGAAATGGAAAAGCCCTAGGTTATACCTTTGCCTTGCGCTTTCCATTCCATCTCCTCCAATGTTGATGCAACACATGCACCAACCAATCACCAAATGATATGATCCACTTCATATCATCACGCGACCGTATTGGTTCATTGATCTTGACCTCACTTGCTCTTCACCGTTGCCTCGGTCCATCGGCGCCAAGTCTTGCTCAAGCTTCACCGTCACACGCGGTCCCTCGCTTCAAAGCCTCCGACTTGCCCTTCACTCTTGCAACCGGTCCATCAAGCCAAGCCTCATCTTGATCTTCTCCACCTTGGTCACATGACTCCATGTCATGTCTCATATGCAATGAGCTCCTCCATCATCACATCATCACCTGTGGACTAATCTCCTGTGTATCTCACATAAACACTATTAGTCCACCTAAGTTGTCACTCAATTACCAAAACCAAACAAGGACCTTTCACTCTTCACTCATGTATAAGGAACATCGCTAAAGTAATTCAGAACATCGCAAGACTTACTCCGCAATACAAGTTCTGCCTGTCCTATCAACGGAGGGTGGACTATATAAGAATCAACGAAGCTGTCACTATCGCGAACTACCACACGACCCGGCCAATAGGATACATTTGCAGGTAAATAACATCTAAGCACCACGCCTACATGTGATCTACCACTTAACTCCCTCGCGTCAAGAGCTAAGCGCTTTCAAACTTATACATAAACTCATTATCAATCATAACTATATCAAATATAGAACTAGAGCAAACTAAGAACATAATAAATAAAGACATAATGCAATTAGAACAAAGTATTAGAGAAAGATATGAATAATACCAATCTTTATTACCGAAGATCCGAATCCAGAGCGTAGTGCTCTACTTCTCTAATTGCTATCTAATCAAACCTCTAAACTTGAAGGATTAGGGAGTAGCTAATTCTAATTCTCTGTTGGAGAGAAGCTATAAACCCTAACTTTGATGGCTACCTCTGATAATGATTTCTCCTCTTCTCCTCTCTCCTCCAGGGGTGGAGAGGCGTTGGTTATATAGTCCTTTCAAGTGAATTTGGGCCGTTGGATCAAACCGACATTGATTGTATGGTTCAGATTCATCCTTTAGGTCGGTGGAGCTTAGTCCCGAAAGAGAGTCCTGATTGGACTCTAACCCTGGGCGGGCGCCCAAGGGGGGTGGGCGGGCGCCCTGCCCCCGAGCCCGATCGTCTTCTCGTTCGTTCCCGTGGCTTCTGGACTCTTCTAGATTGAGAAAAATTGCGCGGCACGTAATTATCTCGTTGTAAACATGACATGTGGGCCTTCTCTCCATATTCTCTGATAACCCCCTGCAGAAATAGATAAACACCAAAGCTCGTAGAATTCTGTCAGATAAAACCCTAATTCTAGATGTTTGGTGCATATTGATCCTTTTTCATGTTTAGTTGATGGTTAAATTTAATACTTAAGGACCGTCAACAGCCTAGTCCACCCCTACTTCAACGGGTGGGTTTGCTTCGAATGCATGACAATCGCCGTGGGCGGGGCATGAGGCCATGGGTGGAAGTCGGAGCTGCTCTTCGTGACATGATTGAGCTTGGCAACGATAACCGTCACGACCTTCTCCTTCGAGTTGTTAGTCTCACATCTTAGTTGGGTCGTGTGTGAGCTTCCATGGGAAGTCGAACTTATTGTCTGCTTTGCAACCATGCTCGGCAACAATGACTCGCGGTAGTGTTCGCTCTGTCATTTTCTGCATGGGTGGGCTTCGCCTTTCATGGTGCGTGTCACCTAGTTTGGCTGGCCTTGTACATTAAATTGCTCTTCTCTTATCAATGAAAGCCTGCCAGGGGTACCCGGGACAGTTGTTCGGGCTTCGACGTATGTTGGAACTCGACGGTTAACGCAAGAGACAGTTGATTTATCCTGGTTTGGGCCCTCAAGATCAGACTCGAGTAAAAGTTTTTATGTCCAGCCGACGTTAGCCTTTGCGTTGGATTGATTGTATGATATTGTTTGGTGTTACATGGAGTGAGGTGACGTGCCAATTTAGGGACCCCTGCCCTTCTTCATATATAGTCTAGGGAACGAGATTCCTAGTTGGTTACAAGATAGGTGTTCTAGTAAAATTATAGGATAGCAATGATACTAGGATTACATGGGAGGAATCCTAGTCGGACTAGATCTTCTCCTTTCCTTACAGGGTACTCCGGGCACTATGTACCGACATGTGGAGCAACGCCACATAAAACTAATGTCTCTAGACCACCTCTTTAGGTGCTCTTACAACTCTATTTTTTCATAGAGTAGAGTTTGTGGAGTTATACCTATTTGGCTGAAAAATCTGGTGTGGAGTTAAAAAAATGGAGTACTAATGTCTCTAGACCACCTCTTTAGGTGCTCTTACAACTCTATTTTTTCATAGAGTAGAGTTTGTGGAGTTATACCTATTTGGCTGAAAAATCTGGTGTGGAGTTAAAAAAATGGAGTACAGCAGTCCCAAAATAGGTTGTTAATAATTAGCAACTAAAATTAGTACTAGTAGATCAAAACTTATCTGCTGATAGACCAATGCAAATAATCAATACTAGGGCTACTAGTTTCATTAGCAACTTTAGAGCTGCTAATATATATAGATGTCAAGTACTCCCTCTATATCAGATTTAGAAGTCGTTTTGGACAAGATTTGGGTCAAATATTGGGAATATAAATCATCAATAACTTTCAAATTATTGAGTTTGCAAATGTAAAAATTATATGAATAGATCTGTCTTGAAAAATATTTTCATAAAAGTATACATATATTATTTTTTTCTAGAAACTTCTATAAAAATAAGATGTCAAAGTTGTATTTTGGAGACCGTGTCACTGTCATAAATGACTTTTAAATCCTATACGAAGGGAGTATATATTAGCAATATATTAGTAGATGGATTTAAACAACCTCGGCCCTTTCTAATGGCTAGCTAGGTATCCCCCGGATCCAAATAAACTAATTAAGATCACTTGGGCACCTCCGATGTGTAATTTCTTAGCAGGGTGCATGGCTAGCCATGTCACATGGTGCCCTACTAGTTAAACAAGCTTCCACATACAAATATATTTGTCCATATTAAGATGCGATCCACATGTAATAAAATATATAATATTGTAACTTTTCTTCACATGGATGGCATTGATAGAGAGAGGATGAGTGGTGATGAATATTGTTTGGTTTACATATATTCTTGACACAAGGTGTATAAATATAAGCAGGAGTATTTAATTTGGCACTTCTCAGCACACATATTGAAGCTGCTTAGTTACTACTAGTAGTATACACGACGTATCGAGTCGGACAATGCAAGAAGCAGAATGCATGCTGTCTAGTTAGAGCGTAACATCTGTTGGCTACATTGGATGGTTTCAACGGCGACCGAACAACGAGCTGGATCGTCCATCTAGCTTGAAGCTTGACTGCGTCTTTGTCTCTCTCAGCTGCTCATCTGTCCCACGGTCAACAAGGCTCTCTCTCTCTCTCTCTCTCTCTCTCTCTCTCTCTCTGTCAGCTGCTCTGTCCTGCTGCATGCCTGCTGTGGCCCACGGTCAAGCAGGCTACCAACCAGACTAGTAGGTAGTGCTTGCTTACACCATCGCTGGATCCGGATTTAATTTAATTTAATTTAATTCTTGCTTAACTAGCTAACACGGACCACCTGATAGAGAGAGAGAGAGAGAGAGAGAGAGATTAATAAAGCTAAGAATTGAAGGATCTCGGTAGATTATAGGAGTATAGTATTTCTTCTTTCCATCCTTGTGGTCTGGTGATGAATGGGTCCACAGTCCAAAAAAAAAATACTTTTACGACCTGGACAATTCATTTTTCTTTTAGGACAATTTGCATGCATTGACAGTTACTAATTTTACCACGATCTGTATATTGATTTTTACAGCGGCGTATATATGGGTTAACGGTAGTACCTAGTCAAATCAAGAAGAGACTTGCTCAATTATTTGCTTGAGTTTATCTGTCAATTATTTATCAGTATTTTTCTCTCGTAATATAAATCAGTGAACAGTATTTTTGGCTTTTCTGCCAGAACAATCTCTAAATGTGACTACATGAGACATGACTGTCTCATGTGCGCGCCGCTACATGCCTGCATCCAGAAACTGATGCTACTACCACGCCACGCGTCATCTCGTCACAGGCGAGTAAACAACCTTAATTAAAAGTTTTATTACCTTTTTCACCTTCTTTTAATTTACTTGTAGCACGTACCCTATCCTCTTATTAATAGATACCACTAAACCAATCTCGATAAAGAGTTTTATTTTTATAGTTTCAGTTTAGTCATTTTTCGATTACACAATATATACAGACACTCACAACATATGTAAAAACACACCCTATGGACGTCACCTACTACTAAAATCATAATGTCGTTAAATCTTAAATATTCACTTTCAAAGGGAGTCGAACCTAAGACCTGAGGTGCTACTGAGGCTCTACAGACCCTTTCACGATTTAGTTGTTGCATATAGGCTACTCAAAACATTTGTTGTATGATGCACTATTATATGATTTATTGTGTGAAATGGATCAATCTCTAAATTTTAGAAAGTGTGTATGATCGGTTTCATCCTCATAAAACTAATCTTAATTCTCGCTCTATCTTCATGTATAACAACTGGTGTTCGCCTTCATAAATGATTTTTGGAGGTAAGCATTTTTTGCCCACCCCCCTCCCTACACACACACCACCCCACCCTCTGATCTAGGTGTGTCCGTCTCCATTAAGCAGAGAGTTGTCTCTTAAAATCATTTTTTACTGATAGTAATTCATTCTAAATTATAAGTCATGCTTGCTTTAGATACATAACTTCTTATGCATCTAAACATGACGTAGCATAACAATATATATCTATATATCTAGAAATCAAAATAACTAACAATTTGAAACGGTGGCTCCCTCCATTCTAAGTTGTAAGTTAAGTTGAACTCAAGAGTGATCCTAGCGTGCTTCACCTCGTAGTTATATACTCCCTCCATCCACAAAAGAATGCAATTCTAACACAATGTGGGGTTTAGTATCTTAAGTTCGATCAATTATAAATAAAAAAGTACCAATATTTATTATTTTAAATAAATATCATGAGATTATTTATGAAATATATTTTCATAATTAGAGCCACAAATGTGAATAATATTCACTAAAAATTTAGTCAAACGTGAACTACTTTTGGCGACACACAACATATAGTTGCAGTGTTTTTCGAACGGAAGGAGTATTATATTGTATGTCTCTCTCTAGCACTTATTACTACATTCATCTTGATCCTGTCACTCACGAACAGGCAGAGGTCCCATCCTTAGCTTGTTGATTTGTTAAGGGCCTGTTTAAAATTGTTCTACAAACCCATAAACTTTACCGTAAAATAGCTAAACATAGAATTTTTGAAGCACCCCATTAGGTGATATCTCACAACCCCATATTTCTTCTGAGCAAAGTATGTAGAGCTGCACCTGTTTGGCTGAAAAAACATACATGAAGCAGGGTAGGACTAGACAGAACTAAGGGACCATTTGGTACGGCTTTGAAAGTGCCTGGGCTTATCCTCCAGGTGTAATATAGCATCTACTCTACTGTAGCAATGAGATATTCTTTTTTCTCTTCTCCAAAACAACAAGGCCCTCCTGTTATTGTTACACGGAGCTGGAGCTTGAGGAGTCCTGTCAAAGAGGGCGCAACTAGATTCCAACAGATCATGTTCATCATATCGATCACATGGTTCCAAATTCCAAGCTAGTTAGCTATAAATACATAAATCACTACAGGATTCGGATGTTTTGCCGGGAGCCGGACACTCCCGGCAAAGGCTACTTTGCACTCGGCAAAGCCTTTGCCGGGAGCTGCACCCGGCAAAGAGCCTCCGGCAAAAAACCGGCCGGCAAAGATTTCTTTGCCGGGAGCTTTTTATCGGGCACCCGACAAAGACTTTGCCGAGAGTAAACACGGCCCCTGGCAAAGAAAAGTGACCGTCACGGCGCCGGTTCCGTCGGTCCTTTCTTTGCCGAGAGCTGTGTCAGAGACACCCAGCAAAGATTTTTAATTTTTTTCCTCAGATTTTCTTTGCCGGGAGCTTACTGGGCAGGCTCCCGGCAAAGGTTTTTTTTATTTTTTTTCAATAATTTCTTTGTCGGGAGTCTTCTTCTTGGCTTCCGGCAAAGATTTTATTTTATTTTTTAATAATTACTTTGCCGGGTGCCCTAGCCGCCCTGGCACCCGGCAAATCTAGAAACCTGAAGCTGGCCTATTTCCAGCTTTGTCGGGTGCCATGGCTAGGGCACCCGGCAAAGCCTTTATTTTTTTATTTTTTTTATTTTTTTATTCTGTATTTACAAACATAATATAACACATATTTATATCACCACCAGAACATATCACACATCCATCTCACCACAAACTCAATCCAGCATATATATCACATCACCAACACATGATCTCACATGCATACACGACATCGCAAACATAATAGTTCCAATATCCATCATCCTAAGTCGATAGTCGTTCACAGTGCATCACATGTCCATCAAGTTGTGAAAAAGAGAAACAAACTAGAGGTGGGGGGAAACTGAGTGCCCGGTAAAGGAAAAGCGTCGTCGCCTGCTTGCTATAAATACATAAATATAATGTGATATAAGTAGATAGACAGAGATTCCAGGATTAGCGACATTTGTGTATTAATTAATGAAAATATATAAAAATGCACACCGCATGATTCTTCACTTCCCTTGTATATATATAATCATTCTTTCACACGACGACTTGGTCACAACTAAAGCACTATTAATTCATGCGAAAAGGAAAATGGAAATGAAAAAAGGATCGGAATCGAAAACGTGGCGGGGAAAACTCAAACATGTCTGCGAGAAGGAGGTTTGATCGTGTCGCATCCCATGCAATTTGCGTATGCAGGAGCGAGGAGGATACACAAGAGGTACGCGGGTCTTTCTTGCTTGCATGCGTCACATGCATCCATCCTACTACTACTTACTATATGTGACTTTGTTCTTGCACATCCACTGGGTTAATTAAATTGCTTGTTGGACTTGTTCAAATACAGCATCCATCAGTGGCAGCAGCAGAGATGCTACTGCATGCATGAGATCTCCATCAAGCTAGACTGCTTTCAGTTAATTCACTTCCTGCCTTTGACCTATTCTCGTCTTGACAAAACAAACCTACGAAACAGGGAAATACTAGCATATATACTACTCCATGAGAGTGTATGTTGTTAATTAAACTGTCAAATCAAACACTTCATTCATCAGTTACTTCTCTTTCATCTCTGTCTGTCTGTATATATATACGTTCGCTCTACCTGCTGGTCACCAGATTAAAGAGACGACGTTGCATTGCATGCACTTGAATTGTCCCAATTCGATCCTTCCATATATATGCTGCTCTAGGCCAGCCCGAGCTGATCATACATATATATAGACCATTTTGCAACCAAATTAATTAAGCCCTAGGCTAGCTGATCGATCGATCCCATCAGCTGCCGATATCAAGCCCGCGCCCCATCCCTCGAGAGCTCCGACTCCGATCCATCAGCAGCTAGCTAGGTATAGCTAATAAGTCATATGGAGCAGCAACCCCAGCCCTCATCTAGCGCGACGACCACGTCGTCCTCGTCACCGTCGTCGTCGCAGCGCCGGGAGCTGCAGGGCCCGCGCCCGGCGCCGCTCAAGGTCCGCAAGGACTCGCACAAGATCAGGAAGCCCCCGGCGCCGCAGCCGGGAGGAGGAGGAGGACCCGTCCAGCAGGTGCGCCAGCCGGTCATCATCTACACGGTGTCGCCCAAGGTCGTGCACGCGGAACCCGGAGAGTTCATGTCCGTCGTGCAGCGCCTCACGGGCGCGCGCGGCGCCACGGCCTCTTCTTCCCTGCCGGCGCCGCCACCAGGCCTGACGACAACAGAGCCACCACAGCATCATCAGATTCAGCTGACGTCGTCTTCGCTCCCGTTCCCGTTTTTGGGCGGCCACCACGCGCACGCGCCGTCGTCGTCATCCTCGGCACAAGCACAACTACTCCAGCCGGCGCCAGCGGCACCGCACTTCCCGTTCCAGCTGCACCAGCAACAGCAAGCGCCCGGCGGACCGGCGGCACAGCACGATCACCTGATGGTCCACCAGCTCTCAACCGCGGCACGCCTCGCCATTGAGCAGCAGCAGCAGCAGGCGGCGGCTGATGTTCGACTTGGAGGAGGCCTGCTGCCGCCGTTTCCGAGCATCCTGTCGCCAGAGTCGCTCCCGGCGATCCCGCCGAGCTTCTTCTCACCTCCGGCGGCTCCGGCCGGGGGTAACTCGTACCCGTACCCGGGCATAAGTCTCTTCGGCGGGCTCATCAGCCCGGCATTTCCTGGTAACGAAACCACTGGTGGTGGTAGCATGAGCATCGCCGGTGCAAATCATCAAAGTGTGACGATGTCGTCGTCGCCGTTACAAGAAGCGTCGCCGTCGACGGTGACTCCGTCTCCATCTGCCGGTGCGTACTATTGGGGTCTCTTCAACAACCAGCAGCACTAGCGCAGCTGCCGCAGGAATTGATCTCGAAGCTTAATTGTCATCAGTGCAAGGAAAATGACAAGAGAGTTGCTGAATTGGTCGTACCGTACGTGGTCGTTCTTGGATGACATGACATCTTGCATAGCTGAGAATGCAGGAGATCGAGTCCACTGCTCGGCCAGTGGGGACGGGCGACTGGGTTCACCATTTCCTTTCCCACTGATAAACAACACAGAGCCAGCTATATATAGGTTAGCTACATATACATGCCGGTATGTGATTAACTGTGATAGGAGTATATATAAGCTAGCTAGGTCAATTGTTCAACCATTGCTACTACTGCTTTATTAGATATATTATTGATTTTTTTATGAGATAACCCACTTTGGAGGTGATCCATCAGATTAATAAGATCTACAGGGGATAGATGATTTCTCATGACGATATTATATGCTTTTGGTGACATAAATATCCCTCTATGTACAACATTTATGAATTCAGCAACATGTGAAATGATTCAATAATTTAAATTTTCTTTGGTTTAGTTTCACGCGTGATCTTGTAGTTATGTGAATTAAAACCACACGAGTACTTGTAATTGTGTAAAGTTGCTCTCACAGGTTCTAGTTCATTGAAAACTGCATCTTGCATGTAAATGGTGGTTGTTATATTGTAAAAAGCAACCCAAAGTTATCTACAGCCTTGCCATATCACACATTACAAAATTTAGGTGGGTGGAGGAGGTGCACCATCCTTTTTTTTCTTCTCGTATTATTCAGAGCCCATGCAACGGTGTACTTAAATGTATATAAAGAGTGGAAATCACCAATGCTACTAGATAGTTGTTAAATGCATTTTCTTATTTATTAGTGTAGCCTGTTCGCTTGAGCTTATCAGTCGAATCTTTCAGCCATTTAGCAGTGTTTTTTTCTCACAATAAATCAGTCAATGCCATGGCTTATCAGCAAAAAACATCCATTTGCCAAAAGCTAAAATGTGTTGTCTTGGGAGAATGAGCACAAATATGTATGTTTTGTGATACATACTACAATAGCAACATGTTTGTGAATTTCACTCAAAAGTTAGATAATGGAAGTCTATCTACGAGAAAAGGTACAATATAGTCAGCATTAAAAGGGATGAAGCCTTAAAATGTGTTGTTTTGGGAGAATGAGCACAAGTATGTATGTTTTTGTGACACATGTTACAATATCAACATTTTTTGTGTGAAACCCATGCAAATTAAAAGTTAGATAATGGAAGTGTCTGTCTACCGAAAAAAGGTACAATATAATCAACATTAGAAGGGATGAGCAAGTACTCCCTATATGTACAAATGTGCATATACGAACTAGAAGTGACATTTCCCTACTACGTTAATTACTAACAATGATATATATATATATATATATATATATATATATATATAAGGAAGTATTACATCTAAAAGTTCCATTATTGTAATGGAAAATAAAATGTAAGAAATTATTTTTCCTTGATCTTTATTTTATTTATATTTCTTATTAGTAGAAGATGTGTGCAAGAAATAGAAGTTATGATCTTAGTCAAACGCTCTTGTGCATTTGAATTTTAGTTCTAGACTCAACAGAATGCTCATGTCTCCCTCTTTGTACTTCAAAAGGATGCAAGAAATTGTATTCTCCACAACATTTCTTGATAACCCTTAATAGCACTTTGTGCTTGTGTGTGGAGCCTTAAGCGAAGAAAGTGTTACATTGTTACAAAATGTGATTCAAAGAACAAAAGTATATCAATCGACCTAAACCTAAACAGTTTTACCCAATTCTACATCCAAAGAGAGATACATGATGCAACCGTTTAATGGCATTGACTACCAAACCCTCTAATGTCTAGAAAAAAGAAAAATAGTAGACGAAATCATTTTTATATGTTAAAAAGATTCAAATTACCCCAACCATTCCCCATCTCTCTCTCCCCAGCCTCCCAGTCCCCACCACAAAGAATTGACTGAGTTTGAAAAGTTGTAAACAAAAACTTTAGTTCAATTACTTCCCAAACTATTTCATATGTAACCTAATAATAAATTGTGAATTAATAGCAAATATCATAAGTTATATTTATGAATTTTAATAATTATTTTGATATGTCACAGCACTTAATAATGAATTTATCCTATAGATACGAAGTCATGGAAAAAAATAATGAACAATAAAAAATGTATGGTTAAGGTAATGTTGATTTTGGATGCACATACCTTAAAAGACAAAGTTTTGGATCCATAAGTTAACACATGTATGCTTGCTATCACCTCTACAAAAAATAAATTTAAAAGTCAACTTGTATGTAAAAGAAAAATATAGACTAATTAAAATATTTTAGAAGTTAAATCGAATCAAAACAAATTTCTAACTTTTTGCAGTTTGGTCAAACTTAGTATAGAGACTTTGCCTGAGTCCAAACAACCGTTAAATAAAAATTTGAGCATGATTATTACTCCCACAAACTTTCAATTGGTCATATGTAATCTTTAATGCATCTCATATAAGTTGACTTTTAAAGTTAAAATTTAAAGGAAGATAGCAAATATCTTTAAACTGTTAAAATATGATTTTTAATCATTATCTTGATAGGTTACAAACATCTCTAATAATAAATTGATCCTCGAGAGGAAAAAAAAGAAAGAGAAATAAATTAGATCGAGTGAATAGGTTAATAGTAATCGACAGGCCTCATTTGGTAGTAATCGAACCACTGACGCAATATAAGCCCCATTTGGTTTGACTTATTAAAATTTATCGCTTGTCATATTGAATATTTAAACATAAATAATCTATGATTAAATAATGATTATCAAATAAGACGAAACTGCTACAATACATAACACCCAAACCAAACACCTCCTTAAACGATAGCGCAGAGAGTGAAGTCCGAGTCAGCATCCTTATCCGGCCTACTCCTGCACACGTGGCAACGGGATTGCAAAATCTCGATCAAGCCGTGTAATCCGAGAGTAAACGGGCGCTGCGATTGGCTGGAGCCGTGATTAATTAGGCGATAATTGCTAGCAATATTGACAAGCCTTCCATTCCATTCCGCCTCATCCCTGTCTCAGGGTCTCACCTCACGGCACGGGCTGCCAATTCCATCCAAAACGAAGAGGAAAAGCAACAGACAAGGAGCCTGTGGTAAGACGCCAACACCGAGGACTGAGGTAAGACGTTCCAATCCAATCTCATCTTTGCTGTAATTTACCTGCGTCTTGGTTGGTCAGGTTTTTAGATCTGAGCTTCCTCCTCTGTTTCCAGGAGCAGATCCCTGTCTTTATTTTGCTATATATATGTTTGGCTGATGCATGATACTAGTACGTATAGAGAAAAGTTTGAATTTTGATCCCGCGTCTCTATGGATTGAAATCTGTAGCCTTGTTTATCAGGAATCGAGAGTTCGCACTTCTTGGGTCAAAGTCAACAGAAGCTGTTAATTTCGTAGGGTTACCAAATGTCGGATGTGGACGAGTTCCGTTGCTTCGTTGGAAGTCTTTCGTGGTCTACTACTGAAGCAGATCTGAAGGATGCATTTAGGAAATTCGGCCATCTTACTGAGGCAAAGGTATCAAATTGGTTTCTTTTATATGATGAGTTGAGTGTGCATTTGTAAAGCGAAGCATACTGCCATAGTTGTATTATTGTAGACGAATGAGTGAATGTATTTTATTATGTAGTATTGGTTTATTCTACTCCAAGAACAGCAGACAATTTGCAGTGTATTCTGCAAGTATTTGCCATATATACATGGCGTGATTTACCATTTTCTCCCTCTATTTTTGGCTCTATGGTTGA
Organism: Sorghum bicolor; assembly: GCF_000003195.3. NCBI lineage: Eukaryota > Viridiplantae > Streptophyta > Magnoliopsida > Poales > Poaceae > Sorghum > Sorghum bicolor. The sequence goes on from NC_012876.2 coordinate 223,599, forward strand.
ACATGTTCCATTAGTATTCTTATTAAGTTATTATGATGTTATGTCAATCTGCAGGTGGTTCTTGATAAGTTTTCTGGTCGATCACGTGGATTTGGTTTCGTGACTTTTGATGATAAGAAGTCTATGGAAGAAGCAATTGAGGCAATGAACGGAATGGATCTGGATGGAAGGAACATAACTGTTGAAAGAGCTCAGGCTCAGAGTTCAGGCAGCAGGGACCGTGATGGAGATCGAGACTATAGTCGTGGTGGTGGTGATCGTGACCGCTACCGTGGTGACTATAGCCGCGGTCGGGACCATGGTCGTGATTTCGGTGGAGGCCGTGGCGGTGGAGGTGGTGATTGCTTCAAATGTGGCAAGCCTGGACATTTTGCAAGGGAATGCCCTTCTGATGATGGTGGCAGGGGGGATAGGTATGGTAGCAGGGACGACAAGTATGGTGGCAGCAATGGTAGTAGCCGCTATGGGCCTGATCGTGGTGGTGATCGCTATTCTGGGAGCCGTGATGGAGGAAGCCGCAATGGTGGAGGCAGTGACCGATACAACCGTGACAAGTCTGGTCCTTATGAACGCCCCAGCCGAGGTGGATACAAATATTGATGTTTGCAAGGCTGTGATCTCAGGTATGAAAGCTAATTTATGATTTTAAGTAAGTTGTATGTTTGCTTCATCATCACATAATGCAGCAAACGTTGCTGTAGTGTACTCTCATAAGAGTTTCAGATGTGCTTGTTTTTACCAATCTTGTTGTCTGTATTTGGCTTGTAACTACTGGTTCCTCAGGAGCTTCAGTGGATTGACTAGTTTCCATCTGATTATTATCTGGGGACTGAGATCCATGTTTCTTTGTTGATCTGATGGTAAAAATCATGTTGTGGTACTGGCCCTTGGTCCTGTTTGTTTGAATCGGTACGGATTCACTGGGGGTATTGGAACCAAGGATGTCGGAGAACAATCATGCCCAGGCTGATTGCGATCTCGAGGGAGAAAGCAGTATGCCGTGCTGGGGTACCATCTGCTTGTAAAACATGTTCATTCACGAATTGTAAGAAGGAAAAAGAGGGTAAATTCTTGACCTTTGTTCACAGGATTGTTCGATTTTACTTTGCTAATTAATAAGCAACGGTTCTCACATCAATTTTTCGCAGGCATTTGGCCTTCCTGTTCCTGTATATTGATCTGCATGGCTTAAATAATGTCTCTCTATTTGTCCATAATTCTGAGTGCTCTGTAACACTGTTGGACGGCGTTGATATGTTTTCTAGTTCAGCTCTGTTAAGCGAGCATGACCCATCTACATTGAGAACCTGGAACAGGAGCTGTTCTGTGTGGAGCCTCACATATCTAAAGCTTGCTGGAGATTCTTGATTTTTTTTTTGAGTGACCACAGATGCATCCTTTTTCTTTTTCTTCTTCTGCTTTTTGTGTGAAAAATGACCTTTGTAGCTGGAGGTTCCTGAACAGGGAATTGATATTACTAGTATAATAGTATGCACAGAGTGGCTGCAAAATACAGACTGTTGTTGACAGGTTTGAACCTTGCTATTTGGGATGTTCCCTGAATGAATATCAATATATGGCCTGGCTCCTGCTCGTTCACTTAACTACATAGAGCATGACCCATCTTATTATGTTGTGTGTGATTTGTGAGTGGTTTGCATTGGGACCGAGTACAATTGCCAAATGGAAATGGATGGATGTCATCGTATTTGAAGCCTGCTGCACACCTAATAAATAAATTAGTGTCATTTCTTTCTTTTTCTGTTTTTTTATTCAGCGCCACGTCATGCACCTCGCCGGCTGCCAACTCCCAGCATTGTCTCGGTGCGTTTATCGTACATAATGATGGTTGGGCACCATGTTCGCTGGTCAAAGTCATTATTTATTGGGAGAGAGAAACATTAGTAGCCGACAGAAAAAAAGAGTTATAGTATACTCTTTTTTTGCAAAAAAATATTGGATAATTTTATGGCTTAATAATGAGGGTCTGTTTAGCTTTATGAGCTGTTCTTTTTATCAAACACTTATTTCTAAAACAGTTTCATAAGTAAAGTTGTTTTTTTTCTTCTCTCACAAAGACATGAGTTAGAATGAAACTGAAAAAAGTACCTTATTGCAACTCTTTGTTAAACACTTTCTTCAAAGCAACCCAACTTCATTTAGAAAGTCACTTATAAAGCTATTCAAAAAACAGTTTTACAAGTGATTTTGACAGACACAACATGGACTAATTATTATTATTATTATGAGTGGCCCAATAAGGAACAACAATATGATACAGTGTGCAACACATTTTGTGGTTTGCATGATGGAAAAGAAATATAAAAAAGCAAAAGAAACAAAAAGGAACATGATACAGTGTGCGACACATTTGTGGTTTGCATGATGGAAAAGAAACAAAAAAAAAAGCAATAGAAACAAAAAGGATAAAAATTGTTCAAATAACTTCCGACCTGCCGGATTCGAACCAGCGACCTAAGGATTGATCTGCAATTACTACAGTCCTCCGCTCTACCAACTGAGCTAAGGTCGGTATGTGCTCAGGCTACTACTCTATCCTTAAAATACTCTACGTTCCCGTGTGGACCATGATGATTTATCGGCCGCAAATGCCCAAGCACAATACAGTCCAGCGTGATGATTTATCAGCTGCAAATGCCCAAGCACAAACAGCCTATACTGACACATCTGTACACCAGCACGGCACCACATAAATATCTGCTCCCATTGCTAAAACCACTTGTACTATAAGTTGTGTATAACCCCCCACCCCACCCAAAAAAACGAACTGGGACCCCTTCGCCTTGGGTACGCATATGTATTTTTCATCCCTCTGATTTCTTCTGCATCTTTGCTCTAGAACGACGACTGGGTCCCTTCGGTGCCTGTTAAAAACAATATATGCTCACCGTTATTGTGTTTTAAACAAAAAAAACATGACATGTGGCTCTCAACACAACAGCTCCAACTTTATCTGCTTATCATCATTCCACTCTCATATAAGACTTTGCACGGGTATTATACTACCTGAATATAGTGTAGAATATCTTGGAGTTCTATCATGATCTCTGCAAAAGTCGGACGCAGATCAGGATCTTCATCCCAACACTGTCGAATCAGTTTGGTCAATCTTGGGTGCACGCTGGCTGGAATGTCCAAGCGCAGTCCCTAAAGGAAGGTAATGAATGTGTATTAAGGAACAAAGAAGTTCAATTGAACAAGAATCTCCCAACAAATGCAATGGATTACAGAAACCAGTTTCAGAATGCTGATTGCTGTGTTTTACATGGTGATGTTGGTTTCATTGCCATACACAGTAGTATATATATTCACGCTATGTTTACAAAACCAGCATCATCAATAAAGACATCTACCTAGAAAATGGGTCTAGCCTGTATTTGGGACAGAAATCCGTACCTGCCTTACTCCTAATGCAGCCTGCAAGGGTGTCATGTTGTCATATGGGACCTATGGTACAGACTTCACGTTATCTTTAGTAAACAGAATACTAATGCTTGAACGACGTAATCTCAAACTGCATTTGACACCAAGCCCTACCTTTGAAGTTGCCAGCTCCCAAAGAACAATGGCAAAGCTGAATACATCCGCTTTGTAGTCATATGGCTTATGATTAATTATCTGAAGACAACCAACTCTTGTGAGCACGCTATTCAAATACAATGTTCAAGGTATAAACTTTATTTAAGGGGGACAGGAGGATTTGTTGTCTTTGGGAACAGAAATTCCTGAACCTGAGACATGAGATACATAATAAACTTCATTTGTTTGCCTTGTTTCAGGGAAAAAGATGGGATACATCTGCTGAATATTAAACCATACAACAAGTAAAATGAGGAAGTCATGTCATTTAAGCCAATTTCCAGGGTTGGGCAAGGAGTTTAAAACAGCCTTCTACAGAGTCAAAGAGTCTAACAAAATGTCAAGCTAAATCATCTATTCGTCTAGACCAAACCTTACAGATGAAGAGGATTCTCTCGAGGAAAATTAAGAAGTTCACATGCAACTCTTGAATCAATACTTGGTGACCTTGCAGATAAGATATTAACTAAAACTAAAAGATTGGATAGAACTTTTGGCACATTTGGTAACAGTTAGGAGTTTCTGTTAGATGAACAATGAAGTGTCAGAATGGAAAGAATAAAACGCTATACTATACTAATGAAAGACAAAGCACTTATCCAAGAGGGAAAGAAACAAGATCTCAACCATACCTCTGGTGCCATCCATCGGTATGTTCCAGTTTCAGCAGTCATCTGCCCCTCCTGACTTCCAAGTCGCGCCACACCAAAGTCTGCGATCTTTACAACCTATTCCAAAAGCAAATCTACAAGTTAACAGCTTGGCAGGTCAGATGAGTGCAATGGAATAAAAAACAAACATTTACCAAGCTGACATCAACACAGCTTATAATTATGTAATCTATAGATAGAGAGACTGAAGATGAGAGATTACAAGAATCGTTTTGTTTCTTCTAAATGTAATTAGATGCTCATTCAGTTGCTGGTGCATATTTCTCTGTATAGTATATATATTGAGGAACTTACAAAAGATTTCTTGGAAATTAAAATGATATCCATTGAACATGCTATTTATCATGCAATAGCTAGTCTGCCAGAAGTGGATTCTAATTTGTATCACTTTTAGGCATTTAAAGCAAAGATATTATACAACAGCAGCCCCGCCTGAGTACCTACCCAAAACCAAGTTGAGTACTATGCGAATTACTGGCTTCCCTTTATGTACTTTCCAGATTTTGTACAGAAAATTGGAAAGGAGGAAGAGAATGGGCACTAATGATGAATTGATGATTAGCTTCAAATTACTTAATAAGTTTGCATACTTGATCATAGCCTAGCAGAAGATTTGCAGACTTCAAATCTCTGTGTATAATGTTATTCTGGTGCAGATAATCCATTCCTTTTGAGATATCGATAGCAAATCTTAGAATTTTATGGAGTTCCAAGAAGTTATTTTGCTTGTGAAGAAAGTCATATATATTCCCTCCAGGCATGTATTCTGAAAGAAACAAAACCAATGACAAAAGAGAAAGGTGAGGTCTAGCTGCATTTGCAGCTGAGCTACCGGAACACAAAAATATCAACATTAATGAATAAGAGATGCAGAATAGACAAATGGGATACACCAAAATTGCTTAGCTCACTCTCAAAACTTGTTCTTTATCACAGAAGACTCACAAACATTGAGTAAGAGTTTAAGGCATAAGCATCATTCATGATATTGCACTTGGAACAGGAAAACAAACATGAATGACACTTGGATGGAATCAACTACAACTAGTGAATGGATAGAAATAATATCTAGACCTAGAAAGAGAGCAGTGGGATATTTACTAGGTGGTTGGATATCACAGATCACTACTACTTAATTCAGGCAATTCCAAAGAAAAAGATCGAATCATTGATAGGTTATACACTCATCACCATTCTTAGTAATGCTGATGCAGCCCCTCTGTTGCTACCTTTTATGACTATCGGTATCATAGACAAATACTTTTCCCATAACATCTCTTATTCTTTCGTTGACATGTTTGACCATGGTGTTTCCAGTGCACCAGGGAACCATATACACTGCATTGCTGCCTACACCAGCAACAATCTCGACAAAGAAGAGGAACAGAGAAGTAGATGGGAGAGGAAGAAGTGACACCACGTAGCTACATCGCCAACTAAATAGACCATGGGCTGTTAATGGCTAAGGGACTCGATGATTTGTTCTTTGTTATGTTCCCTAATAGGCTAAGGGACCAAAGTGTGTATGCAGGTTGCGGGGTGATATCAACATTTATTCATGGCTCATGTGTACACAAGAATAATATCACCATGAGTTTGCAGCAATGGTTAAGAGTCAATAATCCAATCCCAGCCAAATAACAAAAAAAAAAACAGGTGATCGTACCTGTTACAATGCAATAGTTTGGATGCTTAGTGCATGCCCCATAAAATTGCAGAATATTTTCATGGTTAACACCCCTGGAGAGAAAATATCTAGAATTAGTTGGACCAAAATGGAACTGATTTATTCAGTTATTATGTACAGTGAAAGCTTGCCTTAGAATAAGCACTTCCTGCAGGAACTCAACTTGTGAAGGATTGCTGAGATTTGCAGATCTGAGACACTTTATAGCAACATCATGGCCTTTATAAGTTCCTCGATATCTGTGAACGACAACATCAGTGATAAGCATTGGAGATTGGACAGTAAACTATTGTATGACATTGTCTATGGAAGCAAAACATAGGTTAATGCACATGACAAGTTGTCAGATGGCTTAATGACAATCTACTCTGATTAAAAATTGTTTATTTCATTTTCAGCAAATGGCAAGCAGTATCTGTAGATATTTATAGAGAGAATAGGCTGGCACAAAAGGAAGGTTAGGTTTGAAGTGGCAAAATGGGCACTACATTTCAAAATTCAAATAAGTGAATTTTAAGGTAATGACATTACTGGGAACATTGACGCATCAAAATAGTGCTTACAAATCTGCAGACGATCCAGATGCTATCTTATCCTCCCTTGTTAGCATGCTTAAGTCAATTTCACAATCTCCAACCTTTTGTTGTAGGTCAACTATTCTCTCCGATGTTGAAGAATTTGTTGAATTAGATGGTGAAGCCTGCATATTACATGGAGATAATTTAACTCTTTAGAAAAATGTTAACAATGAAATGCTGGCTAATTCATGGTTTTGTGCATAACGTCGCATTTGCTATGACCAATGACACAAGACAAGGGTGAAGATGGCTTATTCATGACTTAATCATAAACTAGAATTACGGAAGTATGTTCAAAATAGTAGTGTGTCGTACATTCTTTTGTGTTAATGTCTCCTTAATCGCCGCGATCAGGTCATCAGTCTCCTGCATGAATAATTGCAGAATTAGCATCATCTTCCAGACAACCCTTGCGTAGTTGCATAAGTACAAGAGAATGTGTTCATTCTGTCTATTAGAAATGTAAGTCGGTATTCATTGACTTACATCGACACAATCCTTTAAATAATTTTGTGCCCATATAGTCAAATTTCAGATACAGAACAGAAATGATAACAAAAGTCCACAGCAGTAAGCATATATGAACGTTCAAAATTTACCTCCGTCTTCCAGCCATCAACAACAAAAACGTCCAAACAAAAACCATCCTTTGTGGAGTAAACATGAGCTTCCTGGATATTCAGCCCAACCTCAGAGAGCAACGCAGTTAGCTGTTGAACCACCATTTGCCGTGAGAAATTTGAACCAAACAAGAAGAGCGGTATGTGAACTGACAAGGTACTTGGCATTACCCGGCTTAGGAGCTTGGGCCTGTCGATGGAGGAGAAAATGATCTCATGAAGGAGGACAGTTTTTAACTCGTCCCTACACAAAATTGAGTAGGAATGAAAGAAATCCTGTGTGCTAAGAAAACATTAACACAATCATTTCTATCTAATCCTGTGTACTAAGAAAATATGGAAAGGAATGAGAGAAAGGAAGGAAGGCAGCACTTTCTGAGCGAATCCAATTATTATTGCTAGAAGAAGAAGAAGCCAGCATAGGCAGTGGGAGCGGATAAAGGGACCAAGCACTACCTAGTCTTAGAGGAGATAGACATGGAATCATTTCTGTCCACAGTCTTTCTTCTTTCCAAACTGAGCTCCTCCAACAACTTTTGATACGGCTCCTCTTGACCTTGACTATGGCCAATGCCGTCATCCTCCATGGGAACTGTCTTATACTGCTCATCAATCAAGGCAAGCAGAGAATTAGCACCACAGCACAATCAATCATCCTCTTTTCTTTTTTCCTTTGCCGCTTCGGAATAACAATAACCCCGTTGCCTAATCAATACTCTCTCTCTGTGTCTTTTTTTTTTTTTTACTTCATTCATTTCCATCAGACGGAAAAAAAAAGAGTGGACCTTTAGGAACCGCGCGTGAAAGACGGGTCGCTTGTTGGGGTCGGCGCACTCGTCGAGGATCCTCCAGTGCAGCAGGACATCGTCCACCTTGTCTTCGAGGTCGAGGTCGAGGAGGTACCTCCGCGGCAACCTCTCGAGGTGGCGGGCGAAGCGGGCGTTGAAGGTGGGGTCTGCGAGCGTACGGTCATGCCGCGCCGTCTGGCGGAGGCGCTCGCAGATCTTCCTCTGCACCTCGTGGAGGTCGGGGTTGAACGCACGTGGTGACCGAGGAGGTGGGGAGCTCTCGCCTGTGCCCTCCTCCATGTCCTCCCCAACACGCGGCGGCCGTGCAGGCGGAGCCATCGGAGTATTTCGAACCTCTTGTTGCGGTGGCGGGTGCGGCAGGCGGAGGATGCGTGCGTCGAGCCGGCCGGCCGGTTCGGGCCACCCTAGGCTAGTATTTATAGAGGGGCTCCGGCCGGCCGGCCGGCGGAGTGAGCGCCGATTGGATTGGAGAAGACGACGATGACGATTGCCATGGAGAATAGACGCTGACCCGGGCCAAGTCTACCCAACTTAATTCAACACACATATTTACATTTAAATTCAATATTACTTCCTGCAATTAAATTATGTTTTGAGTTAGCCTACACACTAAGGCCTTGTTTAGTTGGCAAAATTTTGGGTTTTTGGCTACTGTAGCACTTTCGTTTTTATTTGACAAACATTGTCCAACCAAGGAGTAACTAGACTCAAAAGATTCATCTCACAAATTTCAGATAAACTGTGTAATTAGTTTTTATTTTTATCTTTATTTAATGCTGCATGCATGTGATCAAAGATTCGATGTGACGGAGAATCTTGAAAATTTTTGCGAACTAAACAAGGCCTAAACTAAAGATTGTAAATTTTGGTCATTCCTTTTCACACACACATATACGGTAGCGCTATTATACACCCTAGGTGTAGAATAGAAAAAAATACTGAGCAGTACTAAACAACATTCCAGCCGTACACCTAGAACCACGAAATACTAAACAATACTGAAATACGAGTACTGAACAATACTGAATTCTGTTCAGTATAATAGCACTTATATATATAAGTGCTATTCTACACCCCACCAAACTGTTATACTGAACAGAATTTTGTATTGTTTAGTATTCGTGTTTCAGTATTATTTAGTATTTCGTGGTCCCGGATGTTGGACAAGATAATACTAAACAATCTCTCGTACTGCTTAGTATTTTTTCTACTCAGTTTTGACTTGCGGCTTAGAAGTCCTTAATTAAGGGCTCCTACTTTTTTGACTTTTGAGAGTCTTTTTTTTTTGTCTACTCCATGGTCTTCAAATCAGGAACCTCAAATACATCCTAGGAGACTCTAGCATATGAAACTCACTCGTTATTCGATTATATCCACCATCATTCCACTTAACTGAGTTATGAGAGCGAGGAGCACACACAAGGGAGAGGAGCCACGCCAAGTTGAGGGAGGCGCATTAGGGAGGGAATAGGGCAATTGTGCATGAGAGAGTTGGGAATGAAAAAAAAAGACATGTGACATGAGTCAACACGGGAAAAAAAGTAGTGAGCTTCATGCATACTCCTCGGAGATGAATGAGATGGGAGATTTGGGGACCTTCCTAAGGTAGGGATTTGAGTTGTAGCCCTATTAAGTCTTTATTTTCTCTCTCGCACTAAAAAATCAGGGGCCTATTTAGGTCTCTTTTCGATATGTTCTAAGAGCGAGGTGTCTACGCTAAGTTCATTAAAACAAACAGTTCCGAATGTTCAAAATCAGACACTAGGATGCTCATGGCACCAAACAAAATGCCTAAGAGTAAAGAAACAAGGTCTTAATATGAGCACACATCTTGAGTCAGACCTAGGAGAGTATGTTTGGCCATAAGAAGCCTAACCACCTTAGCACATTCGCTGGTCTGAAAAATCATGGCTAAAAATACTGTTCACTGATTTATTGTGAGTGGCTGATAGAAAAAGTACAGCTGATAAGACAAGCGCAAACGAGAAATTTTCACGTCAGTAGTTTTTGAGATTATTCTACATTCTCATGTCTTATAGTACTCTCAAAATACATTTTTATTACACTAAATTTGTAAAATGTATCATATCATATTCAAATCTTCAGAATTCCTCCCGTGCGCCTGCTAACTGTGATGATGTGGCCCCGACACATGGGCCTGATATGTAAATTTCAATACCGATCCTTGAATTTGTCCCACGTTATTATCCAGGTGTTGTTGTACTTTGAAAATGCATTATTGGTACTCTTAAACTTACTAATTGTACCACATGAGGTCTAAGTACTTCTTTGAAAAAAGAAGACATCATTACTTAACCACAAACATCAAATATGGCATGACAAGTTAACAAATGCATTATCAGAGTCATCATTCAAAACGCTTTATTTATTTTATAACAACAACGCATTCACAAATTCCAGTGATGTAAAAAGGAAACCTAAGGCAAAGGTAAACCGGCAATCAAAGTTACACCACCTCGAAATAAAGACGGTAAAAATGTTGGAAAGATCCGATAGAGACGAGGGACGACGGAGTACGATAGACGTGCACGATGACTCATGTGTGATTGTTGTTTTATTTGTATAATAAAACAAAAGTTGAGTGACAGCGTTGTTTTGTGTAAATTAAGCTGTTGTGTGAGTGTACGTTTGCACAAACAAAAAATTAGAATAATGACGTGTGCGTCAGTGGAAGGAGCACTAGCTAGTTTCAAGAGATACGCATCGATCGAATGCAACTGGATCAGTTTAATTTCAGGACCAGTATGCAAACATTTAGCATATATTGTAGCTACTCATGCTAGCTCAGTATTTGAAGTTGAGTCTCAAATAATTCAGAAGACCATCGTAAATAAGATTACATGTCAATTTTAAAGAAAACTAAAAACAGATGCAGTTGGCCAGTTATCTCTCCCCTCCTTAGTTTGCTTTCATTTTTTTTTTTGAAAGTACACGCACCGCATTTGTTCTCTTTGTGACTGCAAAAACTGTCCCTATATGCTATGCATATATCAGAAATAATGAAAACTTGTTTGAGAAAAAATAATCACAAATAATGAACACTAGCTTGTTTGAGGAAAGAATGATCGTGTAAATGTTACTGCAAAACAAAAGCAGCAATGATATGTGACGACTGTCCGTGACGGACGGAACCAACTCATGGTACTTACCTGTCTCTCTCTTCCTTATTCTTTCCTTGAGTTGCACTCCCGTAACGCTCGCGCTCCCATTTTCTGCAACACTCGCTCGCCCGTCGTGATGAACACCGTGCTCCGCCCGCCTTGCCCGTCCATCGCGCTCTCTCCCTCTCTCCCTCCCGCGACTTGCTACCCTACGCCCCCCGTGATCCGGCTCCCTCCGTCCCTTGCCCCTCTACGACCTCCATGCTACCCTGTGCTCGACGCTCGACACTGCTCCATCTGAGACGAGGAAGACTACAGCGGCTTTGATGAAGTAAAGATGATTCTTCTCTAGATCTGGATTTGAGGGGGTTCTGGCAAGCTCTGGGTTGCTATTATCTCCTCGTGTTGCAATAGGTGTTTTCAAATGTTTGAACAGATGATTTTCGAATGTTGCAATAAGATTTTTCGGTCGTTGTAACATATGTTTTTGCATTGTTGTAGCACTACTGCTTGAGATGTTGTAGTACCTTTTTTTCGATATTGCAGTACATATTTTTTTTATTGTTATAGTAAATATTTTTCAATGTAGAAGTACATGTTTTCAACGTTGCAGTACATATTTTATTATTGTTGTAATAGATATTTTTCGATGTTGAAATGCATATTTTTCCAATATTACAGTATATTTTTTTCGTTGTTGCATTAGATATTTTTCAATGTTAAAGTGTTACATCTTTTGGGACAGGGGCGCAGTGGGTGATGGGGACACGGCGGAGATGGTGGGAATGGAGCGCAACAACTATGAGGCTAGGCTAGATGCGGGAACGCAGCCGAGATGGATTTCAAGGCACGAGATGTGTCATATGTGTGGCCAGATACAGTCAGTCACTGGTGTGAGATGGTCGGGGGCTGCCGAACGCAATCGCTGATGCGCGATCTCTTTGAGTGCAAAAGGTATCCGATGCTCGTGGGTGTATGCGTCCAGAGAGGGGCCTAGCATCTAGACGTCCCGGCGCTAGCTCTACTGAAACAAAAGACAGCAACTAATGTGCCTAAGCGCTAGTGCCTTGTGGTTGCCGTCGGACGCTGTGATGTGAATTGTATTATACTATATAATAAGGCAGGCAATAAGCTAGAAATGGATTATTATTCAGGTCAAATCATCAGCCTGCACTACTTTTTAATGAAATATGGTGGTTAATTTGTTGCAGAGATTGTAGTATTAATTTGCTTAACTAGCGTTGCTGGTTGTACACGTACGGACGGACGTGTACGTGATGCGTGCGCTTCTATCATATCTAATTGACAACACCTATGGAGTACAATGAGATGATGGAGGCGCCAAGGTCCATGAGACCGTACCATGACTACAATAAACTTCTGCAACTGCAACCATAGATTTGCAAATATGCACTCTTATAAATAGATGAGTTTCTAATAACATAAATATATGGAGAGCATGGTATATGATCATTTATAGATGACTATTGACCTTTGGTTGTATAATCCCACCCTTGTGTGGCACCAGGATTATTTGTCCATGACCAAAATTTAGCTAGAATGCTGATATGTTTTGTATTGCACCCATGTCAAAATGTAAATCTAGGCATATAATAGGATTAATATTGTGTATGATGTTTGAACTTATCCGCACGACTTATTAGCCATTGTACAGTATTTTTCTCTCACAGTAAGTCAGTGAACAGTATCAGCAAAAGTCAAATTTCAGCGAAACGAATAGAGGATAATTGCAAAGATTAAGATGGTGCAAGAGGATTATACTTTGCAACCACGGGTTAACGACTATTTTTGTCGGAAGCTCGATTAATAGACATTTAATGTTAGAAATTTAGGCATTTTTATGTTAAAGTTGATAAAAAAACAATAGTAAAAGAGTGATGATAAATATGCACGTGTGTGATTTTACTATTATTCATATTAGCAGCAAATATGTTCATGAACAACAAACTAATCATAGTGGAAACAAGATTGAATTTAACAAATTTAAGAGTAGAGATGTACCCAGCGGAGGGATCCATGCTCAAAAGCATCGATGGCTCTATTCCCACTCATGGTGAGTTGCTCAAAGTCTCAGACCACAGTTCGTGTAGGAAGATGTACATAGTGCCACCCCTTGAATGTCCACTAGAAAGTAGAAGACATTTTCGAAAAACCTGATCGTCCGCACACACCCGAGCAGGTGTCTCGATACGAACGCCAGTTCAAGAGGCCTGCTCTCCCAAAACTCGTATACACAGAGGATGGAACGGGGAGTACTCGGATGCAACTCGATAGGAGGAAAAAATGATGTTTGATGGGATGTGGGTACTCAGATACAACTTAACGGGAGGAAAATATGGCGGAAATTGAGAGATGAGAGGGAAGGTAATGTCAAAGACCTTGAACGCGAATTTTGCACCACACGGCTTGAGCTTGTGCACGACGTGTCACGCATTTAATACATCGGCTCAGTAACTTTAGCGCACGCACATGTGGTACGCCTTTAGCCTCTCTCAACTTCTCTGTAGGTGTACACGTGTGTAGCCTATTTAAGTTTAGTTAATAATCAGTCAAAATCCTATATGATACTAAATACCACAACATTTAATATGAGCCTAGAATTAATTGATTTGTTAAATAAAATATCAGTCTAAACCCATACAATATTCAACATTTTAATGATGACTCGTGTCCTATCTCCTTGTGCCATGTGGTAGCTCTTTGCTTTGCTAGCTTTGGCAGCTCAAGCGAGCACTTTGCCTTAGGGTATCTTTGGTGTAGCTCACACTGGTCGTTGTTGGCTATCCAAGCGTCTTGTTGCAGTCGTGAGAGATGTTGAGCTTCCATGGCATACAACGTTTGATATTAACTGTCAAATCTGTCAATTATTTAATAATATTTTTTTTCATAATAAATCAGCAAACAATACTCGGTGATGCCCATATCCTTTGTTTTTATTTTTCCTTTTTTTAAAAATTTATTTACAGAGGTGGATGTGGCCCTGCCTCTGTTATTCATGATTAACTGAGACCATGGCGGACGGGCAACTTATCGCTGAAAATATTTCGGCCGTATCTGTTAATACCTTCTATAGTACTGATGCTTGCCCTTGTTTCTAGCCCATTTTTGAAAAGAGAGATAAAAATGGCTTATCGCTACAGTGCACATAGGAGACAGAGCAAGCTCCACCAAACGATTTGTCTTGATGGATGGTAATGGTATACAAAAATTACACTTAGGTTGCAAACAATTGGGGAATGGAAATGAGTTAATTATAAAAAATTAAAACAAGAAATTTACGCACACACGATCTAGGGTGCAGGGTCAGAATAATACCTATGGAGGGATTCATAAGGATTACGCCTTCCTTGATTTATTTCTCTGTACTTCCAAACACTACTGTTAATTGTTGTCCCTTTTCTTTATTGTATATCCATAAAAAGCCCTTATCATTCTAACTTTCTCCTAAGTCCAATCATCTTAGCTAGGGCCTTGTTTACTTCCACCCAAAACCCCAATATTTTTCAAGATTCCCCGTCACATCGAATCTTTACACGCATACATGGAATATTAAATATAGACAAAAATAAAAACTAATTACACAGTTTGGTTGGAATTGACGAGACGAATCTTTTGAGCCTAGTTAGTCTATGGTTAGACAATAATTACCACAAACAAACAAAAATGCTATAGTGTCGTAAAATTTTTTTCTTCGAGAACTAAACAAGGCCTAGGTCTGATTTAAGTTTTCTTTTAAAAAAATATCAATATTTGTGATTTTTTTTTGACGAAAACAGTAGAGAAAACACTGGAACTTTATTAAACCAACAAAAGAGTGGGAAACAGGGGACCAGTTAGCTGGAGGCTAACCAGAGCTTACCTAGGGCCTTGTTTAGTTTAAAAATATTTTGCAAAATCGACACTGTAGCTCTTTCGTTTGTATTTGATAAATATTGTCCAATCACAGACTAACTAGGATCAAAAGATTCGTCTCGTCAATTTTGACCAAACTGTGCAATTAGTTTTTATTTTTGTCTATATTTAATACTTCATGCATGTGTCTAAAGATTCGATGTGACGGGGAATCTGAAAAATTTTGCAAAATATTTTGGAACTAAACAAGGCCTAGGTACAAACTAAGGGGACCTTGGGGCAAACAGAAAAAGAAACAAAAATTACAAAGATGCAGTCCAATTCATGATTACAGGGTGTATCTGGCGGCAGGCAATACAAGTGAAGTTTAATTTCAATTGTGAAAATAATCTTCCACGACACAATGGGTGGTACTTCTGTTGCACTATCATCTGGAACATGTCCCGATCCGTCCACTGCCAAGTCCGGACCACCGAGTAACAGCAGCAGAGCATTCAAAAAAGAGATGCAAAGACGTCTCTTGTACATTTTCTTGGCACATCGTGTCAACGGGGAATTCCCCGTCGGAGGTTACTGCCCCAAACCCGTCTCCGCGGGGGCAAATTCTTCCCCATCCCCATCCCCGTGAAGGGTCACGGGGAGAACTTCTGCCTCATCCCTGTCCCCGCTCGGGGATTAAATCCCCGCGGGGATCCCCGTCCCCGCATCAATTATATAAACAACAGCAAATCACTTACATAAACAGCAGCAAATATCCAATAATTCACATGCAAATAACAGCCATTTGTCCATAATTGCCTACGGCATAGTTCATAACAACACAGAAACAATCACATTGTTCATACATTCATCACAAGTGATTCATCAACTAGAAATAGCAACTAAGAATCCAAACATCGAGCATAGGTTTATTATTATCGGGTCTCCACGGGGATCGGGGACGGGGGAGGCACACCAGACCCGCCCCCGCGAAACCCGACGGGGACAAATTTTGCCCCATTTAACTCCCCGTGGGGAGAGATTTTACCCCAAACCCATCACCAAATAGGGGAATTCCCCGCGGGGAATCGGGGATCGGTTCCCCATTGACATTTTGACACAGGAGATCCATGAAATCAATTCCAACAGCTTGTAATAATTACTCCTATTTAGAATATCAACCCAAACATGAACCATGATATGCACTCTCAAGTAGTCAAGTCAAAGTCACACCTATGTATGGCAGTTGTAGTCAGGACAAAAATAGTTTAGCAATGTTAAGAAAACAATGGCCATACAAATAATTAGATATGTAAGCTACGAACAGGGATGAAAACGGTACGGATATTTTCTGACCGTATTCGAGACCGAATTCGTTTAGAGGAGTTTAGATCTGTCCGTATTCGAGTCCGAATATTCAACATCCGATACCGTATCCGTATCCGAATACTTAAATCGTATATTTGTGATGTCGACATCCAATCACATCTTATCCGACATGGTTGATATTATCCGTATTCGAATCCGAATCCGACCAAAAATATGAAAACAAATATGATATCAGTGATATCCGTCCGTATCCGATCCGTTTTCATCCCTAGCTACGAATCCATAAAAAGACTTGAATTTTGATGATGTCAGCCGCAAAAATTTAACGCGTTTGCCTTCCTATCGGTGACTTCTCGCTAAAATTTGGTTGATGTTAATTTACGGTGAAAGAAAAATATTGTTCCTTAGTTGAAAAATAATACCAAAATAGAGCTTAAAAAACAGGATATAGTTTTTTTTTGAAGTGCTTATAAGAATAGAGTTTACCTATGATTCGTAGAGTGAGTGTGCGTCCATGTTTTGAACATCTACGTCTATAGCGTGTAATTTGTAAAAAAAAAAAACAATTAACATTCTACCGGAACCAAAGTGAAAATGATAATTTGGAAAACCCACTTAGAGAGTGGAACAAAGAAAAAAAAATCCAAATGTCCTAATAATACAGCCATTTAAAAGCATTTATGTAAACATCATTGGTAACTGGATGGAGCAAGTAAAAGCAGGAAGGTTCAAAATATTATTGTGTCTAGTATCAAGGTGTCCCAACAGCTAGCTATTTAGCTAGTTATTATGACATCGATAGTGAAAAAAATAAGAGAAAGAGTAGTTATTAGCGACAAACAAATAGGTGATTTATTTTACGTAGTAAAAAAATCTATGAGACGAACATAAAATCTAATAGTATATAAAAGTTAAGAATATATAAAATAGTCTTTGCTTTTTATCTCTTATCTCCACCGTTGCGGACGTATAATGGGGTGTTTGGTGAGGTTGTTAAAGTTTAACAATTGTAGTATTTTCATTTTATTTGACAATTAATGTCTAATCATGAAGCTCAAATAATTGGTCTCGTAAAATATTTTCTGTGTTTTTAATTTTATAAATAATCTATATTTAATATTTCATATATATGTCAAACATTCGATTTGACGGATGGTAAATTTTACTGCACTCAATCAAACAGGTCCTAAATCACTGCTATTGTGCTGAATGCTGATGTACTATCTTTCATTCTTAATCACGTGTCTGTTTCGGGAAGTCCCAACAACACTGTTCCTGAATTCCTCCCGCGTTCCTCATTTCCCCTTTCATATCCTACTATCCCTGTGCTCCCCTCCTCTCCCTCACCCCATTTGTGTTGTGATCTGTCCAATCTCCCCCTCCTCTTCTTCCCCGCACCAGATCGAAGCTACCCCCGTTCCTCTGCGATTTGGGATCGTCCTGTATCCTTCCTGTTGCTCAAAAGCTCGCTCCTTTGATTTCCAAGGCTGAAAGGCGACAAATCCGACGGGAATTGGAGCACTGAGCTTTCAATCCAGGAGCAAAACTTTTGCTCATCTCTCAGCATCTTCTCTGCGTGTGAAAAGTCGGATCTTTTTCACAGATTCGGTTTAAAATTACCAAGCAGGTCGACGACCGCGGTGTCCATAAGGTAAGATTCATGTCCCTTCTTCTTATTCGTATTTGGAGTTGCGAATTTTTCATGTGATTTTAGTAATTGGAGTTGCCCGCTCAGGAATTCCTAGTTCGGTTCCGGTGCCTTCCTCTCGCCTTACGTTTCTTGCCTTGTCACACCTCAGCTCGAGCTGCTTAATGCTAACAATATATATGTTCTTTGCTAACTCCTGCGGAAATAAATAAAATTGTTTCCTTTATTTTTCTTTTTCCATTTCTCCAACTGGGAAGAAAGTCTTTAATGCTTAATTCCAAGTAGAAGTCTTTGAATGTGCTGAAATAATGTCAAATTCTGCTCTGCGCCTGCAATAAAGGGGGTCAAAATTTTGCATCCTGCGCAATGAATCAGTTAGGCCTTAAATTAATGTTGTGTTCCGTCGTCCTTTCCCCATCAGAGGGGATGGGGTTGGTTGCCCATGTTGCCATCATCTTGTGCTAAGTGTGAATCAAGAACTGGTTATTGACTTTATAGATGCTGTTAGACTATTCACTATTAAAGTGGAAATTGTATTCTCTACGATGGGCTTGACTTAGATATGCTCTAATCCTCTAATAGTCTTCCTTAGTGGTTGCTTAGTTTGTAGTCCATGCTATTCTTCCTGTTTGGTTGAATACTTTTCTTTCAGCATGATGCTGACATGGTTTATAAACCAAAGAAGGCTGTGGCTGATAGAAAAGATAAGGCACGGCCACGATATCGTGTTGGCAGTGCTTTTTGATTTGTTTCTTCTAGCGTACTGTATAAGGCCAGGAGTTACTAATGCTATGTCATTTGCATACTCTGTTCTGTTGCTAGCAGACTTGCTTTGAAGATCTTGATCACCACAAGAGAATTCGTGGATTTCTGGTTATTGTACCTTTTCTACTGGACATGTCCTTTCGCAGCATAGTCCGTGATGTTAGCGAAAGCTTTGGTAGCTTATCAAGACGGAGCTTTGAGGTCAGGATTTCCGGTTTGCCTGGTCTGTCTGGTCATCATAGAGGGAAATCTGTTGGATCTCTGAGCGACAGACCTGTAGTAGTTGATCAAAGCAGGTGGGTTGGTCTTCCTCCTGAATTGCTTCGAGATGTAATGAAAAGGCTTGAGGAAGGGGAGAGCAATTGGCCATCCCGAAAAAATGTTGTTGCCTGTGCAGCAGTCTGCGGAACATGGAGAGAGATATGCAAGGATATAGTGCTGAGTCCGGAGTTTTGTGGGAAGCTCACTTTTCCAGTATCACTTAAACAGGTAACGATTCAATTCAGTTAGCAGGGGTGGAAAGTTGCAGACCGCTGTTATTGAATATCGATTTTGCAGCTACTATTCTTGTGTTACTCAATTATTTATACTCTCAAACAGTTGGAATAAATAAACGATTGTGCTGCCCAAAGTATTAGGAACCGATATACTCCTGTTTGCATATACCTGATATTATTGACCACTTTATGTGTTTACAAAATACTTGTCAGTACATACTTCTCCATGCATAGTTTCCCATTTTTTCTTAATGAAAAATCACCTCACCCAAGCCCCAATTCTCCAAGCGGTTAGCCCAGGAGAAATCATTTAATCTTGTCATGTGGGGCAGCTGGGGGTGACATGGGGACCGCGTCCAGCCGGGGGCTGCATGGTGACCGCGTCCAGCCGAGGGATTAGTGGCAGCAAAAGGCTGTCCTCAATTTGGGCTGCATGGTGACCTCGTCCAGCCGGGGATTAGTGGCAGCAAAAATCTGTCCTCAATTTGAGGAGTCTTTACAATCTCAGTTGACTCGAGGCTGAGCGCGTATTTATACCTTGTACTAGGAACAGTTGGAAATCGAGCAATAATCATACAATTCTACTTCCAGCCTCAACATAGGGTGCAGAGGGGAAACACCTCGCCCCAAACAATCCAATTCCCCCAAATACTCTAGTCTCCCTCCGCGCCAGCTTTGCCCAGCCACCTTCTTGGCAATGGTTATCCCTATCCCCAAATGAATTAAGTTCATAGCAATCTAGTTAGGTTTTTTGTGGGTCTATTGGTCAAGTGGAAAATAGGAATAAATGGTTGTTGCAATCTTGTTTTTTGAGGCATCACTCAGATGTCAAGGTGCGAACCCAACACCAGAAGATCTTAGTCGGCTAGTTGCTAGGTGTGCGCCCAACACCATGGGATGCCACAACACCTCAAAAACCATGGTTACAATGTTCATCAAGTACTGACTTGTAGCAATTTTGTCTCTTGCAATTGAGAAGTAGAGATCAGTTTCTGCAGTATAATATATATGTCCACCAACAAATGTTTGCACCCATCTAACTTTGTTTTTTCATGTGTAGCCGGGACCAAGAAGTGGAATGATCCAGTGTTTTATAAAAAGGGACAAATCAACGTCAACTTATTATCTTTACCTATGTCTTAGCCCTGGTAAGTATAAAGCATGCACTCTGTTTTTCTCATTAATATCCTTCTGAACGATCCCATGTAAATTTTGAAGTTTGTCATAAAACTGCAAAGTATATTGTATTGTCAGCTTTATATGAATAGGGAAAAATGTTTAAGTTAATTCCATAGCTATGCCTTTGCTCTAGTGATTTTCCAAATCAGATTTGGTTGAGAACCAAATGTGTTGCTTCCTATGGCTTTTGGAGTATGTTTCAGTCCTTTCAAATTCAGGAATATTAGATATGAACAAAGTGACCTAGAAATAGAGCAGTACCAGATTTTGTTTCCCACTACCCCTTGTAACAAGAGGAGTTTTTGGAATGCAAAAGATTTAATTGATACTAGAAAAACTTTTAATGTTGTGTGCCATGATCCATGCAAATATACAGTTTCTTGTTCTATTAGTGCTTTGTCTCAGTGATCTAACATTGATGGTGATAGTAAATTAAAGAAGGATTAGACTTACTCTTTGATACCCTTAGTGAGATCGGATAAACTGTTATCACAAATAACTTTGCTTAATGCTTTGATGGTTTGGGTTTTAGCTGTCCTCAGCGAGGATGGGAAATTTCTGCTAGCAGCTAAGAGGAATCGCCGTACGACATATACTGAGTACATCATTTCTGTGGATCGTAAAAATATATCACGGTCAAGTAATGGCTATGTTGGAAAAATGAGGTGAAGTATCTTACTTGACTACACTTTCTATCTAACCTCAAATTATTTGTGAGTTATGGGCGGTGTTTTCTATTTGGGCCTGACATTGTTGTGTCAACAGGTCAAATTTTCTTGGCACTAAATTCGTCGTGTATGACACTCAAACACCACACAATGCTGGGAGCCTTCTCTCGTGTGAGCGTGGGAGCCGCAGAATCTCCTCTAGGAGGGTTTCCCCCAAAGTACCGACTGCTAGCTACCCCATTGCCCGGGTGAACTATGAGCTAAACCTTCTTGGCACAAGGGGGCCTAGGCGTATGAATTGCACGATGCATTCCATCCCAGCCTCAGCGCTGGACCCTGAAGGCATGGTGCCTGGCCAACCCAAGCAGCTCTTCATCCCTGGCTCATCTTCCTTTGGAGAATCCTTTCGCAGTGCAAACACCTCTTCCAGCTCAAGGTTCTCGGTTACAGACCGCTCCTTGGACTTCAGCTCCTCGCGCTTCTCAGAGATAAGTGGATTGGCTCAGCAAGATGAGGGCAGTGGCCAGGCTAAGGAGAGGCCTTTGGCTCTCCGCAATAAGGAGCCAAGGTGGCATGAGCAACTGCAGTGTTGGTGCCTCAACTTCCGTGGTCGGGTGACCGTGGCTTCTGTGAAGAACTTCCAGTTGATAGCTGCACCACAACTAGATTCTGAATCGTCGCAGCAAGCTCAGCAGCAAGCCCAGCCTTCGAATTCATCTTCAGTACTGGATCATGACAAAGTGATCCTGCAGTTTGGTAAGGTTGCCAAGGACATGTTCACGATGGACTACCGATACCCGCTCTCGGCATTCCAGGCCTTCACCATCTGTTTGACCAGCTTCGACAGCAAGCTGGCTTGTGAATAGATTATACATACATAAAGAACAGGGATGCATGTAGATTGTATCTCTGTGCAATAAGTATTTATAGTGTGCGTGCTGTAGTAGTTTATTGCCGTGTTTATTCAGTCCTTTGTTCGCTTTAGTGTGACTTGTCAAAGGTTCAAAGCTAAGAATCGGCAGTAGTTATGAGCTGCAGTTGTTTATTACACTTTCATGTCTGTAACTTGGTAACGTAAAATGTTCAGATATTAAGTTTCAATACCTTTTCAGCCTTTAAATATGTTTCTTTTACCATCAATAAATCATGTAACTAACAATATGTAGCTTCACAGAGAATTTGCAACTCTTTTGGGTTTCAGATCGAGCATTTACCAAATGATGTGGATGGTTCTAGAAAAGACCAGCTACAGCCCATTCCGAGAGGACACATTTTACATTTCAGTGATCATATTGCTATGAAAATTATGTACAATTTTTGAATCAAACAGCCTTGACACACCAGAAGAATCTCAAACAATTCCTAGAATCTCTTGGGACCTCCATAAACCGCATAAACTGGAGGATCTTAACACACATAATCCTATGATCGATCAAGCAACAGCCTAAATCCTAAAATGCAGATGGCAAAGGAGGACGTATGCCTTCAAATCCAACCATTCACAGCACTGCTGAATAACTTGGTGTCTGCAATAAGGAAATGCAGAAAGACAAACCTTTCCAAGAATAGGGACATTCATATACCATCAGCAAAGTTCGTCTGGGTGTTGTTTTTGCTCAGCAGATGAAGGTTGTGCAGCATTACTAACCGACAAGTCCAGATCCCTAACTTCACTAAAGATCTCTGTCTTAGTTCTGGTAACAGGTATCTCAGTCTTTGAATCTGGTGTGCGATATTTAATACCATTGCTTCCAGACTCCAATTCTTCATTGCTGAGTTCATCTGTTCTGCGCCCTGTAGTCTTGAGGGTGTCAAGGCCCATTTCTAGATCATCCTCAACCTTGGCTCGCGGACGGTGGGGTGCTTCATCTTCTGGTGCATTGGAAGGGCTGGTCTGTGGCCGTGCTACCTCTTGTTCTTCTTGAACAATAGCTCTCAGGTTGATCTTAGAAGGCTTCCTTTTTGTACACAAAACCTCATGACAGTTGCGCACACAACCACGGTCATACACGTTTGGTTGGTTGCTGTACTTGTACTTGATATTCTCATAGGTTGTCTTTAGACAAAGGAAGGAAAAAATTAGTTCAGTAAAATAGAACAGTAATTGTTTAGCAAGTAGCTTATATATTACATACTGATGCACCACTTTTTTGATATCCAACTAAAAAATCAGGATAAATTTTTGGTGGTATTGCTGTGTTCATTTTATTTCAATATGGTAGATTACAGTTACATATCTTGATCCTATCCACTATTCCTTTGATTTGGTAAAAGAGCTTTAGGCATTATGCCTTGAGATTTGCTTGGAGGGCTAACCTTGTTTGTTGCAATAAGGTAAGAATGGAACCCAGTGAGACCACCGACGAACCAAAAGCAAATGAAACAATATGCCATGACTGCCAATGAAGCTGGAGATTCTTTAATGGCCTTCCCCACCGAATAATGACCCCTATTCATGAGAAACCTGATGTACAATCCACACATTGCACATACATAGATACAAAGCACTGCCGCTGAAGAAACAAAACAGAAGAAGTACCAGTAATTTCGCTGCAAAGGAAAATGAAGCAGATAAGCCTAGCTTTTATATAGGTAAGGATGGGGACAGTGCTTGAAACGGGTACCCGCGGTTCTTCTCTAGTGTAACTAAATGAAAAAAAAATGAGGGAAGGAATTATCTGTTTAGTTCATTAAATTATACTAGAGAAGAACCGCAGGTATCCATTTGGAGGGCCATCCCCATCCTTATATATAGGAACAGCTGTCAGGCTGTAAAATTTAAAAATGAATCCATAACTTTTTTTTAGAAGAGAATCCATAACTTGTTCTGTGAGAAAATAAACAAATCAACATAACTGACCTCTCCAATACATTGCCCAACCCAAGGGCAGTGATGATCAAAGCGCTCAACACAGTTATCACATTTGGAGCAGTGCGAGCAGCGAGGAGGCCGATATATCATGCAAGTTTCACAGTATTTCACTTTCACAGGCATGCCATTGACCATAACCTCTTTTACCCGAGGGAACTGAAGAGCATGTGGAGCTGAAGCATCATACGAGAACTCTTCCACAGGTGGGTGTGAATTTCGTGGTACAATACCTGGATCTTGAGACGAGGTAAGGAAGAGCAGTAACAGTACCTAACAATCAGGTTTTGCAGAGAAGGGTACTATGATTTTGGTGCTACACACATAAAAAAAGTAGGAAATAAATAGTGACATAACAAGTTCCACATTGCTCAAAGAGAACATAAAATCTAGAGAATAGATACTTATAGAACATATTTAGTATGCAGGAGCAGATATTATTATAAAACTCATATGTTACTCTTCTAAAAAAAGATGTAGATGAACCAAGTATGTCTGGTGGTGGGATGGCTGATGAGAGGTACTTAAGGTTACAAATATAGCTGTGCTAGTTGCCTAGGTGGTAGTTGGTACTAACAAAAAGAAAAAAAATTACCACATGATGAGGTTCCTTTCATCATGACTACAAGGATATCAAATATACCCCACCCTTGTAAAAACTACAGAGAACTTGTAAAACATATTCACCTGTCTGTGTGGGATAACTGAATTTTATTACAACAAAATGAGCATCAAAAACTGATTTTCCTAGAAAGCACCGTTAGGTTGCAACATGGCATGCTAATTTTAGTCATATTAGGAAAATTTCTCCAACTGAATGTACTGGGAAAGAATGGGTACTCACATAAACAGTAAGGCCTATAGTGACAGCAAGAATTGCATAGCCCGCATTATATGCAGGGAAGATGTGTATGAGATTCCTGGCTACAAAGACGCAGAAGACAGCGACAGGGATGGCGATTAGAGCGAAAGAAATCAGGGTGGCCTTGGCATCTGGTCCGAAGATGAACCTTCCACCGCATAGTATTATCTGAACAAAGAAACAAAATACTGAAAATCTGACAGTGTATATAACAGAAGCTAGTGAATCAAATGAAGACAGTTAGACGAGCATCAGCAGAATAGAACATACTGAAAATCTCATACCAAGTTGTTAAAGATTGAGTAGGTCAGCATTGTTAGTAACATGTTAGCTTGTCGAGGCATCAAAAGACTACATTTACAACTATCATGGGTCCTTCCAATCCATGGTGAAGGAAAAACCGCGTAGTAGTAGTCTGAACTCTGAAGAAAATGAATGCTGAATCCTATGGACCTAAATCCTATGTATGTGCAGGGATTTTGGGGGCATTTTCCTGTGAGCAACCTGAGCCTCTAATTATTTGGGATTAGCTAGCACTAAGTAAGAAGATGCAAAACACAGAATGGTGAGGTGTTGGACCTACCATACTAGCATATCATGGAATACCTACCACTAGCAGGTGGTGGGATTATGTTATTAGGGGTAAAACAAAACAATACAGGGGAAGGTTATGGTTTCACATAGGCTGCCAAGGCGCGCCTAAATCAAAACGAGCGTGGATAGTAGTTTATTCATCCATTCACTGGAGTCTGCAACACCACTGTAATAATAAGGGGATAAAAAAATGAGAAAGCGGAATGGATCAACAATTAACAAGGCGGACAATCCCATCCCAGCATATAAACAAAGAGATACTAAACAATAGCCGTCCGTCGAGCTGAACTGCTAATCATCTTATCTTATCCACCAGTCCACCACACCACATAAGCCCTCTTGTCTCCTCTCTGGAGCGGCAGGCAGTCACACGGTCGGTGATGTTAGGCTGACGACGGATGCAAGCGAAGCAACAAATCGAGGATAAACTAGCACAGTAGGCAATCCGGGGACCGATGTGTGGCATGGAAACCCAAGAAAGAAGCTCGTGTCGGTACTGTACTAGGGAGGGGGGAAGAGAGAGAGGGAGGGATGGCAAACTCACGTTTTTGCCTTTCCAGACTTGGTAGACCCGGCGCTGCTTGTGCTTGGGCGTGGCCATGGCCGGGAGAGTCTGTCCAACAAGCAGTTGCAGCGAGCGCTCTTGTTCCAGTTCCGGCGGTTTTTGAGTCCTTGCTATTGGATCGAGGGATAAGATTTCGTCCTGCTCTTGTATCTTCTATTCTATCTATCTATGGGGAACAGATACAAGTAGTATAGTAGAATAGAAGAATATCACAACACATCCGCCGGGGATTGGATTTGGATTTGGATTGGAACTTGGAAGCAGGAAAACAGGAACAGGAACAGGATGGTGCGTCCCGAATCGAAACAGGGCTCTCTGCGTTGCTCTTGCCCTTGCCCTTACCCTTGCTGGTGGCGGACTTCTTTCCCTTCCCTAGAGAGGAAGCAGAGTGGTGGGAATGGAATCAGTGAGAGAGAGAGAGGAGAGAGAGAGAGAGAGCGGTGGGTGACCTAGCTGAGCGAGTTTAGGCTGTCTGTCACTCACGGTCACGGCAATGACCAATATGGCATGGCAATCGTCGGAAGACGAAACAAGGAAACGAAGAAGAGAAGGTATCGTATTCGATTCCCTCCCCGCGTTCCTCTGTTTCTGTTTCTGTTTCTTGAGGCAGGGCAGGGCAGGGCAGGGCAGGGCAGGGCAACTGGATGACAGCAGGGCAAGGGCAAGGCCAAGGGCAAAGCCACAGCCAGAAGCCCAGAAGAGGCCAGAGGCAACACGAAACCAAACCGTGTTTCTTCCTCCTCCCTTGTCTCCGGATGAATCGTGTCCCCCCCTTTCCTCCCTCCCCTACTGCATGCATTCTCTTTCTCTCTCGCCTCGCGCGCGCGCATGAGTATTCCCCCGTTGCATCCAAAAAAAAAAAGAATAAAAATATTTTTTCTCTCTTTTCTCTTATCTCTTAAAAAGAACAGATGCGACTCAACCCGATCCGCTCAACTAAGTTAGCTACCTAAAATTTCAAAGTTAAATTTTAGCTAGAAAAGTTCTCATACCTAAACTTTAGCTCAAGTATTACGGTTTGTCAGCAGTGTTTTTTTCATAATAAATTAGCAAACAGTATTTTCAGCCATGACCTTTCAGACAGATACTCGTCACTAGCTAATAGACTCAGCTAAACTTTAGCTGGACTGGATTTAGCTAAGTTGAAATAGCTAAAACTTAGTTAAAATTTAGTTGGTCTTTTTACTAGGCCGTTTGAATCCTTAGCAGCTAAATTTAGTTTACTCGGCTAAAATTTAGCTTGTGGATCCAAGTAAACCCGATAATAATATATAGGAGTCCTAAAGCGTCATCTCTTAAAAAAAAGTGCCCACAGGCACATTGCTTATTTTTACTAATAAAAACACATGAGCATCCACACGAATTAATTCCAATAAAAACAACCTAATCAACTAGACTAACTGATTGTGCACACTATCAATCAATAACTTATCTAATTTCAGTGGGGCCTTTAAGTAATGTGCTATGAATTTGCAAATGGGGCATGGCATCATTTTGTTCTTTTTCTTGAAGAATAATTGCATCGTATGATTACAGTTGAAGTTATTGTGGCTGATATATCTGTCAGTCTTTGTGTTTCCAGTACTGCTAGCTACTGTCAGTGGACCATGCATTGCACTGCAGTGCAGGGGAATTCAATGTGTGTTTTGTATACCTTTGTATCAATTCAGATCCATCCCTCACTCAACGAGTACTGGGTTACATTTTTTGCACGAGATGTAATCAAAACAGGGCCCACGGCCATCTCATAAATCCTATCATAAATAAGTAAAAGAGAGAGAAAAAAGCAACAAACTAGATATATACTCTCTTTCATTCCAAATTATAAATTAGTTTTGACTTTTAGTATATCTATTTTGATATCTACGTACATAACAAAATAAATATATCAAAAAAATCAAAACGACTTATAATTTTTTTAACATGGAAGAAATCTCCATAACACATAGGAAGTAATAACTAATATGTCACTCAGCGATCCAAACCGTGTCTTAGATATTTAGGCAATTTTCAGTATATTTTAATTCAGAAAAATAATAATATCATGATGAAAATATAAAAGAAAAAGAACAAGTTTAACATGACATCACATATGTTTATTTGAATGACATAAACATGATCAAAGATATAAAAGCATGGCAGACGGATCATACTAAAAAGAACATATAGCATGTAGGTGAGGATAAAAAACATTATAATCATATAACCATGATATATAAAGCATAACAAGAAGAGAACATGTCAACATGAATATAAACAGAGCATTGATTTGACCATATCATATTATGCATAACAGAAAGTACACAAAAAGGTATGTTTGAAAGAAGATAAGGGATAAGATTATACCCAGAAGAAGGTCTCATGCCAAGAGAGTTTGAAGCGGAAATGTTTGCAGAAGCATCTTCTCCTCCAGTCATGGTGATGACGCCGTCGGAAAGAAGACGACGAGCAGTTGTGTGATTGCTCCTCAAAAACCTAATTGTCCGCACGTCTCGAGCAGGACTCTGAGGTGACAATGGTTCCAGAGGCACCTGCTCTCCCACAACTCCGTGCGTGCACAGTTACGGGACGGAGAAGATTATCTCGCAACTCGCTCACTCGCCTCCTGCCTGCCACACCCACAGTGGCGGCGGTGCACACGCGCATGGCACACCCTTATCCTTTTCTCAGCTTCTCAATATAGATAAATAATTTCCAACCGTATAAGTTAAGTCAACATCTAGTGAAAATCCCATATGATATTAAAACCATTTACTACTAACACACCATAGAGTTTATTGATTTATTAAATTTATAATGGGCCAAGCCCACAATAAATCCAACATCTACATAGCCATTTTTCTATAAATCAACATTAATCTATAAACCAAGATTGGTTACATGCATAATACTATGGTGAATGGTAACATATATTTTTCTTCGAGTAATTGTATAA
Organism: Sorghum bicolor; assembly: GCF_000003195.3. Lineage (NCBI taxonomy): Eukaryota > Viridiplantae > Streptophyta > Magnoliopsida > Poales > Poaceae > Sorghum > Sorghum bicolor. The sequence goes on from NC_012876.2 coordinate 252,449, forward strand.
GCAATCCCCTAAACTTTTGTCAGGGTACCGTCCAGATCCCAAACTGTTAAAATGCATTTTTAGGTTCCCAAATCTAACTTGAAATGATATATATCGAGGCCTCAAACTCTCTAGATGCCAGTTTTAGGTCCCAAACTCTAGATGCCGCTACAACCAAAAGCCCACGAATACCTCTCGCCAAATCACTTTTTTGTGAGCATCGATTCTCGTTAGTCATGTCAACTCTTGATTAGATTTCTTATATATCACGAGGTCTACACGCTTAGGAGAATAAAGCAGAGATCTACACATTCTAGAAAAAGTGGTAGTACGCGTATTCATCTACTTAAATTTTCAGTGATAAAGAACGTGCACATGCGTTTGTAAAAGGAAGAGAGTTATTACCTCTCTTTAGGCAAGCAGTGGGTGCTATATATATATATATATATATATGGAACACGGCTCTGCACCGTGTGGCTTCCACTACATGTAAAGCTACATGTTATATATATGGAAAAGCCACAGGTATAGTCTATGTTTGGCAGGAAACCACCCAAGGCCTAGGTGTTTTTTTTAGCAACAACACCCAAGGACTAGGTAGCTGGTCATTGCTGAATCAATATTTTATCAAAATACTTCCTCTGTCATGTTTTTGACTCTGTCATGTAATATCCCTTTTTATTTATAGAGAGAGACAATCATAATATATCCATGGTCTTTATTTTTTTTCCACGAGCGGGCTCTTATTGGGTAGCATTAATTATGTTATTATATATTGAGTAGCATTATGGTTATTTTCATTCCACACCTAAAAATATCTCCTAAAAACTATAGGAATTGTTAGCCTCTTTTTTGGTAACGGTGAGTATTACTTACGTCATGCCACCGGCCTCTTATTGCAAATGTAGCTAGGTTGTGTCAGCCTTCTCATAATAATTTCTCGTAAATTTGTACACCTCCACTTGACCTTCCCAATCGCCACCAATGCAAAGCAATGAGTAAGAACTAAATCTAACCTCGCATATATGCATGGTGTTCACTCATAAAATCACATCTCTACGAACTTAATTGCATTGTCATCTCATACATATGGATGGTACGGTGTCCACTCAAAAGGTTTAGAAATGAAAGAAGTAGCATGATTCAACCGTAGTCGTCGTTCGGTCGTCGTCGTCGCCACGACAGTTACAAGTGTGAAAGGCTTCCAAACAAGTTCTAATTGCTTTTCGGCGGGTTGTTGATGACTGAATAACTTTACCGCTATTATATTAGTATGCTCCGAACAATTGGCAACGACGTACGCGTAGTGGTGGCAGGTGGGAGAGATTATTAATTCACGCGAGGTTCACTACTTACTGTCAAGCGCGCGCGTCATTGCCAGCCTAGCTTAGCTTAGCTTAGCTTAGCTCTCTTTGGATTTGTATATTATATATTCTCTCTCGCTCTATAAATATGTTGCTGAGGTTTACATACAGGATCATAGCAAGTTAGCAACACATCACAACATTTCCATATATTCCAAGCAAGGTTCATTACCAGCAAACTAGATCATGGAAAGCGTGCTACGACTTGTGCTGCTGCTGATGTTCATCTCCGGATCACGGTGGTGGGCGTCGGCGGCAGGCATCCCTTTCGCTGATTCCCTGGTTGCTCATGGCTGCCCATCCAGCTGCGGGGATGTGAATATCTCCTATCCCTTTGGCATTGGGCCAGGCTGCTTCCGACATGGTTTTGAGCTCACCTGCGACAACACGGCTCATCCACCCAAGCTCTTGTTGGGAAACACTACCACCACCGGGATCACTTCTCCTCTTATTATTTCTGGTGATATTCATAGTTACTATAGAACTAATCCTCTTGGTTTCAATGCCACCATGGGGCGAGGTGTGGACACCTACAATGTGTCCTGGCAGACCCCTGATGAGGGTGTTTTTATCAGTGGTGATAACAACTTGTATGTTGTCGGCTGCAATGTCGACGCCTACATGTTCGGTGACAATATGACAGATCTAATTGGATCTTGCATGAGTGTCTGCACAGATGACATAGCGACCATGGAGAAGGTGGATTTTGATGGCTCCTGTACTGGGCTTGGCTGCTGCTCCATAGACTTGCTAAGAGACCTGCCAACCTTTACCTTGAAGCTTGTCCACCGCAACGTTACTACGACAAGAGTAGTAGAATTAGACAACCGCAGCATCAAGGTTTTACTAGCAGGTTGGTATACTTTTGCTGCGGATGATCTTCGCACCAGCAGCGTGAACACAAGCAATGTCGGAGATACATGGATTGATATTGCAATCACGGACAAACCAAATTGTGAACGTGCCCGAGTGAACAAGGATACTTATGCTTGTAATGATGAAAGCAACTGCCAAGACCTACCATCTGGACGAGGCTACCAATGCCAGTGTCCCAATTACTTGCAAGGCAACCCCTACCTCGTAGATGGCTGCATCCAAGGTCCATACCTCATTGCTTGATCTTCTTCTTCTTCTTTTAATTTCTATACGTAAGTCATTACACAAGCAAATTTTGTCACAAATTGTGAACAAATGTTTCAAATGTATTTATCATTACTGCTAAAATATCCTTCATAATTTATTTGAATTTATTACTCTTCATTATTCCTCATCATGTTTATTTGCCATGAAGCAGCTTATGATTCAAGGCCTAAAGACAACTGTATGACATCATGTGGAAACATGACAATTCCGTTCCCTTTTGGGATTGAAGAAGGTTGTTTTGCAAACAATGACTTTCGACTCAACTGCACACCAAGTAATGTCACTCTTCTTGATCGTGGGTACGCACAATATCATGTTACTAGTATATCACTTGATCAAAGGTTTCTGGCAGTTAGCAACATGCTGAATGACACAACCTCCAGCAACATATATGAAAGGATAATCTACTCTAACTACCATGGTCCTAACAATTTTATGGCAACTGCTGGAGAGTCTGTTACGGACGGTATTTTTGATTTCTCACAAGAAGAGGAAATAATAAAGTGGGTAGTTGCGAACTTGACTTGTGAACAAGCTATGCATAGAAATAAATATGCATGTGTTAGTCGCAACAGTTACTGCCATAATGTCACACGAGGGAAAACACAGTATGGTTATCATTGCAAGTGTTCCAATGGCTTCCAAGGGAATCCGTACCTACAAAATGGTTGTACAGGTTATACTTCTCTCTTAAACCATACTTCCCTCTTTAACCAATGTATCTACTTGCAACACCAGTAGGTATAGACGATCACACATCACATTGGTTAAAGATAAATTCAATCTTTTACTTGTGTAACAACATCATATGACACAACAATTAATTTTGGTGTAGACATTGATGAGTGCAAAATTCCAAATAAATGTAGTGGAATATGCCACAATTTTGATGGAGGCTTCAGTTGCACAGATTCAAAGCTACATAATATAGTTCTAGGTAAGCATTTTTTATCCATCATTGAAATTTGAATTAGCAAAATAGTTATGTCCACATGTAATGGGTGCAGGAATTGTCATTGGGGTTACTTGTGGCTTTGTCTCCATAAGTGTTGCACTAGGAGCAATCGTGCTTACCCGTAAGTGGAAAAAGGGTATCCAAAGGAGAATCCGAAGAGCACACTTCGAGAAAAACCAAGGTCTACTCTTAGAGCAACTAATCTCAAACGAAAACACTACAAACAAAACAAAGATATTTTCCTTGGAGGAGTTAGAGGAGGCTACCAACAACTTCGATGCTACTCGTGTTGTTGGTTGCGGAGGACATGGCATGGTTTATAAAGGGATTCTTTCAGACCAGCGAGTGGTGGCTATAAAGAAATCAAAAATAGTGGAGAAAATAGAGATAGACCAATTTATCAATGAGGTAGCTATTTTGTCTCAAATCATACACCGCAATGTGGTGAAACTTTTTGGTTGTTGCCTAGAAGATGAGGTGCCTTTGCTAGTCTATGAGTTCATATCAAATGGCACTCTATATGACCTTCTTCACACAGATGTTACAACAAAGTGCTTGCTATCTTGGGATGATCGTATAAGGATTGCAATGGAAGCAGCTGGGGCACTTGCTTACCTACATTCAGCTGCTGCAATACCAATTTTTCATAGAGATGTGAAGTCTTCCAATATACTATTGGATGAAAACTTCACCACAAAGGTTTCAGACTTTGGTGCTTCAAGGTCCCTTTCACTTGATGAGACTCATGTGATGACAATTGTTCAAGGAACATTCGGCTACTTGGATCCGGAATATTATCATACCGGTCAACTAACTGAAAAGAGTGATGTATATAGTTTTGGAGTCATCCTTGTGGAACTTTTGACAAGAAAGAAGCCAATTTTCATCGATACTTTAGGCAAAAAACAAAGCTTATCCCATTACTTTGTTCAAGGACTTCATGGAAGGTCTCTTATGGAAATCATGGATCCACAGGTTGTTGAAGAGGCAGAACATGAAGATATGAATGAAATTGCCTCCCTCGCAGAAGCATGCTTAAGGGTCAAAGGTGTAGAGCGACCAACTATGAAAGAAGTAGACATGAGGTTACAATTTCTAAGAACAAATAGGCTGAGAAAAAAACATTGTTTAACTGAACAAGATGGAGATATTGAGGCTTTGTTATGCCTAGAAGCTAAGAACTTAGAGGAGCACATTGATCTTGTCAATGCTACTCACATAACAACTCAAGGGACCACTAGGTTCTATAGTTTGGAGCAAGAAATTAAGTCTTCGTTTAGGTCACGCTAACTAAACTAACAGAGAGCTTGCTTAGATATTGGCTATATAAATATACAATGTAATAGTATTTGGTAATCTCTATGATGTGTATCCAATTAGGACTTGGAGTCCTAGGAATGTGTAACTCAGTCATGAATTGAGAGTATACCAAGCCTAATTGGCTTTGTACCCATTCTCTATATAATGAAATCCTCCAACAGCCTCAATAGATAAGCCGTTACAATAGCCTTTAGGTGGTATCCAGAAGGTCAATTTTGACAAGTACTGGTTTGGCTGCTGTTTCTCAACATGCTAAGGGACCTGCCAGCCTTTGTGGTGAAATTTCGCCAATGCAACGTTACATGAGCATAGTTAAGGGTCAGCCTTTTCATCGTGAATTAAACATAAGGGCCGTCTCTGTTGACGGTCCTTAATGCTCACAATTAACCATCAACTAATCATAGAAAAGGATCCAAATGCAACCAACACCTAGACTTAGGGTTTTATCTGACATAATTCCACGAGTTTTGGTGTTTGTCTATTTCTGCAGGGGGTTATCAGGAAATATGAAAGAAAGGCCCACACGTCGGGTTTACATAGAGATATTAACGTGCCGCGCAATTTTCTATCATCTAGAAGACTCCAGAAGCCACGGGACCGAAGCGGAAGACGAGAGGCCTCAGGGTCAGGGCGCCCGCCCTAGTCCTGAGGGCGCCCGCCCTCCCCCCTGGACCAATCAGGGTGAAGTTCGGGGATCATGCTCCACCGACCTAATACTTCAAGGAAAACCACACGATCAATGTCGGTTTGATCCAACGGCCCAGATTCATCTGAAAAGACTATATAAGCAAGGCCCCCTGGCCCATGGAGATCATACCTCTTCTACAGAATCAAAGTTAGGGTTTCAATTCTTCATCCAAGTAGAGAGGATCCCTCTAGTTCTTCTAGTTCTACCTCTAGTTCATCTAGATCTAGTTCTAGTTCATCTAGTTCTAGTTCTAGTTCTAGTTCCTCTAGTTCTAGTTCTAGTTAGTTCTAGTTGTAATCTAGAAAATAGAGAGAGAGAAGAGGAGAGCGGAGGAGGAGCCGGGTCTGTCGGATCTTCCTCAACATTATACTTTTGCAGCATCTGGTTCGTTCTTCATCGTTCTCTAGGTTCTTCAATTCATAACTCCTGAGTTCTCTAATTACTTTTATTTACATTCAAGTTATTTATTGGATTCCCGCTTGCATCAAGTGCTCTAGTCTTTATAATGCTAGAGTAGTAATTAATAGATTAGACGTGGTGTTTAGTCTTGCGATTACCTGGAATTGCACCCAATCCTACGGATTGTTGTGGTAGCCCTAGGGTAGTGACAGCCCTAACGGTCGACGTATTCCACCACGTTCGGATCGGTGTTTGTAGGACCGTAGTCAGACCTTCCTAGCCCCCTTCTCATCTCTTTCTGTGGTTAGTGCTCTGATGTCCCGATATAGATAATCTTGAAGTAATTCTTGATTCTTAGATCAACTAGAGAACTCTCAGGAAACTTCCTCTCTTCCCACCAAAAATACTTATATAGTTATCCCTGGGCGATCTTGGATCTTAATTAGTACACTCACGTTCTCTGTGGAAAATCGATACTCTGGAATACTCCCAGGTGAAAGCTACATCGGTATCCGTGCGCTTGCGGATTTTTCTGTTTGCGTTTAAAATACCCAACAAGCTTTCTGGCGCCGTTGCCGGGGAACGGTAGCCGTGCTAGTTTCGAACCAAGTCGTCCATGTATCCTTTTTCTTTTCCTTTTTTACCACACTCACCTTATCACTTTCACCATACCACATGGATTTCACTCTAAGCATTAATGAGCATGGAATTTATTTCATAGCCACTTCATTTACTCCATGCTCATATGCAACATCTTCACAATCCATTGGTCTCTCCAACATCACCACATTCGAGATCTCCAACCCCCACTTCCTTCCTATTTATAAAAACTTTAAAAGGGTGGTTGTCGATGCATACGTCTATAATAAATTTTCCAGATCTCGTTGAGTTGATCTTGAAATAGGTCAGCGTTGGAGGGGAAACCACTTCGCCGATATAAATTGATGGTTTCCCAAGGACAAGCTTAGTGTCCTAAAACAAGCACTGATTAGATCGTAACATGAGCTTTTAATTATTTGCAACATTACCTTGTGTGTTGAGCATATCAGGATAATTGTAAAAATATTCCTTCGGGTATTCTTGTCACTAACCTTTCCAGGATTGGAGCAAGAAGATCGGATGAATGACAAGCACAAGGTATGTACAACCTATCATCATACAACATTGAATTAAATTCATCCAAACTTGAATTTTGCAAAATTCAAGCTTGGGAGAGTACTTTATATAAAAACATCATTTGCCATGTTGCTATGTTGGTTGTCCCTACCTTTGAGACATGCTCAATTTGTTAAATAGTAATCACACTACTTCATCTCCACTTGAGTAGATCTCTATAAAAGCCATCACGCTACCTTTATTTGCTTTAGTATATGTCTAGGTTGGAGTAGTTTCATTTATCTCTTAATTAAGCATGGTGCTTAGTTTAGGAATGATGATCTTACTTCCAAAGGATTTTAAATTAAGCATGATGCTTAGGTTAAAATTCCCTCCTAAATCAAATTAGACATGGTGTCTAGGTTGATTTTTGAGCCAATAGTATGCTATAGTAGATATTGGATATTTTGTTGGACTAACACCTGCAGGAAAACTTTCAATATCGACCTGGGAAGTCCTGAGATAAATTCACATTGGAGACAAAGATAGAGACACATGAAGGTTAACAATTTACACAAGGAAGGCATAGCTCACAAGAGATGATCCATGGAGGGTGCTACAAACACGATGCACAACCGATAAGAAAGGAAAGCTTTCACAAGGTGATACTGTACCATCACTCTTCAAGTAAGGTAACATCTTAAGGTACTTGACTATCACTTCTATAAGCTTCTCCTTATTTTTGGCATTCACATGAGTAAAAGAGACAAACATGTAAGATTTACAACTCTAGATTAACCAACCCAATCGATTCAATATATTTAGTCCTTCCACCTTTGTGATCCCACACTCCTAATCATATGAGCTAAAGTGTTGCACACTCAGTCTTTGGAAGATATATATATAAAAAAAAGAGAAAACACATAAGTATAGATAGATTATCTTTCCATTAGGTTGAGTGATCTGATCTGACAAATGTTTTAAATGCTACACTCATGATCTTATTATCCATCAACTTTGTCTTGCTCACTATGCTTAAGGTTAGAGAGAACAAATACACTTTTGGTTCTGTTGGTGTTTTCCACCAGCAGGGCCCATGCACTTGATCTCTGCCTTGTCTCTATGAGCAGGTACACTTCAAGCAAAATATGAAGGAGTTTTTCAACTCCCAGACTCCACCAAGTGAAGAACCTAGATCTACGAGCACAAACACACTGGAGATACTGGACACTCAGGCAATCACTGCCCTGTGATGCTTGAGGACGTAACTACTGGAGTAACCCCGTTGTGGAAGTAATTACTGACCTTCTGCCGATCAAGAGAGGCGATCCAGGACGCCCCGTCATCCCGATCTCCATCGGCATGGTGGACTTCCCAGAAGCACTCTGCGACTTTGGCTCCAGCATCAACATTATGCCCAGGGTACTCTATAAAAAATTCTTTACACATCCTTTATTAGAAACAGCCATGTGTTTGCAGCTTGCAGATCGTACGCTAAGTTTCCCAAAGGGAATATTGAAGAACCTCTATGTCTGAGTTGGTACCTTGTATGCTCCAGCAGACTTCGTGGTGATAGAGACTGATACTGATGAGAGGGCACCCATCATCCTAGGGAGACCATTCCTGAACACCTCGGGAGCTGTCATCTACGCTAGTACTGTCAAGATCAGTTTCTACATCAAGGGAAGGACGGAGACGTTTTCCTTCAAGAACAAGACTACACAAATCTTAGAGCAATCCTGACATGAACCAAGAAAGGACCAACAGGAGGAACAGGAACAAGCAAATATGGACCAGGTCAGCTAAGATGGTCACTGCAGCTCAAGGAGGTCAAGATCGTCAACTCAAGTCGCCTTTCTTGATCAAGAAGGACGACCCTGGTGTTCCAAGCATCGAGTGCACAATCAAAGGATACTCTTTTTAGAAGACACTCTACGACACTGAATCTGACGTCAAGATAATGGCTGCAGTCACTTATCAACTCCTGCATGGAACCATGCCCCTACAACCAACATACATTCAACTCCAGATGATTTTAAGGTTATTGACATGGGAGAAGACGAGTACGATCCACCCAACATCCTTGGAAGACCGTTCCTCAGCACCGTTAAAGCAATCATCTACATTGGAACTGGAGAAGTCCACATGCATTTCCCCTCTGAGAAGGTACGCCGCTATTTTACTGACCCTAACTATATAGTTGAAGACTCTAAGCAGGTCAGGACAAGAAGAAGACGACGCAACCGTAACCAGAGAAGGCAAAATCATCAAGGACGGATAGGTAGACTACGAAGGAGAAGTAGTAATGTCTGAAGACAAACAACTTGAACAGAACTGTCCTGAGGAGACCGTAGCACCGAGTCAGGTGTGGAGAGAGAAGATAGTTATACATGAAGAGGAGGCACTGTCGGAACCACCGACTACGCCATCCAGCGAATCCCAGGACAACTGAGAGTCCCGTTCGGAGGACTTGAAAACGCCGAACGCCTTGCCAAGAGGTAAACTTGGTAGTTATCTTTTTTTCCCTTTCAATTGTTTAAAATAGTTTGCTTAGTTAATCAGGTTCATATCATCTTAAAAAGAAAATAAAAATGTTAAAAATAGTAAGCCCCATGTGAGTATGCTCATGGCATAAAACCCATAAGTACATTCACTGTGGTGGCATAAAAATAAAATAAATATATTGCTGTCCTATAAAAATAAAAATATAAAAATAAATTTATGATCCTACTAAAGAGAGTAACATTTATTGAGGAGGCTCAACATGATAAAGGCTAGGTATTTATGCTAACACTTAACTAGTTCCACAAAGCTTTGTTGTCTATTTGAGCTCCACAGAATTCAAGGATCAAAGAAGACTAGCAGACGGAGGACATCCTAATCGCTATCAGAGTGCTGCCGACATTCAAATACACCTCCGCCACGTGCTAGCTACATCAGAAGAAATTACGTCAAAATCCAGCTTGGGGGAGAGCACCCCCATTTATCCAGCTAAGTATTCTACTCACGTTTATACTTTACTCTAATAATAAAAAGATGCATAATCATATAAACCCAAATAACGATTTTGTGCTTACAGATATATCTTTGCTTAGTTTGCTAAATAAATAAATAAATAAAGTTTGCTATGAATCCTCATGATAAGCTCTCACATGCAAATGATGAATAGTTGCTCTGCCATGACTAGTTCTTAAGATTGAAATCTCTCTCAAGTTTAGGCATGACTGGTATTAATTAAGATTTGCTCTAAACCTGAACTTGTGGGGAGAGTACTTGATCTAAAGTCTAAGTCGTTAACGGATATGATATGGGAAGGTTGAGCTGGTGTTTATCTGTTCCTAGAGATGCTAGAATTCTGGAGAATTTTATCTTTGAAAATTTTTAAAATAACACATGATGAGTTCCTGTATAATGAGAGTTTAAATTCCTACCACAGCCATATATATACATGCTTGCTAGACTTTGAGCCACTCATTTACTTTTTACTGCTTATGAGCATTGAGTGTGGTCAAGCTGTGTAGACCCTTAGGAGCTTGTCATGTGGTTAAATCAAGATTCACTTGCACGTTCACTCACACATGCTACTTCTACTCCGGAAGTACCATCCACATATATCCATTTCCATCTCCAGAACCACCCAAAAATATTCTACTCCTAATCCGGGAGAGAATAGCCAAAAACATTTCTGTTTTCCCCTGTGAAATAAATGCTCAAGTTATCTTGTTACTACCACTTGCTATATTATTTCATGAGATGAGTGCTCTCTAAAAAAAGAAGAAAAAAAAGAAAAAAAGAGATACGAGGAAATAAAAAGGGGCAAGTGCCCGGAACCTCGAAAGAAAAGAAAAAGTGAGACGAGAGGTAAAAATGGACAAGTGTCCGATAGTAGAATTAGGGGTACAAGTTACCCACCTGAGAGAAAAGAAAAAGAAAATATAGAGCATCTCATTCTCCTCAAAAAGTTTCAAAAGAGCAAGAAAGGTATGTATCCCCTCAAAAGAGCAAAAGTAGAATTAGACTTTCACCATCATTATCACCATCATTACCATACACCATTCATTCGCCACACATGCACATCTTGATTTGACTTATTGACTTATTCTTTTGGATCCATAGTTTGACTATGCAATAAATGTCTTGTAAGTATGTATTAGCTGTCTCCCACCTATGAGCTCTAGATATTAAAAGCCTTATTAGAGTAGGGTGAGAGAGAAGGCAATGTCACTATGCCTCATACCAAAAATACCACATACTTTGAGAGAAGGCATACACCATTAATGCCTTGGTAAGGATCCAGAAATATCACAAAAGAGAGACTAGAGAGAGTCATACAAGGAATCTCTGAGTTTTATTTGAAAATCTGCAAAAACTCCAGAGCTATAGCTGATCAAGAATAAGAGACATGGTGCTTGACTAGACCGTTCTATCTTTTAACTACTCAAGACAGAAGTGACGTTACAAGTCCCATGGTGAAAGGTAAATGAGTAAGTTTTAAGTCTTAACAGTTTACTCTAACCAGAGATGAGATCTTGTTTAAACGCATGTGTATCTTTAAGTTATGAAACCACTGTAGAAACTCTTGAGTCCATCTTTGCTCAGGGACGAGCAAAGGTTAAGCTTGGGGGAGCTTGTTGACGGTCCTTAATGCTCACAATTAACCATCAACTAATCATAGAAAAGGATCCAAATGCAACCAACACCTAGACTTAGGGTTTTATCTGACATAATTCCACGAGTTTTGGTGTTTGTCTATTTCTGCAGGGGGTTATCAGGAAATATGAAAGAAAGGCCCACACGTCGGGTTTACATAGAGATATTAACGTGTCGCGCAATTTTCTATCATCTAGAAGACTCCAGAAGCCACGGGACCGAAGCGGAAGACGAGAGGCCTCAGGGTCAGGGCGCCCGCCCTAGTCCTGAGGGCGCCCGCCCTCCCCCCTGGACCAATCAGGGTGAAGTTCGGGGATCATGCTCCACCGACCTAATACTTCAAGGAAAACCACACGATCAATGTCGGTTTGATCCGACGGCCCAGATTCATCTGAAAAGACTATATAAGCAAGGCCCCCTGGCCCATGGAGATCATACCTCTTCTACAGAATCAAAGTTAGGGTTTCAATTCTTCATCCAAGTAGAGCGGATCCCTCTAGTTCTTCTAGTTCTACCTCTAGTTCATATAGATCTAGTTCTAGTTCATCTAGTTCTAGTTCTAGTTCCTCTAGTTCTAGTTCTAGTTAGTTCTAGTTGTAATCTAGAAAATAGAGAGAGAGAAGAGGAGAGCGGAGGAGGAGCCGGGTCTGTCGGATCTTCCTCAACATTATACTTTTGCAGCATCTGGTTCGTTCTTCATCGTTCTCCAGGTTCTTCAATTCATAACTCCTGAGTTCTCTAATTACTTTTATTTACATTCAAGTTATTTATTGGATTCCCGCTTGCATCAAGTGCTCTAGTCTTTATAACGCTAGAGTAGTAATTAATAGATTAGACGTGGTGTTTAGTCTTGTGATTACCTGGAATGGCACCCAATCCTACGGATTGTTGTGGTAGCCCTAGGGTAGTGACAGCCCTAACGGTCGACGTATTCCACCACGTTCGGATCGGTGTTTGTAGGACCGTAGTGAGACCTTCCTAGCCCCCTTCTCATCTCTTTCTGTGGTTAGTGCTCTGATGTCCCGATATAGATAATCTTGAAGTAATTCTTGATTCTTAGATCAACTAGAGAACTCTCAGGAAACTTCCTCTCTTCCCACCAAAAATACTTATATAGTTATCTCTGGGCGATCTTGGATCTTAATTAGTACACTCACGTTCTCTGTGGAAAATCGATACTCTGGAATACTCCCGGGTGAAAGCTACATCGGTATCCGTGCGCTTGCGGATTTTTCTGTTTGCGTTTAAAATACCCAACAGTCTCGTCATTTTGCATAGCAAAGATTAAAAGAAAACATTAAATAAGAGCTGTTAGGGATTATATGAAATCAAGGTACACATATTCTGGCTGGCAATTTTGTGAAGTCATTGTTTGGAATGACAAAGTTGTGAAGCCCACTCTTTAAAATGGCAAATAGCCAATTTTTCTCGACACGGGGAGCGAACTATATATGGCAAAGGATGTCGAGGTTGTGCTTGTTGTGTCCAAGAATACACTAGTGACTATTGTGGTTAAAGTGCACGATTATTTGCCATTAGACATGCACGGAAGATCAAGAACCCCGTCTCCATTAAGATGTGATTATATTCTTGGGACATAATAACTTCGGGCCCTCCTCTCCATAGAATAGCAGCTACGTACAATGCTCCTCCAGCCTTACCTCCACCTAAACTAGTCACCAAGTCATCTCATTCGGTTATAAATAGAGGTTGCCACATATTTATGGTCCCTTAGGGTACAGAGTTCGACAATCAACTCCATTCTAGTGTCTAATACAACTTTAAGTCATATATTAACCAAGATGTGTACATATTCGACATATATTTAATGGCTGCAGTGACGATGGTGGGCTGCTAAACCGTGCTTATAGTGATTCACAGTGCCACCACCATCGGCCTAGTGCACGTGCAACTGGTCGGTCGGACAGACAACATCATGAGTGTTAGAGGGAACTGTCCTTTGCACACCATTCTGTACCCTCGCATTTCTTTGTGTTTCAATGTTTTATGTGGGTTGCGTCCGAATCACGCAAGGCAGGAGCCTTGCAGTGACTAAGACCTCGAAGTTCCCACGCTGCTGAAGGTTTCGAGTGGTGATATCAAGGCGTGAGAAGCGTCGTAACACTATGAATCTCGCCAAAAACGGGTTGGTGGCTTGGTGCATATTCTTGAGCACATTCCATAGTGGATGGAATATTCCTTTGAATGTACCAAATTGCCCCCTTCGACACCGGCAGAAGATATTCATGTAAAATCGGGTTAGAGATTATCCAACTCCTATAAATAGGACTCAAAAAACACTCTACGATAGTGATGAAAGCTTGACACGAGCCCCATGTTGTATTTATTTGTTATTGTTGAGAAATCAAAGGCCACACCCTCACCCTCAGCCACGCCCAGAGGTGTGACCTTCAACCCAAACACCAACAAGGAGGTAGAATATGACCTTCTTTCTCCTTAAATTTGAGAAAATTAAGAAAATAGCCATTGCGGCGTGCTATAACAAGTAATTTTGATTTCATAATGGTATCTACCAAATTTTGGTGTTCATGGTATAGACTGACCAAGTACATTTTGTCTTCGGTGTCCCAAAGCAAAATTTGTCTTCTATAGATTGCCGGCTTGCACGTCACTGAGGGTATGGGATGCATCCCTGTTTCTGCCAACAGGGGCCCTACGTTTCTGCCATGTTTTCTTTCATCCAAGTTCAAGGACCACCACCCTTATTTTTTCGAAGGAACTTAAAACATCAAGATAACAACAGAATCAAAGAAATGAATGATGAATTTAACTGATTTCTGTATCTGACTACGTTGCTCAGTAAACACAAATATACAGCTCAGCTCAGATCACATGCATGATGATGTTACGGACCAAACGGAACTACCTCCGAGCTCCGATCCATCGGAACAGCATGTCACAAAAGCAGAAAAACCAATCTCCAGTTCTCTCACGAGAGCAACAAAAGAAGCAGAGAAGGCAGTCCCAAGAAGAAGCTCCATTGCGAGGGCAGATGATGAGACCGGGCCATTCCCGCGCTAGCATCGCCCCCTGCTGTTGAGCCTCTGCTGCCTGGGGTGGCTGCCTTGGGTGGCGACGGCGGCGGCGGCGGTGGTATCACACAGGTCCCAAAGGTCGAATTCGCCTGCACATCATAGATAGGTCAGAGAGTTAACATATGGACAGCATGCATCATGTTGCTGCCCAAAGAAAGAAATGCCACTAATTTAAAGAGCGCTTACCTTGCAATACGCGATGTTGTCACATCCGCATACCATATGACCATTTGCAATATCTGTAGCTAAGGGAGCTCCTCCACCGTCACTCCTCTGCATGATTAAGATTCAAGAGGGTCAGAGACTTCATAACAAAGCAATTACATGATCCTTCAAATGGTGAAATGGCCCAGGTAAAGGGGTTCAATAGATATTCACATACCATGTAGAAATCAACAGCAATGTAGTTGGGCCACCGATTGCCTGAAGCATCATGGCACGTTTTGAGCATGCTAACGAGTGGCGCTGAATTATTTCCGCATACACCAGTCTGACTCGGGCTAGTCGTGAAGAAATTCATCAGAACAAGCGACTGGCTTTTGGAATCCATGGCTGGAGACTCTGCGCGGTTGGGGCATTTGCCTGCTACCATACCATCATTTCCATCTGTGTGTGTAAAGCAAATCTGGTCAACAAAAGAGTCAAGGGAAGAAAAGTAAAACTCTGCAGGCCATTGAAACAGGGCATGTACTGAAACCTACATTGGTTTTCCACAACGTAGTTCCACTCATATGCGATCCCCTCGCTTGCTTCCTTGGATTTCTTTGATGTGAAGACAAGCAGGCGCTGGTTCTGGCTGATCATGTCCTTGAGCAAAGGCCAGTTGCCACCGCTCTTTGGCATTTTCGACACCGGAAACCAATACTTCATAAGGCCAGAAGCATTGAATACTTTCGGCAAGGACCCTGTTGCGGTGTAGTCTTCAAGAAAAATTGTAACTACTTCTGATGGGTTTGCATCAAGGAACGTCTGGATCTCTTTGAAGACATTGATGGCAGGTTGCTGAGAGAAAAGAAAGAAAATCAACTCAAGATTACACTTACACAAGTGTACTTATTTTCTTTTTCAGGACAGAAGAGAGAGAAGAATGTTTAGCTGATAATCTTACAAAGGCAGTGAAGTTGTAGCATTTTCCTTGAAATGAGTGGCACAGCCAGACATCATTGTCAAAGTCGTAAGTGTCGAGCATCAAGCCCCTAACACCATTCTGCACATAATCAAGTACAAGTCCCGCGTTTAGCATTTTATAAATAATAACAAATTGTTAGGCAGAACTCTGGCAGATCAGCACTAAATGATAAGGGTTAGTAGTGGGGAGCAACAAAACTCATCTGTTGACCACTAACTGAACATTTTCTTCTAGCAATTCCACCACTGGAATCTAGTTTGAGGTAAAGTGTGTTCCTCAGTACAATCTAGAAAGTTACGAAATATACTCTTAGAAACAGGGGACATGGGTAACAGCCTACTAAGCTGAACAGCTTTGGCTTAAGATTGCCTTCTTTGTTCCTTCCAGTTGAGGAACATAGGAAGTTGTATATGAGATATAAGAGGGTCACAAAGAATATTGGCAAGGACCTTAGTTCTTATGTGATTACTTCATTATATCTTAATGACAGACTAGTTCTGAAACGTGAATGGCAGAACTAGCTAGAAAAGATTAGAGCTGTTCCAACTCCCAAGTCTTCAAGACCTAATCAAGTTGAGCCACGCAAGAACTCATGTTCCAGATGACCATTTGAAACTAGAAGGAGCAGTATGACATGACAAATGAGATAAGTATGGTCCCTTCATTTTCTTAAGAAGGAAGCAAACAACACCTACACAGCATAATGCCTGAACTGGACGAGATCTTTGTGAGGTCTGCTTAACAACTTGAAGCAATAATCAAACCAACAACTTATAAGTAGCCTCACTTTCTCTATTGAATACAGCGAGTGCCACCCTGGTTTCATGAGTTAGGTACAGGCAACAGACAAACCATGTCCTAAGTTACATAAAGTTATCCTGAAGATGTTAAGGGAAAGAAGCAGTAGTGCCATTGGTAGCTTAGGGCATTTAGGCACATCAGCATGTGACAGAAGTATAAAGTCAACAAAGTCCTTGGGGCTTGAGCATGACTAAAATTTGTAAAAGACATTGAGCAGGTATTAAAATTTGTAATTTACGGACCAAATAAAGCCAGATCCAGAAGCAGGCATACCAACACGAAGTCAAGAATCTCTGTGAGGTGGCAAGAAAAGACAAGCAGCTTGTTGAGCTTATGTGGTGAGATTAGCTATTGCCTACTGAGACCTATTATTGCCAATGCCCTCGCATCAATGGCCAAAGAGTTTCTTAAAAAGGAATAAGTACTAGCCTGTATAGGGCACATGATTCATTCCTAAAATAATTAATAGTGCCATGGGCAGAGCTACATTATGTATGAATGCGGATAAATAAAAGATGCTAATCAGTTTGTAACTTTGCAACTGGTAGAAAAGTTGGCCACATGCACATCGTTGTACATTCTATTCATCTGTATTAGATGGTCATGTTTTGTCAGAGTGAAAATTTAGGTCTGGGTTGGTGGCACAAGTAGTCCGTGGGCAAATTAAAGGGGGAAGACAGCTGACATGATTCTTGCAGTGGAAAAGGGGCTTGAGAGCATGTACTGTTCCACTTCCACTGTACTGAATTGAACCAAAGCCAGCATGGAATTACTTTGTGAGATGTGGACTTTTCGTGGTAATATTCCTCCGAAAGACAAATTAAAGAAAAAGGCGCTGTGAAACCAATGTGCGTGCGTACGTGTAAGTATTCTTTGCAGCTTTTGGCTTTAGGATGGAGTAGTGATGTGCATGTCGTATTCCTTCCAGGAGCAGGTGCAGCTCACACACATAATTTTTGTCCAACTATTCATAGTAGCAGCCGGAAGCAGAGCAGAAAGTTGCAGTTTTTCCTTGACTGTTAGGAAAAGCCTGAATTCTGATCTGCGAGAGAAAGGTGCAGGCTTTCTTTATTTGGTGTGTAAAATTTCACTAGATTTTGCAGGAGATGTCTTGTAGGTAGTAATAAATATAATAAAAGGCGATGATTATGTAGTGTGCCAATATTGACATCACATAATTAGTTACTGTACCAAGGAGGCGAAGGTGCTGTGGTGATGAGATTTGGGATCATCATGTGGTTGAGTTTTTCTTTTTTTTTTTTTATCAGCATCATGTGGTTGAGTTTGAGTAAGCAGACAGACAGACAAACAGACATGAACAGCACAAACTAAACGCAACTACAGGGGAACAAATCAAAGGATGATGCTGAGATTTGATTGGGATAAAATTAGTCCGGATGAATTCAGTGATGATGAGATAATGGCAGGCATGCCGGCGTGTCTGTGTCTCTCCAATATACTGTGGCCTTGTTTAGTTCCAAAAAATTTTGAGAAATCGACACTGTAGCACTTTCGTTTGTATTTGACAAATATTGTCTAATAATAGACTAACTAGACTCAAAAGATTTGTCTTGTTAATTTCGATCAAGTTGTGCAATTACTTTTTATTTTCGTCTATATTTAATACTCCATGCATACGTCTAAAGATTCGATGTGACGGCTGAAAAATTTTGCAAAATTTTTGAAGAACTAAACAAGACCTGTATTTGACAGTAGTAGTAAAGCAGACGCTAAGGTGGGCCCACTGACAGCGGCGGAAGGTGGACACGTGGGATGGGGAGGTGGGGGGCCAGCAAAGCAGCAACCACCCACCCACTTCCATTGGCGCCGGCGCCGGCGCCGGCGTCGGAGGGGAAGGCGGATGCGGTTACCTGGCCTGACCTCACTACCTCAACAGGGGAGTAGTAGTAGCGACTAGGGAAGAAATGGGAATGAAGATGTTACCTTGAGCTGCGCGGTGACGTTGTCCTCCTGGTTGGTCTCGGTGATGAGTGGGTTGCCGGTGGCGGATTCTGCGCCGGCGAGTGCGAAGGAGTTGTGGGTGGTGAGCCACGAGTAGTTGTTGAAGGGGAGGCCCGTGCCGTGGGTGGCCGGGTCCACGGGGCTGGCGCGCGTGCAGATGCTGCTGTCCCCGCCGGAAGAGCCGCCGCAGGCGCTGCAGTGCAGGCCGGAGCCGCAGCCGCCGCCGGAGGAGGAGGAGGAGGAGCACGCGTCGCCCACCTGCGCCGCCGCTGCCTGGTGCGCCGCAAACAGCAAGAAGAAGACCAGGGCCGCCGAGAAGAAGAGCAGCAGCCGGGGCCGGGGCCGGGGCCGCTGACGCGCCAGCGCCATTGATGGGATGGGCGACCCGCGAGGCGACGAGTTGAGTTGGCAGTCAGTGGACGACGGCAACGGCAGCGGCAGCGAGGACGCGCTCGTGGTGGTTGCTGGTTGCTTTGGTGAGGACACACGACTCTTTCAGGGGCCCCTGCGTCTCTGCTATTTGTTGTAGATTTGCAACGGCAGATCCTGCTGTGGTGTTTGAACTGAAAAGGACGTGCAATGCACTGCGATGCAAATTCGGGCAGATTAGAGGCTCTCCTCCAATTCAGAATCGGAATCGTGCGCTAATTAAATTAAATCAAAAAAAAATATCCTCCTAAACCGTGTTTACTTTTCAATCAACTACGTATGTACGCGGCAACAGGTATATATATGAGAGCAGCTGTACTTTTCAACAACCAAAAAAAAAAAAAAAAACAGTCTGTCTGACCAAGCAAGCAACTGAACACAACGCGGATGCGGAGCACGTCGCAATGCTTGTTCTCTGTCAGCTGTTAGCGCTGACGATCCATATACTATGCTGCAATGGCCTGCCTGCCTGCTGATCGAGAGAAGACGCACCACCGATGCCAAATCTATCTATCTATCTGTCTGTCTGTCTAGATGGAGTTGTATCAAAACAAAACTCCCAAAGCATTGCCAATTCAAGTCGCAATTCTGCGTTCTCTGTCTTGTCTTCCTGCCTGTCAGCATCAGCAAACGCCCGCTGTCCGTGACCCACGACAAATTCAATATACATACGGTACAGTATAGGCTACCGATTCAACATCTAGCGACAACATTTCTCAGGTAACCGTCATCTAGAACAAACAATTCTAGACTAGGAGTTGCATGCCCAAACTGGCGGCTTCCATACATCCACGGTACTAATCATCCTTCATCCCATAAAAAGAGGCACTATGCGTTCATGTTAATCAAACTTCCTTAAGTTTAATTAGATTTGTAGAAATATTAACGACATTTATACCTCGAAATAACTTTATTATAAGAATATATTCAATGAACTATCTAATAATATTAATTATGTATCATAAATATCATATATTAATTATATATTTAGTCAAATTAGAAGTGTTTGACTTCTAGATAAGCAATGACACTTTTTATGTGAGGGAGTATGAGTCAATCACGGAAGGAAGCCACAGTCAAAAATTACATACTGCAAGCATCCTGATGTGTTGCTTGCTCACATCAGGACTCCCTGTTTGGCTGCCTGGCTCATGATGCATAATTTAACTTCCATTCGAATTCTGAGAACCTTTTCGTTTCAAATATGTACACCATACTCTTACATAACCAGCATCCTCTCTACACATTGCAACCGAACAAGTTTTAACATCATGAAACGCATCTCACAGGGGCAGGAATGCTTCAATCCTATTGGCAGGCAGCACGAACAACTCAGCAATACTGATGGTTTCTCCCATCCATACCCACAGAAAGCCAGAGACACACCATCATCATAATTCAACTCATTCACATGGGCTTCCACACGCTGAGGACCTCCTGGAACATCTCGAGCATGAGCTCGCGGTCCGCGTGGTGGAAGAAGCTGTGCATCTCGTCCCTCACATCATAAATCTTCCCAAACACAAACAGGTAGGTGAGGCACCCTTTCTTGAGCCGCTCCAGCTGGTACAGCCACGCCACGTGGAGCCGCTCAAGGACGTTCGCCGAGGTAATATCCTCCAGCAGGCTCTCCTCGCAGCAGTCCTTGATGTCGCCAATCCCGTACTTGTTGGCCGCCGCCAGCAGTGGCAGCCGGTGCTTCCAGAACTGCCCCTGCTCGATCGTCCCATAGATGAAGCCCAGCAGCGCCGAGCACGACTCCAGGCACATGTCGCTGATGTTGATTGTGGACGACTCCTTCTCCCTCAGGTCGTGCATGAACATGCTTTCGAACACGGGGGAGCACGCCGCCAGCACCGCCTTGTGGGCCTTCAGGACGCCGTCCGTCGTGTTGATGGTCACGTCTGTGTGGATGGAATCCGTCAGCATGCGGGAGAGACACCCGAGGGTGCTCTTGCTCGCAATCTTCTGCACCATGCCTTCGGTTGGCCATACCGACAATGATTCAGTAGCCTATAATAATTAGCATAATATTGGACAGCGTTAGCATATCATTAGAATCTCCTAAGTAATTCAAGTTTCTGAATACAGGAAGGAGCCTACAAAATGTTGCAGGAATCTCCCAGGTCATGGAAGCTTTTACCAAGTGATGTGAATATATATATATATATTTTTTCTTTTTAAAAAAAAAGATGAGGCCAGATACTTGCATTGTTATTGGCTATCCTCAGGTCCAGAAACTCAACATCAATCGTAAAACGCCCATGGGACATTGCATCAACTTGCCAGACAAAGTCATCACTGGTACGCAGAAGATGTTCGTGCACTGCCACAGGAAAAGGACGAAACAATCACATTTATCAGAAGAGACAAGTGAAGTCATCACATCACAGCAACAAGGGAATATAAATAAAGAGAATGACAGACAAAGTACAGTAAAATCCATCAAGCTCCTAATGTCGGATTTGGTATCCAGGTATGTATGACCTATGAATTATGATCCTATTTGAACTCCATTTGTATTTATCAAGAATGAAATAGCAACAAACATAGAGAAACTACTGCCATGATCTTTCCTGAGTAAGATAAACAGCTGCCTCATGTCCAGTCGTTAACCACTTCACATTTGCATTACACATTTTGTACCCTTCATAAAGCAGCAGCAAACAATGCTGTTTACTGAATTAGAGAGCTTGAAATTACTTTCCTGACTGGCAAGCAACTGTGTTGGGGTTTGGAATGCTTTCCTGTAAAGTAAAACTAAAATCAGCAGCTGCATCAGACTGCATTTTCCGCTATTCCTAATTCTTGTGTTTCTTGTGGTTTTTTACAGATTATATCATCAATTGAGATTCA
Organism: Sorghum bicolor; assembly: GCF_000003195.3. Taxonomy (NCBI): domain Eukaryota; kingdom Viridiplantae; phylum Streptophyta; class Magnoliopsida; order Poales; family Poaceae; genus Sorghum; species Sorghum bicolor. The sequence goes on from NC_012876.2 coordinate 274,275, forward strand.
GTCGGCAGATGGTGGATCAAGAAACTTTCCCCAAGCCTTTCTGTGAGGAATACTATGAAAAGAATTGGAATAAGGACAGTTTATAACTAGTCATAGGCTCATAGCTGAATGATAGTACTATAACTAACCTCGTACAGGGGGAAAATAATATCCCCCCCAAAAAAATACAGAAACAACTCACAAGCATCATGGGAATGGCCATCTAATCAGCCTAAAAATTGGGCACTACAGTACTCACTATGTATCACAAAGACATGTAGTATGTCATATAATCTACTAGTGACAGTCAAGAAGCACCAGGCAAATTATTGGTGCAGTGCAGTGCAAAGAAAGGTTGAATCTTTAAGAATCTGGATGGAATGCTTAGAAGTAGGTACCCAGTACCAGGGGAGACGCAGGTGCGTCGCGGCGGGCCGGCCCAGGAGACGCGGAGCAGGAAGCGCGCGAGAGGGGGCTGCTCCTTGGCCACCCGGCCGGGCTCCGGGAAGAGGCGCACGAAGATGGAGCGGCTCTTCTCCACCGACAGGTACCTAGCAACAGGGGATTGATGGAGTTGCAGGAGCAGCAGGAATTGGGATGGTGGGGAGGGAAGGAGGGATTGGGAGGAACAGGAAGCAGAGCAGACCAGTTCCAGATGCCGAGCTTGAAGGGGTCGGAGCGGCGGTAGGAGCAGGGGCCGAAGGTGTCGATGCGCCACTGCGCCAGGCGGGAGATGGTCTCCACGCGGGAGTCCGGCCCGCTCGCCCCTCCGGACCCGCCGCCGTTCATCGCCGACGCCGAGCAACAGCAGCCCCACAACCCAAGGGGAGTGGGGGACTCTGCAGAGGAAGGGGATTGACGACCGAGGCGAAGAGTATTCCCTTCACAAATGAAAAACCTTTCTTTTTGTCGCCTACCCCCTTATCCTCGCCCCTCCACGTCACATGATTTGTGCAAAATTATTATATTACGGTGCTCTAAGTTTGTTCACCTAAATCATTTTTAACTTGTCATACACGTAGCAAACAATGACGATATGTATGCACGCCGAGGTAATAGATGCTGTTTCCACCAATTTTTTTTCACTCCATAGAAGGCTTTATGGCGAATCAAGGGCCTCGGTAAGTCACGGTTCGGTTTGTATCGATAAACTTCAACCTCTATCATATCATAAAAATTAAAAATATAGCTAAAAAATAATTTATAAAATAAATTTTTTAAGTCTAATTAATCTATAATTAAATACTAATTTTTAAATAAAATAGAAGAGTTATACTACCCAGGCCTTGTTTAGTTCCCAAAATATTTTGCAAAACTTTTCAGATTCTCCGTCACATCGAATCTTTAAACACATGCATGAAGTATTAAATATAGACAAAAATAAAAATTAATTGCACAGTTTAGTCGGAATTGACAAGACGAATCTTTTGAGCCTAGTTAGTCCATGATTGGACAATATTTGTCAAATACAAACGAAAAAGCTACAATATCGATTTTGCAAAATATTTTGGAACTAAACAAGGCCCTATTAAATTTTAACACATTTAAACAGTCATGTGTCTAAAATATTTTTCCTAGCAGAGAAACGAAAATTTTCCATTTACTGCCAGCCCAGCAGGGCCCATGAAACCAAGCCTGAGATAGGTAATGTAGCAGCAGCTCTCCTAGCGGCCCATAGTCTTGGGACTAGCATGCTTTGGAACTGAAAAGGCTACTCTGTAAATTAATCATTCATTCAGGTGTAATCTGGTGTATTTTTACCGTTCTGACGTTAACATATAACATACAAAGTTATAATAAACTCATAATGATATAATATCTGTAAAATCCTACAAGTTGTAACTCAATACATACTACAAATAGTTGCTAACTTTACACCTGTTCTACATTCATAACATTGGTGTTCTTAGACCTTGTTTGGCAGAGCTTCCAGAGCTGATTCTCTATTGGATCTAGCAGAAGCTCTGCCTAATAATTTCTTAGAGATATGTGATTTGATTTCGTGAAGTGATTCTTCAAATGAACTAAGCGGCTGAGAGCTGAAAAAAGTAGCTTCTTCTAATTATGTGATGTTATTCGCCATCATGATTTTAAGAATTTATACTAAAGAATCAAAGAAAATCACTTTCAGCTATAAAATCACTTTTCTCTCCGAAAATTAGCTTCCATAGAGAATCAGAATTAGAAGGAGCTCTACCAAACATACCCTTACTTTTCTTCTTTCCTTTTCTTTTGGCCTGTCAACTTTGATTATATTCATGGGCAATACTAAGTATTGCCATATTGTAACCTATCAAAAAAGAATTAGAGTACGTTAAATAAAACTTTAACTATATATTATAGAAAATTAATAACTACAACAATTAATTGAACACATATATTTGTCCTACGGTTCTATTTTCCCAGCATCAATGACATTTTAATAAACCTGCGTGTAGTGTACATGTACTATTCCCTTCTTTTCAATAAATCCATAAAATATGAGTATCCCTACAAAGGTTAATATAGGTAGCTAGAATGGTTTCATAAGGAATCTAACTAACTAATCTACATCGCATGATCAATCGCCCACATATATTTGATTAAGAGAAGATGCAAAGGAATAGAGATGTTCCATCAAAATTTAGTGCACCGCCAGCCCTTTTCTGATTGAGACATCACTAAATAATATTATGCAAAAAAATGGATAAATTGAGTTACTTAATGAAACAAGTATGTACGTGGATCACAGAAGATCGAAGTCGATCATTACATGAACAACCGCGTTATCATTGCAGTGCAAGGTGGAAGTTGCTATCGGCTTCAATTTGTTGATTAATAGTGAAGACTTGGATCGACTAGATTTAATTTGTAGCTGCGAAGCAAACTTTGTGTCATGGATCGTCTCGCAATTTGTAGCAACCATATCATCCTGTACCAAATTTTCCACAGGTAGTATGTTTTTTTAATAAATAAATGCCGCATTGTTTTAAGTTAATCGTATATGCATGCATGTATGGGTGAAAAAAAAAACTTATGAAAAGCTCATGCACGAAAAGGAATTATTAAATGACATGATTTCCCCACACGTGTACCTGTACAGGCCGAAAATGATTACTTTCTTGTGCAGATAGAACAAGTCAATCAATAATAACAAGAGGGGAATTAAACCATCAATCAAATATATAGTTCATATTTGTGTATTGTGAGTACAAATTTTAGAAATAAAAATCGATCATCAGAATAATGCATAGCAAAACTAATTAAGTGCTAGCTAGCTTTGATCAAATAAGCAATCAGTTCCAGATCTCAGCTGTACGTGAATTAATACACCCCTACAAATATACGCTATTACTAGCTAGTGTGTGTATAGTGGTTAATAATAATACAGTAGTACATCATCGATCAGTCGTGCTGACGAGGGATAGATGATATCAGATGTTGTCTTGTCATGCATCATTGTTGTTCTTGGAGCAAGAAGACGGAGATTCCGGCGGCGGTGTGTGATGGAAATTGAGCTGCGCGGGCGGCAGCAGGCTGCTCAGCAGGTTCCAATCCACCGTCGTCGACTCTGCAGCGACGGCGGCGGCGGCGATCTGATCGTTGTAGCTATGATGCTGCACGACGCCGCCGTCGACGGAGGAGGGGCTGTGGAGCGGCGGCATGTCGGCGAGGAGCTGCACCTGCAGCTTGGACTCAGCCGCCAAGCCGCCGCCGTGGTCATGCGCTGCCGCCGGAGGTGCAGCCGCAGCCACAGCGCCGCCGCCGCTGTTCATCAGTAGCCGCGGCGCAGGGACGGGTCCGTCGTAGTAGTAGGTGGCAGCGGGCATGGCGGCGCCGAGGTAGCTGCCCGGCGGCGAAGGGTAGTAGCAGGCGGCGTGCCTGATGTGCTGCTGGTTGGGCATGGGCTTCTGGAAGGCGCGGCAGACGACCCATCCTTCCTCCTGCGCGGGCGCGTGCTCGTTGCTCTGCAGCCGGTACTCGTGGATGATCCAGTCCGTCTTGCGGCCGTTGGGCGCGCGGCCGCGGTAGAAGACGAGCGTCTTCCGCATGCCGATGACGACGCTGATGCCTCCGGCGGCGGCGGAGGACCGGGAGGTGGTGGTGGAGGAGAGCACCGGCTTGTCCCTGCCGGTGGCCTTCCAGAAGCCAGCGGCGGTGGCGCGGTTGGTGCGCGTGCCGCTCGGGTACTTGCGGTCCTTGTAGCTGAAGAAGTAGTACTCCGTCGGCTCCTCCTGGTCCTGGCCGTAGGAGCCGCCGTAGTAGCCGCACCTCTCTGCGTCAACGACGATGGGTATCATGCATCCATCCATTGCCATTGGTAGCTATTAATAAATCAAAGAGCTAGCATGCATGCATGATGATCAGAGCATGAGCATCCATATATATATACCTTGGAGATCCCATGGCTCGATCCTGTAGAGATCGACCTCCCGGATGATGTCGAGGTCGATCTTCTGGGAGGCCACCTTCCTGGCGAGGTAGTACCCCACAAGCTCCTCCTCCGTCGGGTGGAACCTGAAACCTGGAGGCACGCATGGTGCCTGCTGCTGCTGATGATGATGATCATCCATTTCGATCTCTATAGCTAGCTTCCTGCAATTGCTCGATATATCACTCCACGGATGGATCGGTGGTCTCACTTTCAGATCGATAGAGGCATGCAGCTGGAGCAGAGAGAGAGAGAGAGAGAGAGAGAGAGAGAGAGAAACATATACAAGCTAATAAGAGTGGATCGAGCAGGCCGGTCCTACAAATAGCAAGCAGGTTGCTACCAGCAGGGGAATGAAACATGAATGCATGCATGCATATATGGTGGAAGTGGAAGTGGAACCAGCAGCAAGCTAAGCTTGTTGCTTATGGTGGACCTAACAAATCAGTAGTTGCACCATACTTGTACCCGTACTGTACATGTGGGTACTTATTACTTGCATACCATGCATAATATGTAGGGATGGATCGTCATGTATATATACGTACAATGTTGCATTGCATTTGGTACGTAATATCTATCATTTAATTTCTCTAGCTACATATATAATAATCTGGGAGTTATAAACTAAATACATGCATGCTGCCATATAGTATGGTAGTGGTGCGTGTGTGAAAATGGAACTTTTTGGGACTGGAAGGTAGAGTGTACGCTGCTGGCTCCGATCGATCCATCGGATATATATTCCTTAGCTTGGAGTGCACTTCAGGCCTCTGCTGCCTGCCGGCCTGCCCTTCCTCCTCTCATACATCTCTTTCTCTTTCTCTCTCACACACATCTTCCCTCCCTCCACCAGCTATTGTACATCATGCACACCGGTACTAGCTAGCACACTACACATATACCCTCCTAGCTAGCTCGTTCAATAATACCTTTCTATAGCTACCTTCTCGATCTCACACACACCTACTTGCATGCAGCTACCTAGCTACGTACCGTTGGTCACATATATACATTTCATATATATTATGAGAGGCGCTTCTTTATAATACATATATAGTATATGCTGCGTATACTCGATAAGATGTATCATTATGAGAGACTTCTTCTCTATAATACATACGAAGAACACAATCTATGATTTCTAAAAAAAAAAAGAACACAATCTATATTCAAAGAACAGGAAGAAAGGAGTTGTGGGGAGACCTGTGTCGGCTGAGGTACTAGCTAGCTAGGTGTTATTGCAACAAAGAAGAAGAGGAGAAACAGGATATGACACTTTCGGCAATGTTATTGACTACAACTAGCAAGTAAATTTGAATTTGCCCTCAAAGACAGGAGTATATGCCCTACGTATATGTCAACATTCAGTGACCTGCCAAATTTCCTTTTGTAAAAGGATGGAAAAAGCTTTGCAACAATATTTTTTTTTCAATGACTCAGTCAATTAAGTATGAGTGGAAATTTATACACTTGATTTTACTTTAAAGCATGATATATATGCTGCAATAATTTTCTAATGAGAGAGAGACTCTATTCAAACAACTAGCACCATACTCAAACACACAAACATACGATAAATTTATATGTGCATGATGATCAATGATGTTTTGATTATGGGTATGTACTCACCAGCCGATTCAAGAGGTAGTAACTAGAGAAGGGCCGGGGCCAATAAGGATCAGAGCTACAACTAGTGTGTGGCTTCTGATGATATGCAGATGAGATATAGAACACATGTAGTAAGAAGATGGTATATAGGGGGCTATTTATAGATGGGTGAAAAGCTACTTCTTTGTTTTGAGTGCCTGGTGATTTTAATTAAGACAGAGATACATATAGATGTGTAAGCTACAATTAAGCCACGGAAAGTGCATATGCATGCGCGTATGTAAGATTCTAGAGAGAGATACATTAAAGTAGGGAGACAGAAATTTGAGAGCGATACCAAGAGAGATCGAAAAGGTAGCTTATTTTAATATTTTTGGTCGGTTAATACTAACTAATTAAGTAGTCCTGAAGCGACCACCACCACCCCACTAACTATATTCATGCCAAATAAAAAGGGACCTCACCTGATATGACCAGCTGCAAAAGTACTGAGTTTTATTATTGGCCTGTTGCTGATCATCCCTTAATTGTTGCATTACTCCGTTATAAATCGTAGTTCACTTCTTTAGTTTTATCTAAGTCAAAATCTTAGAGGTTCTTTTTCTACAAATACATAACATATATAAGTCCAAATACATATACTAATTCGATGCAAATGTTATTGTCAAAAAAACTTGATGGTGCAAATTAATGATGGTATAAGTTAAAATTAGATTATCTTTTTTGTGGGAAAAATTAAATAAGTTTGATTTATATAAAACTAAACTTGAACCATATATATTTCGGATAGAGAGAGTAAGTAATCGAATCGAACAACTCCATGGTGAGTTTTTGTATTTATAGCGTGTGGCTCGTTAGAAGTTCTCTTACAAATCCCGTGTAAAATACAACTCGTAACTCAGTTTAAACTTTCAAAACTATCATGGTGGGTTTTGAAAATTGGTTTGACCAATTTCAACGAGTGTGGATCTTTCCAGAGTCGTATTTCCCTCATATGGACTCTAGAATAGGTGTTCCAAATATGAATGTTGATAGTGTGGATGAGAGCTACACACAATGGTGAAGTTCAATTGTTTGAGTCGGCAAATCTCGAGATTCATAAAGTCATCATAAGTATTTCGCTGTCAACGGGGACGTCGCCTACCACTGAAAGCATGTATGTTCTGTTAGAAACATCAAATAATAATTAAGTTTTTTGTGTTTTATAAGAAACTTCAAGTTACAATAAGTCGGTACTCTTGACACAATCACACACGCACAATAAAAAACTAAATACATAAACTATTAGGACGGGCACATTATTCATGCATGAAGGGTTCATGATTATTATATTATTATGAAAGAAGTTGTTGTGCAATAGCTTATTTGTAGATGTTGGTATAGGAAATGGGGTTTAATTTAATAATTTTGTGTGCAGAATTAATCCTTGCCGCATACTCCCTCTTCTGTGTGTGTTCTAAAAATTTTTAAACAACTTTAGGAAATACTCAAATGACGTATCTATCTATAGATTATTCTAATTATAGAATTTCTTCTCAAATCATGACTTCTTTTTTAATAAATTTTGTCAAATCAAAACATAGTTATTATATAGAATGCATTGTGTTTTAATATAAATTTTAGAAGTCCAATGCACTTTATTTCACGATGGAGGAAGTACATTGCTCATGGACACTCAAGTTGTTACACGCGTGCACACATATGTAAAATAGACAAATTGCGCCGTTATATTGTGATGCAAGGCTGTGAATGCTTGGAACAGACGTTATGTCACCTTCTTCACACAATTCCTGGGATCTCCTCATCGACATGATCCTGTTTGTTAGATTTCCAACTCTCTGTCTGACAGGGAAAAGCGTATGATGTTTATGCGTGTGGACCCCACACTTCACTGCACCAATCAGGCACCTTGTTAGCAAATGGCCGGATGATGCCATGCATGCATTTCAATCAATTGTCAGTAGTGGGACCACCACTACCTGTAGATATAAGTACTGTATATTGAGCAACATGTACACTCCCTTCGTCTAAAAAAAGGTACTTTTCTATCTCAATTTTGAGCATATACAAAATTAATGTTAATATTATTTATGATACTATATAATTATAATTAGATTCATTGTTATGAAATATGAATTCCCCGCGCGTTGCTGCGGAATTTTCTTAAAAATAAATCATTATATACATAGCATTACTATATGGTATTCAGTCTATTATGTATGTATACATATGAATTTGACTTGCATGTATTTTATTGTATTAGATCTAGTAAAAGATAATAGAACAAAAACAAATATTTGGTTACATTATAGAGAAATTAATTAGTGATGAAACAAATAGTGTAGTACATGACTTGTATGTTAATAGATTAAAGATTTAAAGTATTTCACCTGATTGGTCATTTTTTGTAATTAATATGGAATGACATGGACTTAGTGAGGAATGATGTGGACACCTTGCATGAAGAGATAGAATATTTAGTGGGTCACGTAGTGGAGAATGATGTGGACACCTTGCATGAAGAGAGAATTCATCTAGTGAGGTTTAGTTTTATAAGAGTTATAGATTTGCATCATATACATGCATATTTGAAGTCATAAATGTTAATAATAGTTACTGTGAATTTATTAAACTTAAGAAAGTTTAGCCTAATCTATACCTAGAATTACCTTCTTTTTAAGATGAGAGCAACACTCATGATGATGATCAGAATCGAGGAGGATCATCCTTGGGAAGCATAGTTGACTAGATATCCTTATATCCATCATTGTCCCGTGTTGATATTCTCGTGCTCCCTCTGTCCAAGAAAATATGCAACTATAGGTTGTGTACCAACAAAAGTAATTTACGTTTGACCAAATTTCTAGTGAATACTATTCATATCTATAAGAAAATACATTCCATAGTTAATTTTATGATATTTATTTGATATCATAAATATTGATATTTTTTATCTATAACTAATCAAATTTGAGATAATAAACCATGACACTGTGCTAGAATTGCATGTTTTCTGGACGAAGGAGGGAGTATGTTCGTTTCGGACGGCAGTATAATATATGTTCTTTTTGGTGGTCAGTTTATGGTTGTGGCTGTCACTGTCCAGACTGGTGAATGCAATGCTTCTACTCAATTGATCCATCCACCAGGATAAGGTAAACCAATGCAATTGAAGGGTCTGCATATCCTGTCTGAAAAAAGATGTAATTCTTCCTCTCTGCTTAATCAAACCATATAAAGTTTGACTAAATTTATAAAAAAATATAAATATTTATGACACCAAATAAGCTTATTATTGAAACATATTGGATGAAGAATCTAATGATACTTTGTGGTATCATAAACATTGATATTTTTCTATATATATAAACTTAGTCAAACTAAAGATGCTTTGAGTTGGTACTATGATTAAAATTGTATCTTTTTTTCAGTCGGAGGGAGTATGTTATTAGCCTAATTAGGTTATCTGCCATAAGAAAGCACCACATTTAGAGGTAGTTTGGTTGGTTCTTCAGGCAACCTTGTCCAGCCAGAGAATAATCCAAACCCTTGATTTTAGGTGCCCGGTGGTCAGTTCGCAAAAAATTTTAAGATTCCCCGTCACATCGAATCTTTGGTCGCATGCATGGAGCATTAAATATAGACAAAAATAAAAACTAATTGCACAGTTTACCTGTAATTTGTGAGATGATTCTTTTGAGCCTAGTTACTCCATGATTGGACAATGTTTGTCAAATAAAAACGAAAGTGCTACAGTAGCCAAAACCCAAAAATTTTTGCGAACTAAATAAGGCATTAGTTTCAAGAAAAATGTGGCAAGCCGTAGCAGTTCACAGAAAAGCTAGCTTGACAAGGAATTATATGACGTAGCTCTAGTCCCAGAGAGTCCGTGATGTATCAAGTTCATCCGGATTTGGAAAGAGCTTTTGGTCCTACCAGCCAATAATTAACAACTACTACTAATTAAACAAAGTGTTCGTTGTCAAAGAGATACTAATCTTAATCATTAATCATCATCAGACAGGATAGACCCACTAACACTGTCTAACCAATCAGCTCCGGTTGTTTCAGTTTTGCTTCTGTTCCAAGGTTTAGTTTGTTGCTGCATGCATATACACACTGATGTGCCCGGTTCATCCCCTCACTCTCGGATATAATCCTTTTTTTAAAAAGACTGACTTTTTTTTATTATATCGTCAGTGGAAAAGAATTCTGCTACAACCACGCGTTATAGAACCCAGATGTCCACTACTGAATAACAACGTGCGTTTTAAATTTCTTCTCTAATAAAAACCAGCAAAAAGCTTTGCACGGAATTACAAGAAAAAGAAAGATACAGTATGCAATAGTAAGTAAAAATAAAGCTCAAGGAAAGAAACCTACGAACAACAATATGCGTGGAACAGTTTTCAAGTGCAATTGATCCACTAGCAAGCACCACAAGCAGTTGCATTGCAAGTGTGTATATACGTACCTCCAACTCTTGTAAGTGGTGTAAAAGAAATTGTACATCACTTGTCATGTGTAAAAAGCAATGGCGCAACCTCTATATACATGCCAATAAACCTGAACTGTAACTACAATATAATGAAGTTCAGAATATAAACTTGTAAGAAGTGTAAGAAACATTGTGATCAACAACAGTGCAAGCTCCAAGTCCATATACAAATCTTGGCAGCAAGTAATTTCAATATAAAACCGGCATGCAAGCAAGGAGAAATAAAACTTGACCTTAGCATCTTGGGTATCATATTTGTTGCGTGCTGCCGTCAACCTTGAAACAGGTCGAATGGGCCTGGGCTTGTCAGCTTCAGGTTCGTCGCACAAGCTGCTAAATCATTTATTGGCTGACAAACAAGAAGCAATGAAGCATCCCTTTCCTAATTGAAGCGAATGGCATGCATCATTCAGTTCATAGTACAACCAGAATGAACTTTGAAATGGCCAGAAACATCAGAAAATAGCTTATATCAACACCAGATGCAGAGAAATTTGAGGGACGATTTCAGATTACAACGGGTGTAAAGATGGATAAAATTCAGCAGTTCTGAAGTATTCTTCAGGTAATCAACAATCAAAAGTTGCTGTAACCAACCCGACACAACTAGAAAAAAAATAATTATCAAGCAGTTCCAAGGCTTAGCATCGAACAAATGAGCAACATCAATATCACAGGCCTAGTGTCCTCGCTCAAAGAAATCATGTGACGTGATAATATTACATATTATAGGGTAATGAATGGTCATCTGTGCACCAAAAGGTCCACAAGAGCAAAATCTGACCAACTCTGATTGTTATATTCTGCTACCTAAATGAACACCGCGTTCCAGGAACATGATTCTCGGTTAGACCAATTGCCACAAGAAAGCCGACTTTCCTACTAGCCACCAAATTACATAGATGCAGGTCAAGATCAGTCCTGCTTGTTACGAGCCTGCCGAGCACGATGCCTGAGCTCTGCCCTTTTCCACCTTACAATTAGCATGCAGAGTGTCACAAGAGTGTTCACCTACGGACATTAAAATAAACAGTTAGTGGTAACGAAACTGATGGAGACAGAAAGAAAAAGGATCAGAGAAATGTGATTACCAAAATAAGGATTGTTATCAATAGGAGGGGGCCAGACCAGATGACTGAAATGAAGAGGCCTTGGGGATCAAAATAATTTTGGGTGGAGAAGCTCTTCCAGTTTTGCCCCAAGAATGTATTTAATCTCTCAGCAAGGAATACACCAGAGACTGCACCAAATCAAGCAGAATATAGGTTATAAAAGGTACACATGATCATATTAAAAGTGAAGTAGTGCATAAATGTGAATGGAGGAAAGCCAACACAGGTCTTCCACACACATTCCATTAGTTAAATGAACCATGATAATCATTCCTTCAAGTGCGAAGGAAGTTCCACTGTATGGCAAGGAAGGTTAACTCTACAAGATTAACGCATCCAAAGAAAATGTTCAATTTTGACAGGTTTAAGCTTACTTTGCCAATTTTAAGAAAAGCTGCAATGCATCATGTGTACGAAATTCCAATTTACTAGCCATTACAGAAAGAAAAGTACTCAATGTTGCTATATCATGATGTTCCAAACTGGTTTGTCGTAAAAGTACAAGAAGAGTAAAGGATAACCATATGTGATAAATGACTTCCACATTCTGTAAATTATAAATGGTACGAGGATTCTTAAGTGTCAAAAGGAGAAGGCAATAATAAAAAATGATACCCACATGTTAGAGCTGACAAGATGAGCTGGAAATTGACATTCCTCCTCGAGATGATGGTAACCAGTAGCAGAATGGCATGGAAAGTTAGTATGCTGATTAGCCAAGGCTCCTGTAAACACAAAAGCCAATAGGTGAAGTTGGTAAGACAAAGAAATTTGTTTAAGAAAACAACAATGGCAATACCAAAGTACTAGTATTGAATTTTCACAAGCTGACAAACATAGACTGTGTCACACTACATTTGGTGTCTTTTATGGCTTGCTCACCACTGGATGAACCTTTTGTTTTTGTTTTTTCCCCCATTATCTTAGGAATTGAGGCGTATGGCCTATGATACACTAACATGTCAGCCAGTTGTTGTGTTGGTGTCCAACAGTGTGTGCAATACTGAGACATATTGCTGGAATGTTGAATATTAATGCACTAAAAATAAACAGCCGATACACGGTCGACACCTCCACGACACTTGCTTGATTCAACTCCAAGACATAACCACTAACACAGACACTTGTTCAGTTCAGTGGATAGGTAAAATTAGGAAGCCAAGCTCAAGGCTCTGTTGTGGATTCACGCTGAAATTCTAGGCAGAACTGCATGATATATTTTCCTAGCTCTGGTCACGCTGAGATTTCAGGCAAGTGAGCACACCTCTCTGCAGCAACCTTACAACTTTACACATATGTTATATATAACAATAACAATAAGTACCATCAACAAGATATAGCCTCCACTATACGACAATTTCAAGGAGAAGGGCTACTCTTCATGTGATTATCAGTGCATCAAAGTTTATGGCAGCCCCGAGGGTAGGTTGAAGGATCAGTAGCAAACATGCTACCTTAATAATCCAAGAATTGAAAGAGGGATGTGCTCCCCAAAATTAGTGTTGGTGCATACAGAATTATTCTATGAGAAGGAAGCCAAACAAAGGACATAGGATAGGATTACTCCTTTATGGATTGCTACTTTTAAGACAAGGAAGGAATGGCATGGTCCATAATTCGCTTTGCTGATTTGATTCATCGTCACTTAGGCCTTGTTTACTTCCACCCAAAAACCCAAAATTTTTCAAGATTCTCAATCACATCAAATCTTTAGACACATGCATGGAGTATTAAATATAGACGAAAATAAAAACTAATTGCACAGTTTGGTCGAAATTGACGAGACAAATCTTTTGAGCCAGTCCTACAGTGTCGCGAAATTTTTTCCTTCGCGAACTCCCTTAACCAGTTCACCTCAAGCAAACAAGTTTCAGACATGGAGTCAAATCCAACAGTGTGACGGCATCTAATGACCTATTGACCACGCACGCATAAGCACAATACAGAGATTCCATTCGATTCCATTCCACCAATCATGACGGATGTGGGGAGGAGGAGGAGGAGCATGGCATGCAGGGTTGATTGGATGGATGTCCAGCGCCGAGCCCGAGCGTGCGTGTGTATACCTTCCAGTCGACGGCGTGGAAGAAGCCGATGAAAGAGTCGACGGCGGGGGCGAAGCCGGTGCGCAGTTCGGAGGAGACGCGACCGAAGAGGTCGGCAACCACGTCGGCGTGTTCGTTGAGAGCCGAGCGCACCTCCTCCACCGCGCGGCCGAGCACCGACGACCCAGCCGCCGCAGCGTCGTCGCCCATCTCCCTCGCTCGCTCGCTCGCTCTAGATCTCGGGATCGATCTGCTCAGAAAGAGACTGACCTGCTTTTCTGGGGCCCGCAGGTCATTGCAATCGGACGGATCTCCTTTCTTCATTGGGCTTTATGGAAATGGGCTTCCACAACTGAGGCCCGTTTAAACATGGGCGGGCCCGGCATTTTCCCTCGCAAAAATGTCCTCTCTCACCTTTGACCTTTGCTGTCTCTTTTATACCATGTAATGTAATTTGCAAAAAAAAAAAGATCTACATGTTTGGATACAAAGTGTTTTTAAAGTTCAGAAAAATACTAATTTTTTAAAATACTTTTGTTTTAAAGTATCATGAAGTGTTTAGGTGCAACAAACTTTATGATTTTGAATACCATAATATTTTAAAGTTGCAGTCTTTTTGCAGTTTTAGAAACTTCACTCCAAACCTATTTATTCCGAACCAGGTTTTACACATCAGTGGTTCTAAAAGTATAGTTTATTAATACTACAACATCTGAACAAGGCCTAAATCTCTATTTAGCATCGGAAAATAACATGGTTTCCTTATTTAGCATAAAAAATGACTAAGTTTAAACATAAACACCATTGCCTTTTTATTTTGCAATCTAACCGATTTGACCGCGCCTAATTCCATGACATGGCAAGTGTGGCACCCAGCTTAGCATAGCAGGGCTGCCACCGTGGCTAGTCAGTAGTGCGTTGACTATTAATGTGGAAGCATTTATCGCACAATTGACTCCGAGCGACAGCGCCATGCCTGCCCACCGAGTGGGACAAGGGCAAGATGCACAGACATGCTTAGCTCCCTTCCTCGCTCTCTCCCTTACTTCGTTCTTCCTCTCTCTCACTCGATTGGGCAACCCTAATGCTGGAACCGACGCCATCGGCCTCCCCCTAGCCAAATTGGCCTCTAGAGCAAGTTGGTGGTTGCCTTCTTGAGTTGGTGGTTCATATAATTCTAACCAAGTGAACAGACCACTAGTGACCTTTGTGAAGGTGAGTAATTTTTTATTGGGAATTAAACCATGTTTCCTCTATAAATCAAGCTTTATTTATGAACAACACATGTGATTGCCAAAATATTTGATTATTTACTCACAAGTATGAAAAATTATGCACTACTAATGCGTACTAGTATTAATCATTATATTGATAGAATATAATGGATAATCACGTAATTAACATTTTAGAGCATTTTATTAGAAATAATAGTTTACCTATAAACATTTGATATAAGAATCTAGTCCCTCAAAAGTCCTCTCTCCCTCTCTCTTATTTATTATTACAACCACTGGCACTAATCTACACATTTTCTTCCACTTGAATAACAAGTTTACAAATCTGGAACCTATGGAAGGTCGCTTGATATCACTAGGTTTAGTAGCTATCATGAGCTCTGTAGGAAACTAGGGTGCCTATTTGGCCTTGAGGGCTAGTTGGAAGACCCTTTGAGATCAGGTTGGCAGCTTATATTCGTCCACCTGTGGAGGATGTCCTTCCCATGAGCGATGACCCTTGGAAGTATGTTCTCATGACTATCTATCTTGGTGATACATGCTGATCAATTTCATGAGGTTTTCCATCCACACTCCTCCTTGCATTGTTGCCTACCCATTGCAAACCTGAAGGGAATTCGTGAGTACGGTGTCCTGCATAAAGATACTCTCACCGTAGAAGGTGTAGCAGATGGGCAAGCAGGGCCAGGAGCTCTTGAGCTCGGGCCCCACAAGGAGGCTAGGTAACAACTGTGATGACTCTATGTTTGGTTCGTAAGTTAGTCAGAAATTTTAGTTAGCATGTTTAAGTTAGTTAGTATGGGGTTAATTGTCTATATTATTATTAATTGTTTAGATTAGGGATGAAGGCAATTAGATATATTTTATTACAACAGAGGGAGTTGGATCGATGATCATACAAAGAGTTGAGAATCTATGTTAGAATCTAATACCCCTATTATGTGTAACTCTAGCTAGGATTAAAAAATTATTAGCTCAACCCCCTCTATTGCACCCTATTTTCCTTTAGGCCCCTTAGGCATGCTAAGGTGCCCAGCACCCACCATCACCGGCCTAGCCAGAATCAATGGTAAATGATTCTGATGGGGATCTTTCATCCTCCGGTGTTCAAAAAAAAAGATTTAGAAATGATATTACGAGCAACGACGATAGGAGCTTGTGCCATATATATAAGAACAGTGGCGGACCCAGGATTTGGCCAAGACTAGGGCCAAATCCTAGCAGCCCAAATCCAAAAGCTACAACCTATAATATATTCTATAGAACTATATATACATACACACACGTATGTCATAGAAAACAAATATTCTCAAATAAAGTTTACAAATCCAAAGAAATTCTTGAACTATATAATTAATATAATACGATAATTAATAGTACATTGAAAAATAAATACCTATTGTCTAGTGATGATTTATTGCATTTGCATCTTCCACTTCCATGTCTTTAATAACAACTCCTAGTTTGGACAAGATATAAGACTTAATAAGAACAGAAATAGTGACTCTCGTTTTGTACCTTGAGATGGCACCGGAGGATACATGGTTTGTTGTTCTTGTTCAACAACTCGAGAGAAATATGATGCGATAGTCCTTGTCCTCTTCATCTAATTAGAATCAAAAGTTAAAAATTAGCAATTGAAATCAAAGAAATAAATAGAAGAAGCAGCGAAGAGGTATATAGAATTGAAGAAATACCTTCACAAATCACACGGCCACACAGACACAGGAGCTCTGGCCGGCGCAGCAGCCAAGGGGCGAGAGGTGAGGCTTGACCTGTTGCTGATCCGCCTGACTGCCTGCCTGCGAGGGCGACGGCAACGGCGGCCGCGGGGCATCGGCAAGCCGCAGGGCCGCGCCGCTGCCTCCATGGAGTGGAGCAGGAAGCACCGAGGCAGGAGGCTAAAGTGACGGCGCCACTGGGACGGGAGCAGGAGCGCCGACGTCGTTTGGAATGGGAGGGTGGGACTGCAGGAGCCGGGAAGCAGGAGCGGCGGCGTCCTTCACTGGCTCCGTTGGGAAGTCGAAACATGAGGCAACCAGCATGACTCACGAAGCGTCCTTCACTGGCAACCGTAATCTGCCCTAGTTCTTTTTGTTGGGCTTCATTGTTGGGCAAAAACTTGAAACTCACTCCTAAAAATTATGGGCTGCGACTAGGGCCATGGCCCTACTGGCCCTAGGCCTGGGCCCGCCCTTGTATAAGAACAATGCAGATGTACCTCACACAAAACAATCTTACATGATGGCGTTGAGAAAAGTTGTTTAAGAACAGCTCCAAACACAATATGAGTATCTCACAACTGAACTACACCGGCCATATATATAGGACCCAGATTCTTGCCCTATATAATAAGAATATATATAATGTTCTAGTATATAATTATCAATTCTAACTGTTTTTTTAAAGAAAAAAATCAAGTCTAATCCTTTCGATTGATCCTAAAGTGTTAATATCCCTTACAAGTCTTGGATGAGACCTTGTGTTGGTTTAAATTATTTGACTTTTGGCTTATCAATCCGTATGGCCTCCACACGAGATGTCATGGAAAAGTATGAGAGATGGTACATACGGTACCAGAATAATCGAGACAAAAACATGGCTTTCAATACGAGGGTTTTTTCTTTTTTATATATACTGGGGAACGCCAACAGCTGGAATGAGGCCACGTAATTACAGTCACAAAATCTTGTCTCAATGAACAGTCGCCAGGTTAAATTTTCTTGTACAAAACGGCAGGTTGACTTTTAAGCTCCCTCCGTGTGCTGAAAGTTAGAACAATCGCCACGAGTATCTTGTTGCATATAGTACTATTGTACAATCAACTTGCTTGAGTGCAAAGCTTATCCGATCCTCTAGTCGATCGTTAACTCCTTGCGATGGCCTTTTTCAACTTACAAGCATATATAAATCTTTAGAGAAGGTATGGGCACAGCACATGGTGCAACAAAGGATATTCTTGACTAACTATATACAGTATGAGAACCCTAGGACCTGGAATGGGTCCACATGGTCTTTAATTTCCGTGTGTGCCATGAGCTCATTCCGTACGTGTGCCCAAAGAAATTGTTAGGGCTTGTTTAGATCCAAATTTTTTTTGGATTTTGATATTGTAGCACTTTCGTTTTTATTTGACAAATATTATCCAATCATGGAGTAACTAGACTTAAAAGATTTGTAACGTGATTTATAGGTAAACTGTGTAATTAGTTATCTTTTTATCTATATTTAATATTCCATACATATGCCGCAATATTTGATGTGATGGGGAATTTTGTAAAGTTTTGGGTTTTTGGGTGCATATTAAACAAGGCCTAGTCTTGCTAGCAGCAATTACTCATAATTGACCAATAACATGCACGTTCGATTACGTTTATAGCCAAGAAGTCGTTTCCGATTCAAAGTCATGCACCGAGCCCGGGGTACTTCTTCTTGTTGATAGCTCGTTAATTAGCTCATGAGATTACGTTTCAATGTAAGATATAGTGTCCAACTCAAACTCTCGATATCTAGCTACAACTTGCCTAACAGACGTAAACCTCTTTGCATGAATGCAGAAAAAGATGAATGTTTGATCCCCATATATCGACATTCCGACTCCGAGACATATCTTTCTTGATTGTTTTTTTTTTCTAGTGGCCATTGGCCAACAGTCTTAATAGCTTTTACATTGATATGTAAAAGCTAAGTATATATCTCGAGTGGCTGATTGTATTTCTAACTATATAGTTTTATACTTTCTCTGTTTCAAATTACTACAGGTCATTTTGGCTTTCTACTGCATATATTTTGCTATGTATCTAGATATAGCGTAAAACCAAATACGTACATATTTTGCTATGTATCTAGATATTTTGCTATGTATCTAGACATACCGTGTTCGGTTGTCCTAAGTCAAATTTGTCCAAATTAACCAAGTTTATATAAAAAATAACATCATCTAGAATATCGTGTTTATCTCATACGTTGAATCTCCACGGTAGAATATATTTTGATAGTGCATACATATATATATTTGGTAGTATAATTGTTATTATATATTATTTCTATAAACTTGATTGATCAAAGTTGAGAGTTTGACTTGAGATAAACCTAATACGATCGACATGTAAATAAAAACAAAGAGGGAGTATCATAATAAAGATGCTTTTACCAGTAATTTCCCATCAAATCTCATTATTCATCAGGTAACCTATCATTTAATCCAAATTAGGCCAGCCTCAGTGGGGGTTTCACCAGGATGTCATGCACATTTATTAGAGCGCTATGTCAGCAAAACTGCACTTTTTGCATGAAACGAAGAGGAGAGAGAAGGAAGTAGTTTCACCATGGTGAAACTCAGCTGGCGTTGTTTCTCACGCGGTGAAACATGATGAAATCCCCATTGAGGACTAAATCGTTTCACCATCTTGCATGTGATCCAATCATATTGCAGTAATTAAATGCTTTGCTCAGCCTAGGAAACATCAAGGTGAAACTCATACATTGTGGAGGTTGTTTCATTGTTCGTTTCATTGATGCTCTGTCAGCAGATTTGTTTTGGAAACATTGCATTGAAACGGGCCATTGAGACTGGCCTTATAGGTAAACAGCCATTTATCATGTGACTTGCGCTAATCATCATAGAATTAATTTCCTGTCAAATCTCGTTAATCATCCAGGTAACCTATCATTTATTAATTCAAATCCTCGGTAGACAGCCATTTAATCAAGTGACTTGCGCTAATCATCATAATAAGTTAATAAAAAAAGAAAGAAAACGTGCTTTATATATGTTTGATTTGAAAACGAGAAGAGAGCCGGCCGCAAATGAAGTTGAACACGACACTGTTGCCTATAAATACATCTCCTTGGCTCCGAGCCTCCAACACAGTTACCACGTCAATCATGGCAGCAAGAACACCAACAATGGTGCACCTTCTTGTAACCCTTGTTTGCTTCCTCATATCCAGCGCAAGAACATCGTCTTCTTCAGCTTCCAGTTCTGATGTGGATGCATTCCTCAGCTGCCTCTCCGCGGACGTTCCGCCTTCCATCATGCATCTACACCCCAGCAAACAACAACTTCTCTTCGGTCCTTGTGTCGTCTGTCCGGAACCTCCGCTACTACGACTACGACGTCACGCCAGGCCCAGACACCACCACCATCGTCAGCCGGCCGCTCGCGATCGTTGCCGCCACCGAGCCCGCCCATGTCCAGACCACCGTAGTCTGTGGCCGCCGCCATAGCGTCCACATCCGCACGCGCAGCGGCGGCCATGACTACGAGGGCCTCTCCTACGCCTCTATCGATGTCGACCCCCACCGCCGGCATTTCGCTGTGCTCGACCTCGCTGCGCTCCGCGCGATCCACGTCGACGCCTCGAGAGCCGAGGCGTGGGTCGAGTCAGGCGCCACGCTCGGCGAGCTCTACTACGCCGCCGCCGCCGCCAACTCCACGTTCGGGTTCCCCGCTGGCAACTGCCCCACCGTGGGCGTCGGCGGCCAACTGAGCGGCGGCGGGTTCGGCTCGCTGTCGCGCAAGTACGGCCTCTCCGCCGACAACGTCGTTGACGCCGTGGTGGTGGACGCCGAGGGCAGGCTGCTGAACAGGAGCACCATGGGGAAGGACCTGTTCTGGGCCATCCGAGGCGGCGGCGGCGAGAGCTTCGGCGTCGTCGTGTCCTGGAAGGTGCGGCTGGTGCCCGTGACGGAGACCGTCACCGTGTTCAGCATCCGCCGCCTGAGGAACGAGTCCGCCGTCGACCTCATAACCAAATGGCAAGCGATCGCGCCGGCGCTCCCCAGGGACCTCTACCTCCGCGTGCTGGTGCAGAACCAGCAAGCCAACTTCGTGGCCCTGTTCCTCGGCCGGTGCGGCAGCCTCGTGGACACCATGCGAGGCCACTTCCCGGACCTAGGAATGGCGGAACGGGACTGCCAGGAGATGAGCTGGGTGAAATCCGCCGTCTTCTTCTTCTACGGCACGGCGGACCTGCCGGCGGAGGTGCTCCTGAACAGGAGCAGCAATCCGTACTACTACCTCAAGGTGAAGTCGGACCACGTGCAGGAGGCCATGCCAAGGCACGCGTGGGAGAGCATATGGTCCAACTGGCTGGAGAAGCCCGAGGCGGCGCTGCTCATGCTCGACCCCTACGGCGGCCGGATGGGCAGCATCTCGCCGTCGGCGACGCCGTTCCCGCACCGGAACTACCTCTACCAGCTCCAGTTCTACTCGGTCTGGTACGAGAACGGGACGGCGGAGTTGGAGAAGAGGATGAGCTGGGTGAGGGGAGTGTACGAGGATCTGACGCCATATGTGTCCAAGAACCCGAGAGCTGTGTACGTCAACTACAGGGACCTCGACCTAGGGACCAACGAGCTTGAGGAGGGTAGTAACGTCACCAGCTATGCCAAGGCTAGGGTTTGGGGGGAGAAGTATTTCAATGGCAATTTCAAGAGACTGGCGGCCGTGAAGAGCAAGGTGGATCCTCATGACTTCTTCAGGAATGAGCAGAGCATCCCTCCTCTTCCTGCTGCTGCAAAATGAATGAATGCATGCCTGGTAGGGATCGGATCGGACGGAGCTCCTCCTCCGATCCGATCCATCAATTTGGTGGAACGTCGTCCAGTGCTGTTCGTGCAGATCGTCAGTCAATCCGTGCCAAGGAATTTCGCCTCCCTACGTGGCTACTATATCCTAGCTAGTTACTACTGAATCTATCTATATCGTTTCCCAATTTATTTCTTGGGTGGAATTTGTGTCTGTGAAGGGCGTGTGCCTTGTTCGCTTGTTCAAAATAGTACATTATCCATTGCATTTGTTCAAACATGAGATCCGCAAGCACAAAATAACACTAGGGAAGGTCTAAGCGTCCATATAAATAAATCTTATTGACCACCTAGGGCGCCGTAAAGGCCTATTGTATTGAACAATTATTTTCTACCTTAATATAAAGATGTGCAAACCTTTTGCATGACCAAGAAAAAAAATGATGCTGACCTTTTTTTGGATTGGAGGCCCAGTGTTTAGGATAACACTGCTGGTGGAAGATGCATGCAATAATTTGCAAAATCTATTCCCACTTCCTCACAATTTACTGTTACTAGTAGCTACATCGAGTGATCATTGATACTATCCAACTTCAAGTATCGATGCTGAAACTTTAAATATGGCAACACCCATGGATGTCTCTCTAACAATTCATTGTTACAGTGTTCCTTAAAGTGTATTCTTTTCATACATACTAATGTCATACACACTTCGATAAATAATATGCTTCCTCCATTCCAAATTATAAGTCGCCGCTTTGACTTATTTAGATACATAATTGTTTTATCTCTCACTCTTCGATGTTTGCGTATATCTACAATATCGGCTCTAACAACATCCACTTTCAAATAAATATAGCAATATGGTGTTCGAAAGTTTCAGTTGGCATTTCCCCTAATATGTCTATGTTGCAATGCAAGATTTCTAAAACTTACGGTATGAATAAATCTTGGAGCATAGTCTTATATATATATGCAGCCAAAAGATCTCATAAGGCTATTCAGTTGTTAGTGAGGTTTCATTTGATCCTTCCTACCGTGAGCACTTTTTTCAGAACATGATGATCATGAAAATTATTATAATAGCACTGCACGTACACAATTTCTTATTTCCAAGTCAATTTTGACAACAAAATGTATATGCATGAGCTGATATCAATAATAAAAATTGCCAACTATATATCTATTGGCTATATAGTGTCTTTCATCATTCTTACCCAAAAATATTCTTCAATAACTTTTAATAATCATGAATTTGCATTGCTATTCTTCACAAGATAAAACTTTCTAAATTCTCGTAGCAACGCGTAGAATAATCATGAATCCGGTAGTATATTATTCTGCATGACATGAACAGAGAGAATGGCGCGCGGCACGGCATCTCTTTCCATCACGGGCCATGTGTCAAGGATTTGTATATATGGGCTAAAAAGTCGAACACCAAACCACCACCGAGAAGCGCCATGCATGCTGGCCAATCAAATCCGCTCATTATTTGAAAAATATGTGTTGGTTCCGCACCGTGGATCGTGATGTGTACCAGAGCCACAGTACACTTGTTGTACGTGGTGACCAATCAAGACCTTTTTTTACTAATAATAATAAATCATGGCGCGGGCTTTCTTATTTGGGCAGGTCCAGCTTGACAAAAGTAATACGTGCAGTGTACGAACTTCCTAGATATAGGAATATATTGTCATCTCATTTGACCTTGAACAGACGTTGCGTAATCTCGAGTCCAAGTAAGTACACCCTGCTGCCACCCGGAAACCACAAGTCAACAACAGATCGCACATTCAAAACTCACCAGATCTAAATGCAATCAGAAGGATCTCAACTCTCATTACACACATATTGCGAAAGTGCATTTCAAATATATATATATATACTACTACGTTCTTAAATATATATATATGACCCTACTATATATTAATTTTTTCCATTCAATTAACTATTCGTCTTTCCCCAAATATTTATGCGAATAATAAATAAATCTACAAACTAAACCCAAAATGCATTGTTAGTCAAAGTTTAAGTAAAAAGGTTAACGCCGTCATATAGATTTAAGAACGGAGGTAATCTCTACAATGTATGCGGCGATGCAGTAACGACGTGCCAGTGCCACTCTACCAGCTAACAGTAACAGCAAACACCAAATGGGCTAGTGTGCTTAATTATGGATGGAAATTAAACGGATCAATGATATTGTATTTGTTTTCATATTTTTGGTTAGATTGGAATTTGAATACGGATAGTATCAGCTATGCCGGATAGAATATAATTAGATATCAATATTATAAATATATGATTTGAGTATTCGTATCAGATGTTGAATATCCAGACTCGGATAGAGATAGATTTAACCCCTCTAAATAGATTTGATCTCAAATATGGTCGAAAAATATCCGTACCGTTTTCACCTCTACTAGTGCTAAAGAGTAAAGACTAATAACACGTTTTAACATTATTTGATGTTAGATTTTAAACAATTGCATTTACCTATAGTAGTGACAACATTATGTTTGTGGGTGATTAATGATTGATTGTCTGGTACCCTTTCTGAAGTATATATGACCATATGTTTTTTTTGTGTGCACCTTTTTGGTTTAGGTAGTACCGCACAGCTAAAGAAAATTCTGGTTCCACCACTGCACCTATCCAGACTACCTTCGTTCTTAAATTAATCTATTCATGACGACGTTAACTTTGTAGCATTACTCTTTTTTCTATATGCGTACGTGATATGAACACGTACTACGTTAAGAAAATGGGTCTTTCCATCACGATCGAGTAATAACGTAGCCAAAATGGTTTCCACAGCTAGCCGTTGAGGATTTTGTGTGCTAATTAGGGATGAAAACGGTACGGATATTTTCCGGCCGTATTCGAGACCGAATTCGTTTAGAGGGGTTCAGATATGTCCGTATCCGAGTCCGAATATTCAACATCCGATACCGTATCCGTATCCGAATACTTAAATCGTATATTTATGATGTCGACATCCAATCATATCTTATCCGACATGGTTGACATTATCCGTATTCGAATCCGAATCCGACCAAAAATATAAAAACAAATATAATATCAGTGATATCCGTCCGTATCCGATCCGTTTTCATCCCTAGTGCTACTTATTAAAAGTCCAACAACAACCACCACGACCAGGAATTAACTTGGCACGTACCTCGTGGGCAACCTGGACTAGCTAGACGCATATAGAGATATCAATAAGGCCTTGTTTAGTTTCCACTGAAATCCAAAAAGTTTTCAAGATTCCCCGTCACATCAAATTTTGCGGCACATGCATGAAGCACTAAATATAGACGAAAACAAAAACTAATTACACAGTTTGCCTATAAATCATGAGACGAATCTTTTGACCCTAGTTAGTCTATGATTGGACAATATTTACCACAAACAAACGAAAATGCTATAGTAGCGAAATCCAAAAAAATTTCGCATCTAAACAAGACCTAAGTTAAGTTACACGTGCGGCGGGGCAACGTCCGCCGCGCAGCAGGGGGCACCTCGTCCTCTATATCTCCGGCGGCCACCTCGATCGCCAATCACGCTGAGATCACCGCCTGATCAATCACGTCGTCCCTCTTGGCTCTTGCCAACGAGCGAGCGACGTGGCGGGCGCGGGCGGCACTCATAGTTGGGGGCTGAGACCACCCCATCCACGCCTATACCAGGCCATGCCACCCCGGCCCATTTTTTTTATAGAAAAAAGTTTTCCTTGGCATGATAAAGTTAAATGTGCCCTTAAGAGCATATGCTCTCACTCTTTTCACTACTAGGTTTGTATTTAAAAGTGTACAAACATACATCTCAATGCAGATTCGCTGCTCACCCCAACCAGCTGCGCACATGAGATTGATTCCCCATGCCCATCAAGACACGACTGAAGAATATTAATGTGCGAACCACTAGTACACAAAGTTACTATATAGGCGGTTCGCAACCCCTTTCTACAGGCGGATTGACGAACCGCCTGCGCTCATGCAGTTCACATAACTGAACCGCCTGTAGAAATGGATTTTATACAGGCGGTTCAATTATGCCACCCGCCTATAGAAATCTTTTTATAGAAAATACAAAATCAACTTTTAAAAATAGAAAAAAATATTTTAATTACAAAGTCGCGTTTTTCTCACGTAAAATCACGCGCTTCGCAGCCAATGGGATTCAAACCTAAGACCTCGCCCTTGTGCGTATACTCCTCTACCACTCCACCTATCACTCAGTTGTGTTTATATTAGAGTTTAGTTCCCCACATATTATCCTAAACCGAGCATATACTGATTATTTGAGGCCCTAAACGGATTCCAATGGAAAAGTTGTCAACTACAAAATTTCATAACTTTTCAAGATCTACAACTTTTATATTGGTAGTTTCTTCATCCGAGGTCATTTACAAAATTTGAATTTCAAATTTGAGAAATTCAAACATAGTTTTCGACGACAAGATGATTTCAAATGAAAAAATTATCAACTACAAAGTTTCATAACTTTTCGAGGTCCACAACTTTTATTTTGATGTTTTTTCAAACGAGGTCGTTTGAAAAACTCAAAAAATTTAATTTCAAATTATTTCTACAGGCGGATTTCTTAAGAAACCGTCTGTAGAAATATGATTTTTACATGCGGTTGTCCTAAGAAATACATGATTTCTATAGGCGGTTTTGTTAGAAAACCACTTGTGAAAATTGATTTTTACAGGTGGTTTTTGAGTTGGGCCTGCCAATTTATTTTTACAGGCGTTCTTTAATTGAAACCGCCTGTTCCACCACCAGCGTAGAGAATACTAGTGAACTAATTATAGACCAATTGGTTCGGTTCCTTGTAATAGAACCTGTCCATCCAGGTTAAAATCCTTAACTTGGTATGGGTACTCATATTTTTCAATATTTTTTCTAAGACCTATCGGCGGCAACGAGACGGCTGTGGTTATTTTGTGAATCTCGAGATCTGCTAGTTTAGTCCTTCGGAAGTGATCATATGGGTAGGGTTAGCATACCTATGTTCATAAAGATGAGTGTGCGTACGTGTTTGGACGCCTACGTTGTACTGTGTAATTCTAAAAAAACTAAAAATATCAATGTAGATCTTATTTCTTAGATGTCACTGTACAAGAAATATAGTGGTGCAAACACAATTAAAACTAGGACTGCATATTTATATAAGGAAATCTGGCTAAACTAAAAGGAAATGTGTGAAACAAATTGGATGTACTGTATATACACTAGTACAAAATACAAATCTAATTACCTTACTTACATGGGCCATAGGGAGGGCATAGATGACCTCTTATTAGGCCGGTACAACAACACTATGCCAACATGCACGGGGGGTGCTTGTCTCTCTCTTATTAGGCTGGTACAGCAATAATATTGTGCCGACATGTACGGGGTCGCTTGTCTCTCTCTGGCCTAATAAGAGGGTCACGCCCAAGAGCAAAGCATTTCAAGAGCACATGAGGCCCAATAAATATATCTAGTAAAGCCACATAGCCCACATGAGACTTAGCCTGCTTGTTACAATTGAAGTTTGTAGCGACACGTTATCCCACAGTTTCACTGCACACAAGTGACCAGGGAACGTATCACCCTCAATGACAAATGAAACGTCAGATGTGTCCGATAGGTGTGGCAACTAGACGAACTGGGCATGACATCCAAGTGTGAGACGGTGGCCGGGGTCAGGCACGTGGTCGTGTGGCCAGCGAGGCAAGCTGCAAGCTCTCTGTGGGGGCATGGATGACGTCGCGTAGGGTGGACCGGTGGACACTAGCTAGTAGAGAAGTTAGCTTTAGCCCTGGTTTTGGCAACAAAACTAGACTGTGAAGATTTGAATTCAAGACCTAATGATATATATAGTTAGTATCATCAATGTTATTATCTTATTATATAAATTTGATCAAATTTAAAATGTTTTGACTTTTCAAGATTCTTGTTGGAATTGTCTTATATAATTTGAGATGGAGTAATACAACTTCTTCAGTTGGCGCATAAATAATGATCGACGCCAGCTATATGGAAAGCTGATCATCACTCGAAATCACCGCTTGCCAAAAATACTGTACCCAGCCAGATCTAGAGAGTGAAATGGTTGGTGGAGCAGCAGTAGAAGCGCACTACCTTCTCTTACTCGTGGCATCAATCAACGTCGTCTATTGGGAGAAGACCCATCAATAAGAAGCTCCTGCGTTCGCCTCCTACCTGGTGGGCTCCCTCCCACATGTCTCCTTTTCCACGACCTTGTCGCCAAGCACGGCCGTGACGGCCTGCTGCTCCTGTGCCTGGGCTCCGCGCCGACACTGGTGGTGTCGTTTCAGCACGATGCGGAGCCGTTGGAGTTTAGTCCCACATTGTGTAGTGATGGTGGGGGAGCACAACATATAAAATAAAGTGGGGGAAGTCCTCACTTATTAAGCTAGTCTTTTGGATTGAGTTGGATCCAAGGCCTTATATGTTGTCAGCTCTGGTGGACCTGAGATATGTGGAGCGCAGGCTCATGGTAGCGAGCCGGGCTAGCCTCAAGCTAGCTCCAAGATCGAGAACTCGGTGGATACCGCTGGTTCTAACAACTGGTATCGAAGCCGAGGTCAAAAAGGGTAAACCCGATAAAAATAAACAAATATTAGAAAGGTCACAGGTGGCAAGAACCACCTTGATGTGTGACTAAAGGAGAGATTGTTGGGGTTTAGTCCCACATCGTGTAGCGATAGTGGAGGAGCACAATATATAAGGTGGGAGAGTCCTCACCTATTAGGCTAGTATTTTGGGTTAAGTTGGACCCAAGGCCTTATATGTTGTCCCCCTTGGTAGACGTGGGATATGTGGAGCATAGGCTCGCGGTAGCGAGCCGGGCCGGCTTCAAGCCAGCTCCAAGATCGAGAACTCAGTGGACACCGTCGGTTCTAACAATTGGTATTGTAGCCGAGTACAAAAGGATAAACCCAATAAAAATAAACAAATCTCAAAAAGGTCACAGCTGGCAAGAACCATCCTGATGTGTGACTAAGGGAGAGATTTGTTCGGGTTTAGTCCCACATCGTGTAGTGTTAGTGGGGGAGAACAACATATAAGGTGGGGGGAGTCCTCACCTATTAGGCTATTCTTTTGGTTTGAGTTGGACCGAAGGTCTTATATGTTGTCAGCTCCGGTGGACCTGGAATATATGGAGCGCAGGCTCGCGGTAGCGAGCCGAGCTGACTTCAAGCTAGCTCCAAGATCGAGAACTCGGTGGACACCACCGGTTCTAACAATTGGTATCGGAGCCGAGTTCAAAAATGATAAACCCGATAAAAATAAATAAATATCAGAAAGGTCAGAGGTGGCAAGAACCACCCTGATGTGTGACTAAGGGGGAGATTGTTAGGGTTTAGTCCCACATCATGTATGGATAGTGGAAGAGAACAACATATAAGGTGAGGGGAGTCCTCATCTATTAGGCTATTCTTTTCGGTTGAGTTGGACCCAAGGTCTTATATGTTGTTTGAGCACAGGCTCGCGGCAGTGAGCCGGACCGGCTTTAAGCCAGCTCCAAGATCGAGAACTCGGTGGACACCGCCGGTTCGAGCGGAGGCCATCATGCGCACGCACGACCACGTCCTCTCATCAAGGCCGTGGTCACCGGTGGCCGACATCCTGTTTTACGGCGCTGACAAGATCCGTGTGAGGTGTGCGTCGTCCTAGACAAGATCTATGCGAGCGCGGACGGTGGCACGGCAAGCAAGGTGGTGTGCGCATACGCCAATGATATGATGTGCCGCGCGGTTCTGGGAGAGTCGCACCGTGCGGGAGGGCGAAATAGCTAGCTTAGGCATTGTTTAGATGCACTCAAAAACTCAAACATTTATAAGATTCTCTATCACATCGAATCTTACGGCATATGCATAAAGTATTAAATATAGATAAATTTTTTTAATTACACAGTTTACCTATAAATCACGAGACGGATCTTTTAAACTTATTTAGTCTATGATCGGATAATGTTTGTCAAATACAAACGAAGTGCTACAATGTCAAAATAAAAAAAAAATGAATCTAAACAAGGCTTTAGTCTGCTGATGGAGCTGGCCAACATGAACGTACGTCTCCCTGCTTGGGGGGTTCAACTTGGAGGACTACTTCCCGAGGTTGACGAGGATAGGAGCTGCTCAGGAGCTCATCTGTGCACAGGCCGAGAGGGTCCACAGGAGGTGGGACCAGCTGTTCGACGAGCTCATCCACGAACACCAACAGGGCAACAGGCACAGCAAGATCAGACTCGGAGCACTACTGAAGACTTGATACATGTTTTGCTCACTGCAGAGGAGGAATATGGTCTCACCAGGTATAACATCAAGGCGCTCTTAATAATGGTACATACGCGTGCCTGCCTGCTGCCTACGTGGCCATCTACTAGTTACTTACTATACAAAAACTAGCAAAAACATCTTGATTGACACAAGAACGTTGTAAATAATTAAAAGTTTTAAATTTAGTAGTAATTCATCTAGGCTACAACGATAGGCAGCCGTTTGTTGATTGATCTCTTTTCTTGTTGACAGAAAACATTTCAAGCGCGGGGATAGAATCATCCTATGTGGTACTGGACTACGCCATGGCTGAACTCATGCTGAACCGACACGTAGGGCTAGACTACAAACAGAGATAAGGACGGCGACGCCATCTGCAGGAAAAAAACAAGACATGGTTGTGGTGATGGAGGAGGACCTCATCAAAATGCCATACCTAAAGGCAGTTGTCTAATCACTTTCATTGAGAGGGATGTTTTCTTTGAAGTTGATGAAGATGATATAATTGGCACATTTATGTTCTTTCAAAAACGTCGAATAAAATAGTCAAAAATAGCATTGTAAGTCTCTGGTTCTCATTTATGCTTATATTTCAATTATCGGTATGGCTTTTGAATTATTTAGACTATATTTAGTGGATGGTTTGAACATAACCCATGAAATGGAGCCTTATCGTGTTACTTAGTGCATATATACCAAATCATGTTGTTAATTTTACAATTATTACTGAATTGCTAAAATAGATTTACCAAATTGTATACGAAATTTTTTTCGGAGCATACCCAAAGACAAAATCCTAGATTCGTCACTGGCTGCACCCACCAGCGCCACTCCTTATCCCACGCGTCTCCAGTCTCCACCATAGACTGCATCATCAATGGCTGCTACATCCCTTCCGGAACACGCATCTTCGTCAACGCTTGGGCTCTTGGCAGAGACCCGGTGTCATGGGATAAGGCTGAGGAGTTCATGCCCGAGAGGTTTCTCGAGCGGGAAGGTTCTGGTTCTGAAGCAGTAGCCCCTGATATGAAGGGCACAGACTTTGCGTTTCTGCCATTTGGAGCTGTAAGAAGGATTTGCCCAGGGATAAATTTTGGGATTGCGACTATTGAGATTATGCTAGCAAATTTGATTTACCATTTCGATTGGAAGCTTCAGAATGGAGTAGGAATAGGGGTTGATATGTCAGAGGTGTTCGGGATGCAATTGCGCCGAAAGGAGAAGCTCTTCCTTGTCCCTACAATTCCAGGGTGATCACGGCACCAAGACTGTAGTCGTTCATGCGTGTCAGCAGCAGGAGACGTGCTACTGTTACTCGTCCGGCAATGCAAGTGGCGAAGAGCGGCTGGGCGCATTGGGAGTCTGTTGAGCCGAATGCGGCTTTGGCCTGGTGGCTTTGTATATATGGCGTGGTATGAATGTCAGGCCTGGGGTAGAGAGGGGAAAGGATCACTGAATTTTAACTGAATCCTAGCTATTCTCTGATGTCTTCTCTCTCATCAGGGAATAGCTAGGATTCAGTGGAAGAAGAGGATTCAGAGAGAAGACATCAGGGAATAGCTAGGATTCAGTTAAAATTCAGTGATCCTTTCCCCTCACTACCAACGGTTTGGCAATTAAGCTTTGCAATTTTGTTAACTTAGCAAATAGAGTGGAAAGACTCGCATATATGTCAAGCCCCTCCGCGCTTGGCATCCCATCCCTCGCGCGAAATCCGTCGCCCCCACGTCTGGTCGCGTGACTACTTTCTCCTCCCGCCGCCAGATTTTTTTTTGCCAAGTGATTAATGTCAAACCATTGAAGATTCTCTCTTTTCACCTTTGTCATATTTATTTAATTTTGGACTTGTCAAACTCCCTCATTTGCCAAACAAACTATGCAAAATGGTTGGGATGCTTTATAGCTAATGTGACCGGGCTAATGAGATACCAAAATCCATTCAGAAATGGAAGACCAAGTGGTTGCCAAATTATAAATGGATGCATGTTCTCTTAGCTGTTGCTACTGTTGGTCAATTTAGAAATGCCAAAATAGTCTGTTTCGATAAAAAAATACTAGTAAACATCCTTGTGAGGTACTGAGGTGATTACATAAAAGCATCATGCTTTTCTTATCTTTTGGGCAGGGCTCTTCAAAGATAGGATCATGGAAAAGGTGGTGGATGGTGCAAACCTGCTGCTTGAGTCTGCTCTTCAGCTGTTGTTATCTTCGCAGCGACCGGCAACTCTGCTGATGATCACAAATGCTGAAGTGGACTATATATGAAGACAAACAAGAAGGCCGGGCGGTGTACGTGTCCGATCTTGAGGAGATATGAAGTGGACGGTTTTCGATCTTTTGTTTGCTGTTTTACGTCCGAATTCCTTTATTCCCTGGTTTAGAGTGCATGTGTGTGTAACGCTTGCAACATTCAAGCACAACTCAGAAAGATCTGGTGGAGGGTGTACAGTACTTGTGTGGTCATCCTTGCACGAGAGAGATTGCGAGAATTAATGATCGATCTAGACAGGTTTTTTGTTGTTATTATTATTTACACTAGATATATGTAGACGATGACGATCGAAATCCTCAAAACCACATTAAACACACATACACTAAAAGATATATACTCATGGGGGCTTGTGTTGACAACGACGAGACACGAGAGTAGACGGATGCTGGATGCACATCGATCGTCACACATCTCTCTAGTCAATTTAATTAGAGCCGGCCAGCTAAGGGCCTGTTTAGATTGGGAACGAAAATTTTTTAGATGTCACATCGGATGTGTCGGAAGGATGTCGGGAGGGATTTTTAGAAACTAATAAAAAAACAAATTACATAGCTCGTCAGGAAACAGCAAGACAAATTTATTAAGCATAATTAATCTGTCATTAGCATATGTGGGTTACTGTAGCACTTAAGGCTAATCATGGAGTAACTAGGCTTAAAAGATTCGTCTCGCGATTCTTAACTAAACTGTGTAATTAGTTTATTTTTTTATCTACATTTAATATTCGTGTCCAAAGATTCGATGGGATGGATGAAAAAATTTTAGGTGGGGAACTAAACAGGGCCTAAATGATGAACTAGTAGGTTACTAGCGTGGTCGCAGCTATATGTACGATCTGAGGCCGGCCGGGAAATTATTGAGATCGGATCGGATATGATGCGATATATATATATATATATAAAAAGAAATTCCTTTCTACACGTACGTGTAGGACAAGTTTCTTTTACACGCACGTGTAGTTACTCTCATCTATATATCTCTAGATTTAAGGTGTATATGACCGGACGAAATGTATATAGATAAAGTATATGATCATACTAGACCATCTAGAGTGATATGTATGTTAAGCATGCATGCATACGTAGAGTATATGGTTATACTTATTGTATATAATATAGTAGTGACATTTTAGTAATATATTTAAAATTCTAATTTTTTTGAAAAATTTTCGTGTGTGTATATATATATATATATATATATATATATATATATATATATATATATACTCCTAACATATAAACAACAAATTAAATAATATACATACTACTCTCTCCATTCCAAATTATAACACGGTTGACTTTTTCAACCTCAAGTTTGATCACTCGTCTTATTCAAAAAATTTATGCAAATATCATTAAATTTAAGTCATTCTCGAAGAACTTTTATTAATAAACCAAACCATAACAAAAAGAAGTATTTTACATAAATTTTTGAATAAGACGAGTGATAAAATTTGATGTCAAAAAAGTCAAACGTTTTATAATTTAGGATAGATTGAGTACCAATTTTGATCATATTTTTTATGTTAGTATGAATCTACATTTATATTTATAACTATCAGCGAGGCATGTAAGAAATGGTCTGCACCACCGTGTCGACCATATATATGGGTAAAACTAGGTATTGATGCATCTTTCTTGCGACAGCAGGGGAGGATTCTAGTGGATGATCCATTAACGGATCACTCAGGTAAAGAACTATTATTAGCCTAAAGTGGGACTGTTTCGAAGGGATTCACTATTACAAAAAGTAAATCTAGATCTGGGATTCATCATGAATCACGAAATCCATGATGAATAACGATTGTCCATACATAAAATAACTAAATATTAAATGAAGACTGGTCTTCCATTACATCACTACTACAGAGCAGGCCTTTGGTCACTTGTCCAAAATGAACAATAATCTCGGCTCAATCAGCGTCCGGGACAAAAACATCTTTACTCCCGGTTGGTGAGAACAAGCAGGACTAAAAGTCTCCTGCCCAACGGCTATGGTGTCAGAGATCGGCAGAAGGAACCTTTAGTCCCGGTTGGTATCCCCAACCGGGATTAAAGCTCAGCCTTTAGTCCCGGTTGGTAACCTCAGAGTTAGAAATGACAAGGAGATTGGATTTGTGCATCCAATTGTTGTATTCAAAGACCAGAAGACCCCGTATGTCTTATGGAGAACTCAAACGGAGAGAAATCTACGGAGTTCTTGATCAACCAAAAAGACAAAAGATATATACTCTTTCCCTACAACTTTAAGTAAGTGTCGTTATCGTGTGTACATTCTATTTAACTAATTAATTAGATCAGTATGAAGATATATACTAATTTTGCCTACATGCACACAAATGCAGCTTTCATTGGATACTAATTGTCATTGATCTCTGGCAATGTCAATTGGTAATCTATGACTCGTTGAGAAAACCACAGGACGATTACCAAGAAATGGTAGATATTATCCAAGGGTAACTCCGATCTCTATATATTAAATTCTGCTCTTTTAACTCGGTAATACATAATTAATAATGATCGTTTTATTGCTAGGGTTTGGACTGGGTTCGTGCAGAAACACCGTCCAGAGTTGAATGCAGCACTTTCAAAGCCTATCTTACTTCAGTGGGTTCTACGGCAGACACCGGGCAACAATTTATGTGGCTACTATGTGTGCAAGTTTATGACGGTCTATGCCAAAAGAACTAATCTTGAGCACCTAAAAGTATGTAACATGTATATGTAATAAGGTTTTCATTTATTTGTTGCTATTTAATAAATCCTATTCATACCTCTAACTTTTTTTCTTTAATATCTATTAAAGGAGATGTGGTTGAAGGAGCAGGGGTTGGATGCGGTCCGCCTAAAAGGAATTCAGGAGACAATCGCAGGATTTCTTAACGACCAAGTCCTGAATCCTGGCGGCAAGTGCTACTTCAACCCTGAGGAGCCGATGAAACCAAATCATGATGATCATTTGTACGATGCTTGAGTGGCGGAGATAAATTGTGTTGCAAATACTTTGTCTGTGATGCATATGTGTAAATATTATATTATGGGCCTATAGATACATATAATATATATATATATATATATATATATAGTGTTTTATAGTATATTTATATGTAATGCTTTAAATTATATAAATTATAGATGTGTGTTCCATAAACTAATAGCAAACAATACGCATTCGAAAATAATAATAACATAATTGTAAACCCTAAATGAAAAACTAAAAGAAAAGAAAAGGAAAAAAGAAAGAAGTCTTTAGTCCCGGTTGGTAGCAACAACCGGGACTAAAAGTGGAGGCCAGGTGGCACACCGTTGCGCACCTTTTAGTCCCGGTTGCTGTTACCAACCGGGACTAAAGGTGGACCTTTAATCTCGGTCCGCGGAACCAGGACTAAAGGTGGGACATTTAGTCCCGAAACCTTAGCCCCAGTTCCGTAGCCGGGACTAAAGGCCCTTACGGCCCGAGGCTAAAGCCCTTTCCTATACTAGTGCATGCTAGTTCCAAGTAGCCGTGGCCAAGTCATGATCACGAAATACATCAATAGTGGCAGCATTGGCATCTGAAGTGGAACTGATAACTGCAAACTGCATATCAGTTATATGTTTCCAGTATTGTTGGGATAAAATTAGGATCACGTTCGAAATGAGCAAAATCCGAGTCTTCACTACCATGCTCACGAATAAAATTGTGAAGGACCATACAAGCAACAACCGCCATTTTTTTGCTTCCACATCGGGTAGTTGGGCATCTTGTATAGAATTTGCCACTTCATTTTCAATACTCCAAAAGACCTTTCAATAACATTTCAAATAGATGAGTGAATGCGACTGAATTTTCCTTAGGTGTTATAGGTTCCGTACCTCTATGCCACTCCAACATATGATATCTTTCACTCTTCTTGTAAGGAGCTAGGCAGCCAGGCTGATAGGATATCCAACATCAACAACATAGTATTTGCCTGAAAACATGGTCAAAACAATGTAAGTCAATAATTGCTATCACACAAAAGCTACTAAACGACTAATTATTCATTTATATTACCTTGTGGAGGATGTGGGATGAATTTTTCGTCCACATTGATTGCATTGTATAGCATACTAATGTCGTGCATAGATCCTACCATCTCGGTTGACCCGTGGATACATATGTGAACCACATGTCAAAATCACAAACTACTAAGACATTTTGAGTGGCTATCCATGACTTCTCATAATACCTCACTTGTTCATCGGGTGGAAGAGAAACTCAGAATATGTGTCCCATCTAGAGCACCAGTGCAATCCAAATGTGGGTACGCTCATCTATCATCTCTTATCTTCCTATGAGCTGTAGGAAAATTGGGGTCCTTAGGTCTAATGAAATCCTTTGCCATGGCCATGGCCATCAAAGAGTTAAGGACCTCATCAAATTTCCTAGACCATGTCTCACCCAAATGCTTGAACCAATTTTGAACTTTTCGAGACTTGTCTCATTTCCAGCACATGTAAATAAAAACATGGCAACCATCTCATGGGTACTCTTGGTTTTAGCCCATACCTCTCCACCAATAAACCATGGAGGTCACTGAATATTTCATTGCTCACATATACGACGTTGTGTATGGCATTCCCCCACACGGTGCAATGTCTCTAGCAACCAACCCATACCACTAGTAGATGAAGTCCTTGGTGAATTTTTACCTTGGTACATGTCATAATATATTGAGGCAAGCATAGCACCATTAAGATGATTTTGACCGAGGAACCCTGCTAGCCAGGGAGGGTGGCCTAGGCACCAGTGGCGGCCTGGGGCCGGCCATGCCCTCTTAGGCGCTAGCCACAATGGCCTAGGCACCAGTCGCGGCTGCCTAGGGGCTGGCCATGCTCCCATGGGCACGAGCAACGATGAGCTGAGGGGTAACACCATCAACTTAGGGGCCCACGAGGATGGGAGGAGGAGAGCTGCTGGGATGAGGAGTGCCGTTGGTGGAAGCCAATAGTTGATGTGATAGGCCAACCCTTGGTGCACTTTTTCCCCATGGCTATGGGAGAAGA
This sequence comes from Sorghum bicolor, assembly GCF_000003195.3. Classification (NCBI taxonomy): domain Eukaryota; kingdom Viridiplantae; phylum Streptophyta; class Magnoliopsida; order Poales; family Poaceae; genus Sorghum; species Sorghum bicolor. Next base: position 311,301 of record NC_012876.2, read on the forward strand.
AGGGGGTGGAGGAGGTCAAGGAGGACTGGATCTATCTTCTTCGGCCATGGGCGGCTCACCGGAGAGGAGGAACATAGAGAGAAGCTGGGCGGCGTGGCCTCCCAAGGCGTTGATGGGGGGACGAAGAGTGCAGCATTTTCTGTCAGTCCAAGTTGGATGGGCAAGAAAGGCCAATAGAATCAAACCGTTATGCTTCCAGGGGTGTGTAACTAGTATCAAACGGTGGGTAATTTCCACCCAACTTCACGAGCAGGTACGAAACACCCATTCATGGAGCACCCCCCACTACTATAGGAAACTTAATCGAGGTGGGCGTTTTGGGTTAACCGATGTGGTTTTAGAAACCGTCTCGATGAGAAGGTCATGGTTTATGGTGGCTTAACCGAGGTGGCTGCCCTAACCATTGTTGACGGTCCTTAAGTATCAAATTTAATTATCAAATAAATAAAGAAAAGGATCCAAATGAAATCAACATCTAGACTTAGGGTTTTATCTGACAGAATTCCACGAGTTTTGGTGTTTGTCTATTTCTGCAGGGGGTTATCAGGAAATACGGAAGAAAGGCCCACACGTCAGGATTACATAGAGATATTAACGTACCGCGCAATTATCTTACATCTAGAAGACTCCAGAAGCCACGAGACCGAAGCGGAGGCGAAACGGGGCCAGAGGCAGGGCGCCCGCCCCCTCCCTGAGTCCAATCAGGACTCTGCTTCGTGGGAGATCTCCACCGACCTAAAGGATGAATCTAAACCATACAATCTATGTCGGTTTGATCCAACGGCCCATATTCACTTGAAGGGACTATAAAACCAGACCCCCTGGCCCCTGGAGGAGAGAGCCTCTCAACCCTAATTCATTATTCCTCAAGGGAGAAGAAGCCTCTGATCAAGATTAGAGCCACCACATCAATTAGATATCTAGATTAGCATAGCTACATAGGATTAGAGCTAGAAGGAGTCAATCTTCGATTGGTTTCCGGATCTGTCAAGAGGATTCTTGGTAATTCTCTAATTGTGCTTCTAATTACTTTCTAATTATCTTTGTTCTTCAATATTATGAATATGACTTTGTTCTACTTCAATATATTGCTTATGACTTTGCTCTACTTGCTTATATTCAAGATTATATTATTCTTAGTTTATCATAGTTATGTACTTGGCTTAGTTAGATTGGATTTATATACATGCTTAGGATCGTATAGCGTTTATCCGTCGGATCCATGGATAAATGATAGATATTGTGTAGGCGTGGTGCTTATACCGTATTTATCTGCGATTGTACCCAATATGCCAGATCGTGGGGTAGTTCGTGATAGTGACAGCTTCATTGATTCTTATATAGTCCCCCTCTCGTGTATCGGGCTGGCAGAGCAATATTATTACAGGGGAGTGGTTGCTATGTTTCTCATTTACCTTGCTAATATCACTATGCATGGGCGTAGTCTTGTCTCGCAATGATTGCTAAGTATGCTTGCACTAACTATGATAATGCTAGACTATATAGTTAAGAATAACTTAGGGAATATTCTTGTAGTTCGTTCTAATACCATGCTAATGACTTTCTAGAGTATCTAATTGAGGTGCTTATCATATTTATTATGTGGCTAAGTTATGATCAGATAAATTATCCTTGTCACTATTCATTATTTCATATATCCTTTATGTGACACTTACCCCTGTATGAAGAGTTAGATAAATGTTCTCAATTATACATGCAATGATAGATACTTAATCTCATATTCTATTCTGTAATCAATATTGATGATTGTTAATCCCTTCCCAGTGGTAAAAATATAAATAACGATACCTAGAATACTTCCCGGTTAAAATGCTACATCGGTATTAATCTGTGCGCTTGCAGATCTCATTCATTATTTATTTAGAAGAGCAATGGCATATTTCAATACCGCGTCTCTCATGTCATGCTGGGATGACAACTTGGCTTAAGTGGTGTGAGAGATAGGTTTGACATTTTTGGCACCGTTACTAGATTTAGAGAACTTAGTCTACTTTTGGTAATGATGTTAAGAATACCCAACAACCATCTCGGTTAATCCATTAACCGAGGTGGATGACTTAGAGCGCCCACCTCAATTAACCGACAAAAAAAAAACCCTGAGCCCACTGGCAAGCATATTCTCGTGCTCACCGGTGATCCTATTCTCAGCCTGCTAGTCAGATTTGACCCCTCCATCATCTGTCATGCTGCACGCCACCGTCACTAGATCTGCGTGCGGCTGGCCTCCTCGTCACCAGATCTGCGTTGGTGGTTGTCGGATCCGTCATTCATGGAGCACCCCGACCCTGAGGAGCTCCACCATTTTGGTGAACCTAGATTTGGTGGATTTGCACTATTTGGCAACTATGAAGTTGAAAATAGTGAATCTGGAGCTGCTGAATCCCTACGAGACAAGCCCTAAGTAAAAACTATGCCACACTTGAAGAGGCAAAAGTTGAAGCCTATTTTGGAGGCATCAAGCTAGCAATGGAATGGATAATAAAACCAACTATAGTTGAGTTAGATTGCCAATGCTTAGTGGAGGCTCTTAAAACATCTACGGAGGATAGGTCAAGATACTCATATTGTGAAGGCGATTAAACATGCTAGGAGGATGTGGTTCCAGATGCACGGTTTAGTAAAATTGGGAGAGTGCAATAGAGTAGCTCACGAATTAGCTCAATTAGCAAGACACACAATACATTGTGTGCTATCTGGAGAGACAACATTCCTTTTTGTATTAGTGAGCGCTTGAAACTGTGATCAATGAATGCACTTTTTCTCTTGTAAAAAGATATTAATGTTCACAATATCAAATAAGTAGTATTAGATTACTCATGCCATATATTTCCATAGTAAATTGATTTAGAGATAAAAATGGTGATGGTGTTGTTTTATAAATCTAATTAAACTCAAAATTAGTTGACTTTTCAATTATTTTAGGACGGAGGATGGACTTATATTTCACAAGTCAAACTAAACGTTAGTTTATCAGTTATCTAGACTACGCTAAAATTTGCGGGAGTATAATGTAGATGAGTTAGAAATTACAGGGGTATATATAGCTCATCATAGCTGAATCTGAATTTGAATCTGAATACGAGTGGGCTGAATCTTGCAGTCCACCCACCAATTTATAAGTTCTACTCCCTCCGTCATATATATATATAAGGCGTAACCACTTTTTGTTCATGTCTCATAATATAAGGCGTGCTCTCTCACAAACATTAATGTAGTAGTACTAGTGCTGAGAAAGAGAATTATGTGTTCTTGGTCTTTGAACCAGAGGTGGTTATATTACGTCTTATATACTGGGACACAGGGAACAATTCATTCATCACCACGTATTTTCATATGGGACACAGGGAACAATTCATTCATCACCACATATTTTCATAAATAAATGTATGCACATATATTTTTTCATCACCAAATATAATGTAGTTACCATGTTATTATTAGTACGTACACACAACTTTGTTTTTTAGTTTCCTGGCTCTTCTGTTTTCTCGCTTTTTTTCCCTCCGTGCATGCAAGTGTGGGAAACGTGGAGATAATGGGAAATTAGTTTCTACATTTGGATAGAGACATGGGACCCTCAATAGGACAAGGAGATAACTAATCCAGTCATCTTTACGTGTAAAAAAGGAAGTGGGATATATACTGGGATGCGAGAGAGACAAGGATGACTCTCACACATGTATAAGAGGGAAGATAAAGATACAACATGCAAAAAGTGTGAGGTTTTGGACATAAAACAAATATATCTTATGAAAATATATTTTATGATAAATGATACTAATTTGGTACTATAAATATTAGTTTTTTAAAAAAATTTGGTTAAAATTTTAAAAGTTTAAGTTAAAACAACTTTAAGAATTAAAACTTTTAAAACAACTTTAAGAACTGAAACTTTTAGGGACAGAGGGTGCGAGGTTTTGAACACATTTTAGCGTTCATTTGGCCATCCAACTTTCCACAACGATCCACAAGCCACATATATATACCGTACTTTCCCGAATAATGTGTAGCCAAAACGTACATGTTCTCTAGTTCTATATAAAGCAGACAAAGGGCTAGCCACATCTTTCATAGCACAGCAGGAAGGCAGAAGCTAGAACACACACACACCCCACACCTGAACCTCGATCACTTGGGTAGCTAGCATTAGCAACCATGAGTCGCCTGGAGGAAGTGGCATACCAACTCTCTTCACCATTAGTTCAGGTACAATGGCTCTTATTGCTCCTCGTTCCTCTCCTGCTCCGGCTGCACTACTACTACGCCTCCCGTCGACGGTCAAGCCGCCGTCATGGCAGCAACTGCAGCGACGACAAGCAGCCGCAGCTGCAGCTTCCGCCGTCGCCTCCAGGGCTGCTGCCCATCATCGGCCACCTTCACCTCATCGGCGACCTCCCGCACGTCTCCCTCTGTGACCTCGCCGCCAAGCATGCCGCCGGCGGCGACGGCCTCATGCTCCTCCACCTCGGCGCCGTCCCCACTCTCATCGTGTCAACCCCGCAGGCTGCAAACGCAATCATGCGTACGCACGACCATGTGTTCGCGTCGCGTCCTGCGTCCACGGCCACCGACGACCTCATGTACGGCTCCACCGACATCGCCTTCTCCCCCTACGGCGAGCACTGGCGGCAGGCCAGAAAGCTGGTCACCTCGCACCTATTCACCGTCAAGAAAGTGCAATCGTACCGCAGCGCCCGCAAAGAAGAGGTGCGCCTGGTGCTGGCCAAGCTACACGAGGCGGCGGCGGCGGCGGGCACGGCCGTGGACATGAGCACGATGATGAACACGTTCGCCAACGACATCGTGAGCCGCGCCGTGTCGGGCAAGTTCTTCCGAGCAGAAGGCCGGAACAAGCTCTTCCGGGAGCTGGTGGAGGCCAACTCTGCTCTGTTTGGAGGGTTCAACCTAGAAGACTACTTCCCAGGACTGGCGAGGTCGTTAGGTTTCCTTAGCAGAAGGTTTCTGCACAACAGGGCACAGGAGACGCACAAGAGATGGGACGAGCTGCTTGAAACCATACTGAGCGACCACGAGAGAAGAAACTCCTCTCTGCATCGGCATCGCCATGATGACCATGACGACGGAGAAGGTGACTTCACCGATGTGTTGCTCTCGGTTCAGAAAGGGTATGGTATGACCAGAGACCATGTTAAGGCCATCTTGGTGGTGAGTAGTACAGTACATACCGTACCGTAATCGATCCTATATATATATATATAACTCATCCGTATCCCCCCAGGACATGTTCAGTGCGGGCACAGACACGTCATCCTTGGTCCTAGAGCTGGCCATGGCCGAGCTGATGCGCAATCCACAGCAGAAGGCCAAGCTACAAGGTGAAGTTCGGAAGCACACACCAGAGGGACAAGAAACGGTGGAGGAAGAGGACATAGCTAACATGCCCTACCTGAGAGCCGTCGTGAAGGAGACGCTGAGGCTGCATCCGCCTGTCCCGCTCCTCCTCCCTCGCCTCTCCATGGCAGACTGCATCGTCCAAGGCTACTACGTTCCCTCCGGCACCCGGGTCATCGTCAACGCGTGGGCTCTTGGCAGAGATCCAGAGTCATGGCAGGAGAAGCCAGAGGAGTTCATGCCGGAGAGGTTCATGGACGGTGGTAGCGCTGCCGGCGTCGACTTCAAAGGGAACCACTTCCAGTTCCTGCCATTTGGAGCTGGACGAAGGATTTGCCCTGGCCTCAACTTTGGGATGGCTACTGTTGAGATCATGTTAGCAAACCTCATGTACTGCTTTGACTGGCAGCTGCCCAGCGCCATGGAGGAGAAGGGTGTTGACATGACAGAAGTGTTTGGACTCACGGTGCATCCAAAGGAAAAGCTCATGCTTGTTCCCAAGCTTCCTGGTGCTGCTGCACCTGCAACTAGCTAGTCATCTACTCCATGCAAGCTGCTGAGGACACACACACAGTCCTCTGACTGTATATGTATCTGATGAGTCATATTGTATACTAGATCGATCAGGTGGTTTGGAGTAGAAAACTACGTACACACTCTACACACGATGGTTGGAGTTTCGACTCAATGTATATTGTATGGTTATAAATCGTGTACTAATAATAATTCAATCTGGAATTTGATAAAAATAAATAGGATAATGGTATTTGAAGGGAAATAAAATCTCTGTTGTGTATAGATTTCTCACCTCTGACGTCCTTTCGGCCCAATAACCTGGGCCGCTTCCTTTGGCAAACAAAAGCAGTTTTCTTTTCTTTTATTTCTTAGTTTGTAGCTAGCACATTAATGCATGACATTCTTTTGGAGAAAATAATCGCTGCTGATCCGGATAGTGATTGAACTCACAAAAGCATGTTTGTTTTTCCCAAATCATTTTATCGATAGTATGTGCCCCAAATATTGCCATGGCAGAGAAATTGAACCTCCTGTTGGAGGTTGACCGGTCAAACTACTTTAGAGAGGCCAAACCTTGGTGGACGTCGCTCAATTAGTTTTCTGTAAATTCAGTTAGCTAGAAAATATCATTCAGTTATTAAAATATCTCGGAATCAAGGATTTTGATTTTGGCTTTTTCGGTTCAGTTTTAGTTAAGTGTGAAGAACTACGTGATGTATAACAAAGAGCAAGCAAATCTGAACAAAAGTAAGCAAAAAATAAAACCTGCAGCAATTTTCCCTACACTACTAGAATGTCCCTCTTTGCCGACTGCTTGCTTGGCAGTCGGCAAAGGCCCTAAAACAGGTAGCAAAGGCTTTGCCGACTCCTTTCCACGTGGCAGTCGGTAAAGAACACGTTGCAAAGAATTCGTTGGCAAAGAACCCTTTGCCGCCTGCCAAGTGAAAAGCAGTCGGCAAAGCCTTTGCCACATGTCAACATGGCAGTCAGCAAAGGGGACGACAACCACCTTTACCACCAGCTTTTCTTTGCCACCTGCTAGGCAGTCGGCAAAGGACGTCTTTGCCGACTGCTTAGAGTGGCCGACAGCTCAGGACATTAGGACAGTCGGCAAAGACTCCTTTTGCCGACTGCTCAGTGGGGCGGTTAGCAAAGTGTATGTTTGCCGACTGCCCGGCCTTTGGCAGGTGGCAAAGGATACTAGCAGTCGGCAAAGCCGAGTTTTCTTGTAGTGCTATATGCATGCATGCAACACCATTCGCAACTATGCGCCAAATTCTTTGGAGCTTGGATGGGCGACGCCTCCAATGAACGACCACTGCTAGATCTTCGAGGGTTAACACCGCTATAGGCCATTGCATCTGCTAGAGCTTGGAGGGGTGCCTCGGCTATGCACTCCCCATGCATGGCCACTGCTCGATGGTGGGGCAAGGGAAGAGAATAGACACAGGTGGGAAGCAAGGAAGGTATATAGAGACACCCTCCGAACCGGGTTGGATAAGAAGCAGGTTTGCCAATTAATTGATCGATGGCCTAGCGGAGTCCTTGTTGAATGTCGAAATAAAACTCAACTTGGAGAAGTGCATATCTAGGGTGCCATCAAAGAGCTACTTGGATATATTGTTTTCGACGCGGCATTGAAAGGAAATCCAATGGAAGTTGATCCAATGGAAATCCAATGGAAGCCAATTTACATCATGAAAGTCCCCTAGAAGCTTACATGATGCTTAGTGGTTCTATACCGTTTGATCTCTAGAATCAGTGAACGAGGTATGATCCTCTATAAGTAGATGAGAGGAGGTAGACATCTTCTAGAACTAGCCGATCCAAGACCTAGTGTGGCCATGTTGATGGAGGGGAGGGGTGGAGGGCAAAGGGCACATGATCAATCATGATGGGATGGGGAGCAAAGGCGGAGGAGTGGGGTGGAGAGGAGGGCAGTGATAGAAATGGGGTGGAGGTATGGAGCAAAGGTGTGTGTGTGGTGGTTCTTAGAGAGATGTGTGGTTGATCGAAGGAGAGAGAAAACTTAGCTATGTTTTATAAATGTACATATTTTCACTCTTGGTTTGTGGTTGGAGCCCGTGATGAAAACCTTCATGTTTTTCACCCCGGATGGTTCCACTATGAACTGGAGGTGAAAATATCATTGGCAAAAATCATTTTTGTAGTGTACTGACCCTAAGTCAAATTATCTTAAGTTTGACCAACTTAAGAAACGATAACATCTGCGACACCAAATATATAAGTACATTATCAAAATATATTTCATGACACATTTAATGATACTAATTTGGTATCATAAATGTCGTTTTTCTTTTCTATAAATTTGGTCAAACTTAAAATAGTTTGACTTAGTACAACTCTTGAAATTAATTTAATTTGGGACCAACGGAATACCTAGTTAGGATCATAGGCAAGTCAATCAGATAAACCTATATTATTATTGGAAAAAGTCTAAATTAATCCCCCAAGTTTGGTATATATCTGGATAACCATCTAAACTAATGTTTGGTTTGATTTATTTCCTCCAACACTTACCCATTAACAAGTTTTTTTTCTTGTTACAAATAATGTTTTCAAAATTTGTGAGGTGACAGTGGACATCATATTTTACGATAAACATTTTTCATTATGTATTTTTCATCATCGTGCTTCATACAGTTCCATATATCTAGTTTTATTTTATTATTAGATGTATCATAAACTATCAAAAAATAGTGGTGTAAAATTTACGGTATATATATTTTTATAAATGAATTATGATAGTTATAAAATTTTAGTTAAAACTCAACTGCTTATAGATGGGAAACAAAAGTAATAAATCTTAGTAAGGGGTAAATTGGACCAAATTAAATAGTTGAAATGAGAAACTAGTACCAAACACTAGCTTAGCAGGTTATCTGTACATAGATTAATTTAATTATTCTTTTCTTATTATTATTTATCTCGTTGTTACGTTCACTCCTCTTCTTATTTACCAACACACGTGTATAATGTAGACAATGAGTTAGGAATTACACCTGCGCCACGGGCAGGGGCAGCTCATGCTGATTTCTGGGTACATTGAATCTCGCAGTGGACCCACTAATCTTTAACTTATCTAGTAGTACAAATCCAACAAATCAACAACCCATTCTTCACCATACCCAGTGTGTCATTAATTGTTGTACACACAAATTTTGTTTTCTCCTGCTGGCTCTCTAATTTCCTCACAATTTTGTCTCTGTCCGTGCACTGCATGCAATGACACGACGGCAACGTACTATATATGGAGGGAAAATGTGGTGAACGTGAAACTAAGCCAGTTATCGTTACGTTTATAAATTTGTTTGTACGGTTGGATGAGAAGTAAGTCAGTCATCATATATATCTTGAATTTACGTGTAAAAAATGAAGAGAGAGAGAGAGAGAGAGAGAGAGAGAGAGAGAGAGAGAGAGAGAGAGAGAGATAAGGATGGATGACTCAGAGAAAATCCAAAAGAGTCCATATGAGCTATAGTAGCTAGCTAGCAAGAATCAATCCATGCTATGTTTCCAAATACCAACGCAAATATATAGCTGTGAGGTTTCGGACATTGTTTGTAGTATCTATTTTGCCATCCAACTTTCCACGATCCACAAAACCACAAACTCTTTATTATATATAGAAGCCAAAGGTTTGCCAACTTTCCAAACACGAAGGCAGCAGAAACACACCATTGCAAGCAACCCTGGCTAGTATAGCAACCATGTGTCACCTGCTGGATTTGGCACACCAACTCTCGCACCCGACCTCCTCTTCTCCCTTAGTCGTCGTTCTAGCAAAATGGCTACTATTGCTCGTCGTTCCTCTCCTGCTCCTGCTGCACTACTACACCTCCCGGCGGTCAAGCCGCCGTCATGGCAGCGATGACGACAAGCAGCTGCTTCCGCCGTCGCCTCCCGGGCTGCCAATCATCGGCCACCTTCACCTCGTCGGAGAACTCCCTCACGTCTCCCTCCGCGACCTCGCCACAAAGCATGCCGGCGGCGGCCTGATGCTCCTCCGCCTTGGCTCTGTCCCCACCCTCGTCGTGACATCTCCGCCGGCTGCGGAGGCGATCATGCGCACGCACGACCACGTGTTTGCGTCGCGGCCCACGTCCACTGTCAGCGACGACCTCCTGTACGGGTCCTCTGACATCGCCTTCTCCCCCTACGGCGAGCACTGGCGGCAGGCCAGAAAGCTTGTCACCACGCACCTCTTGACCGTCAAGAAGGTGAACTCATATTGCCGTTCCCGCAAAGAAGAGGTCAGTGACTACTAGCTATATGTGTATATATATATATGCAACACATACATAAGCAAATTAAATCGATCGTCCATGCAACAAATACTATTTGTATATATATGCATATATAGGTGAGCTTGGTGATGGACAAGATAAGAGAGGCAGCGACCGCGGGCACGGCCGTGGACATGAGCACGATGATGAACACGTTCGCCAACGACATCGTGAGCCGCGCCGTGTCGGGCAAGTTCTTCCGAGCAGAAGGCCGGAACAAGCTCTTCCGAGAGCTGGTGGAGGCCAACACTTCTTTGTTTGGAGGGTTCAACCTAGAAGACTACTTCCCAGTGCTGGCGAGGTCGTTAGGTTTCCTTAGCAGAAGGTTTCTGCTCAACAGGGCACAGGAGACGCACAAGAGATGGGACGAGCTGCTTGAAACCATACTGAGCGACCACGAGAGAAGAAACTCCTCTCTGCGTCGCCATGACGGAGGTGACTTCACTGATCTGTTGCTCTCGGTCCAGAAAGAGTATGGTATGACTAGAAATCATGTCAAAGCCATCCTGATGGTGAGTGACTAACCCAGCTCTCCACCCATATATATATATATATATATATATATATATATATATATATATATATATATATATATATATATATATGCCCAATCTATGTACATTTGTTTCCTTTGATTTATACATCTTGATGATATATACGATGACTAACAAATATACATACATATACAGGACATGTTTGCTGCAGGCACAGACACGTCATCCTTGGTCCTGGAGTTCGCCATGGCTGAGCTGATGCGCAACCCACAGCAGATGGCCAAGCTACAAGGAGAAGTCCGGAAGCACACACCAGAGGGGCAGAAAATGGTGGAGGAAGAGGACCTAGCCAGCATGCCCTACCTGAGAGCTGTCGTGAAGGAGACGCTGAGGTTGCGCGCTCCTGTCCCGCTGCTCGTCCCTCACCTCTCCATGGCGGACTGCATCGTCAATGGCTACCATGTCCCCTCTGGCACTCGGGTCATTGTCAACGCATGGGCGCTTGGCAGAGACCCAGAGTCATGGGAGAAGCCGGAGGAGTTCATGCCGGAGAGGTTCGTCGACGGTGGCAGCGCTGCTGCCGGCGTCGACTTCAAAGGGAACCACTTCCAGTTCCTGCCGTTTGGAGCTGGACGAAGGATCTGCCCTGGCCTCAACTTTGGGATTGCTACTGTTGAGATCATGCTGGCAAACCTCATGTACTGCTTTGACTGGCAGCTCCCCATGGGCATGGAGGAGAAGGATGTTGACATGACAGAGGTGTTTGGAATCACGGTGCATCTTAAGGAGAGGCTCATGCTTGTTCCCAGCCTTCCTTGTGCTGATGCACCTGGAACTGGTCGTCAGTCGTCACTGCTCCATGCAAGCTCGTCGCGCACAAATGATTTGGAGTAAAGATCGAACTGCAGACGTTGTAGTGCACGAGCACAATGCACACAGATGAAGTGAACTAGCTAGCTAGCTAGAATCTATATATGGATGGTTTGGTGCTTGGACTCAATGTATATTGTATATGGTAATAGTAGTGTAATGGTAACTCTATCTGGAATCTGATAAAAATAAGTACACTGGTATTTTGAAGGGAAAAAAAATCTCTTTGTTGTAGAGATTTCATCTAATGTTTTTGTGGAGCTGCCGGCAAGAGCTTTCCGGAGCATTGTTCATTGATAAAGAAGAAGGTTACAACAATATTTTTTTTCGAAAGATAAGGTTACAACAATATTACAACACCACAAATCCACACAACGACAACAACCTGAACCCATCTCTTGGTGATGCTCTTATACACATAAATTTGTTTTTTTCTTGGTCTCTATTTCCTCACCTTTTTTTCTCTTCGTGCACTACAATGACACGATGGCAACTATATATATGGAGGGAAAACGTGGTCGTATTTGTGTTTATAATTTTGTTTCTTCGGTTGGATAGAGACATGAGACGAGACCCCATGGGTAAGGAGAGAAATAGGTCAGTCATCGTATCTTTAGGTGTGAGAGAGAGAGAGAAGACATGTATCCATCGGGGTGCTTGTCGCTTTTGGCCAACCTTACTAATGCATAGCGATCATACAATGTTGTATCGTCCATCGGGTGTTTCAGTGATTGTGTGTAACACCCTAAATTTTGTTCTTTTGGAAATAGAGTTAAAATAATTTAATTTTTACATTTTTAGTGCTCATGAAACATAGGAAAATAATAATTTTTATTTAATTAAAAATTTATCATAGGATTAGAAATATGGTTGTGCATTCATGCTGGAAATTCATATTTATTGTGATGAGTAATTTGACCAAAGTTCAAAATTGTTTCAAACTGATTTGAAAAGGGTTTGGAAATAACAGAAAAAAAAGAAAGGAGGAAGCCACTCCCTGGAAACCAGGCCGCAGCCCAGCGCCCCTCTTTCCCCCGGCCCATTTCCTTCCCCTCTCGGCCCAGCCCTGTTTCTCCCCTTGGCCCAGCACGGCTCTTCCCCTCTCCCCTTGTTTCGGCCCAGCGTGCGGCCTAGGAGCAGGCAGCAGGCGCGCCTCCCTTCCTTGCTCCCTCTTTGGCTGACACCATGGCCCCACCTGTCAGCAATATCCTCATCTCCTACCTGGCGTCGGGGGCGAGCAGGACTCTGCTCCTGCTCCGACCCAAAACACCGAGATCCGCTTCAAATCTTTCGCGGATTTTGGTTCTATAAAAGGGATCGGGAATCGCACCGCCTTCCTTTCCTCCCTGTTTGCATGGACGCGAGCTCCATCCTGCCCTATCCTAACTTGCAAGCGCCGCCGCCATCCTGCAGTTTGACACCAAGCGCGGATCAACGTTTCCTCCACGGTTGTGCCTCCGTAAGCTTGATGCCGGGCCGCGTACCGAACTTGCGAAGTCGCCCACACTCCTCTTTCTATTTTTCGTGCTCTACGTACCCGGCTAACCTTCGCCGAACTGCGCAGGAGGCCCGCCGTCCGCCATCCGCGTGGTTCACCCGACCCCGAGCTCTCTCTGCCGCAAGGAAACCCCTGGGTGAGTTCCCCTAGCTCTCCTCTTGCTCCCTGTGCAATTAGTTCTTCAAAACGTGCCCTAAATCGCCGTATCGGTGAACTCCGGCGAGGAGCAAGGCCCTCCGGCCATGGCGCCGCCGCCCGGGCACTGTTCCGGCCGGCAGCAGCCATCTCCTCTCTCCCTTGATCGATTTTGCACCGTCCAGATCGAGATCAAGGGTCCACAATAGAAGATACCCCTTCGGGGTAAAATTTTCTAAAGAGACCCTGCCTTTTTCTGTATTAGAACCCGCGCTCCATAACGTGTTTTAGAAAATACGCAATCTGACTTTGAAAGCGTAATCCACCTCGGGTTGATTCAAAGTACGTTTTCAATAATTACAAGTTTGCCACTGAAACTGTTTTGGCCATAAAATATTCATTTAAATTCCGTTTTGACCCATTCAAATTGCGTTGGATTCGTAATAATGAGCTCTACATGTTAGTAAACTTAATTCACCAGTTTGAAACTTTGTAATTTTGTGGCTTTAATTAATTAATTAATTACTTTTCTATATAAAATCTTAGAAAATTCATAACTTCTCCGTTTCAACTCCGATTTTCGTGATCTTTACGTCTATGAAATCGTAGCGATGCGTAGAATCATTTTATAAACTTTTCATAGTATTTTCATATGATTGGTGTACTGTTCTAATTGTAGCCTTGTTTGCTTCGTGTATGTTTGTTGTCGTATGTTTGTGATCGATGATCGGAATTAGTCGTTGAGCAATTCGTGGTGATCAAGAGTGCTTCAGTGATCAAGATCAGAGCCTTGGACAACTAGCAATATCGGCAAGAGCTATTGGATCGAGGCAAGTATAGCATTTGGATTTTATTTCTGTGACCATGATCTTGTGACTAGATTAATGTTAAGTAATAAATGACAAAAATGACTTTTAGCCACTTGATGATTTATCTGTAAGTGATAACCGGGACAACAGTGCAACCATGAGGGCTATAATGGCTCTGGCTTTAGTTAAGTATGAGTAACTTTTCTAGCTCGTTAGCGGTTACCTGTTGTGGCGCAATTGGGGAATAGCAGACCGTGGATTCCTGCGGGTGAATCACATGGACTGACTAATGAAACCAAGCGGCCCTAACTTGTTAGACGAACCTTTGAAAGACTTCATAGTCATCCCTGCCGACCTCCCTAGGAAGGGGGTTAAGAGATTAGCTACCTCGGGCGAAAGGGTAAATCATGACTCATGGGTAAAGATGTGCAACCTCTGCAGAGGGTTAAAAACTAGTATACTAGCCGAACTCACGGTCAGGAGCGGCCTTGGGGATTCTTGCTACGACGATGATGATTCTTGTGTGTTAGATATGCTCATTATTTATTATTTAATGCTCTACATTATTTATGTCACATTGATCATGAGATTGTGGGAGCTATACAATCTAGTTGCTATATATACTTGTGGAGTTCGACATGGACTCACTCTTGCTATTTACCCCACCCTCCAGGAGAAGTTTAGGCTTGTGATCAACCAGTCAGTTGGATCCTGTAGAGTGAAGTTAATACCCGAAGTTGGAGTTATTTATCCGCTGTTGCTATCAAAGGTTGTCTCTTTTATACTAAGTACGTTATATATATTTTTGCATTGTCTTTTGATATTACCCCTTATTTGTAGCTATATGTGAGATTTGGTTTCTAAAACTCACATATGGTGCATATCTGGTTTTGTCCTTAAAATTGGGTATTACATTGTGAGAGCTTTAGGAAATCATGGGGCAACAAGAAAAATATCAAGATGCAGATATTTTTTCGAAAGATCTCAATGTTAGATGATGTATTAGTTATCAACGTATCTGGTACATGAATGTACCTAGACGTGTATTGTACACCATGCCGTGTATAGAGTACATCTCATCTAGAGTTTGTTGTAACAACCTTACTCTGTATGTGCGCCAAGCTGGGGGCTCTTCCCTGCCATATATAACAGGCAGTCGAGTACCCCTGAAGAGGTATCTCGTTCCCATCGATTTTACATGGTATCTAGAGCCTCTTTCGTCAGGGAACTCAAGTATGCCGCTCCCATCATCCTCCGCGGTGCCCGCTGCTACCTTTCTCGACCTGGGTTCATCCCAGTGACCAAGAAACTCACCCGCAACAACTTCTAGTCATGGAAGTCTCAAGTCATCTCGGCAATCAAGGGCACCTAGGCTGCGAAGTTCATCCAGCCGAGGGCAAAACCCCCACTAGAGTTTCTGGCACCCAAGACTAAAGACGACAAGGAGCCACCGGTGTCAAATCCTAAATATGACATGGCCAAAGATCAACAGGTTCTGAGCTACCTGCTGACCTCGCTCTCCAAAGAGATCCTCAGCCAGGTCTCCACACATGAAACAGCATCGGCGGTCTGGACCACCATAGAAGGCATGTTCGCGTCCCAATCAAGGGTGCGCATCATCGCCACAAGAATGGCGTTGGCGACTGCCTCCAAGGGATCTACCTCTATCAGCGAGTACATCGTGAAGATGAAGGGTTTGGCTGACGACATGGCATCGCCAGGCAAAAAGATTGAAGACGAGGAGCTGGTCTCCTACATACTGACCGGATTGGATCTGGATTATGATCCAGTGGTCCTCGGCGGTGGTGGCACGCGTCGAGCCCATCTCCGTCTCCAAGCTATTCACTCAGCTCATCAGTCACGAACAATATAAAGGAGAAATTTTTTGGAACTAAACAAGGCCTTGGTGGCCTGACAAACTTGTTGAACAGTTGTGTCCTTATTTTTTACAAAGGAGAAGAGCTCTGGTAGCTTGTACTAAAAGAGAGACCATTTCAATTATCAAGCCAGAAAAAATATGAGGACCCATTTCCCAACAGTGGCCATGGCCATACCTTTAAAAGTAGGCAGGAGTTTCTCAACATCACGCCACCAAAAAGAGCCTTTTCTAGTTATCATAGAAGGTTTTCCATTTCCATAAAGGTATGTCCTCTGCTGGTAGGGCGAGCACCCCAAAGTAAAGCCTCTGATTTATAGGCCGTCAGAGGCGCTATTTAGCGTCGTGCGGTCCTTTCTAATGTGACTCCTAGAGTACTCACAATACAGACTCTATAATAGAGTCTAAAGTTATTTATTACCTTGAACAATATTGACTTAGAGTCTAAATGAGACTTAGAGTCTTATTTTTTCAACATATTTCTTCAATAAATATGCTGTCACATCAGCAAAATACTATAAATAATATGTAATTAATTGTCTTGGACTCTGTGATAGAGTTTTGCATTATGAGTGTCTTTATTTCTCTATGGCTTAACAGCAGCATGCGGTAAGAAGAAACAGTAAACTATTAAGGCCAGTCTCAGTGGAGAGTTTCATGGCGTTGTTTCCAAGACTGCCATGTCATATGAAATAAAATGAAACTTGAATGAAACACCCACTCTCAATGGAGAGTTTCATTTCATAGTTTCATAACCATTTAATTGCAAGTCTCATAGAGAGTTGGTAATCGTGCCAAGAGAGTTTCATCTAGATGAAACTCATTTCTTCTCTCTCTTCTTAAATACACTGTCATGTCATCAAAACAGCCTATGTGGCAACCTATTTAATGCAAATGAAACTCCCATTGACACTAGCCTAACTATTGATTCATATCAGACGGCATCACATCTGTAATTCCTTCTCCGTTTTCCGTGTGTTTTGTTACAGAACTCTATGAAGTGCTCAGCTCTAAAAGACCCATAGTACTGAGCCTCAACTAGTTAGGTTCCTTTTAGTGGAACTTATCTACTTAGGTTTCAGTTCTTCACTAAACATAGGTGTTTATGGTTGGCGATATGACTTTATATCTCTTGACTCTCGGGATGTACTAACACTTTACTTTGAAGATCTTTGGTAGTTGTGGGCGTACGGGAAAGGGTATAGAGATGAGTGCGTACAACCGTACATATTTATGCATATATGTCTATTAGAAATTTAGAATTCAGAGAAAAGACCACAGTTCTTCGCAAACATGCATATGTGTGATGAGTGACTCAGTAAACTAAGGCCGTCATGAGTTATGTTTGTTTGTGCTAAATATATTCATTATTAAGCCTCTCAATTTGATTTCATCAGAGTTTCATGGACAGTAAATATGTTGATCGATATGACACCATATTAATGAAGAGAGAGATAATAAGATTTTAATTGGAGCGGAGAGAGTTTCGTGGGATGAAATCCTTCTACACTGTTTTCAAAATAGGATGAGTTGGAAACTAGGACATGAAACCCTCCATTGAGACTGGTCTTAGTGGTCACTGCAGTGGTGAACAAGACCCTAATATACAAACAAACAGGGATTGAAAAGCACTAGCAGTAGAAACAAATCTTCACACTAATGGTTAAGTGAGAACCGCATGTAGAAATATATTGTTACAGACGGTTTACTAAGACAACCGCCATTATAAAATAGATTTCCACAGACAATTCTCTTAGCCAACCGCCAGTGGAAATATTTTTATAGAAAATGCGAAATCCGCATGTAAAAATCTATTTTTACAGACGGTTTGTTAAGACAACTGCCATTAGAAAATAGATTTCCATAGACAATTCTCTTAGCCAACAGCCAGTGAAAATATTTTTCTAGAAAATACGAAATCAGCTTTTAAAAATAGAAAAAAACATTTTAATCCGAGGAAAGACCCATTGGCTAGTCGCAAGTCACGCAATTTTTTGCATAAAACCATGCAATACGCGGCCGATGGGATTTGAATTTGAGACCTTGCCCTCACCTATAGCCTTCTCTACCACTACACCCATCACTTAGTTGCTATATTAGAGTTTAGCTCCCAAATATTATCCTAAATCGAGCATATACATTGATTATTTAAGGTCCTAAACGGATTCAAATGGAAAAGTTGTCAACTACAAAATTTGATAACTTTTCAAGGTCTACAACTTCTATATTTGTAGTTTCTCCATCCAAGGTCATTTATAAAATTTGAATTTCAAAATTGAGAAATTCAAACAAAGTTTTGGATGACAAAATGATCTCAAATGAAAAAATTATGAACTACAAAGTTTCATAACTTTTCGAGATCTACAACTTTTATTTTGGCAGTTTTTCCAAACGAGATCATTTGAAAAGCTTAAAAAATTCAATTTTCTACAGGTGGTTTTCTTAAAAAACGCCCAAAGATATTATTTGATATGATACAATCTCATACTCCAAGCTGGTTCTATTATAGATACCTCTTGAACAAAGGAGAGTGAATATTGGCTATGATGGAGCAATGACCAGTTTCAAATCACGGCATAACTCTTCAGAAAAGTAGCTATGAATGCATACATCTTTTTAGAAAATGAATGCATACAACTTTTTAGGATGGCTCAATGCTACTTTTTTGCCAGCCGTTGGAGAAGATGAGAAATTGAGGAGGAGGCCCGATGGCGATTGTCATGCTCGTGAGGTCATCCGCAGCGAGATGATGTATAAAAATAATAAAAAAGTAGCATTGTAACACTCAAAAACTTGTTCATTTTAAAATAGGTGAAAAATGGTTTAATTTTGAATTTTGTGCTCATGAAAATATAAAAAAAATAATATTTTTCGTCAATTAAAATTAATCATAGGGTGTAGCAATATTTTTGTGCACTCATGCTTATGCATTTTTAGTTATTTTTCTGAGTGGTTTTATTAAAATTCAAACATAATTCAAAATGATTTTTAAAACGGTTTTGAAAATGGCTTTGGAATAAAGGAAATAGAAAATAAAAAGACAAAACCCCTCCTCTCCCTCTTCCTTGCCTGATGGCCCAAATCCCCTCATCCCCTCTCCGGCCCAAGCCAGCGCACGCGGCCCACTCCCCTCCCCGCAGCCCAGGCCAAACGGCCCAGACGCGCGCGCTTTCCTCTCTCTCTTTTCTTTTGGTTGACAACCGGGCCCCGTCCCTCCTCTCTCGCTGACGCTAGGGACCCACCGTGCAGCGCTCTCTTCTTCCTCTCGCCGTAAACGCGTAGGACACTACCGGGGGCAAATCAATTCCGTTTCCTTCGGGATTTGCTTGCCAAATCAGTTCACCAGCACCCTATATAACTTCGCAATCTTCCTCGCGCCTCTCTTTTTCTTAGACACACGCCTGGGAAGCCCTAGCTCTCGACTTGGATCTCACCAGATAACCAAGCTCGCCGCCGCCGTGGCTCTTGCAAGTCGCGGGTGTTCGGCCAAAATTGAGTTGTTGACGAGCTTCGTTTTGAGGTTGCGAACCTCCCTGCACTCCCCATCCCCTTTTTATTCCTCTCTGTGATGTTCTAATGCTCACCGAATCATGCAGAGACACCTCGATCCGCTATCCCTCGTGGCCGGTCCGCTACGAGCTCCCTCTGCGCGTAATAAGCCCCCAGGTGAGTTCGTCTCGTTTCCCTCTTGCTCCCGGTGTTCTTCCCTTCGAAAACCGAGCTCCCTATGCTATTTTCCCTACCTCCGGCAAGCTTCGAGCCCCTCCGGCCATGGAGCCGCCGTGCCGGGAACAATGTTCCGGCCGGGGTATCCTTTTTTACCCTCTCAGATCTAATCTGCGCCATCTGTTTCGCGATCAACGGCCGAGATCTCAACATACCCCTTCGCCTCGCACATTTGCTAAAGAGACCCCGAAAAACTTTAGATTAGAACCCGCCGTCCCTTGGCGTATTATCTGGTTTACGCTTTTCAATTCGGAAAACGTATTCTTCTCGGCTTAAAAGAAAATACGCTTTCTAGTATTTACTGGTTTTCTTTTGGCCATAAAATATTCATTTTAATTCCGTTTTGACCCATTCAAATTGCGTTGGATTCGTAGTAATGAGCTCTACGTGTTAGAAAAACTATATACTCAGTTTGAAACTTTTATTTTCGTGACCCTCATTAATTAATTATTTCTCTATATAAAATCCTAGAAAATTCATATCTTCTCCGTTTTAGCTTCGATTTTCGTGATCTTTTCGTCTGTGAGATCGTAGCGATGCGTAGAATCATTTTTATAAACTTTTCTCACTGTTTTTATATGATTGGTGTATTGTTCTAATTATAGCTTTGTTTGCTTCGTGTATGCTTTCTCCGATTGTTTGTGTGATCGATGATCGAGTTTAGACGGAGAGCAGTTTCGGTGATCAAGATCAAAGTTTTGGCAACAAGTGAGACCAGCAGGACCAAAAGGATAAGCAAGAGCATTTGGATCAAGGCAAGTATAGCATTTGGATTTTAATTCTGTGACCATGATCCTGTGACTAGATTAATGTTAAGTAATAAATAATAAAAATGACTTTTAGCCACTTGATGATTTATCTGTAAGTGATAACCGGGACAACAGTGCAACCATGAGGGCTATAATGGCTCTGGCTTTAGCTCAGTATGAAGACCTTTTCTAGCTTGTTAGAGGTTACCCGAAAGGGCGGAGGAGCTGAACCGTTTTGCGTATAGTGCGAGCCCCTGTCCTTATGTGTATAGGCTGCGCGTCATTGTGCCATTTAGAAGGGGGTATCTATATCTACGGGCAAAGGAAACCTTGCGGCCCTAACATGGTAGACGAACTTTTGAAAGGCTTCATAGTGATCCCTGCCGACCTTCCTTGGAAGTGGGTCAAGAAGCTGATCACCTCGGGCGAAAGGGTAAATCATGACTCATGGGTAAAGATGTGCAACCTCTGCAGAGTGTTAAAAACTGGTATACTAACCGTGCTCACGGTCAAGAGCGGCCTTGGGAATTCTTGCATTGACGATGATGATTCTTGTGTGTTATATATTTTCATTATTTATTATTTAATGCTCTACATTATTTATGTCATATTGATCATGATATTGTGGGAGCTATACAATCTAGTTGCTATACTTGTTGAGTTCGACATGGACTCACTCTTGCTATTTCCCCCACACTTCAGGAGATGTTTTAGGCTTGTGATCAACCAGTCAGTTGGATCCTGTAGAGAGAAGTTAATACCCGAAGTTCGGAGCTGTCTATCCATTGTTTGCTATCAAAGGTTATATCTTTTATATTAAGTATGTTATATATTTATGCATTGTCTTTTGATATTACCCTTTATTTGTAGCTATATGTGAGATTTGACTTCTAAAACTCACATATGGTGCGTATCTGATTTTATCCTTAAAATCGGGTATTACAAGCACTCTCATTGGCTATCGAGGAGAGAGATCAAATAGCTAGCGACTCATAAATAGCTAATCTAGCACGATTTTCTAGAAATAACTCTCTCACAATACTCTCCACAATAGCTAGTGTCTTCTTAATAGCTAGTGACTTCCTAAGCTAGCTATTTGCAAATTGTTATTAAGAGCCAATAACATTTTTCTTAAAATCAAATAGCTAGCAATTGAATACCATTGCGGCATCCCTCTCAAAGAACCTGTAAAGGCGGCAGCTTGATAGCAGTAGGTGTAGTAAGTAGGAAGCACCATCGCAACAACAACAGCAGGGGAACGATCGACCAGGTGAGGCACTCCAAACTGCGGACGATCGAGTTGTATATTTTGGGAATATTGGAGAGGAATTGGAAGGACATTAATGCCATTAAAATGACAACTTCTAATGCGTAATCGCCAAGGTGGTTGCGCGTTCAGAGCTGGATGCTGCATGCAGCCATTTCCATTTCCTTGGGTGCAGAGGCGTGTGAAGGAAGACAGATGGGGGACAATGAATGTGGCTAGGAAACTAATCGATGTGACTTGGGTCTTGTTTAGTTCCGAAAAGTGAAAAGTTTTCGGTACTGTACCATTTCGTTTGTTTGTGACAAATATTATCCTATCATAGACTAACTAGGATCAAAAGATTCGTCTCGTGATTTACAGCTAAACTGTGTAATTAGTTTTTGTTTTCGTTTATATTTAATGTTTCATGCATGTGCCATAAGATTTGATGTGACGGGAAATCTTGAAAACTTTTCGGTTTTCAGAGTGAACTAAACAAGGCCTTGCTCAACATTTACAAAAAGTCTATACCGACATAGCACGGTATTTATGAAGAGAGAGATTATAAAAGTTTTATAGAAGTAGAAAAAGTTTCATATAATAATAAAATTCTTCTATACTATTTTTATAAATATATATGACCGTTGAATTAAAAACTAGGACACACTATCGGAGAGCCGGCCTTTGCCATGTGTCCGTCTGTTTGCTGTTAGCAACACACGACAAAGACCGGGTTTGTCGTGTGCTCAGTCCACACACACAGTAAACGCCAATCACAGTATACCTGGATTTTGTCGTGCGTTGCACACAGCAAACACCAGACACATGGCCGTCAGATTCAGTATATATATATATACTGAATCTTTTTTACACGTACGAGTAATTACACGCATGCAAAGACACTCACGGGAAACGTCGGGGAAGGAAACGGAACGAAAACGTGGAGGGTGGGGTGCGGCGCGTTTGCTGTACACTAACGGGTTCAGATCGATAGCATCTCAATGGCCTGTTACGGGTGTGTTATGTACGTGTATTTTTTTAAGAGTACATACGATGGATAATGATTATTAATCATGGGAGGTGCACCTGGCCGTATATATTTATTAACGGAGGACATTAGGGATGCGGCCCGTTAGTGGAGAGAACAGGTTTGGATACAAAATCGGTTAAGTACTGCTACTCTGTTCGCTAATTTCAATGCCGTTTGAATGTTACCATACACGTCCATGTTTTGTGGTGTGAGTTTGTTAGCATATTTCAAATAAAAGTGGGTATTAAATTCTGTATAAACTTATATGCTTGTGTGATTAAAGTATGGATGCATACTTTAATAAAAAAATGAATATATATTTGTATACTTGTACTTGGGAGTATATCCTATACTCAAGGAGTATATCTATATACTCAAGGAGTAATTTAGTGTTTATTATATCCGTATACTTATACTTGGGAGTATGTCCATATACTCAGAGATTATTTTGTGTGATTAAAGTATGGATGCATACTTTAATAAAAAATGAATATATATTTGTATACTTGTACTTGGGAGTATATCCTATACTCAAGGAGTATATCTATATACTCAAGGAGTAATTTAGTGTTTATTATATCCGTATACTTATACTTGGGAGTATGTCCATATACTCAGAGATTATTTTAGTGTTTATTGTGAGTATGGATACATACGTGTGGGTAGAGAACCAACATGACAACCCTGTTTATGGGCATGGGTGTGTATGAGTACATACATGTTAAGACTGATATGAGTACATACTTGATGTGATAACCTGTTCATGTGGCGTATGTGTTTATTAGGAGTATGAGGAGTATGAATATATACATATCATATTGTGAGTACATACATGTTAAGCAAGAGTATGCATACATACTTGTAAATTTGAAAAGTGCATCCAACATTCGATCAAAGTTTATATTTTTTCCAAACGGAAATAAGAAACTATATATTTTTTTGTAATCATATATAGTTTCTCTTCTAAATCACGTATAAACGAGTGAGTTTCATTTATAAGAAACTACGTTCCAAAATGATCCGGTATATTGTTCTGATAAATGAAGAGGTATGGTATATTCTTCTGGTAACTTGCCTTCGGGAAACGCTTTGTCGTGACAGCTCTACACGCCATGACATTGGTGAGAACGCTAGAAGATGAACTCACGTACCAGCAGCATGCAAGGTCAAAAACGAAATCTGCATCTATCACCTCGCGAGTCTGTCTGATCTGCAATCTGCAAAGATATTAAATTGAAATTAACAAATCGACAACAAGAAGAAGGATTAGTGGATGGAGATCAGGTTTGTACTTATATTTTGTTGGTCGGGAGGACCGCCGGCCAACGCCCGGCGGGCAGCACGACGACGTGAGCGCTTTTGGATAGACAACATGCGTGTGCAGATCTGCATGGTAGGAGGCGGCCGGCCATGGTCACCAGGCACAAGGAGATCGAGAAACGTATCAAGATAAGAGGATCTAGCAACAAGATCAATGGAATCAATAGTATCTAGATCGATCTACTATATACGAGAAGATTAGATTTTAGGATAAACATATTGATCACGAACAGGAAAGATTGGGACGGTCTCAACAAACCAGATGAATCAAAATATCGTGCCGCCGCCACCGTCGCCGAATATCCTATTGCCTCTAGACGCCATAAATGACGGTAAAATCTCTTATATAGGATGGATATTAACGGGTTAGTTTGTTTTGACCCGCTTCCGAGATGAGGACTGACTTCACAACTCCGTCATCGGCCCGTTACATACGACGACGCGCATGGGACTGGCTGAACTTCGCGTGCGTGTACTAACCATCGGAGTAGCTACACGTCGATGTAAAAAGGAATTACCCCCTCTCTCTCTCTCTATATATATATATATATCCTACTACTAAAAAGCCTCAAAATAAATCGTCGACCCGGTCAATTCGCTCGCCTGCACCATGCGCTGCGCTGCACCATGCGTCGCTTAAACTCTTGGGCCGTATTTCCCATAGGCTCTCACTCCAAGGCTGCCAGGCTCCTTGCGACCACTAGAATAGGGAGAGAGATGGAGAGCAGTCAAACATGCCCACGCCTGCAATACTTTGAAAGAGCAGCCTAAGCACCGAGAAATGTATTTAAAAAATATTGTTCAAACATGAACTAAGTAAATTTAAAAATTTTGTCTCATAAATTACAAGTACATTGTGTAATTAGTTATTTCTTTCATTTCACAAATTACAGATTAACTGTACAATTAGTTTTTATTTTCTTCTATATTTAAATACTCCATGTATGGGACCAAAAATTCGATGCGACAAAAAATCTTAAAAATTATTACGAAGTAAACAAGGCAGGTCTGCGCATGCCAGCCATGGACAGCGGCAAGTCATGCAGGCTATGCATGCCGGTCAGCATGTGCCTAGGCTAGGCCTAGGGACTAGGTAGTGGAGTGGATACTGTATATAGGGAGTGCAATAAAAATATGATTAGAATACAAAAGCGTGCAAGGCCTTGTTAAGTTCTGATTTTTTTTATTTCGTTACTTTAATATTTTCATTTTTATTTGAAAATATTATCTAATCATGGACTAACTGCGCTCAAAAGATTCATCTCGTGATTTACACGTAAACTGTGCAATTAGTTTTTGCTTTTATCTATATTTAATGCTAGATGTATGTGGCGTTAGATTTGATGTGACGGATAATTTTGAAAAGTTTTTGGTTTTCAGGGTGAACTAACTTGTTTAGATCCAAAAAGTTTTTGGATTTCGATACTGTAACACGTTTACCTGAAAACCAAAATACCACGTTAACATATGTAGCATTTCTGAAAAGTTTTTGGTTTTCAGGGTAAATATTGTCCAATCATGAAATAATAAGGTTTAAAAGATTCGACTCACGATTTACAGATAAACATACAATTAGTTTTTATTTTTATCTATATTTAGTGCTCCATATATGTGCCGTAGATTCAATGTGATAGGAAATCTTGAAAAAAATTTAGTTTTTGGGTGAACTAAATAAGACCTAAACAAGGCCTAGGCCTTGTCTCTCATGGATGGCATTGCTGGAAGAGGACGAGGAGCACAACACGGAGCAGGGAGGGAAGCATAGCAGTGTCACTGGGGAAGTGACGGGGGCGGCAAGCCCAACGCGGCAACGCCTAGAGAGCATAGCAGGGAGAGCACTCGAGTAGATGGGAGATTTTGATGAGATTTGTAGAGAGGCAGGATTGGTGGAATTTTTTAGGCCCTGTTTAGATTGGACATAAAATTTTTTTGATGTCACATGATTGTGTTGGAAGAATGTCGGAAGGAGTTTTTATAAACTAATAAAAAAACAAATTACATAGCTCGTTAGGAAACTGCAAGACAAATCTATTAAGCATAATTAATCTGTCATTAGCACATGTGGGTTACTGTAGCACTTAAGGCTAATCATGAAGTAATTAGGCTTAAAAGATTCGTCTCGCGATTTTCAACCAAAATGTGTAATTAGTTTATTTTTTTATGTATATTTAATGTTCCATGCATGTGTCCAAAGATTCGATGGGATGTGTGGAATTTTGGGTGGGAAACTAAACATGGCCTTACTTCGACCATGGCCGTCTTATCTCACCTCAGAATTAATGCGGTTCTAATTCTTTTTATTATCTCTTTCTGTTAGGCCAAATAAACTCACCTCCATTATAAAAAAATAATATACAATAATAATCAAAGCGAAAATTCCTACAAGTTTAAGAGGAAGCAGTTTTCTATTAGACTCACCTTTGCCATGACAATTAACAAGGCGCAAGGGCAAACTATCCCTAATGCTGGTGTGTATTTGCCTGAACCAGTATTCTCACATGATCAGTTGTATGTTGCGCTATTTAGAGCCACTGCTAGATCGAACATTAAGATCCTTGCCATCCCACCCATTGATAAGAAGAATACGAAAAGGAAGACAAAAATAAATGATAAATACACGAAAAATATTTTCTACAAAGAGGTTCTCACTTCATGATAATGTATTTGTCTTCTGTTTTGCAGAGCTGTTATATTCTTATATTTATGTCCTTAGATATTGACGTATTGTATACATCTGAATTTTAGATAATAATAGAGGAAGTCAGAAAGAAATTAGAGACAAGTAGCTATGACTTACTCACGTGTTATTGATGTTTTAGTTTCGCAATCAAATTTAGAGTTATATTTTAGTTATCTATCTTTCTTAAAGATTTATGTAATATGGTTGGTATCAACATTATAAAACACTCTCATATATATGTTATTGTGGTATTTAGTATTCCCGTTGCAACTCACGGGCACTTAACTAGTATATATATATATATATATATATATATATATATATATATATATATATATATATATATATATATATATATATATATATATATATGAAAATTCCTTTCTACACGCACGAGTATCTACTCCGACGTAGCTACACGCGTGAATTCTTCCCTCTCGTGTATATCCCGCAGCACATAGCTAACGGGTGGCGTCGGGGCGTGCGGCCCATTTCCGAGCTAACGGGTTTGAAGCACGAGTATGCGGATCGCTCGCATGTATCCAAGATCTACGCGAACTAGCCGGCACATGCATGTGTACAGGATGTACACGAATATTATTATTATTTAATAAATGATTAGGGGAGCGCCTCTATAGGAAAATTCCTTTCTACACGCACGAGTATCTTCTCCGACGTAGCTACACGCGTGAATTCTTCCCTCTCGTATATCCCGCAGCACATAGCTAACGGGTGGCGTCGGGGCGTGCGGCCCATTTCCGAGCTAACGGGTTTGAAGCACGAGTATGCGGATCGCTCGCATGTATCCAAGATCTACGCGAACTAGCCGGCACATGCATGTGTACAGGATGTACACGAATATTATTATTATTTAATAAATGATTAGGGGAGCGCCTAGCCAGATAAGTATTAAAAAAAACGTTCAATTGTTCACAGACGTTCTTTTCTGCAAGTAAAGTATGAACGCATACTTTAATAAAAAAAATTGAGTATACTCGAGTATGAACGCATACTATTTAATAAGAAAAATTGAGTATACTTTAATAGAGTATGGACGCATACTTGTAGAGTATGTCTATATACTCAGAGAATTACTTTAGTATTTATCTTATAGAGTATGTATTTTTATTGATATTTTTTTCGAGACAAAAATTGGTACGTTTATGGGGAACTTTTTTTACTCTGCTAAAAAAAGTTTCCTACAAATGTACCAATGTTTGTCCTCGAAAAAAAATCGGTGAAAATACATACTCTATAAGATAAACACTAAAGTAATCCTCTGAGTATATGGACATACTCGAAATACAAGTATGCGTCCATACTCTATTAAAGTATACTCAATTTTTCTTATTAAAGTATATGTTCATACTCGAGTATAGTCAATTTTCTTATTAAAGTATGCGTTCATACTTTGCAGAAAAGAACGTTTGTGAACAATTGAACTTTTTTTTCGTAATACTTATCCGGCTAGGAGCTCCCCTAATCATTTATTAAATAATAATAATATTCGCGTACATCCTGTATACATCGCGTAGATCTTGTTGGATACATGCCAGCGATCCTCATACTCGTGCTTCGAACCCGTTAGTTCGGTAATGGGCCGCACCCCCGACGCCACCCGTTAGCTACGTCTGCGGGATGGCTCGAGCCCTCGGATGCGTATAATAAAGACTCGGAGTAGTTACTCGTACGTGTAAATAAAACGTGTCATATATATATATATATATATATATATATATATATATATATATATATATATATATATATACACACACACCGTATATAGATATAGATACCCGGCTGCTTCAACGTACATAATTAAGTGTACATTATCGAACCGGACAACCGGCTGCCAACAACGTTCACGTCTGATTGCAATTGCAATGTTGTTGCTTTGTGGTCGTTGTCACTTGGCTCGTCCCCATCAACTTCCAAGTGTGCCATATCATGCGCTAGCTGATGCGTAATATAGTCCATATGCATTATATATTTATATTGATCGGTCGACCGTACTCTTTTTTTTTTTAGTTTTATTTGCGAAACAATCGATCGGCCGCCGATGCATGATTTCTATCTAGTATAAGTCAAGAACACTGGCGTTTAGGTAAACTTGAAAGTAACACTAACTATTACTTAGTGAATGTCAATATCATTGTTTTGGCAGAGCGAATGATATGATGCCTCGTAATATGCATTGTTAATTCATGATATGATATGATATGATATGATATGATATGATATGATATATATATATATATATATATATATATATATATATGCTCCGCCTCTAGATAGACACACGGCAGCAATATGATTCGACTGAGATGGTATCTTTCGATTTTGAATTCAGGATCTTCTTCAGGGGCCTCACTCTGTTTCTTTGCTACCTACCACTGCGTGCTTGTCTAATTTTTAGTTGATGTCGTTTTAAACTAGTAGCAAGAAGAAGTTATCCTAGCTCCCAGATTATATGGGGATCTAATCTACCTCGGATTTCGTCGCTAGCTAGCTCTTGTTTTTTTTTTCTTAGGTATCCTGCCCTTTTTCATATGTATCGTATCGTCTTGCCTGCTTATTAATCGATTATATTATCTTATTACTATAAGGTAGTATTAGGACATGCTAAACAGTGTGAGATAGTTACCGGAATAATATTAACTTTTAGCACATAATTCATAATTAATATAAATAGCTCCACATGACAACTTCACGTGATTTTGGAGAGTGTGAGAATGAGATTATAGTTCTTGGCCAAGAGATAGCTTTTTTACTCTCTTTTATTAAAATATACTATTAATGCTAGCTCAAAAGTCACTATGAAAGAAGCCACAAGAGTCCCTAGATATTATATCATATTTATATCTGATCTCTAATACAAAGAGCAAAAATTTTCTTTTTCAAAATTTCCGGCATTCACTCTCTTCCGAGTTTGTCATCCCCTCCACTCACTCAAGCATAAGAGTCATGTCCAGTTTTATTAAAAATAGTAATACATGACAAATTAGAGATAAGAATCCTAATGTAATTAGTTTGTTGTCTAGTTCATGACCTAAACCCGTTGCCACCGCACGTCACTCTCTCCCATCCTCATCTCACTTTTGCTATCCCCACACGCCTCCAATCGAAAGGCATCACGATCCAATTCCATCACGAGAGTACAAGAACATGGTTTAAACAATGTATATATTTCTAGCCACGGTACGAAGTTCAATTCCAAGATGTATTATATTAGATGAATAATCGTCGCATAAACCTCTAAGCCGTAAGTCGTCTAGGTGAACATATAATAAGTTGTATGCTCTGTGGCAACATGAGCATATTTACTAGTAATAACAAGTTAACCATGATATATGCAGAGGAGGCCACGTCATGCTGTTTATATTTGTAACATAGCATTTCTCCTTGTTTAGTAGGGTTTTGTTGCGAACTACTTCACCCAATAAGCCAGAGAAACAAGAGAAAGCCATGTTGGTGTGCTCGCGCCCTTCTAGTACCACTACCAGAAAAAAGTTTCTCTTTGTCAGCGAGATCACAATCACCCCCCGTCAGCGCCAAGGAATGAAGCTCGAGAGGCATGCGCAACATGTGCCAAAAGCTTCCTAGCGAGCACACATGTGACCGCAAGTCTGGCCTGAGCACAAAGGTTGCACTCATCGGACTCATGTAGTCCATGGCACCGCCTCCGGTTAGCCATCCGCAGATGGCAATGCAATGCCAACCAGAAGAATAGCTTGACTTTGGGAGGGTGCCTGAGCACAAAGGTTGCACTCATCGCGCCAAGAAGATGATGATCCAATGAAGAAAGCCGTGCATGTATGCTGATGAAGCAGCGTATTTGCTGTTTGGTGACCATTTACACACAAATCGGTCGAATTGAGGTGTGGTCACAGCTAAAACGGATCAAATACTGACGGATATCATTAATATTATATTTGTTTTCGTATTTTTTTGTCGGATTCAGATTCGAATACAGGTATTGTCAGCCGTGCCAAAAAAGATACGATTGGATGTCAATATCATAAATATGTAATTTCAGTATTCGGATATAGATACAGTATAGGATTTGAATATCTAAACTCATATATATATATATATATATATAACGTGTACAAATTGTCTCATATATAATTGGACCGGATATATAGCTAATTAAGGTTGCGGTGATATGATGTTGCGCGCGTATGGGTAGCTGCTAGTAGCTAGTATCATCGATCTTTTGTCACTTTCCAAAGAAACAAAGGTCTCACTTGCCATATCCAGGCCGGGTCGCTCCTCCCTTGCCACGCTGTTCTTCCGATCCCTTGCCTTGCCACGCGCTGCTCTTCCTTTCCCGCAAGTCCTATCTCTGATGCCGCCTTTGTTCCTCGATCCACCGCCTATCGCACGTACCAGCAGGCCAAACCGAGCCCTCAATCTCTGACCGGCTGCCGGCCATGCATCCCTGGCAGCCTGACAAATGATGGCCGACGAGAGATGCAAAGGAAAAAAGAAAATCTATGTCCATTATTCAGACACGGAGATATGCATCCAAATATGCTGTGCTGTGGTACGGTGCACTAGTTTTTTAGAGAGAATTATTGTTTAGAGGCCTCTAAATAAAACCTGGTGTTTGGAGTTTTTTTTACAGTCTCTTGGAGATGCTCTAAGGGACATATTTTTGTGAGGCAGCACGAACTTGTCCATAAATCATTCAAGGTTGAAAACAGGCGATGCATGCACGAGCACACTTCTATATAAAAGTGGTTCCATTCATTGTATCATGTGTTCCTGATAATTTTAAGACCGCGCTAAGTCTGTCTAGAGACGGAGAGGAGTAGCATTTCATGGTCGTGGTCCTCTATGTCTATCTGCAACCTTTTCTGAATAAACTACAGTCCAAAAAGATGCCTTATTCTTGGTGCAATCACCACCAGGTTTTCTGGCTATATAAAAGGCCACCACCGGGGCAAAGAAACCCAGCTACGACATCGTTCAATTCAGTAGCAAGGTAGCTAGCTAGCCAGCCAGGGGAAGCGTATTGTGATATGGCTGACGCTCAAGGCCACTACGATCAGATTGAGGAGCTGGTGCCGGCGAATTCCAAGTCTCCTCCACAGGTGGCCCTAGTGGTCTCTATCCTGCTCGTCTGTCCTCTGCTCGTCCTCCTCCTGCGCCGCCTCTTTGGAACGACGACGACGACGCCATCGACGGCCAGAGAACAGCTGCTGAGCAAGCTGCCTTCGCCTCCAAGCAGGCTCCCCATCGTCGGCCACCTGCACCTCGTCGGCCCCCTACCGCACATCTCTCTCCGCGACCTCTCTACCAAGCATGGCCGTGATGGCCTCATGCTCCTCCACCTCGGCGCCGTCCCTACGCTGATCGTCTCCTCGCCGAGCGCCGCGCAGGCCGTGCTCCGCACGCAGGACCACATCTTCGCGTCCAGGGCCTACTCCCCGGTCACCGACATCCTCTTCTACGGCTCCACGGACGTCGCCTTTTCGCCCTACGGCGAGCACTGGCGCCAGGTCAAGAAGATCGTCACCACGCACCTCCTCACCAACAAGAAGGTCCGGTCCTACCGCCATGCACGCGAGCATGAGGTAATTAGAGCTTGTTTTGCACGGCTCAACTTCACTAGTAAAGCTGTTTTTTTAGAAAATAGCTTCATGAGTGACTTTCTAGACGGAGCTGAGCTGTTTTGGAAAAAGTGTTTGGCAAAATAGCTTCACCAACTACTTCATGCATAGTTGAGAGAGAGAAATGAGGGAGGAGCTACAATAAGCTACTTTTTTCTAGCTTCATCCAACTTATGTCTTTGTGAGAGGAGGAGAAAAACAGCTTCACCCATGAAGCTGTTTTGGAAATAAGTGTTTGGCAAAAAAAACAGCTCACAATAGCTCATGAAGCTGTTGTGAGCTGTACCAAACAGGCCCTTAATAACCATGCGTCAACTTCAGCAATCACTGAGATATATATATATATATATATATATATTACCTTATATATTGTTCAGGACGATGATGATGCATGATTGCCTGAAATTAAATAATTCACAACAGGTGAGGTTGGTGGTCGCTAAGATCCGTGAGGCCGCCACCGCAGGCACTGCTATCGACCTGAGCGAACTGCTCAACGCCTTCGCAAACGACATCGTGTGTCACGCTGTGTCTGGCAAGTTCTTCAGAGAGGAAGGCCGGAACAAACTTTTCCGGGAGCTCGTCGAGGCGAACTCGTCACTCATAGGGGGTTTCAACGTAGAGGACTACTTCCCGGTGCTGGTGAAGCTGGACATCATCAAGAGGATGGTTTGTGCAAAGGCACAAAAAGTGAACAAGATGTGGGACGATTTGCTCAATACGCTCATCGATGACCATGCAAGCAGGCCAGCGTCAGAACGTGATGGGGAGGAGAGTGACTTCATCGATGTCTTGCTCTCCCTTCAACAAGAATATAACCTCACCAGAGATCATATTAAGGCACAGCTGGTGGTATGTAATGAGGGACCTGACCTCACCCACAACTACCACCTACATATATATGTTATATATGTACAACATTTATGCTACTGATTCTGTTATATTTATGTTTGTAGGTCATGTTTGAAGCTGGCACAGATACATCATTCATAGTGCTGGAATACGCGATGGCTCAGCTCATGCGAAACCCCCGCCTCATGAACAAGCTACAAGCCGAGGTGAGAAGCACTATAGCCAAGGGAAAAGAGATAGTTACCGAAGACGAGCTTAACAGTTTAGCCTACCTAAAGGCAGTCATCAAAGAGACACTCCGACTCCATATGCCGGCACCACTCATGGTGCCCCATCTCTCCATGGCTGATTGCAACATAGAAGGATACACGATACCTTCAGGAACACGTGCCATTGTTAATAGCTGGGCTCTTGCAAGAGATCCTAGCTATTGGGAGAAAGCAGATGAGTTCATGCCTGAGCGGTTCATGGAAGGTGGTAGCGCCGCAGCTATGGACAATAAGGGAAACGATTTTCAATACTTGCCATTTGGGGCAGGGCGAAGGATATGCCCGGGTATAAATTTTGCAAGTTCTTCTATCGAAGTCATGCTGGCAAATCTTATCTACCACTTTAATTGGGAGTTACCTATGGAGTTAGCAGAGACTGGCATCGATATGACTGAATCATTTGGGGTGACGGTGCATCGTACGGAGAAACTCCTTCTTGTCCCTATAGCTGCACAAGATTAATGGATGTCTATAGAGTTATTTATGTACGCAATAGATCAAGGACTCATCACATGTGCACTACCTATTATTATGCATCATACTTGTGGGCTTTGGACTTCTTGTCAAGCACGCATATATACTAAATAAAGAAAGAATGCATTGCAACCTTTCACCATGCATCAAACGGTTATCATATTTGTGACGCACAATTAACCAACAAATTAGTTCTAGAATAGTCAGAGCGGTGAATATGGGAACCAAAAATTCTTCACACGGAAGAAGTAAGGCATTTGTCCCAAGTGACCCAGGGGCCTCTATTTTAACACAATAACCAAGATCACATAGTTACAAGTAGTCTTAACTAACCTAGGAAAGAAACTAAATAAAAAACAGGCATGAAAGCAAAACGCGAGAGAACAATCAAAAGCACCAAATTAATTAAAGACCATATCATCACTACCGGACTAAGTTCAGCCATTTTTCCTATGTAAACGTGGAACCTCTGGCCTGAACCTTTGAAAGCATTTAGGACTAAGTTTCTCTATCTTGGAGAGATCAAAACATCAGGACTTCTTTCAAAAACTTTCAAAATGAGCACAGAGAAACAACTTAAAAGATTTGGCCTGAACCTTTGAAAGCATTTAGGACTAAGTTTCTCTATCTTGGAGAGATCAAAACATCAGGACTTCTTTCAAAAACTTTCAAAATGAGCACAAAGAAACAACTTAAAAGATTTGGCCTGAACCTTTGAAAGCATTTAGGACTAAGTTTCTCTATCTTGGAGAGATCAAAACATCAGGACTTCTTTCAAAAACTTTCAAAATCAGCACAGAGAAACAACTTAAAAGATTTGGTACGATAAGTAAAAATACAATCAAAGGACCTCCAAATCAGGTGATACGACTTCAGCCATGGCTGGTACATACATATACACACTACGCTAGAACGTGCAATCACTACCGGTGCTTGAGACGATAATGACTACTAATCATGGCCGGATTGTAAGATGAGCATCTAGAAAATTAGCGGGAAGCTAATAACCCTGTAATGATAGTACCTATCACTGCTGGGTAAAACCACGCCCCCACAATGATATAACACTAACGACTCAACACTACCGGCCGATTCCTTGGCTTTGTCGAGTGCCTGTGGCACTCGGAAAAACCCATATTGCACTCGGCAAAGGCTATGAGCTGAGAGTGGTAGTTAGAATATCACTATCTATTTTTGTTCTTCTTTGGATCTACCTAACTATCATTGATTCTCTATTGTTGATTCCACCTACCACCATTGCTTCTTGCTATAAAACCTACCATCCCAGCCGGCACTACTGATTCCCTGGATTTGCCGAGTGCCTGTGGCACTCGGCAAAGAAGCTGTCGACAAAGCTATCTTTGCCGAGTGTCATTTGTGAACAAATCTATTTTCACTTTGTCAAATGAAGAAATGAGCAAAATAAAGGTTACAAATCTTGAGAGGTTATACAACTTTGTAGTTGAAAATCTTTTGATTTGAATTCGTTTGGCTTCAAAATTTTATTTGAAATTTCTTTGCCGAGGGTAAAAACACTCGGAAAGGTCTTTGCCAAGTGTTTTTTTTTGACACTCGGCAAAGAAGCCTCTTTACCAAGTTTTTTTTGCCGAATGTTTTTTTTGGCACTTGACAAAGAGCTTCATTACCGAGTGATGGAAAAAAAATACTCGACAAACCTTCTAACACTTGGCAAAGAGCCAGATTCCAGTAGCACGGTCGATTCCGTATTCAACGAAATAAATCGAATTAACTTGTAGTATCCATATTGCTCTCTATAGGAGAAAGCTCTCCATATACACCTTTCTAGCAGTTCGTAGCTACTTAAAGATATTAAAGATATTAGGAGAATGTTTGTGAAGATAGCCCGATCGACGCTAAGGCCTTGGTAGCAAATATAATGCTATTTGGCACCCCAGTTGACTGGTAGACGCGAAGGAATGGAGCAACACACACGTCTTCCCCGGGCCTTGTTGGTCTGTCTGCTCCATTAATTGCCTTATTCTGAGGTTTGAGGATTTTTTTTTAACAATAACATATCATATATATTAAAGCAGTCATAGTACAAGAAGGTTCCCAAAGGGAGACTTTGATACAACGAGGACCTCTGACCAGAAATAAAGACAGCAGCGTCGACTAAGGCGAAGAGATAGACTATTCAGCCAGCGAGGGGAAAACGCAGAGACGTCCAAGACGCGTGCACCCAGATAGATTGACCGCGCACTGCGACGGTTGGAGGGGGGTCGGTTAAGCCATTGAAGAAGGCCTGAGGCGCAAGGCTTTTAATTTGGATGGACACACGTACGCATGGTGGTCGCAGGCCTGCGATAGAGGCATACTCCTTCCGTCTCAAAAATGACGACCATCTATCTTATTACAGTTTTTTATATAAATATCATCTATTTTTATATAACTTATTTAATCATTAAAAATATTTTAATGATGATTTATCTATTTTAGAATTTATAAACTTTTTTAAATAAGATAAACAGTTAAATATGATTAATTAAAGTGAAAAATATCGGTTTTTTGAGACGAATGGAGTATAGAGCAAGCAGCAATGAAGGTCAGTCGTCGCTCCATGGCTGCTGGTGGAGATCAATAAAACCACGTACGGTAGGCTAGGCGCTGAATGGTGAGGTCTTATGTTGTGTGATGGCATCAGGATGGATCAAGGTCTTGTTTAGTTCCAAAAAATTTGCAAATTTTTTTAGATTTTTTGTCACATCGAATCTTCGATACATGCATGGAGCACTAAATATAGACAAAAATAAAAACTAATTATATAGTTTACTTGTTATTTGTGAGACGAATCTTTTGAGCCTAGTTAGTCCGATCGAAATATCAACATTTGGATAGCAAATGAATGTGGATATTTGTTGATAGGTCATACAACCCACAGACGGAACTCTATTTCTTAACCATGTAATATTTTTTGTATGTGGTTAAGATTAACTATAAATAAATTTTTGTATACCGTGATGTGGCTATTTGATAGAGAATGTATAAGAATAAATAGGAGCAATATGATTACAATATATTTTTTTAGAAACCATTAAAATATTGAATACTCTCTTCGTCCACGAAAGAATCAATTCCTAGAATCCGTGTCAGTCAAACCTTTTTAAGTTTGACTAACTTTATAGAAAAAGTAATAACATCTATGATATAAAATGCACACCTTATAAAAATATATTTTATGATAAATCTAATGATACTAATTTGATACCATAAATCGTAGCATATTTTCCTAGAAATTTGGTCAAAGTTTAAAAACTTTGACATAGAAATTGATTTTTTTAGACGGAGGAAGTATTTTTATAATGGTTGAAGATGTGATGAGAAGTGATTGGTGTGTCTATGGTCAATGAGTCAGAACATTGGAAGTGATGAGAGGCGATGGGAGTAAAGCGATGGAAGACGATAAATGTGTCTATATATTCTATGGGTCATATGCATCATGTTGTCTCCCATCATCTCTAATCGCCTTCGAAATTAAGGAAATTAGGATCCCCAAATACAAAAATGGAATAGAACGGTGTTCTGAAGAGTTTCTCTGTTGCTGTTGTCGAGATTCCCTCACCTATGACGTGCTTTCAGGTCGGAGACTAAACTAGCCAGGCCCGGCTTCGTTTGTACTTCCTCTATCCCAAATTGTAAGTCGTTTAACTTTTTTTACCCTAAGTTTGACCACTCGTCTTATTTAAAAAATTTGTGCAAATATAATCAAATTTAAGTCATTCTTGAAGAACTTTTATTAATAAATCAATACTAAACAAAAAAAGTGATATTTTGTATAAAACTTTGAATAAGACGAGTGGTCAAACTTAATATTAAAAAGTCAAATGACTTACAATTTGGAATGGATTGAGTAGTAGGCTGACAAACGCAGTTTTTTTCCTTCATTTTTCTTGGTTTGTGCTCGCACTAATGACTTTCCTTTTTTTGGAAAAAAAAAATCGCTGCTGAGCACTCGAGTGACTATACTCGCACAAATCAGTTTATTTTTGTGGTAGTTTAATCTCTCTTATATTTTCATACTTCCCTATGAATGTTTTAAATTTGTTCCGTTAACTTTGTTGTTCCTACTATTAGAAATTGTCCTAGATACAAAAATATTTTTCTAGGTATTATAGACTTTCAATGTTCTAGGTATTTGTTTAAGTTGGAACAATCTCATCATCACCCTTTTACAATTAATAAAAATGATCCAGGTTATAACGAAAATTGCTTAATCAAAAATAATTCCAGCTTAATTAGAAAAAATGTTCAAACAATGCTATATCAATGAAAAGAGGCCGGTCTATGTTGATAAGGAAATGTTTTAGGTTATTAAATAAAATTATCTTTTGAGAAAAGTTATCCAAACATGCTTCAGGTCTTATTTTCAAGCTCTCGTCATAGCCAACAGAAAGGTGTAACCAAAATTTAAGTTGCATGATCAGTTTGAAAACTAACTTTTTGATACATGGTTTTCCAAATTATAAGTTGCTTTGACTTTTTGGTTCATAGATTTTATTATGTATTCAGACATATTATTTATCTAGATGAATAACAGAAATAGACGTGCAAAAAAATTGAAAGCGACTTATAATTTGGAACTGAGGGAGAACCGAATACCAAAAAAAAAACAAAATCTTTCTCTAACTTGTGATTTAGGACTCTTACTCTGTATTGATTTAGACGCAAGTTATTCTAACTTGTATGAACACGGGGTACAGGGGCGGATTTGGGCCTAGGGCAACTAGGGCCATGGCCCTGGCCCAAAAAACCCTTATATATATAGTTGTATGTAATTTTCTGGCCTGATACTAGACATTGGCCCAAATGTATACACCCCAACCAGTCGAGAGATGAGAGGCCGACTCCATGTTCTGAGTCGCTGCTAACCCAAGCGCCAGCGGCCGTCCTTCGGCTGTCGTCCTCCCGCAGTCCCGTCGCCGGGCATAGGTCCTCCACATGCCAATCCTCTCGGCCTCGGCGCCACTGCTCGTGTAGCTCGGCACGGCGGTGTCCGCCTGGGCGCGGCCGCCCCACGACCACGTACACTAGATGGTGCCCTGCGGCCAGCATCTTGGTGCAAGCCGTTAGCACCAGCAACACGCAACAGGCAGGCGCAGGCCACAGCCCACATATCTGCTAGAGTACTGCTATGTGTTCTGTTGGACTATGACTCACCGATTACAAGAGGATCAGTTGAATAACCCTTGGTAATTCTTCCCCGTTCTCGAATCTAAGTTCTATTCTAATTTTTTAATCTAAGTTCTCAAATCTAAAAAATTTTCTTGTGTATTCAAGCATGGAATTAAGATATATGTACCATCTAAATATTTGTATTTACAAGCTAGTTTGTTATCTGTCTTTTTAGGACCAGTATGGTTAGTATTTTAACCCAGTGCGGAACATAAGGCACTTAGACGGTGGCTCTAGGCGTCAAAATCGACGAGCTCCACCATTAACAGGGTATATATATAAGTCCAGATAAAAAAAAAACTTTTCATCGTTCGGCAGTTAGAGGAAGACTGACAAAAAAAGATGGACGAAAAAAAGCCTAAAATTTTATCTCTTTATTATTAGGTATAGATATATATATAATTAGGTAATAGAGATATAGATATAGATTTGATAGCTTTTTTTCTCGATCCACAACTTATTATTTCTATGAAGAATAAAACGTAACCTGAAATACCATGCCTTCACTTCTGGACCATCCACCAAAGAAGAGCAGCAGCATACACCCAGAGAGTTGCTCATGCATCCTTGTCCATAGAAAGTTGCACCCAAAGCCTCACTGCCTCAGTCAATGACATGGCAAAAAATATTTCGAAAGACTATTATTAGCCTGCACGACTCATGGTTGGCAGGAAGCGAATCCACATTTGTCCCGTGAAAAGGAAACGTGTACTCTATAAATCTCAATATATAAGATCTGTCTCCTCAACAGAGCTAGGATAAACCCAATGTTCACACTCAAATTTGTCTAGATGAACAAGTTCAATTGGCTTGGATTCAGTTGTTGAATGTTTATATGGTAATTCGGCAAAGATTTTTTCAGATGGCAAAAACTTTGCTACGATTTATATTAGAAGAAGAAATAGATAAAGATAACCGATCAAGTTGCATATTTTCAATCGGGCTCTTGAGGAGATTATTGGACATTATATTATTACCATTTGTTTTCTGATCCAGTTACACTTGTTTAATTGTGCAAAATATATTCGCTGCGAACTTGATGCATAGCCTGCTGGCCATACTGGTGTAACTGCAGCGGTGAACAAGACGCACCTACAAAATTAACAATATATACTAGCTTGTTAGGTCCGGTTGGCGCGCTGATTATTGCAGTGTTGCTCTGTCATCGTCGTCACTTCGGTCGTCCCCAAGTGACCAAGTTCCAAGTGCGCTGATGCTCATATAGTACATGCATTATATTGATCGGTGGATATGATCATCCTACTTTTTCTTTTATTTGCGAAGCGATGGGCCGATGGTATCTATTCTATATTTAATTTCAATAGTCTAGAAAGTCAAGAATGTGCACTGGCGTTTTGGTAAACATGAAAGTAACATTGATCATCGTTTTGTGAATGTCACTATCATTGTTTTAGCACGACGAATGATATGATATGCCTCGTAATATGCATCCCTAATTAATTCTTGCTACTAATTTAATTAATTAACTTCATGAAATGATACGATATGATATGATATGATATGATGCGCCTCCAGAGTCCAGAAAGTCACGGCGGCAATATGATTGGACTGGGGTCTCGTATATATCTTTTGATTTTGATTTTGATTTTGATTTTGAATCTAGGATAGATCTTAGAGCGTTTGTGTGTTTTCAATGTTATTTTCGAGTAGTAGCTAGCTCTTGTTTCTTTCCTAGCTAGCTCTTGTTTTTTCGTCTATGAGCATA
Organism: Sorghum bicolor; assembly: GCF_000003195.3. NCBI lineage: Eukaryota > Viridiplantae > Streptophyta > Magnoliopsida > Poales > Poaceae > Sorghum > Sorghum bicolor. The sequence goes on from NC_012876.2 coordinate 352,056, forward strand.
TGGCCTTTTGGTATATCTTACATCCAATTGATCACTGATTCCTCTCGTTGACTATATATGCTTGAAAAGCTTGCGAGCAGCACAATTAACTAACATATAATTCGGCCTTTTTCGTATCGAGAGAATTTTTTCACAAACGGTAACTAACATGGATGGTCGATAATGTTAGAAATATAGACATTTTACTGTTTGATTTAATCCAGAAAATTACGCATAATATTGTGGTGGCATATATGTGTACGTGTGCAATTTTATCACTACTCAGATTAGAGACAAACATTGCAAATACTACTGCAACAACAGCAGACATACTGAAAACGAAAAACAATCGTTTAAGATTGTACCCAGAGGAGGGACCAGTGCCGAAGGCACCGGCGGCTCCATTCGCACTAGTCGACATAGTGCGTTGCTCGAAGTAGCGGACCACAGTCGGTGCAGGAAGATGTTCGCAGTGCAGTCCCGCGAACGTCCACCAGGAAGAAGACGAAGTAGTCGATCTCGATCCGCGCGAACGTCCACCAGGAAGAAGACCCGCCGGAGTGGAAGAAGACGATCTCGCCGATGAGCAGTCGCGGAAGACGCTCCCCAAAAACCTGATTGCCCGCAACACCCGAGCAGGTGTCTCGATGCAAGGCGTCGGGTTCCGGAGGCCTGCTCTCCCGATCTCTGTGCGCGCAGAGGTTCGGGACGGGAATGGACAGAGTGCAACTCGACAGGAAGAGAGAAGACAGAGTGTGTTCTCGCCGGAATGGAAGGAGTGGGTGCGTATGGTATATATAGGCCTCAGGAGGAAACATCTGATTGATGACCATTAATCTCATTTAATTGCCATAAACCGAGTCAATCAATTAGCAATTAATTGCCATTAATTACACAACGGTCAGATCCCGTTTTTCCTCCCTTTCCTTATTCACCAAGCATGCGCCACGTCACGTCTGGTCTGGTCCTCGTGTGCCACGTCATGCTCGCTCGCTCGTCTCGACAAGACAAGACAAGACAAGACCTCGACAAGACAAGACAAGACAAGACAAGACACGCCTCGGCTCGGCTCGGCGGCGGCGGCGGCGCGCGCGTGTGGCACCCCTTCATCCTCCCTCAACTTCTCCATAGGGGCTAACAAAGGCCACCTATTTAAGTTGAGTTAACACATGGTCAATCATCAATATGGTACTAAACCATTTTTATTATAGCATTAATTATGGGCCCTTGAATTAATCATCAAATATAAATATGGGCTAATGGCCCATTATATTCAACAATCCCCACCTATTTCTAGGGCACATAAGAAAAACTCTCGAGTTTCCATGTCGTTTCATATACCAGTCGTTTCAGTGGAGACTGTTAAGTTGAACTTCCACCTAGAGTACAGACTACACTTAGCCACAACTTGAACAATAGACTATGCCTTGAATTGCAAGTTTTGTGTGATATAAGTTTCATCTATACTCATAACTGATACCGGGTTGCATGAACATCCCCTCTGGTTGAAGCATATAAGTCATACTTCTGGCCCATTCATGAGTATCTAGAGATCACCCAAAATCTCATAGACTGTGACTAGCAGTCAAACTCATATAGGTGTATTCCTTAAAGATGTTCTGTAGGACAACATCTATCGCTTCACAAGCCGCTTTGGAATACATTAAGGTATATAACCAGCCTTCCTTACAGACTTCGGAAAGAAGTGCAATTGAGATGAGTTAAGTAAAGGGTCTTTCCTCACAATCTACTTCTGACTTGTTTCACCATTCTACTTCACGGGATCTCCGATCACATAGAACAGGTTGCCACCATGGTAGACCTCACGTGGGTCTCAAACCCATCTCACTTGATGCACTATCTATCACATTACGTGATAGTCCCTTTGTAAATTGATCTGCCAGATTCTTGGACGTATGAACATAGTCCAATGCTATAACTCCGGAGTTTCTCAACTTTCTGACAGTCTTCAAACGCCGTTTGACATGCCTAGTAGACTTCATGTTGTCCTTAGAACTGTTGACTTTAGTGATCACTGTTTGATTGTCACAGTTCATGGAAATAGCCGGCACAGGTTTTTCAACCACCGGTAGATCCATCAGGAGTTCACGAAGCCACTCGGCCTCAGCACCGGCGGTGTCTAATGCTGTGAGTTCTGCTTCCATGGTTGACTTCGTTAAGATAGTCTGCTTGCAAGACTTCCATGAAACAGCGCCACCTCCAAGCAGAAACACATATCCACTTGTGGCCTTTAACACATCAGCATCAGATATCCAGTTTGCATCACAATAACCCTCTAATACCTTCGGGTATCCGGTATAGTGAATGCCATAGCTCACAGTACCTTTCAAATAGCGCATCACTCTCTCAAGAGCTTGCCAATGAATATCTCCCGGATTTGACACAAACCGGCTAAGTTTGCTCACTGCAAACGAGATATCAGGCCTCGTGGCACTAGCAAGGTACATCAATGAGCCTATAATTTGGGAGAATCTTAGTTGATCCCTTGCTATTCTTCGATTTTTCCTCAATAGCACACTAGGATCATAAGGCGTAGGAGCAGATTGACAGTCATTGTACCCAAAGCGACTTAAAATCTTTTCCACATAGTGGGACTGCACAAGTGTTATCCCACCATTGCCTTCTCTTGAAAGCTTAATGTTTAGAATAACATCAGCTTCTCCCAAATCTTTCATCTCAAAGTTATTAGACAAAAAGTCTTTAACTTCCTTGATCACAACAAGGCTTGTCCCAAAGATCAGTATGTCATCCACGTACAGACAAAGGATCACACCTTCACCCCCACCAAACCGATAGTACACACATCTGTCAGCTTCATTAACAGCAAAGCCGGCAGAAGTTAAGGTTCTGTCAAACTTCTCATGCCATTGTTTTGGAGCTTGTTTTAGGCCATAAAGGGAATTTAATAACTTACACACCTTGCCCTTTTCACCACTTGTTACAAATCCATCAGGCTGATCCATATAGATCTCTTCCTCTAACTCTCCATTTAGGAAAGCTGTCTTCACATCCATCTGATGAATGAGAAGACCATGAGAGGCAGCCAAAGACAATAACACTCGAATTGTGGTCAAATGGGCAACAGGTGAATAAGTATCAAAGAAATCTTCCCCTTCTCTTTGGGTATAACCCTTAGCCACAAGCCTAGCCTTGTACCTCTCAATTGTACCATCAGGCCTAAGCTTTTTCTTAAACACCCATTTGCACCCTATAGGTTTGCACCCATAAGGTCGTTCAACCACTTCCCAAGTTCCATTAGACATTATAGAATCCATCTCATTCCTTATTGCTTCCTTCCACAAGTCAGCATCAGAAGAGGAAAATGCTTCTTTAATGGTTGTTGGGGTATCATCCACGAAGTACACAATATAGTCATCTCCAAAAGACTTCACTTTTCTTTGTCTTTTGCTCGTTCGAGTGACTACATTATCATCCTCCTCAGGATAGTGAACATGGGGTTCCTCAGATTGTTCTATCGGAATAAATTGCTCATGGGAGTTTATAGACTCATGACTAGAAATATTAGGTGTACTTTTCATAGGAAACTCACTTTAAAAGAATGTTGCATCTCTAGATTCCATTATAGTACCAACATGCATATCTGGTACTCCAGAGTTTATGATTAAAAACCTATACCCTATGCTGTGAGTAGCATAACCAAGGAAAATACAGTCAACTGTCTTAGGTCCGAGTTTGCGTTTCTTGTTTATTGGCACATTCACTTTAGCCAAACAACCCCAAGTACGCAAATAAGAGACATTTACTCTTTTCTTTTCCCATTCCTCAAATGGTGTGATTTCTTTATTCTTAGTAGGAACTCTATTCAGGACATGACTCGCTGTCAATATCGCCTCACCCCACCATTCCTTAGATAGACCCGAAGTCTCTAACATGGCGTTAACCATCTCAGTTAGAGTACGGTTCTTTCTTTCGGCAATCCCATTGGACTGTGGTGAGTATGGTGGTGTCCTCTCATGAATAATTCCATGTTCTACGCAGAAGTCAGAAAAATCACTTGAAAAATATTCTCCACCACGATCGGACCTTAAGCGTTTAATTTTTCTCTCAAGTTGATTTTCTACTTCAGCTTTATAGGTTTTAAAATATTGTAATGCTTCATCCTTTGTTTTAAGCAAGTACACATGACAAAATCTAGTACAATCATCTATAAAAGTGATGAAGTATCGTTTACCACCTTTAGTCAACTCACCATTCATCTCGCATAGATCGGAATGGATTAATTCTAATGGTGCCAAGTTCCTCGCCTCCGCAGCCTTGTGAGGCTTGCGAGGTTGCTTGGATTGCACGCATACATAGCACTTAGAACCTTTGACTAAATTAAATTTCGGGATTAAATTCATATTTGCTAGCCGCGTTAAACAACCATAATTAACATGACAAAATCGCGAATGCCAAATATTCGACTCATTCGAAATCACAGTATGGTTCACGATTTTATTACACACATCATGCATGGATAAGCGGAACAAGCCTCCGCAATCATAACATTTACCAATAAAAGTTCCAAACTTTGAAAGTATAACTTTATTGGCCTCAAAGACTATTTTGTAGCCATCTCTACAAAGCTGTGAGCCGCTAACTAGATTCTTTTTGATGGAGGGGACATGCTGCACGTTCTTCATCAGCACCGTCTTTCCCGAAGTGAACTTCAGAATGACCGTACCAACACCAAGAACACGCGCATGAGATCCGTTCCCCATCAGTAAGGCTCCAGTGTTGCCGGCCTGGTAAGAAGAAAACAAAGAGATGTCAGCACACACATGAACATTAGCCCCAGTATCCATCCACCACTCAGGTGAATGACAGACTGAAAGAACAGTAGGTAAATAATTACCATACCCAGATGTTCCTCCTTCAGCCTCGCCAATGACCATGTTTACTGACTTTTTCTCTTCTCGTTTAAATTTGCGGTCTGGACAACCACTCGCCCAGTGGTCATCGCTACCGCAAACAAAGCAGCCTCCTTCTGCCTTTTTCTTCTTAAAAGTTGCAGTTTGTTTTGGCTTCGGGTTTGCTCCTTGCTTGTTCTCTTGCTTGTTCTTTTTCTTATTACGGAATGCGAATTGCTTTTTCTTCTGCACCACATTGGCACTAGAAGACTCAACGTCTTTCCCATGTGTATCTTTTGCTCTCGCCTTCTCCTCAACATCAAGAGTTCCCATGAGTTCAGCAAGACCAAACTCTTTCCTCTGATGTTTTAGAGAAGTAGCAAAATCCTCCCAAGAAGGTGGCAGCTTAGCGATTATACCGCCGGCCACAAACTTTTCAGGCAACACACAAGGAAATTGTTCTAGTTCCTTAGCTAGTGCCTGTATCTCATGTGCTTGTTCAATCACAGAACGGCTATCCACCATCTTGTAATCAAACAATTATTCCATGAGGTACAGCTCGCTACCAGCATCAGAAACCCCGAACTTGGCTTCAAGCGCATCCCATAATTCTTTAGCAGTGGAGCAAATAATATAGTTGTCGACATACTTTTTATCGAGCGCACTTATAACGGCGCCTCTGAAGAGGTTATCAGCAGCCATGAACGTTTTCTCCTCCTCAGGAGTAAACTGTTCAGGCTTCCCCTTCGCGACGTCATAGCAACTCATAGCAGTCAACCACAATATCATTCTCGCGCGCCACCGCTTATAGTTTGAACCATCGAACGCATCCGGTTTTAACGCAGCAGCAAAACCACTAACAGAAAAATGCCTAATATCACGTTTTTGGATTGTTAGAAATATAGACATTTACTGTTTGATTTAATCCAGAAAATTACGCATAATATTGTGGTGGCATATATGTGTACGTGTGTAATTTTATCACTACTCAGATTAGAGACAAATATTGCAAATACTACTGCAACAACAGCAGACATACTGAAAACGAAAAACAATCGTTTAAGATTGTACCCAGAGGAGGGACCAGTGCCGAAGGCACCGGCGGCTCCATTCGCACTAGTCGACATAGTGCGTTGCTCGAAGTAGCGGACCACAGTCGGTGCAGGAAGATGTTCGCAGTGCAGTCCCGCGAACGTCCACCAGGAAGAAGACGAAGTAGTCGATCTCGATCCGCGCGAACGTCCACCAGGAAGAAGACCCGCCGGAGTGGAAGAAGACGATCTCGCCGATGAGCAGTCGCGGAAGACGCTCCCCAAAAACCTGATTGCCCGCAACACCCGAGCAGGTGTCTCGATGCAAGGCGTCGGGTTCCGGAGGCCTGCTCTCCCGATCTCTGTGCGCGCAGAGGTTCGGGACGGGAATGGACAGAGTGCAACTCGACAGGAAGAGAGAAGACAGAGTGTGTTCTCGCCGGAATGGAAGGCGTGGGTGCGTATGGTATATATAGGCCTCAGGAGGAAACATCTGATTGATGACCATTAATCTCATTTAATTGCCATAAACCGAGTCAATCACGGCGGCGGCGCGCGCGTGTGGCACCCCTTCATCCTCCCTCAACTTCTCCATAGGGGCTAACAAAGGCCACCTATTTAAGTTGAGTTAACACATGGTCAATCATCAATATGGTACTAAACCATTTTCATTATAGCATTAATTATGGGCCCTTGAATTAATCATCAAATATAAATATGGGCTAATGGCCCATTATATTCAACAGATAACAGTGTTATAGAGTAGCATGGGTGTATCAGGCGTAAGATTTGTGAGCCTTAAACATAACAATTTATGAGAGACTTAAACAGCTCTAAAATTTATCGAGGAAGGGTGAAAAGGTGATGAAGACGACTGTCGTGGATCCAGAACCACGGCGAGCATTGTGTTGTTCTTTGGTGGTCGGTGTGTGGTGTTGGAAAATGTGTTCTACACTCCCCAGCAATACGGTATACGAATAACCTTTTCACACGCTGCGGTGAGGGGCCTAATCGAAAGCGAACAGCGAGCTAGACAGTAGGTGGGAATAATAAATGTTCTCTCTCTTTAAGTGTGGTTACACTCCCTTTATATAGGGCTCGGAAACCGATCTAATACTATTACAAAAATGCCATGTGACGGTGGGGGTATATCCCGACATATCTCTATGTTATAGTCTACCGACCACAAATCACCTAAGTAATTTCACACTACGAGTTCCACGCGCGCTCCTCGCTCGGGACTCCGGCCAGACAGCGCTTGCACCTTCAGTCGGCTGCGGAACCTTCGTCGTGAAGACACCGAACGTCCCTCAGCTCAGGCATGTTGAAGGTTCCTCGGCTCCGCCGCACCCTCCGACACGCCTTCGCCTATCCTTTGTTTCTGCATCCTTAGACATGCTTTCGCCCGTCCTTCGATGTGGGGGACATCCGAAGGTCCTCTCCTTCATCCCTCGCGGCCTCCTCCGTCGGCTAGGTTCCTGCATCCACCCAACACCAGAAAAGATGCGTTACCGTTAGTTCTATCCGGAACCTTCGAGCTGTGCCATCCGAAGGATCACAGGACGGAGGTTCGTGATGAAGGCAATCCTCTGGAACAATCAGGCAGGGGAAGGCGGTATCGAGTCCCCAACATGTGGCTTTCGGGTGGCTCAGATACTCAAAACACTCAGAGAGACACAGAGGAGATATTATCTAGGTTCGAGCCTTTGGGCTCTTAACTATGTCCTAAAATACTTGAGGATTTTTGAAAATGGACAGTTTATTTACGGAGGCGGTCAGAAAATGACTGTCTCGCAAAATAGATTTATGGAGATAGTCAAAAGTAGTATATCTTACAAAATCCATTAACCAAAAGACAAACCTCTTAAGAGGCCATATTTGGAAGCAGACCTCTTAAGAGGCCGGTCTTAGAAAATGGCTTGAGGCCCAAAGATGTCCAAGCATCTTCTCTGTGTTAGCTATATATAGTAGAGTTATGCTTTAGGGCACCTCATCCTCTCTCTTTCAACTGTGCCTCTCTCGTCTCTCCCGGTGGATCTCTCATCTCTTCCACTATTATCTCTAAGTCTAGTGGTGACGCTGTCTCTCTCTCTCTCTCCCTATGATCTCTAGCAGTCTACCTCTTGGTGGTAGTGGCCCACGCGCGCCTGGCGGCAACAGAGCTCCTCACGTCCTAGCAGCTCTGAGGCAGTGGTGATCAAGCAGATCTACAAGGAGGGGACACGACGATGGCGGATCTATGAGGAGGCACGGCAAGGGCAGATCTATAAGAAGGAGGCGCGGTGGCGCATGCGGCTTGCTGGTCCGACGGTGGTGGCCCACGCGGGTCGAACGGTCTCAGTTGATGGGCACTAGAAGCGGGCTCCATCGGCAGACTTGATTTTTTGTTTTCTTTTTAAATTATTTTTGGAGGAGCACATTTGACCGCCTCTTAAAATAAATATCTATACAGGTAACAAAATAGAGGCAAATTGTATGCATGCCTTAGGAAACCTTTTTTGGCCGACTATGAAAATCCTACCTGCAGTAGTGTGCATCGAATAGTGTAACACCCAAAAAATTACAACTTTTGAAATAGGAGAAAAATGATTTAATTTTGTATTTTGTGCTCATGAAAATATAAGAAAAATAATATTTTTAGTCAAATTAAAATTAATCATAGAGTGTAGCAACATTTTTGTGCACTCATGCTTATGCATTTTTATTTTGCTGAGTGGTTTTATTAAAGTTCAAAAACAATTTAAAGTGATTTTTAAAATGGTTTTGAAAATAGCTTTTGAATTAAAAGAAAAAGAAAAGAAAAGAGAAAAGAAAACCCCTCACCCCTTCCTGGAATCAGGCCTAGAGGGCCTGGCCTCCCTCTCCCCGTAGCCCAACCCTTTCCCCTCTCGGCCTCGGCCCACCAGCAGAGCAGCAGCGCCCTAGCCCAGCTTCCTCCCCTTCCCCCCCCCCTCCGCCCCCTGGCCACCCGCGTAAAAGCCGGCCCAGTAATGCACGTGGGCGCTGGCCCTGTTTCCCCTTCGCTGACGACCGGGACCCGCAACTTGTTTCACTGACAGAAGGGGCCCATTCGCCAGTGGCTCATCTTCCTTTCCTTTCTTCCTCCTAGAGACGTAACAGAGCCGGTATCGGTTCAATCGGCAACAAATCCCGAATCCAACGGAATTTGGACATCTTGTGCCCCATAAAGTCCTCAGGTCCCTCCTCCGCCTCCGTTTATTTCCCTGGCGTGCTTTCTATGCCCAAATTCCGTGCCTTGGCTCTATTTCGGATCTCGCCGACGAGCTTCAAGACCCGCCGCCATGGAACTCTCCCTCTGTTGCCGTGTTTACGAATTCAAGAGCTTGCCGAGCTTCGGGTTGGGTGACAAAGATTCCGAGCCCCTTCTCTTGCCCTCTACTGCGTTCTTTTATTCACGCATCGACGCCGAACTTGTGCAGGGAGCCGCTGCCGCAGTCCCGCGTGGCCGACCACCTCCTAGTCCTTTCCGCCTTCGATCGGTGCCCTGGGTAAGTTCGCGGTGCCCTCCTCTACCTTCCCGTGCTTTTGGTTCATCGAATCGTGCCCTAAATCGCCGTATCGGTGAACTCCGGCGAGAGGGTATTGGTTCCGGCCATGGCGCCGCCGTGGGGCTTCTGTAGCTGGCCGGCGTTCTGTGTTCCTCTCCCAGCTTTTAATCTTGACCCTCCATCCCAGATCCAACGGCCAGTTTTAGCCGATACCCTTTCGGCCTACAATCTTGCTAAAGAGCCCCCGGCCTTTTTAGATATCGAACCCTCGGTCCTAAACGCCTTTCCGATAATACGTTTTCTCCTTTTGAAAGCGCAAACAGTTCAGTTCAGGTTCGAAATACGTTTTCACTATTTACAGAATTGCCACTGACTTTCTTTTGGCCATAAAATATTCATTTTAACTCTGATTTGACCCATTCAAATTGCGTTAGGTTCGTTTTAATGAGCTCTATATGTTAGTAACATTGTTTTCTCAGTTTTAAACTTTTTATTTTCGTAATCCTAATTAATTAATTACTTTTCTATATAAAATCTTAGAAAAATCGCATCTCCTCTGTTTTAGCTCCGATTTTCGTGATCTTTACGTTTGTGAGATCGTAGTGATGCGTAGAATTATTTTATAAACTTTTCATACTGTTTTTATATGATTGGTGTACTGTTCTAATTGTAGCCTTGTTTGCTTCGTGTATGTTGTGTCCGATTGTTTGTGTGTTGATGATCGATGATCGAGTTTAGTCGGAAAGCAGTTTTTGGTGATCAAGATCAGAGCCTTGGACAAGTGAGACCAGCAGGACCAAAAGGATAAGCAAGAGCAATTGGATTGAGGCAAGTATAGCATTTGGATTTTATTTCTGTGACCATGATCCTGTGACTAGATTAATGTTAAGTAATAAATGATAAAAATGACTCTTTAGCCACTTGATGATTTATCTGTAAGTGATAACCGGGACAACAGTGCAACTATGGGGGCTATAATGGTTCTGGCTTTAGTTAAGTATGAGTAACTTTTCTAGCTCGTTAGCGGTTACCCGTCGTGGCGCAATTGGAGAATAGCAGACCGTGGATTCCTGCGGGTGAATCACACGGACTGACTAATGAAACCAAGCGGCCCTAACTTGTTAGACGAACCTTTGAAAGACTTCATAGTGATCCCTGCCGACCTCCCTAGGAAGGGGGTTAAGAGACTAGCTACCTCGGGCGAAAGGGTAAATCATGACTCATGGGTAAAGATGTGCAACCTCTGCAGAGGGTTAAAAACTAGTATACTAGCCGAGCTCACGGTCAGGAGCGGCCTTGGGGACATCTACATTAAGGGTGATGATTCCTGTGTGTTAAATATGCTCATTATTATTGTTTAATGCTTTACATAATTTATGTCACATTGATCATGAGATTGTGGGAGCTATACAATCTAGTTGCTATACTTGTGGAGTTCGACATGGACTCACTCTTGCTATTTCCCCCCACACCTCAGGAGGAGTTTAGGCTTGTGATCAACCAGTCAGTTGGATCCTGTAGAGAGAAGTTAATACCCGAAGTTTGGAGTTGTCTATCCGCTGTTTGTTATCAAAGGTTATATCTTTTATACTAAGTATGTTATATATTTATGCATTGTCTTTTGATATTACCCCTTATTTGTAGCTATATGTGAGATTTGACTTCTAAAACTCATATATAGTGTATATCTGGTTTTGTCCTTAAAATCGGGTATTACAAATAGTGTAGTGTTGTTCGTGTTGGAAATGCCGCGATAGAGGGTTCTTACAAGGGTGAGATTGAGAGAGTTTGTCAGGAGATCCCATAGTGCTATACTATGGTTTTTATTGTTGGTTGATTGTTTTTCTATGTTTTCGGTCTCTCATCTACAGGAGCCCATGTTGCCTCCCCTTGTATACTAAGGAGGGCATAGGGTACAATTTGAGAGTTTTCTCTAGGGTTCAACACTTTTGGTTCCTTCACCTTGGTGCCATCTGGGTCCTTCCTTGTCATGTAGGAGGGGTCAGAAAATGCCGCAATCATCCTAAGACATCCTAGTTGTAAGTCTAGCGCCTCACTGTCAGGTACTATCTATTGTCATGGAGCCTTCTCTAGGCTTCCTTGATACGCAAGGATTCTCCCCTGCCCTAGGGAGCTTGTGAGTGGGCATGAGCCTGGTGCTCCGCGCACTTTAGGAGATCTTTGTCCTGATGTGTCACGCTCCAAGCGTGGCCGTACTGTGGGAGCAACCGACAATGCCTCGTGGTTATGGAACAGGATGGCGATGTAGTGCTTCTGCGCTTGCCACGCTCTAGGCGCCTGACAAATTCTAGAGCTGGCTTCTAGTTTGGCTCAAGATCCTTGTTGGCCCCGAGGCAAGGTTGGGAAGGCCATTCAGGCTGAAGCTAGGTCAAGGCTCCTGTTTGGTTAGGTATCCCTACATTGTTATCGAGTGCCGAGCGAGAAAACAACTCTTTCCTTCTCAGGCTTGCCCCACTTGACATCGAGGGCCTCCTCATGGGAGGCCCACTTTCAAGCAGTCAAAGTATCCCTTTTCTACCGTAAGGTATGCACGAGCATACCCGTAGGTATAGCCCCTAAACCCATAGAATCGGTCGAGGGGTTGCTCGGACTATTACCTCCTTTACCCAGGATCAGACTTAGCATAGCCCTATGTTAGACTCCACTCAACGACGATAGCCTCATGGCTATATAGAATTCATGCCAGTAGATATGACAAGGATATGCATGAGAAGAGAACAATAACAATAGAACCAATAAACAAGTAAAAACCTTAGTATTATATATAATTATTAAAAAAAGATAGGTAACCATGGTATATACATGAGGCCACCCATGAGACTGTACCACTTAATGTATCTTTTAGACAAGGTTTGATTAATGCAAATCGGATCATCTGGTCCAATCTAGTCTCAAAAGTTATGCAAACCATCCTCTCATATGGGAAAGATGTTATGTTTTGTTGGAACCTTACTAAGAATGGCTTGTTTACAGTTGGTTCTATGTATACAAGCTTCGTTCGACATGAAATCCATCCTGACAAGAGCCCTATTTGGTAACTTAAAATACCGCTGAGAATTAAGTTTTTTTTTGTGGTATCTAAAAATGGGTGTAACTCTTACCAAAGATAATCTAGTAAAGAGGAACCGGCAAGGAAGTATCAAATGTTAATTTTGTAACTCAATTGAAACAATCCAACATTTGTTTTTTAGTTGTCATTTTGCGAGCTTTATTTGGAACATTGTGCATATCACTTTTGGAATTTGACCACCTACTAGCATTGCTAAGTTGTTTGGTTCCAGGCTTCATGGTTTGGATCCAAAGCTTCGGAACCAAAAATGGTTAGGAGCTGCTACGCTTTGTTGGGCGATATGGTTGAATAGGAATGATATGATATGGTCTTTAATAATGCTAAAGCTAATACTTTCATGCAAGTAATCTTCAGGGCGACGTACTAGATCTGTCAGTGGTTCATGTTGCATAAGGAGGAGGAACACCCGTTCTTCAAGGAAGGATGTAGAAGATGGCAGATGTTGATTATGTCTGTTTTTTGTGAAGTTTGGTTGGAACTTCACAAACTGTATTGGCGTTTAGATCGAGTTTCCCTTTTGGCAACGAGCTCACTAGTTGTTGAGTTCAACTCTGTTTTGTTTTTTGTTTGGGTGTGTTTGTCTTATGGCTCCTTTGTATCGTGACCCTCATCTGTGTACCATTCCCTAATGGTAGAGGCTGGAACTTTAATTTGTTCCCTTATTAAAGAAAATACAGAAGGCCACCGTGCTGTTTATATTTGTACAATACCATTTCATGATCGTGGCTCTCTACGTTTGTCGGCAGCTTTTTCTTAATATATATAAACTACTGGACTAAAAAGATGCCTCGTTCTTGGTACAATCACCAGGTTTCGGCTCTATAAAAAGTCACTTGGGCAAAAGAAACCATCATTCAGTAAACTGAACAGCCATTATTAATAAGTACGGAGTAGCAGGCTATCCAGCCAGGGGTAGGAAACGCTGTGCTGCCGTGATGGGTCACGTTCATGGCCACCATGAGCCTCTGCTGCAGGCCAAGTATCCTCCACAGGCAGCCCTAGTGGTTTCTGTCTTGCTCGTCGTCTGTGCTCTTCTCGTGCGCCGCCGGTTTGGAACAACGACGACGCTGTCGACAGCCAGAGAACAGCTGCTGAGCAAGCTGCCTTCGCCTCCCAGGAGGCTCCCCATCATCGGCCACCTGCACCTCATCGGCTCCCTCCCGCACGTCTCCCTCCGTGACCTCGCCGCCAGGCATGGCCGCCACGGCCTCATGCTCCTCCACCTCGGCGCCGTACCGACGCTCGTCGTCTCCTCGCCGAGCGCGGCGCAAGCCGTCCTCCGCACGCAAGACCACATCTTCGCGTCCAGGGCCTACTCCCCTGCCACCGACATCCTCTTCTATGGCTCCACGGGCATCGCCTTTTCGCCCTACGGCCAGCACTGGCGCCAAGTCAAGAAGATCGTCACCACGCACCTCCTCACCAACAAGAAGGTCCGGTCCTACCGCCATGCACGCGAGCATGAGGTAATTAATAACCATGCGTACTGTTTGAACAGGATCTGGGATTCGACATAGACAGTCCGAATTTCGGCGAATTTCATCCATTTCAGTCAGGACCGAAACAAATTTTATGCTTCAAATCTTGAAATTTCACCAAATTGAGTCCGAAATTGGACCGAATTTTCCCGAAATTCGTCCATTTCGGTTGGGACTGCATTTTTTTCCCAAAATGAATCCCAGAATATATATATATCGTTTCATGGACGATGATGATTAATCTTGCCTGAAAATAATTAACAACAGGTGAGGTTGGTGGTCGCTAAGATCCGCGAGGCAGCCACTGCAGGCACAGCTATCGACCTGAGCGAACTGCTCAACTCCTTTGCCAACGACATCGTGTGCCATGCCGTGTCTGGCAAGTTCTTCAGGAAGGAGGGCCGGAATAAACTTTTCCGAGAGCTCCTCGAGGCGAACGCATCACTCATCGGCGGTTTCAACCTAGAGGACTATTTCCCAATGCTAGTAAAGCTAGATATCATCAAGAGCATGGTGTGTGCAAAGGCCCGAAAGGTGAACAAGATGTGGGACAGCTTGCTTGATATGCTCATTGATGACCATGCTAGCAAGCCAGCGTCAGAACGTGATGGGGAAGAGAGTGACTTCATTGATGTCTTACTCTCCCTTCAACTAGAATACAACCTCACGAGAGATCATATTAAGGCGCAGCTGGTGGTATATATGGATATGACCTAACCCACAACTATTATACACATTAATAACTATATATATGTTGTTGTTGATTCTTATATATATGTATCCATATGTATGTAGGTAATGTTTGAAGCTGGCACAGATACATCATTCATAGTGCTAGAATATGCGATGGCTCACCTCATGCAAACCCCCTGCCTCATGAACAAGCTACAAACCGAGGTGAGAAGCACTATACCCAAGGGAAAAGAGATAGTTACCGAAGACGAGCTTAACAGTTTAGCCTACCTAAAGGCCGTCATCAAAGAAACACTTCGACTCCATATGCCAGCACCACTCCTTTTGCCCCACCTCTCCATGGCCGATTGCAACATAGAAGGATACACGATACCATCGGGAACACGTGCCATTGTTAATAGCTGGGCTCTTGCAAGGGATCCTAGCTATTGGGAGAACGCAAATGAGTTCATGCCGGAGCGGTTCATGGAAGGAGGTAGCGCCGCAGCTATGGACAATAAGGGAAATGATTTCCAATACTTGCCATTTGGGGCAGGGCGAAGGATGTGCCCAGGTATAAACTTCGCAAGTTCAACTATCGAAGTCATGCTCGTAAACCTTGTCTACCACTTCAATTGGGAGCTACCTGTGGAATTATCGAAGAAAGGCATTGATATGACTGAATTGTTTGGGGTGACAGTGCGTCGTATGGAGAAACTCCTCCTTGTCCCTATAGCTCCACAAGATTAATACATTATTAGTCTATACTCTATAGAGTCTTTATGTATGCAATAGATCAAGGACGACATGCTGTCGAGCACGCATACTAAATAAAGAAAGCAATCATTGCATCCTTTAGCAATGCATCCAACTGTTTATCATATTTGTAACGAACAGTTAACTAACAAAGCTCTACAGAGGGGTGAATATGGGAGCCAAATATTCTTCACACGGAAGAATTAAGGCTTATGTCCCAAGTTGACCCAGGGGTCTCTATTTTAGCAATCACCAAGGTCGCATAGTTACAAGTAGTCCTAACTAACCTATGAATGAAGGTAAGTGAAAAACCATGCATGAAAGCAAGACGTGAGAGGACTCAAAATGGCAATGGGTACCCGAAATCCGAGTACCCGACGGGTTTTACCCGATAAGGACACGGGTATGGAATGAATTTTGTACCCGCGGGTATGTTATTGGGCGAAATCCTTTACCCATCGGGTATAGCGGGTACGGGTGTGGAATAGTAGTACCCATACCCGCGTACCCGTGGGTAAGAAATACCCGCAAAATGAGTAAGTAACCTAAGCAATTTAGCCCATATAGCCCATGAACTGATTGGCTGAACGTGGGAAGTGTTGAGCGGCTTGTGTGCTACTAGTGCTGCTATTAATTTGCTGGAAGTTGTTATGATTAATTTTCTAAAACTTGTGATATTTAACTTGCTGAAAGTTGTTATATTTATGTTGAACTCGGGTATATTTTCGGGTACGGAATACCCGTCGGGTAAAAATTACCCGTCGGGTGCGGGTACGGAATGAATTTCTTACCCGTCTGCTTTCGCGGGTAACCCGATGGAATAGATTTTGACCTAGCGGGTGCGGGTACGGGTGGCCAGTACCCATTGGGTACGTACCCGTTGCCATTCCTAGAGAGGACAATCAAAAGCACCAAAAATCATATCATGTCCGAACTTCTAAGTCGAGTTCAGCCATTTTTCCTATGTAAAACTTGGAACTTCTGGCCTCAACCTTTGAAACCATTTATGACTAAGTTTCTCTATCTTTGAGAAATCAAAACATCCAGACTTCTTTCAAAAACTTTCAAAATCAGCATAGAGAAACAGCTTGAAATATTTGGGAGTAGAAGTAAAAATACAATGAAATGAGCTCCAAATCAGGTGAAACTTCAGCAATTGATGGCACATATACATGGTACAACAATATCCTCAAAAAGATTGATCCTTCACCATGAAGAACTCCTCAGATTTATGAAAACCCTAAAAAAGGAGTAATTTGGGAAGATCTTTAAGTCAAAGAGATTATCATAAGGTCATCATGCATGTTGAGTCACCAATGCCTTCCAATACACACCATATACAGTGGCCGAGGGAAGGGGCGCTGAGGGGGGCCTAGAACCCCCCAACCTTCTCATACCTCGCATAATACACCCCCTGATTAGGTGCTTAATTATCTAATTAGCTAGTTAGTGATACTATTTATACTATGTTTTTTGTTCTTACTCCATATTAATCTCTAATAGTATATATCTTATATAAATAAAAATTAGGTATTCATAATATTCTCCATATCTTTTATTTATTATTGCCTGTAAACATTAGTTTGTCCCCACAATACACACTCTTACTAGAGCATCTCCAAAGCCTTTCTAATGGCTTTTCTATATCTCGTGCACAGTCTAGAGAGCCATTCTCATTCTCTATCTTTGGCTAGAGAGAAATCCAGAATAGAGGATATCTATATTTGGATATCTAATTGAAGAGGTTATTGGAGAGAATCTTTTCACCAAAATATATATTCCTGTAAATTAGGAAAGATATAAAGAGTCTTTTAGAGATGCTCTTAGTTAGTTAATTGAATATCAGTGTTTTCTTTGTTTAATCCTTCTACAAGGCCTTGTTTACTTCCCAAAAAATTTTGCAAAATTTTTCAGATTCCCCGTCACATCGAATCTTTAGACGCATGCATTAAGTATTAAATATAGACGAAAATAAAAACTAATTGCATAGTTTGGTCGGAATTGATGAGATGAATCTTTTGAGCCCAGTTAGTCCATGATTGGACAATATTTGTCACAAACAAACGAAAGTGCTACAGTACCTGTTTTGCAAAACTTTTTGGAACTAAACAAGGCTTTAGTCTTCCTATTATCTTCCTTATCTCATGTTCCTATCACTGGTCATTTCACTTGTGTACTCAATATTTAAATGCTATACATTGGCACGATGTTTTTCTATAATCATCTATTTGAACGACCATTTTACCCGTTTAAGTAACCATTTTGTCCGAGGCTAAACAACAAGTGACAGATGTTGTTTGCCATCTAACATTTAGGATGTAGTGCTAATTAATTTTGACCCCATTTAACTACTTGTTATTACCATGATTTCTTTTCTGGCCAAAGAATTAGATTGACTAGGTGAAGGTTAGAGGCCTGAAACTAATTAATTTCCCTTTATTTTTTAGTTTTTCTGCTTTCTTTTGTATCGCAACACAAATTTTTATTTGGCTGTCATGTATACCTTTGTCGTGTATATATTTTGACACGTATGATTTGTTGTCAGTTTGCACGGCTCCCTTATGTTCAAATCTAGGCTCCGCTCCGGACCATATAATATGTCTAATATGGCCTTGTTTAGTTCCAAAAATTTTGGGAAATCGACACTGTAGTATTTTCGTTTGTATTAGATAAATATTGTCCAATCATGGACTAACTAGGCTCAAAATATTCGTCTCGTCAATTCCGACCAAACTATGCAATTAGTTTTTTATGTTCGTCTATATTTAATACTTCATACATGCGTCTAAAGATTTGATGTGACGCGAAATCTGAAAAATTTTGCAAAACTTTTTGGGAACTAAACAAGGCCTAAAAGTTACGGTCTGAGCAAAATCCATCACCTTTCTTTGATCATAAGTGACCTGTTGTACCAAAATCTATCACTGAGGAAAATGTGGTTGTCATTGTTCTTACCTTCACTTTTTAGTCGATTGTGATTTGCATGTCTCTTTGTCCATCACTAGTCTTACTTTATCTGGCAAGTTGGATTTGATTCCACTAGACCAAGAAAAGATTGGTGCATATATATGGCTGGTGGTAGGTGCAGTTACCAATCTGCAATAGCCCTTGGAGAGTCCATGTGGATCGACATATATGGATCAAACTGTTATGCGGTTTTCCTTTACGACTAGCTTGGTCAATCACCACTGATATCGAAGGACTTGAGGAGCTCATCAGAGAAAGCTATGCTTTGTGCTTCCAAACGGTATTGGCTAGCTTGGCTTCCTCTAGTTGTGACATAGGCAGGTCTTCCAAACTGCATTATGATTATTTGACTAGAGAAGACTTACAACCTTTAGTTGTTAAGCTCCTTAGGCCTTGTTTAGATGCAAATTTTTTTTGAGTTTTGACACTGTAGCTTTTTCGTTTTTATTTGACAAATATTGTCTAATTATAGAGTAACTAGGCTTAAAAGATTCGTCTCGTGATTTACATGTAAACTGTGCAATTAGTTATTCTTTTTATCTATATTTAATACCTCATGTATGTGCCACAAGATTCGATGTGACGGGAAATCTTGTAAAGTTTTGGGTTTTTGGGTGTATCTAAACAAGGCCTTAGTAGGGTTGCTGGGTGGAGGGGCAAACTTCTGTCCTTGGCTGCCAGAACTTTACTGATAAGAACTTGTTTTAATTTGCTAGTATTCCCATTATTTACTCTCTTTTATTAAATTCCCAAAGTGGGCTATTCAGATTCTCAATACTCATATGGGATGGTATTCATGGACTGTTTTAGACTTTATGCTGGGCTGAAAACTTGAGTTGGGCCGAAATTATTTGACCGATTCGGTTTTATTTCGGGTCTCACTGAAATAGACGAAAATTCGGTGAAAAAGGGACCGCAGCGGTATTGAATATTTCATCGTGATGAAAAGTTGGGTGTGTCTGTGTACTAGGCGTCAAAAGCAAGAAAGGTGTGTGATGATGCGTCAATGTCGCTTAATTAATTTCCTTCGTTATAAAGCAAGCATGCACAAACGACTGCCTGCACGTACTTCTCTTCCTTCACGTCAATTAAGTTGGGTAGTACTTAGCTGACGCTTAAGCAGCACTGTGTTTGGTGGTGTAGCAGCAGAAAGCTTAAATTTGCCCATCAAGGTCTTGTTTACTTACAAAATATTTTGCAAAATGTAAATAGTATCAATTTTGTTTGTATTTAACAAATATTGTCCTAACTAGACTCAAAAGATTCGTCTCGTCAATTTCGACCAAACTGTGTAATTAGTTTTTATTTTCGTCTATATTTAATACTTTATGTATATGTCTGAAGATTCGATGTGACGAAGAATTAAAAAATTTTGCAAAATTTTTTGAGAAGTAAACAAAACCGTGAAATCGATTGCACGACCCATCCAATCTATCTAACTGAGAACTGAGATTGCAGATTGCATGCATATCAATCAATGCAAAGAGGTGCCGCGCCATCCAACGCGTTATTATGCTTGTTTGATTGATGAGTATAAATAAATAAAATAAACAGATCCCCGATACACCACACCGCCGTTCCATTCTTCCCGTTTCTCTACATACCTGATACCTACCTACCACTTGTTGAGTCCTGACGATCGATGATGGCGGCGGCCAACTCCAGCACTTTCTCCGGCGACGTGTGGGCGGAACTCCGCCTGACGGACGCCCGCGACGTGCCGCACATCCACCGCCTCATATACCAGATGGCCGAGTTCCATCTCCTCACCGACGTCTTCGCCGCCACCCAAGAGCTCCTCACCTCCACGCTCTTCCCCTCGCCGACGCCGACGCCGCCCTTCACCTCCCTCACGGCCCTCATCCTCGACGTATCCCGCTACCCGCTCGTCCCGGACTCCTCCACCACCATCGCCTCCCGCCGCCTCGACCTCTCCGCGTTCCCCCCGCTCGAGGACCCGGAGGCCGCCGCCGGCTTCGCCTCCCCGCGCGGCGGCGGGCGCGTCACGGCCGGGTTCGTCATCTGCTTCCCCAACTACTCCGCCATGCTCTCCAAACCCGGGCTCTATATGGAGGACATCTTCGTGCGCGCCCCCTGGCGCCGCCGCGGGCTCGGCCGGACCATGTTTTCTGCCATCGCCGGCAAGGCGGCCGAGCTCGGGATGGGGCGGGTCGAGTGGTGCGTGATGGACCGGAACAAGAACGCCATCGACTTCTACGAGGGGATGGGCGCCGATGTGCTCCCGCAGTGGCGCATCTGCCGGCTCGCCGGCGCAGCGCTCGACAAGTACAGGAGCAGCCACAGCAAGGAGGAGGAGGAGGAGGAGGAGGCGGCTGCTGCAGAGTAGGAGCCGGATATTGCTTCTTGACAGTGCCAATAATTAATGAAGGTGGTGGATTTTTGCTTCCGCTGCTTACCGCGCCCATGCATGCATGGTCTACGTACATACGATTAGTGCATCTGATCAGCTCATCAGGGCGCGCGATCGGGGCAATTGGGACTTGTTGTGGTACAAACCTTGGTGCATCGATCATTCTCTTATGCTAAATTATCTTCTGATTTGATGCAAGTGTGTCTTTATGATTAGCCATTTCAGCCTCAACATGCATCTTTAGGGCCGCGCTTGAAATGAATCACTGCTTGACCAAGGGAAATTCCATGTCTGTTTTGAGTATCTCAGTTTGGCTAAAACAACTTTAAACAATCATGCTCAAGCGGCCTCACTCTATTCATATGGCAATGACACTGCTGCAAAAATGATTTTTGCCAGACACACCTATTTTTTTTATTTTTCAAAAAGTAGGAGAAACTCTACTTTTTGAAAAGCAATGTAACAGTACAAAGACCAGTTCAAAGCAAAGTAACACATGAAACCATCCTCTACTATAAAACTAGATTTCCACTACATCAAAATTAAAGAATTAGTCGAGCTAGACACCTCTTTTATTTCCACTACATAACTAATTGCACAGTTTATATAGAAACCGCAAGATAAATCTTTTAAGCTTAATTAATCTATGATTAGCCATAATTGCTAACAGACATGTTCTAATCATGACAAATTAATTAAGCTTAATAAGTTCGTCTCACGGTTTTTAGAAGAGTTATGTAATTAGTATGTGAACACTCCTTCCAACATCTCATAAAATATCCAAATTTTACCACAAACTGGCCTTGTTTAGTTCTAAAAAAATTTAGAAAATCGACACTGTAGCACTTTTGTTTGTATTTGACAAATATTGTCCAATCATGGACTAACTAGGCTCAAAAGATTCGTCTCGTCAATTCCGACCAAATTGTGCAATTAGTTTTTATTTTCGTATATATTTAATACTCCATGCATACGTCTAAAGATTTGATGTGACAGAAAATCTAAAAAATTTTGCAAAATTTTTTAAGAACTAAACAAGGACAAAGCATGAGTTTTGAGTTTCTCTAACGATTTGGCCCATCGTTGGGTACGAGTCCAACGCTGATGTGATGCGGCCTGCAGGCCAGCACGCGTGGGCCGCGGGCATAGATAACGCACGGTGCCCAATCACTGGTGGACAACAAAAAGAGCCGTAGCTGGTGTGGCCTGCTGAATTCAACGCGCCCTTTTCCCACGGTCTCTACACTTCAAATTATACGAGATTCACCTACTCCCTCCGTTCCTAAAAGCTGCAACTTATAGAGTTGTCCTAAGTCAATTTTTTAAAACTTTGACCAAATTTATAGAAAAAAGCACTAAGATTTATAGTACCAAATTAATACCATTAGATTTATCATTGAATATATTTTCATAAGATACTCATTTTATGTTATACATATTGATGCTCTTTTCTATAAAATTGGTCAAAGTTAAACAAGTTTGACTGATACGAATTCTAGGAATTAAAGTTTTTAGAGACAGAGGGGAGTAATAAAACTTCTACCACGGCTCCAACTGGGCAGCGGCGGACCCGGGTGCGGCGTTGTAGGGGAGGCGTGTGGCGGTGGCGGATTCCTGAGCTTTTAGTCATGCGGCGTTGCAAGCAGAGACCTGTGGTGGCAGCGGTGGCTTCCCGAGCATGGAGTCATGGGATGAGGATGAAGCTCTCTTCTAAGAGTTCGTCGATGCATCTTCCTGCATCTCCTGCTACTGCTGTTATGGATGTGACCATCTCGTCTGCTAGAAAGAAGAATCGATGGAGCTTGTTACTAGGAGTGGAATTTTTTTTTATAGTATAATCGATTTGGTTGGCTAGGCTCTGGAGTAAGGCCGAATCACTACTTTGTTTGTCTAGGTGGAAAGAATGAGATCGATTTGTTATCAGATAAAGCAGCGCTTGTTGTTTTCTTGGTTCTTAATCTATCAGGTATCAACACAATCTGGGCCTTCAGACATTCAAGATTCCAAGTTACAAATTTTGTTGATAACATTTTCTTAGTGGAATTGCATCAAGCTGGGTATTGCTGCAGGAGATGGAGCAGGATGATTCTACAGAGTGGCAGCGTGTGAGTTTATGTTAAAATAGGTAATTTCTTTTTGCGACTAAATTAT
This sequence comes from Sorghum bicolor, assembly GCF_000003195.3. Classification (NCBI taxonomy): domain Eukaryota; kingdom Viridiplantae; phylum Streptophyta; class Magnoliopsida; order Poales; family Poaceae; genus Sorghum; species Sorghum bicolor. The sequence continues at coordinate 374,932 of NC_012876.2, forward strand.
TTTTAGATATAAATGTCCCATGCCAAGTTCTGAGCCAACCCATGCTTAGGCCACTCGATTTAGGAAATTATAGTATATATTTTACGTTTCCATTTAAGTGGTTGGAATAATGTTCTTCAACTAGATTTGTTTAACGTTGGTCTTGTTACAAAATACCAGCTATTGGTGTATCGATTTATTTGGGTTTTGTGATTGCAAAGTTATCATATGTTGAAAAATTGGGCGATGCTGATGAATTTTGTCAAGCTCGTTCTCAACATGAAGGTGAGAGGACTGAATTCATCCTGTATGGTTTGGGTTGTTTTCCTTTTGCAATTAACTGTAATGGGGTACGTTTATTTCAGACGCAGCAAAGTAGATACAAGAAAAGCTTCGTTCCGGTGGCTAGGCCAGGCAAAGCGAAAGCAAGAGAGCAATGTCTCGTTGTTCTACCTTCATCCATGAAGGCAATGCCCAATAAGAGAGCATTTCCTACTGATCTTACAGACATTGACAATAAGTGAGACAAGTTATGTGCAAAAAAAATTGTTTGTTTGATTCTTTGTGCTATTTCTACTAAACTAATATGGAGAGCTGATTTTTTTATAGGGGATTGGATTGAATTTATACAGCTTTTGTTGTTGCCGCACTGAATAATATAACTTAATTTTGTTTTTCTTAAACTACGAGCTGATTTTTTTTTCTATCTGTTTGATCCGTGCCTCCAGATGTCATCAAAGAAATTGGTGATGCAAGGCTAAGTCTTCGAGGAGTACTCCAGAGTGCTGGATTCTGATACTTTTTTCATTAATCCATGTGCAAACATTCCATTATGCTCTAAACATGTTGATCAACTGATGATTCATGCAATTTAGAGGTTAATTGCCAATCTCTAAAAGTATTTATCTTTACTTTCTCCGCTATAAGACCATTAGTTTTATAATTTATTTTTCTCGATATCATCATAGTGTTAGCACGGAGAATATACTAGTAAAAACGAGTGTCCTTAATTAGGATATTCACGTCAATCAAATTTTTTGGGAAAAAATATATATTTCCTTATAAAAAATATTAACAACTTTTGTATCTCTAAATAAATTTAAAACTAAATTTAATGATTGATCTAATGATATTAATTATATATATTATAATATATTTAGTCAAAGTTAACCACGCTTATCTACGGAGGGAGAGAGGACGGTGCAAGGTAGGAGTTCAGTTAACACCGATCTCCAATCCAGCGCGCAACGCAATATTTTTCTTTGCTATGTCATGGCAACGCAATCCAACGCGATGTGATTAGGTGCGATCGTCTATGCATGCATGTTGCTCGCATGCGCGACGGATTGAGTAACTCACTACTGCTCGAATTACGGCCGGCCAATGTCATCCGTCCAGTTGCTGCTCTGTCGTCGTTGTCGTCGCCAGTGAATTGCAGGTGTTCCATATGCATCGTCATATTATTAATAGCGGGAGTTAAAGTGTGATGTTGAAGACTGAACAGGTCTTGAAGTTTATATTATATAATCAGATCTAAACTATGGACAAAAAAGATGCCTGATCCTTGGTGCTGTCATCACCAGGTTTCTGGCTATATAAAAGGCCACCTGCACTGGGCAAATTAAAGAAGCCGAGCTATATCATCATTCAGTTCATCAGTAAACTGAACAACCGTTTGATAAAGCAAACCATCCGCTGGACTACGCTGCTGTGAGTGATGGCTCACGCTAATAATGGCCACCGCCATGAGCTGCTGCAGCAGCGGGGCAAGCCTCCTCCACAAGTGGCCCTAGTGGTCTCTGTCCTGCTCGTGTGTCCTCTCCTCGTCCTCCTCCTGGTGCGCCGCTGCTTCGTAACCACGCCGTCGACGGCCACCGCAAGAGCCAGAGAACAGCAGCTGAGCAGGCTGCCTTCGCCTCCCCGCAGGCTCCCCATCATCGGCCACCTGCTGCACCTCGTCGGCGGCCTCCCGCACGTCTCCCTCCGTGACCTCTCCGCCAAGCATGGCCGCAACGGCCTCATGCTCCTCCACCTCGGCGCCGTCCCCACGCTCATCGTCTCCTCGCCGAGCGCCGCGCAGGCCGTGCTACGCACGCAGGACCACATCTTCGCATCCCGAGCTACCTCCCCTGTCACCGACATCCTCTTCTACGGCTCCACCGACGTCGTCTTCTCGCCCTACGGCGAGCACTGGCGCCAGGTCAAGAAGATCGTCTCCGCTCACCTCCTCGCCACCAAGAAGGTCCGGTCCTACAGCCATGCACGTGAGCACGAGGTACTAACCTGACCATGCATGCGTCAACTTGAGCCATCAGTGAACAGTAATTATATATATTGTTCCATGGACGATCGATTGACTGAAAACAATTCACACAACACAGGTGAGGCTTGTCATGGCCAAGATCCGCGAGGCGGCGACCGCAGGCACCGCCGTCGACCTAAGCGAGCTGCTCGTCTCCTTCGCCAACGACGTCTTGTGTCACGCCGTGTTTGGCAATTTCTTCAGGGAGAAAGGCCGGAATAAACTCTTCCAAGAGCTCGTCGAGGCGAACTCGTCCCTGCTCAGCGGTTTTAACGTGGAGGACTACTTCCCGGTGCTGGTGAGACTAGACATCATCAAGAGGATGGTGTGTGCAAAGGCCCATAGGGTGAAGAAGATGTGGGACGGCTTGCTCGATTCGCTCATTGATGACTATGCAAGCATGCCAGCGTCGAAATGTGATGATGGGGACGAGAATTACTTAATTGATGTCTTATTCTCTCTTCAACAAGAGAACAAACTCACGAGAGACCATATAAAAGCCCAGTTGGAGGTATATATGGATATGACCTCACTCATAGCTACCACCATATATGTATAGCTTATTAATTATATATATGTTGTTGATTCTTATATGTATGCATTCCCATGTATGCAGATCATGTTTGAAGCTGGCACAGATACATCATTCATGGTGCTGGAATATGCAATGACTCAGCTCATGCGAAACCCCCGCATTATGAACAAGCTACATGACGAGGTGAGAAACACTATAGCCAAGGGAAAAGAGATGGTTACAGAAGACGAGCTCGATAGTTTAGCCTACCTAAAGGCAGTTATCAAAGAGACGCTTCGACTCCATATGCCGGCGCCGCTCCTTGTTCCCCACTTCTCCATGGCCGATTGCAACATAGAAGGGTACACGATACCATCAGGAACACGTACCATTGTCAATAGTTGGGCCCTTGCGAGGGATCCTAGCTATTGGGAGAAAGCAGAGGAGTTCATGCCTGAGCGGTTCATGAAAGGAGGTAGTGCCACAGCTATAGACAATAAGGGAAATGATTTCCAATACTTGCCATTTGGGGCAGGGCGAAGGATGTGCCCAGGTGGAAACTTTGCAATTGCCAATATCGAAGTCATGCTTGCAAACCTTGTGTACCACTTCAATTGGGAGCTACCTTTGGAATTAGCAAGGACAGGCATCGATATGACTGAATCGTTTGGGGTCATAGTGCATCGTACAAAGAAACTCCTCCTTGTCCCTATAGTTCCACAAGATTAACACATTTGTTTATAGAGTCCTTTATGTACACAATAGATCTAGGACTCGACCGTGCACTACGTAACTATCACAATTGCATCATACTTGTGGGTTTTGGACTTGTTGTTAAGTATATGCATACTAAATAAAGAAAGCATGCATTGCATTGCATTCTTACACCGTGGATCAAATTTCATCATATTTGAGACGAGCAATAAACTAATAAGGAACTATTCCAGTCAAAATGTTGAAATAGGTGCCAACATTCATCACATAGAAGAATTAAGGCTAATGTACCAAGTTGGCCAACCGGTCTATGAATTAGCAATAACCAAGGTCACATAGTTAACACTAGTCATGTTAACTTAGGAATGAAACTACAAAACTGGGTGTGTTTTCTTCTAAACCTCACTTGGGCCATGTAGTACTGTCATATCTGTTCCAGTTTGGAATTTGGCCCGTAATGGTCCATGTGCATGTTAATGAGATATTATAGGGAGCTTAGTTTCATCTTAGTTATTAAAGGTGGATTAGACCAACATATAAGACTTCTAGAGTCTATCCCACCATTTTTGTATTAATCCTTTTATGTGAAGCAAGGACAAAAGCAAACGTGGGATGGTGGTAGGCGTGGTTCACTCCGCGTGTTTTATATTTTTATTAAAAAAAATTATGTATGAATTTTAGAGATATACCTATTGTTTTATTATTTTTAGAAAAATATATGTACTCAAAAGTCAAAACCATCTTTGAAACTAATCAACGGCTAAAGTTGTTCGGTTTATAGATGATTAAAGGGCTAAGCAGGTTTTGGATTTTGAGGGCTAATCATACTTCAATAAAAGTTTTTTTTAGAAAAACTGTGAAGCTTTGCTTCCCAGTGCTTTAATTAAAAGAACCGAAAACAGTTACAAAGTTACAGTTACAAAGTTAGCTAGATGCTAACTAGACAGAAGCCAGAGCTTACCTGAGGCTACAGCTAAAAGGGAAAGAAAAAGAAAACAGCTAGGGGGGAAAAGTTTGAGGGCTGGAAATAGAATTTTTCCTAAAATTAAATATGTAAACCCACAGCATTTTTTTCATTAGCATGAGTGAATTAGAGTTAAATGGGCCTTTACTTATAAAGCCACTCTGAATCTGGACCAAAAACTTCCTAAGCTAAAAAAGCCCATCATGGGGTCTTATCCCGATGGGGCATCGAGTATGAATGTTTTTTTTATTCTAAAAGCGTGCAAAACTAGGAACAACTGTACTACGAGTGATTCGCATACAATAAACTAGGAGAACTCTCTACGCGTTGCCACAAATATAAAGGAAGAATATATTTGTATGGTGTTAGTAATACGTATATGATATTATATGTGTATAAATTTATTAGTATAATTGTGGAGATTGTATTGTATCCATAGTGGATGATGTGTTTCATTGACGTGAATATCATAAATCTTGTGCTACTGAACTTTAATTGCAAATGACAGTGGACTCCTGAGGTGGATTGCTAGTGGCAAATGATATATAATGGGTTGCTGAGGAGGATGCCTTGGATATCAAGAGAAATAGCTACTACAATTTTGTTTTGTAAGAGTTATTATAGATCACAATCACGTGACAAAGGAACACGCAGAAAATAGTGTCAGGTTAGGATTAAGGATGGCAGGTTAATTTATCTATACGGCTATTTACTTGAGCATCGCAGCTCTCTTGATTGATTATAGGGTCATCTCACTACAGAGACTATCGCTGCAAAGGTGCCAGCTTCGATGAAGCATTTGGTCATACTAGGTCATTGTTCTGAAAATTTGTCAACTGACAAAAAATACATTAAGATAACTACAAGCACAGTATATCCAGATCTACGCTAAATACAGCATCCTTTCCATCCTCGTTCTCTTCCTCTTCTTAGGTATCGAATGTCCACCGGTTATTGATTCAGAAAGCTTTCCCATTTAGACATATTGGAACTCTTTCTATCAGACTCATCTGAAGTCACAGGATCTGTCTCGTTAGTCCTCGTCCACCATATCAAGAGCAGGTATTCTCCAGAAGCGTCCTCCATGCCTCGAGCCTCCTGATATGTTCGGAGACCTTATCTCAACCCTTCTCTTCTTAGGCATCAAATGTTCACCAGTTATTGATTCAAAAAGCTCTCCCATATTCAACATGTTCGGCCTCTTTCTATCAGCCTCCTCTTTCAGGAAACTGAATGCATAGATCAGTTGAAGAGATGTTAGAATGTTTCGATTGCACATTCAGGTAGTAAGCAGTATTTTGCTTCACAAACATAGCAGGCAAGTGGTTTACGACTACCTGCCAGAGCAAAGTATGAATCTAAGAGAAGAAAGAAACTGTACCGCTCCCGGATTATTTTGAATGCTTCCATAGTTGCATAAGGCAGCCCTGTCTTCGGATCACGGTATCTACAGGAAGCCTCGCATAAGCATAAAGGTCGCTCAAGAGTCTAGTGTACACTGTTTATATACTACTTAAATTGGTTATGTATACATAAGTAGTCCTGCCTCAAGTTTACTTCTGCCATAGCATTTCAAATTGATAAACGAAGAGGACATATTTAGCAGCCAGGTAGCTCACTTGAACTTGTTTCCATGGTTAGCAGTAAAATATCTAATATAATGTCTCAGGATTTTCAGATCATACACGCACTGGTTGTGGTAGGATCTGAGTGATCCAGAACGTATAAAACTATACTCAAAGATAATGCAGCTACTAAACATTGAAAGATGCATGTCTGTCTAATTTATTACTTGTACTTATATATATAGACAATAAAACAGGGGGACTCATGTGGAATTCAAGGATCAAAGAAGGATATCATAAACAGGGGTCACAAAAACATACTTGGCTGGAAGTCCTGTCACCACACAAACAGGTTTCTCCGGATCTGTGATAAACAGAAGTATTACAAAAAGACCAAGGCTTGCACAAAAAACTTGAATCGAAAGTTGAAACTGCTAAGAACACATACATTTTAAAGGAACTGCTAGCAACAAAGAAAAAATAATATAGTACAGACAAAAACTGTGGCACTTACAAGGGGATGATGTTATAGAAAGTTCAGACCCAAATGTTGCCCCATTTATGAATTCCAGACGTGATTCCCCTAATTGAGCACAGTACTGATAATCAAGTAAGGAACTCTTAATTTTCTAAATTCAGAATTCATATGCAAACAAATGAGTGATGATAATCAGATAAAGAAGTTACCATCTCTTGAGAAAAACCGAACTGTAGGACCCTCATAAGTGTCCTTATGAATAACAGCTTTTTTCTTCACTTCCTCCTCTCTTGCCAGTACACGTTCTAGATTTCTCATGTTCATGATCTCTAGAAACATAGACAATACACGAATAAAATGTAAAAGGCACAACACAACCGATGTTGGCAAACTCCATCTGCGTATTTCTGGATAAGGTAAAAGGGAAACATAGTCTAAACCTGTTTCAGCTGCTTCCAAAAGCATCTCCTCTTGCGTCATCCGCTTTTCTTCTCCCTCCTTTTTCCTCTTAATTGGCTGCCACAGTACAGAAGAGAGTAAAAAATAAGCCAACAGAAATTCCAGAAAATGCCACAGCATACAAACTAATCCGAGTAGCACAAGATCCTGTCCCACACAAGTATCTCAAATGCTCAATGGAATTACAATATTTGATGCCAGCGGTGGAGAACTTGCAAACAGGTACATACCTTGGCCGTTGCTTCTTTTTCGGCACGTATCGCTTCTCTTTCAGCTTGTCTCACAATGACCGATGTTCTGGTTGATTTCCGGATGGTCTTCTCAACCTCCAGTTCATCAGGAACATCTGCTTGTGTGGACGAACTGGGCTTATCAGCAGACTTGTCAGCTTTTGCGTCATCTTCTGGTTTTGGGGTCACCTTCTTCTTCTTGACATTGGTCTTCCTCAGCGTCTTGCCAGGAAACATTAGCCGTTTCTTGATAGGTAACCTGAATGGCAGTGGGGTTGGGACATGGGAGGGGAATTCGTAACAGGTTCACATGATGAAATCTACCAACATGGTTATTAGCAAGGAACATGTGTACCTCTCACGTTCTTCCCTCTCCGGCTCATCGTCAGGTTCAGATTCCTATGCAGATACAGAGATGTTAGATGGGCATACATAAGGCACTCGAACACTCAGTGAGATGCTAAACTAGAAAGCAAGGAAAAAAGTTGTGTACACTATTGGCAGCTAGGATCACAACACAAATATAATAGGCCGACAGGAGAGGAGGGTGAGAATGAAGGGAACTGACATCTTCACCAAAATCACTGTCGAATTCGTCACCAGCATCCTGCTCTTCCACGTAGTTGTCATCGTTCTCCTCCTGAGAGAAAATGGCAACACAACAGCAACGGTAAGTGCAGCACGCTACAACAGCATCTATGTACATGGTAGGAGGAAATCGCAAAACTGCACAAGTCAGAAATGAGAAGAACCCTAAAAGCTAATCCCCCAGTAGCTGCGGTAGCGGCACCAATCCGGCGCTGTGAAGAGAAGGGAAAGAAAAAGGAACGAGTGGGGACCGTCTGCAACCTACATCCTTGAGGGCTTCTTGGTTCCAGAAAGCCTCGTCCTGCTCGACCTCGTCCTCGAGGAGCTTGGTTATCCTGAAAAAGAGGAACAATTTCGATCTCGATGAGGAGCAAGCCGCCGGGGAAAATAGGCATTGGGGTCGGGGAGGGATGCTGACCTCTTGCCTCGGGTGGCGCGCGCGGCGCGGTCGAGGAGAACGGGGGGCTCGTCGTCGCCGGCGTCCATGGCGGCTGGTGGGGACAAGCGAGGAGAGGAGAGGAGAGGCCTTGCCGGGAGGGGAGAGAGAAAGGAAGGAACTAGCGGCGACGGTGGGCCGGCCCGGGTATCAACTTGGCCACTTGGAAAAGTCGCGTGGGCTCTTTCTGGGCCTCAATTCACCACCAGTGCTCGATCTCAGAGATCTACAAAATATTCAAAATTTTCCTAAAAAAACAAAATATTCAAAATAGTACAGTTGATGATAAATATAACAAAAAAAATAGCTTCGTGTTCCACAACTACAAATTTTACTTCAGCATTAATCTGTGAACAAAGGCTCCCATATAAGCCGCAAATTAAAGTTATGGTGCTACTATAGAATGCATTAAAGATTTGTATATATATTAACAAATGCATAATAATTGGTCAAAAGTATTATCCAACAAATTGTTCATAGAAAATAGGTGTTCATGACATATACGAATACCTGTATTTTCATATAGAGGAGCAAACAAACCATATGTATGTGTACATTGGTTTCATTTTAGTACTTATCTCATGAATATTAATATTAGGATCAAGTAAGAGCGAGGCAATACATATTCATGATCGAACAACATCTTTAGCTTGGGCTATAAGACATAAAAGAGTGAAATGCATCACAGATTTCTAAACTTTTCTTGTATTTATCTGGGTCTATGAGCTCTCAAAGTGCTCGCCTAGGAGACTAAGACCTTCAATTTTGGAGATGGTTCATTCAAGAATCCAAGATGCATTTCACTAAATATGAAAAATATAGTTTCACTCTAACAAGGAGCCGTCTTATACAATTATAATGCAACAACAAGATAATCAAGTAACTTCACAAGAAATTAGAGAAAATCAAATAATGGCTAGTTATAGACATTTTAGAGCAGACAATTTACTATGAAACACAACAAAAGCAAAAATAACTAGGGACCTGATACTATCACACTCACATTAGTTTAGGGACCCAGTATAATAAAGTAAATGAAAGATATTGCATACTGTTCAGCTGTGTTTTTTTTTGTCAGTCAGCAGTATTTTTTTTGAACAATATTTTTAGTTATGAATTTTTAGGCTAGCAAACAGGCTCTAATACTAAGAGGAGCCTGCTACTTCAAAACTAGAGCTCCTTTTGTGCCTTTGTGAAACAATTTTCAAAAATTTAGAGTAAATGTTCCGTTCTCGAATTAACATATTCACAACTAAAAATTGTTATTCCTACAAAAGTGACTAATAACGGTTTGATAACCAAATTAGTTGGTATTATTGCTGATATAGAGAGAAGAGAGAGGAGAGAGAGGTCGGGTCTCAACGAAAAAAGTTAGACACTGAAATCAACGTAGTGGTTGCCTATAGATAACAAATACCTAAGAAGAAATAGAAAAAAAAAATTATTATAGCACTTGTTTTTACTGCTAGACTTGCTCTAGTAACAATATTTTTTTTAAAAAAATGCTGGCTTATTATAAGTACAAAAAAAAAGTGAAGGAGAAAGCAAGTCCCGTTCCAAAGGCAGGGGTTATTGAAAGCAGCTTCAGTGGTGTGTGTGCGCATTCGATGTTGGAGTGGACACGAGACTGATGCCGTCCGGATTAATAATTTTTTTTATTTAATTGATTAATTTTAATAACTGGTCCCACGCCACCACGGCGACGACGACGACGACGACGAGTCGACGAGGAAATATCGTGGTGGGCGAGGAACAAGAAATCTGAGCGAGCAGAGCAGAAGCAGAAGCAGAAGCAGAAGCAGAGCAGCTTCCCCTCCCCCTCCCCCTTCCCCCCGATCCCCACGATGCTCGCCGCCGCCGGCAGGGACGGCGCCGACCTCATCCTCTCGCTCCCGGAGGACGTGCTGGCGCTCATCTCGGCGCACCTCCGTCCCCGCGACCTCCTGGCGCTCTCCGCCGCGTCGCGCCGCCTCCGCCGCGCGCTCTCCGCCGACAAGGCGTGGCTGGCGCAGTGCCGCCGCCTGCTGCCATCCCCGGCGCACCTCCTGGCCTGGCGCGCCGCCGCCGCGGGCGACTCCCTCGCCGTCTGCCGCTTCCTCCACTCCGCCGCGCCGCTGCTCGGACTCTGGGCGCACCAGAACCCCGAGCTCGGCAACCTCGTCGCCGCAGTCCCCGGATTCCTCTCCGTCGTCGCCGCACGCGCCATCCCGCAGGAGCTCTCCCCGCGCCTCCGCTGGGCGCCCGTCTTCGAGCTCCTCGCTGACGACCACGGCCGCCCCGCGCTCCTCTTCCTCCACGGCCACCACCACGCACACCTCTTCCCTGGCCTCCTCGCTTCACTCCAGCCCCACGCCAACGTCATCTTCCTCGAGGCGCACACCGCCCGGGATCCGCTCGCTTCCTCCTCCTCCTCCTCCTCCTCCTCCTGCCCACAGTGCTTCGCCCGCCTCTCCTTCGGCGACCGCCGCCGCCTGCTCGACTCCCTCGTCGCCGCCTGCCGGATCACGCTGCCGCCCGACCTCGTCGACGCCCCGCTCTTCGCGTGCTCCGACGACGACCTCCCGCTGCTCGCCAAGCGCCGGGAGGCCATGCTGCGCCTGCACAGGGAGGCCGCCGGGGGCATGGTGCGCACGCCCGAGGTCCAGGGGCTCCTTCTGGAAGCCAAGAAGAAGGCGGCGACGACGCCGTCGCCGACCGACGGTGGGCGCAGGATTCCGCTGCGGAGGAGCCTCTCAGCCGTGGCCGGGTATTTCAGGAACGGCCTGCGGCAGATGGTCACACGGTCAGCTTCAGCAAATTCCAGGACCGACTATGTGGACGCCAAACATCTGGCATTGTCTGACTTCCTACACGACGGTGAGAGTGTCGGGCTGAGCCTCCGCGGGGCAAGAATGCGGCTGTCGACTTACCGGGCGTGGCCGAGCATGCATGACAACCGGTTCGCGCTCTACAAGCTCACGGTGCAGACGCCCATGCCGGGAAGGGAGTACGCCGGCCTGTGGGGAGGCACATTCGGATGGCCGCCAGGGCGGCCAAGCGATGAATGCAAGCCCAAGAAGGCTCTCTTCTTCCTGCTCCTCTCATATGAGGAGGACAGTGAGGGCAAGCTTCAGCTGATCGCGACCAAGGTGTTGGAGGGAACACACTATGTTGTCCATCCCAATGGGTCTTCGATGTTTATCGCGAGGATGGGTGAGCAATCAACAGAGCCTTTTCCATGGCAGACTGATGGGGAGTCCCGAAATGTTGATGTCGAGAGAGGCTTCGCGGGAGAGGGCATTGCAAATGGGTATGGCTTCAGATACCCTGGCTCAAAGCCTGGTTCATTGTTTGTCCTCCAGGATGGGTTGCTTGCATTTGTTTGGAAAGAGACCGGGGCCGTGCTTACCTTGCAAAGACTGGATTTGGAGGAGTTGCTGAAGAAAGGGGAGCGTGTGCCTGCATTGCAGCCAGTACCAAACTTTGCTTACCTGACAAAGTCTTACTCCAATGTTTTCACTGGTTTCCCTGGCAGCTCAGCTTCTCCCAGGTATCTTTCCAGTTCCATATTGCTAATGGAATATATTGAGATACATGTTACCCATTTCATTCTGTCCTGGTTGCTCATGGTCTACAGTTGTGGTGTGTCTGTCCTGTTGTTCAGGCTTATATCGACTTTTAAAGTTAAGTTGGTCAAATTTGTTTGAAGGAACACCTAATTAATTTGGCCCCAAATTCCTAACAGATGACTCTTGTGGTTGTTAAGCCATTTGGGATCAAACCATTTTAGATTCCTTACTGAACTATGTACGTAGAGTATGCTTAATCCCTGTGTCTGTTGCAATTCTTGTATGTTGTTGAATATATTTTGTGTGTGAGTACTCGAAGCGGTAAATATCTGATGAGCTATTATTGCTGGACACTCGAAATACAACACATAGTACTAGTAGTTTACTTCTATTCTAAAACTACACCTAAGCACACATCCAAATATGCATATTTCTGGTAAGCTCTGTATGTTCAACTTGGCTAGCAAGGCGCCTTCAGTATTCCCATAGGCTTTTCATTGCCTCACTGTTGGAAAAATCAGTCTTTGCAAAACTTCTGCATAATTTATTGTGTTTCTGAAGGTTGAGGAGTGGTCTACAAAATGCATCTGTGACTGGCTAATTTGATTTTGTTCTGAAACATTTGCTTTACATAAATGCTTATCAAATACCATTGTGCTGCATCTACCATGTTGCTCTTGTATTGACTGAATTGATATGGTATGAATAGCCTGATCTATCATCTTGCATTGCATTATCTTTTCTAACTTCCAAGTTGTTTGGCGTCTCAGAGTATATATATATATATATATATATATATATATATATATATATATATATATATATATATATATATATATATATATATATATATATATATATCGTCATCTGACGAGATGGACAACCTTTGTTCAGGTAGAAGGCATGAGTGGAGGAGGATGTATCAAATGATCACCTGATGCAGACAACGGAGAAATGGTCTCCAGGATCAAGTTTAGCTCTTCTTTGCCAGGTGATACTCACCTGGCGATGCTTCCATAATCCATACCTCGTGGCTGAAGGAGCATAGCAGCAGCCGTAATACTTTAGGAATTTAGATACTTTGTCCCGAGGAAATAGCAACCACACCTCATGTTCCTTACTACAGCTATTTTCCATGTTTGTGCTATAAGTGAAAACCATTTGGAGTGTAAATTTATTTGAGATCTGTACATTTCTTCACTGTAGTCTATAATGCAGGTGATTGATATAAAGCCTATACTGAAACAGGTCAGGTGACATAATGTGTTTCTTTAGATGCAAGTTGACATATTGTGTTTCTTTTGATGCATTCATCGTCAGTGCTGTGGATGACCTTTCTATGTCAAAGGTAAAGCAAAAGCGAGTCACTTTTTGTTTTTTTTGAGGGAACCGAGTCACTGTTTTACCTAAAATTGGTTCAGCAGGGCCGATGAGGTCCATGTATGGTCAATCCGTCTTCCGTCACAGTTTTGGACCTATGTACGGACTAGATTAACGAGCGGGCCTTGCTTTCTGGGGCCCAGTATCCTATTCTCGAATGAATCTGGAATTGTCGCCAGATCCAGGGTGGCATTTCTTCTTGTCATCTAGTAGGGCGGATTCTTTTTGACTTTTGCTATATATTAGAGCAAAACCTTGTTTAGTTCCAAATATTTTTGCAAAATAGGAATAGTAGCACTTTCGTTTGTATTTGACAAATATTGTCCAATCATAAACTAATAGGCTCAAAAGATTCATCTCGTCAATTCCGACCAAACTGTGCAATTAATTTTTATTTTTGTTTATATTTAATATTTCATGTATGTGTCTAAAGATTTGATATGACGGAGAATCTGAAAAATTTTCAGGAACTAAACAAGGCCCAACTCCAAGAGAGTTGATAAAAATAGATGGTTAAATTCAAGATTTAGACAACCTCTAAAATAGAAAATCGTGTAAAAAAACAAAAATCTTCAACAGTCTTTCTAATACGGCAAATCATATGGCTAGTGGAATATGTAAGCTATATTTACTATGCGAGAACTCCGGGAACAGATGACTTACTATTTTAGCAAACCAAATACAATACCTGTTGGACTCTCTTTTCTCTTCCAAAATAGCCAAATATAGAATACATAACATGGATAGCTCTTCTTTTGGAGTTGCTCTTACCTGTTGACATTTTTTTACTAAGGCCATGTTTAGTTCTCACAAAAACTTTTCACCCTATTATATCGAATGTTTGGACACATACTGAATGTTTGGACACATACATAGAGCATTAAAAATATAAATTACAAATAACTTATTACACAATTTAAGTCTAATTAATTCATGATTGAACACTAATTGTCATAATTACAAATGTGTTATAATACCAAAAAACTTTTCTTTTCACAAACTAAATAAGGTCTAAATCTATTAGATTTCTATATGTGTGACTGTGCTTTAGAATTTGTGTTACAACAATCTATTAGGTCGTTTTTGTAAACAAAAAATTGACAGATTTGACCACATAAAATCTTTTTTATCGGGTGACCACATAAAATCTGTCAATTGATAACTAGACACTTCTATTTTTTAACAGAATATTTTCATGGCCTAGGACATTTTATCTCCTTGTCAAAACATTTAAATTATATGCCTTTTTCAGTGGTGTTTAAGGTGGTTTTATTTTTTTATTTAAAAAATATGATAAACGTATGATTAAAGCTTTAAAATGGCTAAAAGCATATTTGAGAGTCTCTCTTAAACTCACTCACTAAATCATAATTTGGAGAGTTATTTGAATAAAACTGCTATTTATATATTTTCACCCTCCAACAACTTCTCTACATCTGTGTGCACCTTATAGGGCCACCCTTGCTCTTAATCTTTGGCTAGCGATAAATATAGAACAAATGATGTTTATATTTGTAGATCTAGTTTAAGAAGTTGTTGAAGGATATTTTCTCACCAAAATCTCTATTTCTATCTATTAGAAAGGATATAAAGTGGCTCTCGTAGTTGCTCTAAACCACGAAAACTATCGCTAAACTCCTAACTGATAAAAGTCCTAAAGATTGATTAAAGAAAAAGAAACCTAAATATAATATTTCAGTTTCTTAGGTCCTAATTTATCTGTAATTTTTTTCATGGATTAAAATTCTTATTAATAGTTAATAGATTTTTTATAATTAATCTATCTCTAAGGTTTTCATGAAACTTTTAGAAGCCTCAAGACATTTTTCGTGAATCAAAAGACTTATTGGACGTTTACTAGTTTTTTTTTAATAATTGAGAAGGATAAACTGCCTTCGAAAAACTTGTAACTAGGGATGTATGTAATTTAATGAATTTTGAGTCGAGGGGTTGGGGGTTTAATATGTTTGATGTTGGTGTTAAAGAAGGAAAGCTAGACTTTAGTGATATACAATATAGCTTAAAAAGATAAGATTTTTTGTTTATTTTCATTGACTAGAAAACTTGGAAGCGCATGCTACTGTATTGTTGTGAGGTTTGGCCCTTTGGTAGTTGATGACCATACTGCCCATCCATCAAAAGGAAAAATAACACAACACATATATGAGTCATTTTTTAATTCTTATCACGTCATTGCATCATATCCCCCACCAAACAAACCCCACTCGTATGATTCAAACGACAAAAATAGTGAGCCCTCTAGCTCGTCCAAAAAACAAAATCTCCATTCCGAAGCTTTTAAAAACAAGTATTTGAATTCAAGAATCTACACTCACCCTTGCATCTTATATTGGTTTAGATTCTTGATGCTTGTTATATTAGTTTATATGTATGGAAAATATAGTAAAGTTCTTACTCTTTGGAATAAAAGAGGGTAGATGTGGCAATTATCTCACCTTGTTGTAAGGGATGGCCCACCAAAGCTCATACTCCCTTGTTGAACATATAATAGTCGTTAATTAGAAAGAGAGTATCTCATTGTGGGTCCACTTTTAACCATAACCATTATGAATACAACTTACACATCCGTTTCCTCCTTATTGACTTGAAGCCCTTTTCATTATGTATACGATCCTTAATGCCTAATATGTCATTTTTGTTGTTATGTTGTCATTGAACCCAAATTCTAACTGTCGCTATGCTCGCTAACATTTAAGGAAGATAAAACAAGCATACCATGCAGTAACGTCCAAACTTATAGGCATTATCCATCCCTCTTTCTTCTTCCTCGTGCCTTTGGCCATCACTTCACCCGAGAGCTTTCCTTGTCTATATTCTCTAACCTAGAGATGTTTGGATCCTTTTTCACCTCTCGCCTTGTCCCGCCGAGCAGTGCAAGAAAATCTTCCAAGGAGTGTTTATTTCTCTTGCTGGTGCTTGGCTCACCTTGCACCATAGCTCTCTAGCGGCAGCAGAGGTTCATTCACCATCGGCAGTGGTACACGTCGTCTAGACAAACCTCAACTCAATGGTGGCAGAGCATTAATGAACCTCAATCCGATCCTATGACAATAGAGCTTGATTCATTATCAACAAACCTTAATCCGGTGAATTAGAGGTTTTATTTTATATGGCGGGGATGACTCATCATGAGGTAAGAGGAGGAAGTATGACAACAGCTTGACCTATGACAAGGAGGCCAAGGACAAGAGGTTTTTGGCTCTCGCTGGTTTCCCCGCTCCTCCAATTTGGACAACCGCTTCCTCGGCTTCGCTTCATCCTCCCCTTCTCTCCCCCCTCCCCTCCCCTCCCACCCCACCCTCGCCCCGCTCCTCGCCCGCTCCGGCGTGCGTTCCCTTCCCCGGCTTCCAACCCTAGCCCTGTCCTCCTCCCGCCGCCTCCCAACCCTCTCCTCCTCCTCCTCCTCCTCGGTCGCGCTTCCCCTTCCCCATCTCGCCGCCGTTTCTTGGGTCCGGGACACGCTCCTCTAGCTGTCCGCGTATGGCCTCCGACGGCGCCGCCAGAGTCCGCCCTCCCAAGCTCCCCGTTTGGGAAGGCCTGGACCCATCCAACGTCCTCACCTACAAGAGACGCCGCCGCGGCACCGGCGCCAACGCAGGCCACATCGCCGTCACGCCGAGCCCCGACCCTGTCAAGGTACGCATTTCCCCTCCAAACCCTAGCTCCCCCCTCCCCCCAACTCGTCGTTCTTTGCTACGACGACGACGTGGGTTTTAGTACAGCGAGCGTCTCTCCGGCCTCGCGGTGCCTTCAGTTACTCGTAGATTTCCTTCATATGCCGCCAGATTTCGGTTCCGTCTTGCGAGATTCCCTTTCTATGTCGCAGCGTTTGCTCTCGAGCCTAGGTTTTCCTGTAATGCTGCCACTCGTCTTCTTGGGCGTGCACACGTCTTCTTGGGTGCCGAATTATTGGTCAGTCATGGCATTTGCTTCTCGAGATTTGTCATTTATTCCCCTGTTTCCTCCCCTGGGCAGAATAAGATGAGCGCGGTGGTGCACGCCATCAATTCCCAGCAAGGTGGGCGCCAAATGCTAGACAGGCACTGGAGAAGCTGGAGGGACACGCTGGAGGGCGTCCTGCAATCCACTCCTGGGAACCAGAGCGCCGGAGGGATTCAGAGCTGCATCCGAGATGCGCTCAGATATAATGGTTGCCATCCCAAAGAACATGTTAGTAATCCATCCAGTCCTTGAGATTGAACATAACCTGTGCATGCCCACCTTGTGTAATGGTACCTTCTCACTTCACCCTAACAAAATATTCTATTTTTGTTTTCTGGATCTACCAGGGGAACTTAGCTGATGGCCGAGGAGCAGGCGGAGAGGACCCTGTTGGAGCTGTACATTCTGAAGAGAATAATGCTGCCTTTCAGTTAGAAGATGGAACGGCTGCATCTTTGGAAGCCAACAAGGCAGTGTGCCATAAAGCTCTTTTTGACATTCTAATCTCCGAGAAGTTTGCCATGCTTTGTGATCTGCTAGCTGCAACATTCCATGTCAATACGCCTGATGACGTGATTGGCTTGCAAATAATTGATGCCAAGATGAGAAATGGGGATTATGCACAGAACCCTGCGCTGCTTGACCATGATATCAAAAAGGTACCTGTTCATTTGTTTGCCTCGTTCCCCCTTTTTTTTTCCCTGTGCTGTTTTCTCTGATATAGAAAAAGATGTAGCTGTGGTTCTACTTGAGAGCCTATGGTAGGTTATTTCAGTGCTCAAAATTTGAAAACTGTCCCTTTTTCTTGTCTGTTTGACTACATATTGATTCAAAAGGCCATATAGTCATGATTCTTCCCGTGTTTGCTGCCTGTTTTAGTCCCTTTTTCCACCGCATCGGTTGGCCCTTGCAAATTCTTCTAATAACCGTCCAAATTCCAAACATCAGAATCATTTTCCTATGTGACTGTAGCTGGAATAGGTCTGCTCAACCAAAAGGGCATATATTTAACCTCATAGCCATGCTTCTCTACTGGCTTGAGGCCAATCAGAGATCTATTATTACCTCCTTTTCTAATAAAGGACATCTAATAGCTGTTTCTTGTGGGAAGGGATGAACAGTCTTGGTCTTCATGAATCTGTGCTCTGTTCCTCTCTGCCCATGTCATCCGCTGCCCTTGACCTCACCTTGCCAACTTCCTTGGACTTCTCTTGAAGTGAATCACAAGGTGATGGTAGTCATGAATGCACATAAATCGGACATGGGTTGCATACTTGCGTCACGCTGACGTACACAACTACTCAATAAGTATGTTTAATCCATGTATTTTGAGGAAGCATTTATTTACCTTGTTCACTTCTGTTCTTAAATGAAAGAAGGCAAAAACAGGAAAGTTATCTTAATATTTTTGGGGGCAAGGAATAAGCAGTTAGATTTGATTTGATTTGTGTGTTAGTACCTCCTATATATCTCAATGGCCAAAGAGGTCCTCTGATATTTGTTTTCCCATTTTTCTCTCATCTGTAAATCCTTTTGTTTGATGTTATTCATGTACCAAACACCCCCAGAAGTTACCATAAACATGCAGTTGAAAACATGCCATCAATGCTGTTTGTTTCTTTTAATATGTATGTATATTTGTTTATTATCTAGATATGGAAGAAGATTGAACATGTTGGCCAACAAATGGCTGGTCTGGCAAGCAGTCTCTCACTGATTTCACAAGCTTCTCATCAAAAGCAGGTAACATGAGTTTTCTGTTGGTGTTTCGTTGGCATAATTTATGGTGATAGCCATAAATTTTGATTCAGGGTGTTGTATTATTGAAATCATTCCATTTATGTTTGCCATTGCTTATAGAAATATTCTTTGTAGGCTTCTGGCGTTTCAGAAATTGATGTGGCTGAACACAGGATAGAGGTGAGTGGTGTGCTATGAACATGTCTGCTAACCATTGTTTCGTCATTAGAATATGTTAAATGCCATTCATTACTAACTGCACTCTTTATTAGGAAACAAGTTTGGTTGGTGTTGCCCACAAAGCCCTAAGGGAGTTGACTCCCCCTTGCGATTCTGGCCATTCTACGATACCAAATGGACCGGATGGAATTTGCAAGGATTGTGGCAGAAAGGCAGACAGCGGAGGAAGAATTATCTGTGATAGATGTGAAGCCACATACCATGTTTCATGTCTCAAGCTTGCCATTGATGAAGAGGCCCCAGCAAAATGGTACTGTCCCACCTGTGTTGGATTAGATGGACCTTCAAAGAATGACAACAATGGCAGATCACATGAAGGCTGCGATGTATGCGAGTGGCTTGTGTTCGAGAAACCTGAAGAACCGGCTGAGGATGTTAGCCAACCTGAATTGGCCGTCAAAACACAGGAGAGCTCAGTGTCAAGCATGGATGAAGATAGTGAACCAGACCTCTCAACAACTGCTCTAGCAAACTTGTGCAAGCATTGTGGCACATGTGAAGATGAGAACAAGAAGTTCTTGGTATGCGGCCATCCTTATTGTTCTTACAAGTTCTATCATGTGCTGTGCATGAAAGAAAGCCAGATTGCAAGTGAGAAGCAGAAGAAGCAAGCATGCTGGTACTGCCCGTCTTGCCTGTGCAGATGCTGCTTCAAGAACAAGGATGATGAAGAAATAGTATTGTGTGATGGCTGTGATGATGCTTATCACATTTACTGCACTGTCCCGCCGCTCGATTCTGTCCCGAGAGGTAACTGGTACTGCATGTCATGTAATGCACGGAGGTCAGCGCGTGGGATGCAGAAGTACGAGGAGTCAATCCTGCAGAAGACCAGTCGTGTTCCTGATGCCAAAAGGCCAAAGGTGCAGGCAGCTGCTCCAGAAAAATAAGTAGCAGCGGTGTGGATGAGGTTTCACAGGCTTACTAGGGTAAAAGAAAGGAAATGATTCTTTTGCCCCCCTGAAGGGGTATACATTACTCTTGACAGCTTGAATAATCGGAGGATGGGTTGTGTATACATTGGGAAAACGCCCTGTTGGCTGGTGAAGATGAGATGATAGCATCCGTGTGGATGCGCACGTTGGTCCCTGCGGATGAACTGCTGATATTGATTTCCTGTCCTGTTTCTATTTTTTCCTTCCTGGAATTCTTGTGACTATTCCGTGTAAGTTGTTGTGCTGTTATGTTGTGTCTTCCCTTTACCTGATGGTAAGTGGTAACAATGACACCCACCCATGTTGACATCGCTTATCGATGATATGTACATGTCTGCCACGTGTTTTGTTTGTGTTAAACAATGTGTGCTCTTCTTACATACTTTTGCATAGCTTGTCATCGATGTCTGAAAGTTTGTTACTGCTATTATATATGTCTCTGATTGAACCCGTAAGGCAGAGAACTTGGGTGATAGCTGCACAATTATGCATCTTCTATTTTTTTTTTTTTTTGGAATGTGGGTTTGAATCGTGATGACTTTGGTAGCATGGTGACGCAGAAGGCCTGAGAACCTTTGGTGTCAATGCAGCGTACCCTGCTTGTGCCTAAATTAGTTAGACGGATATGGCGGGAGTGGTTTCCTTCATAGTCGTACTACCTTTGATGGTACTGAGACATTTTTTTTAAGGAAATGGTACCGAGACTTGAATGGTTGCCTGAATTCAGAGAATTTGGGTGTGCATGTACCATCATGCGCGCGCGTGCGCATGTGGAAGGCCAACCAAAGTTCCTTACATCGAATGGGACAAAAAATTCTAATTTGGTTTTTGGCTTTTCATATATGTTGTGTTATATAGATAGATATACACTATGTCTATATACATATGTATCTAGAAAAGCTAAACATCTTATGATTATAAAGATTTAGAACAGATTTAGTAGCGGCTCCGGCTTCGGATGAAGCCTTATGAGCTAGAGCCATTTTCCTACTCGATGGGTGGAGCCATGAGAACGTGACTTTTTCTTGCTTTTCTTTATAATTTGATATAAATTTTAGCAAAACTGTGATTAGAGTCTTCTTGTCAAACATTTTCCAAAACAGTTATGGAGACAAATGAGATGAGCTGCTGCAGCTTTCACTTTCGTCCAAAAAAAAAAACCCTCCTCTGAAAAGAGAGAAGGCAAGGGAGCAGGATTGCAGGAGTAGCCAAGGGGGGACAGAAGAGGAGGGCAGAGAAGGCACACGTAACGCGTGGCAACAGGCAACTCATCACATCATCAGTTGACGGACGGAGTGCTGAAAAATCGAAAATTAATAATCGCATCATCACGCCAACTGAATTCCCAACCTAAAACCAAACCGAAGGAAGCAACAGAATATCCCCCCCGGCCCCTTTCAACTCGTCTTCCTGCTCCGTCCGCCCTCCTCCTTCTTCCTCCTCCTCATGTCGCCTCCTGTCCATCTACATCTTCTATTCTAATCCACCTCGATCGATCTTGTCTGCTCGATTGGACCCTAGATAGATAGGAGAAAAGAGGAGAGCATTTGTGGTTGGATAACTGGGCGGAGCAGTTTCTCATATCGAATTGATCGATTAATTAATACATACTAAATATATATATATAGTTATTATATACGCCAAGAGAATAGAGGAACGCCGGCCGGTTTCAGTTGTCTCCTTCCTCCGATCCCTCCCTGCCTGCCTCGGCGGCCGGCTGGGCTCGGGCGTTTTCCTTTTTTTCCCTTCCCATGGAGGACGCCAAGATGGGGAACGCCGCCACCATCCGCGCCGTGCTCGCCATCCTCCAGTGGTGGGGATTCAACGTCACCGTCATCATCATCAACAAGTGGATCTTCCAGGTCCGTCACGCCCACCATCCCTTCCTATTTGGGTTTTCTTTCCTCGTCAGTTTTTTTTTGGTTGTTTCAATTCAATTCCCAGAGATGATCGTGTATATAGTTGTGTACTTGTGTTATATTCAAGGCAATTTAGGGGTGGATCCGTGAGGAAGGTAGCGACTTTATTTCGTTCCAGAGATTTTGCCTCTTTTTAGTTTTCGTCTTCCTCACATCGTTCCATGGGTGCAGATTAATCGCCCATGATGCTGTCGTCTTGTCTACTGTTTTGGCAGAAACCAAAAGGAATCATCTTTTTGTCTGTCTGAGAATTACTTCCACTGGTGGTGTGTAGATTGGGTTGGGATGTTTATGATGGAGTCAGAACAGTAGGGTTTTCTTTTTCCACCCGGATTGGGAATGGGCAATTAACGGACTGTCTTGATGAATTTCAGAGTTTACAGTCTTGATGAATTTTAGAGTTAACTCGTGAGATAGACAGAATGTAAACGCCGCCTTTTTCTTGTTGACAACCATTCTAGCATATGGTACAGCTGAAAAAGCTTTCCTCAATCAAGAAAATAAGTTTGGCGTCCAGTCTCCAGATTTAATTGTAATTGTGGTAGTCCTAGAAACAACATCTGTGCATTTGAATTTCTTAACCTTGTGACCTATATGTATATCCTGCCATTTTTTCCCATCATAAACAAAAACCAGAAGGCAAAATGAAAATGGATGCAGGGTTAACAATAGCATCCAGATTGCACCTTTGTTCAGCTATGTGATTTCTTAGACTACAAGTAGGCATGTGGTATGTACAGTACTACAGTTTGCAACCATGCATGTTCCTATAGATTGTCGTTTACTTAAAGTTGTTGGAATGAGCAGCAAGGTTCTTTTTCTGTCACGCTGACTCTGGATTTGATGGAGTGTCAACATCTAGGATCATCTTTGACTTTGGCAGCCTTAGTGACAAATGCCCTGCCATGTTTGGTTGCCAGTTCCATGATATCTTGATATTTAGAATCCAAACATTTCCCTTTAAGCTTCTAATTCCCGAGATTGTTTCTTGAGGAGGAACTCTGTTGAAATATTTTGCTTGTTTCTTGACTTGACATGCTAGCTTGGTAATAATGAGATGGATTAATTGATTCTGCATTTACGTGATGATTTCTATTGTGAATTAGCACAAATATAAATATGTACCTAGAAAGTAGACTCTGCTTGTTTTGTTCTTCAAGGAATCCTCTACTAACATGTGCTCTCTGTCAGAAAGACCC
The DNA here is from genome assembly GCF_000003195.3 of Sorghum bicolor. NCBI lineage: Eukaryota > Viridiplantae > Streptophyta > Magnoliopsida > Poales > Poaceae > Sorghum > Sorghum bicolor. The sequence continues at coordinate 398,085 of NC_012876.2, forward strand.
TTCAAGAAGAAGCTTTCTGTTTCTCCCTTTCCATTTAATTATTTGATTTGTGTTGTCTTTTGTTGCTCTGATGTTGGTAAGGGACAGTTGATGATACTAGGGACAGTTGATGATACTAGTACTTTCCATTGCCGCTTGCCTGGCACAAAGGCATGAACTTGACGATCTTGAGGTCAAATTTTGCAGAAACTGGAGTTCAAGTTCCCTCTGACGGTGTCGTGCGTCCACTTCATATGCTCTTCTATCGGAGCCTACATCGCAATCAAAGTTCTGAAAACAAAGCCACTGATCGAGGTTGCCACGGAGGACCGATGGAGAAGGATATTCCCAATGTCATTCGTGTTCTGCATAAACATTGTGCTGGGGAATGTGAGCTTGCGGTACATTCCGGTCTCCTTCATGCAGACCATAAAATCTTTCACTCCTGCAACCACAGGTTAGTTTCTTTTCTTCTATGATGATCTTGTCATTCTATATTTTCCTGTTCTGCATTCGTGCAGAACGATGATAGTTTCTGACAAAGCAATCTCTTCCATTGAGACGAGACGCAGTGATTCTTCAGTGGTTGGTGTGGAGGAAATACTTCGAATGGCGCATCTGGGCTTCTTTGATCCCTATTGTGGGAGGCATTCTTCTGACTTCGGTAACTGAGCTGAGCTTCAACACGTTTGGCTTCTGCGCCGCCATGGTGGGCTGCCTGGCCACATCCACAAAGACCATTTTGGCAGAGTCACTGCTCCATGGATACAAATTCGACAGGTATAGTACAAGTTACTATAATAGTAAAAGATATGATCTTGATTTACATTTACTGCTTGATTGGGTTTCCATGGATAGAACAGAAGGTTAAAATGTTCTTGTATGTGTGACTTTGTGCAGCATCAACACGGTGTACTACATGGCTCCCTTTGCGACGATGATCCTGTCAGTGCCAGCCATGGTGCTGGAGGGCAGCGGCGTGGTGAGCTGGCTCTACACGTACGAGTCCGTGGGGCCAGCGCTGGCGATCATCGTCACGTCGGGGGTGCTGGCCTTCTGCCTCAACTTCTCCATCTTCTACGTGATCCACTCGACGACGGCCGTGACGTTCAACGTGGCCGGCAACCTCAAGGTGGCCGTGGCGGTGCTGGTGTCGTGGATGATCTTCCGGAACCCCATCTCGGCCATGAACGCCGTCGGCTGCGCTGTCACGCTCGTCGGCTGCACCTTCTACGGCTACGTGAGGCACCTCATCTCGCAGCATCAGGCCACCGTGGCGACCGGCGGCGGCGGCCCCCGCACGCCCAGAGGCCGCTTGGAGATGCTGCCGCTCACCGCCGAGAAGCAAGGCGACAAGATATAGCAGCAGCTGCTGCTGAGTGGAGATGCTGCCACAGCTCTTCTTGTTCTTGGTCATATCATATCGTCATTAGTAATAGAGAAAGGAAAGGAATAAACCAACAAGATATACACATCTGATCTGAATATCTGATCGATCTAACGGCAGTTTCAGTTTCAGAATCCATCGATCATCAGAGATGACCTAATAGTTGAGTTTTAGAGAAATGGATGGAAGCTGAGTTGGTGTAGTTGCCAATTCTTTTTGCTCATACACATACTAGCATCTTTTCTCTTGTCTTTTTTGTGTTTGTATTGATTGATGATGATGATAAATTTGGCCATCCAGATTTTGGTATTGTCAATGTTGCTACAACTACTGCTGTAGCTGTCGATTTCATCTTTACCATCTTTACAACTACAAACCTGAAATGATTTTGTTGCCAACCAGATTCTGATAAGAGTGTGACCTGTCAGTGTTGCTTACAGAGAAATTTCAGGTCTATAAAAGATTTGGAATGATATATCTTCGTCGAATCATATGCAGCGTATTCTCGTTAGAATTAGATAGAAGGCAAAACAAAAAGATAGAGAAAAAATGAGTTACTTACAAATTTGTTTATGTATATATGGATTTAAAAAGCTAAGCTGCCGTACGAATTTGCAAGAAACAGAGTAGGGTGAGGCCTTAGAAGCAGAGTACCAAAAAAAAAACGAATTCGGAAGAAACAGAGTAGGGTGAGGTGTTAGAAGCAGAGGACCCAAAAAAAACAAAAAACAAATTGCACGCTCGGTGGGACTCGAACCCACAATCCTTTGATTAGAAGTCAAATGCCTTATCCATTAGGCCACGAGCGCTTGTGTGATACGGATACATGTGTAACTTTTAAGACTATTCGGTTTACTACGTTGATTTTGAATCTGACTCTGACAGAGTACATGAAAAACGTGACTTGCCCTTAAATCTAACTAAATACATATTACCTTAGAAACCAATAAAGCCAAGTTAACTATAGATCTTGCTAGGGTTGTAGAAACTTTTGGATGGGATCTTTGCTAAAGCAACTCCAAAAATCTCTCTGTTGGTGATAAAAATATAGGTTTTTGGATATTGTCTTCCTCTTTCCTATTTCTCACTGGCCAGAGTTGGAGAGCAGTGTTGCCTCTCTAAAGTGAGCACTAAGATAGAAAGAAGTTATTGAAGGGTAAAAAGACATAGAAAGTATTTTTTTTATTCAAATAATTTTCTAAGTGATGATTTATGGAGTAAATTTAAGAAAAAAAAGTTAGAGATGCTCTTATATGCTGCGTGACACAATTTGGCTTTTTTTTTTGAAAGACGACAAGAGCTTTGCTGATTTTTATTATACGAATAAAAAGAAAACAATACTAAAAATTACAACCACTAACGCTGCAGCGACTTCTTCTTTTTTTTTTTGAGGAAGCCATTCGGCGTACTTTATCGATCTTAAAAAATAGTTACATCATTCACTAAACCTTCTAATATAAAGCTAGGGGGTTCATCGACCCAAATACAAGAAGATTTTAATGTAATAGCTACCCTAGCTAATTCATGTACCACTCTAATGGCTTTACGATTACAATGTTCCTATTGAAACAAACTTTTGCCAAAGCTGATTACGCTGCAGCGACTTCTGTACTACTTGTTCCGCCACTAAAACTACTAAAGACACAACTTGGCTTTGTGCTGTCAGTTTTAAGTTTTAACTCGTTGCAACCGCCGAGCTGCTTGTGCTCCAACAATTCAAACGAAGCCCAACCCAATGTGCCAACCAGCCGGCCTAATGTACTCGAGCCTAGTTTTCCATTGATTGGGAGTTCGGGACTGGCCCGTTTCCATTGTTTTTTAGTCAATCTAGTGTCCTACTTGTGGGTGAAAAAAACGGTACTCTCCCTAGTCATAATAATTAATAAGTGGGGGTTTTGGATGCCTGTAGTCAATTAACCATTTGTACCTTTCATTCAAAATTCACTCTTATATGTTGATATGATCCATTTAAAAATTATATTAGTAAATTTGTATGTTTTGTTTTGTTTTGTTTTGTTTTGTTTTGGGAACTATATATTGATGTCGAGAATACCATTTATCTATGATTGAAGAAAGTACATTTTATTAAAGAACTTTGATCGTACAAAACTGGAATGAATATAACATTTCAGTTGTAGTCCTTTGATAAAGTACCTAAAGTCCACACCATTGTTCTGTATTTATTTTTTTCTTGCCTGGATTGGAATGAATATAACATTTCAGTTGTAGTCCTTTGATAAAGTACCTAAAGTCCACACCATTGTTCTGTATTTATTTTTTTCTTGCCTGGATTCACTGAGGGGCCATTTAGAATGCTGGTTCTTTTATCTTGATTTTTGTATTTTTTTTCTATAAAATTAGACATAATCCTTTGAGTTGATATACTATTTATTTATGTGAAATGCATGTGTTCCAAAGGGACCTTGTTAAGATAGGCATGAGATTGATTGGGAGAACAATTTGGGGCTGTTTGGGACTGCTTTTGTGCTGATTCTAACGAAAAGAAGCAAGTCACCCTCTCGAAATGCTGCAATTCGGAGGCAATTTCTACAACTGCATGGTCAGACTTAGTTCCTAGATAGAACATGAAAGGAACTTCTCCTCATAAAAAAAGCTCTGCTCCTACCTTTTTTCCTTGTCACGGTCCTTCTCCACGCCACAACCAACTCATCCCCCATATTCCTCCATCCCATCAATTTTCATCCTCTCCACACCACTCATCTGCCCTGCCGGTTCATCCTCTGCCTATCGGGCTCCTCCTTCGTGCACCGCAACACCGGCTAAACATCCTCCTTGTCTTCCTCACTGGGGGAGGACAAGGTAGCGACAACCCACAAGAAGCATTTGCAACAAGAAGCAACGACGACAACTTCGAGCTGAGGGGGCCAAGTTGATCTGTGGCTAAGGACAAAGGTAGCCGTATTTTTTCTGCCAGCCAGCAGTGTTTTTCTCTCACAATAAATCAGCCAATAGTAATTTCAACCTTAACTTTTCAGACCAGCGAACAAGCCGGCAGCAACTTGCAGCAGTGAGGGTCGTCATGCGGCCTTCGCCGAATTCTCTTCACCTCCTAGTTCTCCATGGAAGCTGACTCCTAAACTCTAAACTTTTCGGCTATTTGTTTTTTTAGGGATTTAGCTTATTAGCCAAAAATAACAGTTTTAAAATAAAGCGTGGTCAAATAAAGCTCCAGTCGAGGACGGACCTACACACAAGGAGTGAGGGCACGAACTGCCACCTAAATTATAGGTTTTTAAAGAAAACATATATATATATATATCTTCTTTCACGTAGCTTAGGTGAACATAGGAGGGTGAAACATTTCATATTCCTTAATTAAAAAGAAAAAAAAAGTTGTAGAGGTCTAACTCAAATTTCGTACTAGCGGTTTCGCCCCTATTGAGTGAATTGAATTTAAGCAGGGGGTGGCGATATGATGATGATGATGGTTGTCGAGTCTTGGCGGCATCTCATCGATGATCTGCCGGACGCGGCAATGCAGCAAAATAGAGTTATTACTAGAGTAGTACGAGAGTTGGAAGAAAGAAAGCAGAGGATGGATGGAGACGTTTGAAAGGAGACGAGACTTACTCGCATGGCCGCTCGGGCCGGGCCGGGCCGAGGGGCAAACCATACAAATCCAATTATCCATGCAACTTAAAGCAGGTGCAGCTCATTTTCTGATTTCTGTTGTAGGATAGGATAGTACTAGCAGTAGTATTTCCGTTCTGATGAGCTAGCATGGCATGCATGGCAATCGATGGAAGCAGCACGAAAAAGGCGATGCCATGCCTGCCGATGAGCTAGCCGGCTAGCTGCAGATATGACAGCATGATGAGTGATTCGATGGACTGCCTCGTATCATATCATATGCCTATTGCAACTATGCTTATGCTTTCCTGGCGCAGCTGGGCAATCGATCGAAGCAATTTGCAAAAGAAATGCATGAGCGAGCGAGGCAGGCAGCTAGCTACACGAGCTAGATCCTGCAAAAAGCGCGCTAACTTTGCAGTGCCGCCGCTCCTCCCATCTCATGCATCTTTAATCTTTCTTCATACAGTATAGAGGAGTGAGAGAAAGGATCTTTACAACTTGCATTGGCCGTCAAAAAAGTGATGATACGTACAGTACAGTCCATGCTGGCCTCTGTTTGTTGTCTTGTTTCCTTCAATAATTCCTTAGCTAGCTAGCTTGCTTATTTTTTTCAAACTTAATTGAATTCGATTCAGTGTCAGCTAGTTTGTTTCCTCGTCAGGCACGCATGGACGTTGTGCTTGCTGTTCGAAAACGAGCTAGTATCCAGCCTCTTCTCTGACTGTGCATGGCGGGCGTATATGGCCACCACATCATTTCCCATGACGACCCAGAGCATGCATGGTTTCTTTTCTTTCCAGCCTTTTGTACTGTAATTGCCAAATGCCAGCAACCGTGCTAGCTGTTTGCTGCAGCAACTTTGCATGGCCAAATGGCAGCAACCTTGCTAATAACTACATGCATGTGTGTCTAAATATTGATAGGATAGGATGAGGTGAAAAGTTTTTTGTGGGTTTGCAATTGCAGGCCAGCCGATCTCGAATGACACGGACACTGCAGGATCATCATTATTCATGAATGCAGTCGTATAGACCTATATATCGATGGATCGATTGCGAAGTAGGTAACAGTACGTCTAGCAGCTCCTCAGAGGCACGCATCATGAGTTTTCCGCAAAACTAGGTCAGATACTACCTAGCAATGCAAAACCAAAGGGGATATATACTGCACTGGACACGATCAACGATACGACTCAGACAGCCAAGACTCAGCTCCGCCGTCGTCTCGTCGTCCTATACCATATAGTATTATACTACTGGATGGTACCGTGGGATCGAGCTACTATCATGTATGCAATCGATCGATATCGTTGCCTAGCTACCATGCATATAGCAGCTGCAGCCACACTCCATGATACTCCTACGACATGGCAGTGCATGCAGCCTTATGCATGGCCAGCTACAGCGCTAGAGCGACTCTTTCCTGTTGCATGCATCCATCATCATCCATGCCACTGCAGCTGGACTACTCTACACTGCATGCAAGATGAGTGGTATCTCACTCACTTGCATTGCTGCTAGCTGCAGCCTTGTACACCAAAACTTTCAATAATGTGACGTAGCGTGTACATGCTCAACATGTACTATCTACACCATCCAAAATTGCTTTAAGATTCGTGCATTTTTACTCTCCCACTACTACTTCATACTTTTCCACTGTTGCTTCACATTACTGATTTGGATTGCACACATCTCAATGCAATGTTGAACGGTGAAGATAGCAGGTGTTGAAAATGTATGCACCAAAAAACTGCGTTCCAAAACTTTCCTTCAACACCAAAACTTTCCTTCAGTGTAGTCAAGGCTCAAGAGCCAGCCGAGCCGACCTACACACACCTAGCTAGAACACAGGCCTAGCTAGCTAATATGTATCATTACACTCGATCGTGTTTTTTTATACCATGTGTGTTCTTCATTCCTAGCTGCTGATATATTTGCTTGATTAGCTAGGCTGCCAACTCAACAAGATGTGTGTGTGTGTGTGGATGTGCATGGTGCTTTGATACATCCACCAACCATACTAACTTGGACTCAACATGCATACACATGTTTTAAGTTCCTTCTCGGTGTGGTAGCAACACCACCTGCTTTAATTTGAAACAGCAGAGAGAAAGAGAGAGACCGATCGACATGGAAGTTATGCAATGGCCATAATGTTGGGAGAAAATGGAACAAACCGCCGTGTGACAGCATCATATATATTCCCTCCGTCCCTGAAAGAATCAATTCCTAGGATCCGTGCCAGTCAAACTTTTTAAAGTTTGACTAATTTTATAAAAAAGAGTAACAACATCTATAATATAAAATACACATTATATGAAAATATATTATATGATGAATCTAATAATACTAATTTGATACTATAAATCTTAGTATTTTTTTCTAAAAATTTGGTCAAAGTTTAAAAAGTTTGACTTAGAACAACTCTAGAAATTGACTCTTTCGTGGACGGAGTGAGTATTCCATCCAGTACTGCACGAATAATCAATGCCCAGCTGTTCCAGATCGAATAGCATGCATACGACGACAGTAGAGTGGAGAGACAGGACTGGTCGTACAACGCAAGCGTCGTCCTGACAAGTCAGTCGTCCGAGATCGATCCATGCATGCATGCATCATCAAGTAAGACCTTGTTTAGTTCCGAAAAGTAAAAAGTTTTCGATACTGTAGCACTTTCGTTTGTTTGTGACAAATATTATTCAATCATGAACTAATTAGGATCAAAAGTTTCGTCTCGTGATTTACAGCTAAACTGTGTAATTAGTTTTTGTTTTTATCTATATTTAATGTTTAATGCATGTGCCACAAGATTCGATGTGACAGAGAATCTTGAAAACTTTTTGGTTTTCAGAGTGAACTAAACAAGGCCTAACTAATTAACTGATGAGAAACACCAGCTCTATCTACGTACTACTGTATAGTTAGACCCTGTTTAGTTCCCCACCTAAAAATTTTCCATCTATCTCATCGAATCTTTAGACACATGTATGGAACATTAAATATAAATAAAAAATAAACTAATTACACAGTTTGGTTGAAAATCACGAGACGAATCTTTTAAGCCTAGTTAGTCTATGATTAGTCTTAACTCTTAAGTGCTACAGTAACCCACATATGCTAATAACAGATTAATTATGCTTAATGGATTTGTCTTCTAGTTTCCGGACAAACTATGTAATTTATTTTTTATTAGTTTTTAAAAACCCTCCTGATATCTTTGTGACATATCCGATGTGACAGCCAAAAAATTTTTATCTCCAATCTAAACGAGCTAGACTCTTGATAATAGTAGTTTGGTAACCTAGCTAGGCAACGATATATATGCTTTGATATATGGAGTATACTCTAATATGGAGACACACACATTTCTGCATTGGAGCATTACTCCTACGTGTGTGTTTGGGTCTAGCTAGCAAATCTAAACCATGTTATCCCAAGCCTGCCCCTAGCAAGCCAAGACATGTTTGCTTGGTTGCATGCACTGCTGAGCTAGGCTAGGATAAGTTGTTGTTTGGTTGGTTGACTTGGTGAAGAAATATCAACCTGGTATTTCTATTTGGGCTTGGCTCTGGTTGTACGGATGGCCAGATAGAGCCTGACTCCAGGAGCTGGCCAGACAACTAAACAACCAAAACTTGATCCATCCAAGCAAAAAGTTAGATTTGGAGGACAACCAAACACACCTATATATATCTTAAAGTAGTTTCGTATTGAGATGCGTATTTGCATATTTCTTGAAACGAATTCAATGAGTGAGAGAGCCAGGGAATAAACTTTACCACGAGATGCATGCATGTATAGGAGAGAGGACATGCACACAATGCAATGCAAGGCAAGGAACTAGCTAATTGATGCATGTGCATATCATCCGGGGTCCGGCCGGGCATGATGAGTAGTAGCGTGGTGGAGGCTACCGGTCAACCACGCTGCACGGCCACACAGGAGTATTATTATTGTATACTATGTGAAGCTATTCCAACGACGCATATGCATGCATCATGCATGTCCTATAGTGGACTCTAGTTTGTTGTATTCCAGTCCAGTCAGTCTCGGCATTATATTCAATCAGACTGCTAAGTGTGCAGGTAACAATACATAATACATATATATATATTCAAACATGACTATCCATCCGTCGATCAACTTTGCTTAATTTATTAGTCTACTACTAGGCATGAGTTAGCTAATGCTCCCCCCATTTCAAATTTAAAATCATTTTGTCTTTTTCTAAAATCATAGTTTTTACTATGTATATATATATATATCTATATATATATATATATATATATATATATATATATATATATATATATATATATATATATATATATATATATATATATATATATATATATATATATATATATATATCTAGGTATAGTGTTATTAAGTACATATATGTAAAAATGCTATATATGATGTACCTATAATAGCCAAAACGACTTACAATCTAGAACAGAGAAAATATGTACTTTTTCAACTGTGTTGAATTTACTTGTCACCATGTTTTAAATGCATATCATGTTTGGCCGTGCTTCCTTTTTCTACATAAAAATTTAGATACTTAAAATATTCAAATTATATGATTCACTGCTAATACTAGATATATTATTTTGAAGTATGTAAAATATAATTGTTTAAGAAAAATAGTCATAGTTGCATTGCTAGGGCAGTTAATTAAATTATTGGTGACAAGTAAACCCAAAAGAAGGGAAGTAATAAGTAGCATTATATATATATATATTATATTTTTCTCTAAACCTAAATATAAGTCCACATGTTTTTTTAAGTTTTGGCAATTAGTGGCTCCCGTGGCTATCGACAACATGATGATGTATATATTAGTGTTTTGGAACATACTTTCATGGAGGTATAATATATACCCTTTCTATTTATAAGCAACACATATTTAAAGAAATCATTTCTCAAAGTGTAGTATTGAAGATTGTGTCGGTCTATATTCATATATAGAATGTATTCTTAGAGCACTCACAATGTAAGACTTTATCACAGAGTCCAAGACAATCAATTACATATTATTTATGATATTTTACTGATGTGGCGGCATATTTATTGAAGAAAGAGGTAGAAAAAATAAGACTCCAAGTCTTATTTAGACTCTAAGTCCACATTGTTCGAGGTAATAAATAACTTTAGACTCTATGATAGAGTCTGCATTGTGAGTGCCCTTATACTGTATAACTTTATATTAAAAGAATTATTTTCTTATTTGATATTGTTAGTCAAAGTGTAACATTAAAGACCATATTGATGTCTTAATTAAGGAAACTCCTGGTATTAAACGTGATGTTGTATCCAAGAATTTCATAAAAATTGTATAAATCTTTTTTTTTTATAGAAATCGGTTCAACTCCGTAAGGAAAAAAACGCAGGACTAAAGGCATTCCAAATATTATAGTCTTACACTGTGCATGATACTACTATATTTGCGATTAGTGAGAGTAGTTTAGTTTAGTTTAGGACGGGGTTGGGATTGAGAGGACCAAGAGCACAAGGCAAAGGCAAACAATAACATAAGGCAACACGTACAACATGCTACTTTATTGCATTGGTACGGTTTCCCCAATCAATGCAAATCCTAGTAACATAATCACCCTCTCGTTGTCCTAAACCCCACGAGCGCCTAGACAATAAGTAGGGTATTAACATACTATATGCTGTCCATCATACTGCATGTAGAAGAAACTTGTACAACAATGAGGTAATTAGTATAGGAGGAGGCATGATTGCTGGGTTGGTTGGGTTGACGGTTCTTGGGGATGGGGAGCCCGGGTGAGAGGAGAGGCTGTCGTCTGTGCTGCCTCAAAAGGCGGTTTACGTTGTAGCGGCCAGAGAGATTTGTACGGGTACAAGGAAACCCATCATTCCGGTTGCTGCCTCAAACTGATGCCCATTTCCAGGCCATCCATCCATCCTTGGAATTGCCATGGGGACTTGGATTCCGGCCCTGAATATACTCTCCCCCTAGAGACCAGGCATGTGGCCTCACTCCGCAAAGACAAATCTCTCGTACTCCCTGCCCTCCTTTGAAACCCTGTCCTCATCCTTCTCCCCCTCTCTCCGGGTGCGACATTCTTGCTGAACATCTCCAACAGTTTTGTAAATGACTTGTAATCTATAATTTTTTTTAGCAAAGTAAAGAAAAATCCTCTCCAATAGTTTGACATATCAATTCCTCATCTTTTCTAACTTGGTATATCTCCCTGTCTAACGCACAAATATGCGCGCGGGCTCCGTATTTGGCATCGGTCTTTCTTCTTATACTTAGCGAGTCTCTTTGTTTCGTTAGCAAACAGTACTATTTTGTGGTGTGTGCATGCATGTACAAGTGTATATTCGATGGTGTGACCGTCACTCTTTTTTTTTCTTATAACGAATAAGTTTTATATTTATAACAACGAAGTTGTAATTAACAATGAGCCCATGTACACTGTCATATACGTACGGAGGCCATGGCCATGGTACAGGCTCCAGCTAAAGCCAACATGGGCGGGCAGACAGCGGAGAGGCAGCACAGCTCAGAGACCATACGTATATGCAGGGTTGCAGGGCGCAGCCGTGAATTGCAGGCCGTCCTACTGCTACTGCTCATCTCTGATACGATACGCATGGTCGTCTCAGCAATTCCTAGTAGCATATTGCAGCCTTGCAGGTAGTTGCAGCCAGCCCGAGCCGAGTAGACTAGACCTGAGTGGGTTTTCCGATGCCGGACGGCTGCTCTGCTCCTTCATCCTGCATGCCATCACTTGTTCTTGACTGGGAGCAAGCAAATAGTGACATGGAAGCCATGGATTGAAGAATAGAAAGCCAAGCCAGACTGTGAGAGTGAGAGTGAGTGAGAGACTGCTCCAGCAGCAGCATCCAAATCATCGTTCCCCCTGTGCAACAGACACCCCATCATTACCATAGTCCCTCCCTCCCTCCCCTGCATTGCTCTCAGCACCCCAGCTCTGCCACTGCTATACTACCTCCTCCCTCTTCTTCATCTCGTGTGCCTGCCTATAAAACCCAACCCATCGCACAGACAAGGCCAGCTCAAAGCACGCACCACCAGTGTCCTCCTGTCCACACTCCATCATCTGTCCATGCACCGCCACCACCATTGAGCAGAGCACACCAACGCCCACCCACCCAGCAACAGCAACAGCATGAACGCCTTCTACTCTTCCATGGCGCACGGTCTGGACGCGCTGCACCGCAGCCCACACGCGTGCCTCTCCGCAGCCTTCCTCCAGCAAGCCGCGGCGCTGCTGCGTTCCCTGCACTCGCAGCTCCTCCACCTGGTGCAGCGCCTCCACCTGCCTCCCGGCGAGAGCTGGCTCGACGAGTACATGGACGAGACCTCCCGCCTGTGGGAAGCCTGCCAGCTCGCGCGCGCGGGCGCCGCGGGGCTCGACGCCTACTGCGCCGCCGCCGCACGCGTCGCCCCCGCACTCCGCGACTGGCTCTATGGCGGCTCTGGCTCCGGCGGCTCACACTCCCATGCCACCGCCGCCGTGCGACACCTCCAGCGCGCCATCACAGCGCCCAGGCGCCACGCCGTCGCGCTCCACCAGGACAACCGTGCGCTCGCTGACGCCAGGCTTGACCCGGCCTCGCTTTTGCTTGACGACCGCTCCCCGCTCGAGTTCAAGCTCAATGCCTTCAACGGCTTCCGTGGCGTCCTCTACGCGCTGCGCAACGCCACCTCTTTCCTCCTCGTCCTCCTCATCTCCGGCACCGTCACCTGCCTCCCCGACCTCACCGCCGGCTGCTCTGCTGTCGCCCACCACCACCAGCAGCTCCGCGCCTCGGGGGGTGGCTACGTCGCCTCTGTCGCACGCCTGCGACAGCGCGTTGCACAGGAGATGGAAGGATGCATCATCGGCGGCGGCGGCGGCGGCGGTGGGATCATGATGTACGAGTTCCGCCAGGCCAGGGCTGCCATTGACGGCCTCAAGCAGGACTTCGACAGGGTCGTCGCCATGGGCGGTGGCTACTGTGACGACATCGGAGACAGCCTTGGTCAGAGAGCGGAGATCATCAATGGCTGGGTTGGGATGCTGCGATCAGGCGCTGAGGCTGTCATCGCTGAGCTCGATGACTTCTTCGATGAGATCGTCGAGGGCAGGAAGATGCTCTCCGACCTCTGCAGCCATCGCTAGCTTAGCTCCTCCCGTCCCTAGCTCATCAGCTGAAACAAAATTAAACTTCACAATCAATCACAAGATGAGTTGTTCATCAGAGAAACGGTTTCAGCAGGCAGTTCCACTTCTTCTATTCTATGCCACCACCCTAGTAGATACTCCAACAAGAGGCTAACAAATCTAGGCAACCCAAGAAAAAGGTGCTTTTTGTTTGTCTGTTTAATTTGTTTTCCTCTCCTCTCCTTCTCTGGTTAAGTGCAGTGCAGTGCTGTTTACTCTCTAGCTAGTAGGGTGTCCATACTTAAGTCATGCATGTAGCAGCAGAATCATCATCCTCTTTGTATGCTTCCAAATCAACGGCGGTATGGCCACTTCCTATTGTGTCTGCCTATTGTCAGAATCAGAACCAGAACATATCTCTAGCATTCTTTTTAACATAATATATGCTTTGGATTTAGACGGCCTTATATAAGATAATAATATAAGAGCTGATGCCGAAAAGGAGAATCCGCAAGTGCCACCAATCAGACCTCGGAAAAAGGAAAACCAACTCTTTGCTCTTTTCTATAACTGGAAAAGCACTGTGGTGGTGTGGCCAACTTGTTGGACATATATAGGAGACAAAAAGGAACAAGATGGACTTTTCTGTTCTTATTCTTTTTTGCTTGTCCGTTTTGTTTTTGGTGGTAGGCTTATGCTTTCGTTGTCATTGAACCATATCGTCGCTTCCCACCAGCTCAAGAATATGGTGAATGGTACAGAAAAGACCAGTTATTTTTAATAAAACAGAGAAGATGAACAAACGACCTAAGGGAGGGATGGTTGTCATTTTAATAGAACAGAGAAGATGAACAAACGATCTAAGGGAGGGACGGTACCTTTATGACCGCTTTTGTAAGATTCTTTTCTTGTGATGCTTCTCTTTGATATCTGACCCCAGTCACCATTTGGTCTTTATAATGACGAGGAACAGCCTTCTGGAATTGGAACAGAATGATCACTTTGTGAACGTCTTTTGAGCCAGAATCATCCTCTGGACCTCAATCAGATGAAGAGAACCACTGCCAGCAAAGGTTGCAATGCCAAATTGATTGAGCTGCCTTGCAGGGCCAAAAGCAAGCGATATCATGGTAAGCAGCAGGGCAATCCATATTCCATACTTTGGGTTAGGGCTCTGCCTCTGGTGGGAAAAGCTGAGCTTCATCAGCCCACCAAATCCAATCTCTTCCTCAAACAGACACAATGATCACCTCTTAAAGCAGCAATCAGAATTGCTTGACCAAATTATAAGCTGCTCATCATGAATTCACATTGAACTGAAAATCCAATACGGATTGATTAGAAAAGGTCAGGTTACATTAAGTCAACCTAATGAGCCAACAGAAGAAAAGTTCTTGCTACCAATTATCTGGTCAGGTGAAAATTATAATACAAACTCTAACTAGATCATTATCCTCAATACTAATGTGTCTTTTGGCTCAAAAAAGGGAAAGTAGCATATAATTAAGTACCGGAGCGATCAATGAAGTCTGTACTCAGTTGTCAAAATTTTACCTTATCAATGGTCCAGGCATACCAAGCACTGTATAGCAATAAATTAACACATAGAACAACTGCAAACAGTAGGGACATCATCATGATGCATAACCTCATCTACAAGGAAGATATCTGAAAAATAAAAAAAGTCATAAATGCATATAAGAATGGTTTCGGGGCACAGATGCGTATTGCAATTATATTCCAGAAAAGAATTCATACAGAAAAAAAAACTGAGTAACTTGATCTCACCCAATCTAAGTAACAATTGAACTCTGTTTATCAAAGAAAATAGCCTGCAATATGTACCAGGAGATCTGAGAAGTCTGTACACTGTGCAGAACCAAAAAGAAGTGAAAGGGGGCATACCGAAACTGGACAGTATCCATCAAACACAAAATCTGCATTGTGCTGTGTGGAATAAGATCAGGCGGCAGGCATTTAAACCGCGCCCACCGCTTTCAGACACCAGCAGGTCCACTGGGGATACACAAACAACATAATACTCAAATTGACCTAATTTCTATACAGGTAGGAAATGTCTATCTTGGACAGTAAGTCATAAGTGAAGAATTCAGTCACACAAGTGGTATGTCCAAAAAATGATCATATGAATTCTTAATTTCACTATAATAATTGTGAAATTAACAATGAACATTTGTATAGGTACACGTCCTGTGGACCTCACTTGCCCAACAATTTGCCTAAAAACCGCAAACTTTTGGATAGATCAACAGTGAGGTCCTCATATGTACACCATTTTACAAAGTGAAAAGTAGCCAAACAACAATGGGATAGGCTTCAACAAAACTGCCAGGAAGTCCTGCACATGATTAGGCACACCCTTCTGTTGGGTGCTGAAGCAGGTTATTGCCATTCTGGAGTTCCACTGACTTGTGATTGCTCTGACCAAGGGATTTGCATGGCTTAGATGAATTATCAGGACTCCATGTGTCTGGAACAGACAGGAAGTACTTCGCCATGAACTTCCTAAACCTTTTTTTGTATTCCTTGGGGGAAATTACAGTTGGTGAAACATTCTTGGGTACTACCAGAGAAGTCTTCACCCATGTCTCCAGTTGTTTGTCCCAAGTATATTGCCTCAGATAGTCAATGATGCCAAACACAAGTTCATGCTTCTCTTTGTCCACTCCCACAAGTAGAGAATAGTCCATGACATTCGCAGACTGCAAGTACAATCATTATGTTCATAAATGTTATCATTGAAAAACATAACTGCCAGTAGTTGTGGAAAAGATGTGCTTTATACTTACAGTGAGGAAAGCTGTGTCATTCCAGATTGCACGCTGCAAAAGATGTTTTGTTCTTCCACCAATATAGATTGGGGAAAAACCCATGTCCTCAACATAATTTTGGTCCAGGTAAACAGTATCATGATCATTTGAGTCAGTGACACGCCGCGAAAAAGTAGCACCTTTGAGGTCATAAATTCGTGAAATATTGTGGCCAAAGAGAAGATTTTCCATCACCATCAAGTCAATCTTTACCTCTTTGCCATGCCTAATTTGCTTAACCTGAAACAGCCAAGTGAGTCCACATGAAAAAAAAGCAGGAAAATGAATCGAAATTAAGCTTGACCTCTTGATATAACTACCTGATAGATTCCTAATATCTTGGCAAGGCAAGTTTGGCTTCCAGTGTCCAGAGAATGGTAAACATGCTTAAAGTAATCAGGGGCAAATTTAATAAATGACTCGAACTCTGTTTTCTTGATTTGCTTTATGATGAACCTGTCATCCATCGTCTTTGCAAAATAGGCCTTGCTCTTTCCACCTTGAGCATTCCACTTCTTGCAACGGCTTAAGGAAGTAATATACTCAAGCTCGGATGGGCAACACTTTTTCCGAAGCGCAAAGAATTGATTGTCATATACAACAGTTACTGAATATTTGCCTTTGAGAGTCACTTTCCCGTTCACAGTCATTTCTGGATGCATCGGGGACAATAAAGATGAGCTATCATAACCAGAAAAGTCATCAGATGAAAATGAAGACAGAGATGACAAGCTTGCTTCAGAATCTGTAGATGACCATGGGGATGAGCTGAAAGAACTTTCAGACAGAAAACTATAAGATTTCTCCATTGCTTTAACATGCTCTCCCTTGGAATAATCCATTCCATTCTCAAATTTTAAATCTATCAAATGGTGGCGTTCATCAGATATGGCAAGAGCACGAGCTATTATGCTGGATATCTCATCTTCCATTATGCACAAAATATTACTACCTGGACCTACTGCAAACTGCGGAGAGTATGCCTCATCATGTTGTTCAAACAAGGGAGGAAGATAATGTGGCAAATAATTGTTAATGAGTTCAAATTTTTCCAAATATCCAATTTGAATGTCATTCCTGTAAGCCAATTGAGACTCAGAAATTGAATTCCAAATCCACCTTTCCCTTTCATCCCAATACGGATATTTAAACTGTTGGGGAGTGCTACAAGGCTCCTGTTTCATGGGTATTGGATCTGCTACTGTATCATTGACCTGGACCTCCTTATCATTGGATATTTCGAAACAAGGATCATTTGCAGTTTCTATTGTGCCATCAACCTTTATTTGACCATGAGCAATGGAAGAATCTTCAGCTTTACTACCTCCATTGCAAGGAAGTTCCGAGTGCCCAGCTTCTTGGCTTTCATCAAGCAAGGGTGCTGCAGCATCACCTGATTGATGATCAAGATTATTACTTGCAGACTCCGTGGTACTGGCTACCCCCAAAGCTATCGTAGTTTTATCACTGATTTTCTTATCAGTACCAGAGTTCTCGCCGCAGATCCCATCAACAGTATCAGCAGGATTCTTGTAATTAGCAACACTTTCTAATTGGACAGATTTACAGTAGAATAATTGATGTAGACGGCGATCCCAAATGTAAAGCTCAAGTAGAAGGTCCTGATAGTACCAATTTATATTCAATAGTTCATGCACAGACGAAGACGGTGTCCCATTTTGATCAGTGGCCTTGCCCACAGAACTCTGCAGGACAACACAGATATAAAAATTCAATCAACAATAAAAAACAGAACAAATACCGAGGACAATAGAATGCATGTACCCACCTCAAACTGGGCCTTTTCTTTTATCAGCAACTCTTCTAGTTCAGTGAAGTCCTTAACAGGGAGTGCGAGGCCACAATTGATTGCTAATTTTATTGCATCAGGATGTTCATTCTTCAAGTTTTGTAGAAATCTTGCAACCCCAGAGAAAAGCACCATACCTTTAGCATGAACCTTGAAAGATGGAGCATAAGCGTCAGGCACCATTGTACAATAATGAAAATAAGTAATGAACACAAAACAGTCAAGAGATGAACCATACATTTCTCCTTTGTCCTTCAAACCAATCCTGTCTGATGGGGTTGACGAACTGGAGAGTAGGTTGTGGTTTGCAGGTGGTGTAAATTTCAACCGAAGAGTACCGGAACATAGCAACTTTAGAGCCCAAGCTGAAATTAGTAACAAAGAGGAAATATTCATCACCAAACTGCAAAAAAGGTAGTTTCCATGGAATTGTTATATGAAACTATGAAAGCCTAATGCAGAAGGAAGTTTACCCAAAAAAGCGCAAGCAATCCCTGTTGACCAAATGTCCACATATGGATAACCTTCTTGCTGCAGAGTGGCTAGAAAAACTGAGTTCCAGGAATTTCCCAAATGAGAGGTTGCGTGCTTCAGCTGATATTAGTACTCTTGGAGTTGGTTTGGATAACCCATGTTCGTGATCACATCTTGAGCACCTAGTCCACATCCATATTTTTCCTTCAGATTCACCAGGCAAATGGTGTTGGGGCACCAGACGTTTCACTAAAACGGTCAAATTTCCATTTCGGTGCGTGTAGGAGTACATGTGGGACTCTGGAGGCTCTCCACATGAGGAGCAACTCAGTTTCTGCAAGGGAAACATTAAAAGCTGAGCCTTCAGCAACCGAGTCAAATTGTATTATACAAACACAAAACACGGATATTTCACATGACAACAAAACACTAAAAGGTTATGAAATAGTGTCACCTGATTCTGCAGAATGTCTTGCAAATATCGCCCCAAGGACACATCAAAACTCCCATAGTATTTTATACGGGTTAAATGGCTTTGTTCACAGATAACCTGCTTTTCCGTGCACTGGCTAGACATCAAAATCAGTATGCTGTGAGAATCAAGTGCATCATCAGCTTGATCGTCGTCGACATATTTCTCTTTGATAACGATACTTGTTGTATGTGCCTCATTGTCTTCCATAACAGGTGATTCTCCACTTTTATCACTTACAGAAGAACTTCCCGGCATTATTGCTCTAGTAATTTCTTGTTTCTGGGCATCATTTATGGACTCCCCATTTTCAATGGAAACCACAGGCTCTTCTATCTTTGGCCTATGGAAACCATTACTAACAGTCTCTTGACCGGATTCAGCCCTGACTTCCTTCCTATTATCATTTGCCTCTTGCAATGATGTAACAGGTAAGTAAATATTCTGGTGACTTAACATGTCAGCAAACAATTTCCTTAGTGGCCCTTGGACTGGTAATGTTAACCTCTCAGTATTATTGAGCCTGATACTTGCACCTTGTTCAAGGTCATTTGCAGAGCTGCTGGATACTGAACTGAATGAATCCATATTTCTTGGAGATGTAGGTTTGTTCACATCAGCATAGCTATTAGAAGTGGCATGGAACAGTCTAAGTGCTGGAGAGTCATCATGTGAAGGAAAGCTAGGGATAGCACCACTAAGAGCAGCAACATCATAAGCAGTTGGTGATGTCCCTTCTGTAGCAGTAACAGAAGTTTCTTTCGGGGTACTTTTATCATTTAGAAAAACCCTTTGATCTTCAAAGAAAGATGTTTCAAGGATCAAGTGATATGCTGCAAAGACCGTAAAATGCATTACTTGTTTGACTTTCTTCAATTCTTCACTGTTTGCTCCTTTTAGCAGTATCTGAAAAAGAAAAAAACCACTCTAACTGTAAATATTAATCCAAAAGGTATGGAATACCAATCAGTTTTGGGACTTGCTACTTATTCAATGAAATGGTATTAGTGCGCATGAAATAGACTATATCCAGCATACAATGAGCATGAACTATACATACCGTGCAACCAAGTGGACGTGGAAAGCCTTCCAAGAACATTAATGTTTTAGATGGCCTCTTTCCACCCTCACTGGCGTTGTTGTGCTCCTCGATAAATTTTTCGATATGAAAGTAGTCACATTGCTTCAGCTTCGGTTTATCCAAAACTTCGGAAAACGATATTATGGGAGAGCCTGTACAGCGTGCAATTCTCTCTAGCCGGTTGAGTTTCATATCAAGAATTAGAGTGACACCTTCTTTCAGAAGAAGTTCTTGAATGTTTCGTGAAACAGTTTTCTCGACCAGAACAACATTGGGACTGCATATCTCCATCATTTTACCAATAGCTCTCTCCAACAGGTCCTTTTCCTGATTGTTAGAGGCATACAAAATAGACGGTATTAATACTTCTGTGGAAAAAAAAAAGAAGTCGAGGTTTATTATTTGCGTACATATATAAATATGTAGCATCTAACCTGATCCATTGAACTAAATGATGACAAACCGACATCAGAATGCCCAAGGACTCCTTTGAGAAGTAGAAGCCTAGGATTGTGGCAATTTGTTGGCATGTGCTTATGAGCAGTGTTCTTCTTGAAGACTAACCCCTTGATCACCTCACTGCAACCAAACCAACATTACCACATATTAACGGATGTAGTTTAAAGCAGAAATAGAAATACTATCTATTAAGGAGAAACAGTTGAAGGTAAATTATTGCTGCACCTTTGCCGGCGAGTACCAGATGCTACACATTTGACTTTGATGTAAGAGCCAGGGTCCATTTCCTTTCCCATGCTACCATCTGGTTTGATAAGTAGTGCGGCTTCCCATGACAGGGAGGTGACAATTTCAAGCCAGCTATCGCTACCCTCTTCGTTCGAAGAAGGAATGCCAGCAGATGCGAGAAACCGACTGACAAGTATCTTCAGCTGGCCATTCATAGCTTCTAGCATCGCCTTTTCTCGTTCCTCCCTATGATTGCTAGTGCCGGTGTCATGCTGCTTACCAGGGGATGGGAAACTTGACTGGCCCCACTTTATCCCGTCACTATAATCGTCGTCGTCGTCATCATAAGCGATGCTTGTAGCAAAACTCTGGGCCTCATCCTCCTTATCTGCCGCTTGAGGTGGTATCCAGATGGTATCATTTTCTAGAAATGAGATCTCTGTATTACTGCTTCTGCCATTGGTACTCTCAGCCCCATCAGAATCGTCACCGGACTTGATAGAACGGTCATCAACAGAAGACGTGGATGCATGGCGGCTAATGCGACCATGTCTGTGGCCTGAAGCGCTGGAGGGAGCATTGTCGTCTGTGGAGAGATGATTTATATGCTTATTATCGGCATCCGCAGCCTGACTCTGCTCCGCACCATGGGGACTGTGATGGTCTTTTTTGAAACAATGACTGCGATGGTAACCATTAGCCTCTGGTGCATCCTCCCTGTTCGTGTCAGGCAAAAGGAAAAGGATGAGGATGGGGGCTCCATACATGTCTATGCGCTTCACACTGGATTGTCAATCAGAAACTAAAGCTGTACAGGTTTAGCTAGCTGTTGGCAGGCAAAGAAACAAATGAACCCTATTCAGTGTTATCAACACATATAGTGTCCGTCGGCGAATAATTGACTTAGATTCAAGCTATGCAACACGGGTTTAGTTTCCAGGAAAAGGGGCTTTTGCTTAAGAGAAACAGATGACGTATATATATAATAACATAACATGTTGATGGTATATATAGAAACAAAAAAAAAAAGGCTAAGGTAGGGGAGAGTATGTATTCTGCAAGAGGTCCAGTAATATGAATGAATGATACACCTGAACCTGATTGAGGAGGGGAGGAAAGTTAAACATGGAAGCAAGCTACATATACAATTAAAGTAAATTTGTTAACCTGATGAACTGGTTGCAACCTGAGCCAATCCAGAGGAGGAGGAGGCTGAGGATTGATTAAGCTTAACATAAGAGAAGAGAAGAGAATCGAAATACTACCTGGTTGTGTGGTGGTCGTGCTGATCCGACATGTCGGAGCACATTGCCTGCGGCAAAGGCAGGCGGCAGCTTGTCACATGCCCTTACGGTTGGTCTGGAATTGGTGGGTTATGTATGGTGTCAATCAATTGATCAATCAAAAAGGGGAAAAAAAAACGAAGTTAGTAGTAGTAGTAGGCATAGAATTCACTTGTAAATTACTACAAGTACTAGATCAGATCCGAGTACATAGAGGAAAGGAAGGGAAGAGAAGGGGTGCGCAGGCAAGGCATACCTGGTGGGGTGCTCGTCGCCGGCGAAGGACCTCCTAGCTAGACCTGGGCACCTCCTGGCGTAGCGAGGGCGGCGGTGGGCCGGTTGCGCTTGCTCACACGGGGTGCAGGGTAGTTGAAATCCAATCGGAACCGAGTGGATTGGATGAGGAGCGAGGAGGGGGCGGCCGCGCGCGCACCGCCGAGCGAGCGATGCTGGAATCGGAATCCCAATGATACGGGGATGCCTGCAAGCAACTGGGGTGATGGATCTCTCTGCTCCTCCGTCCCGTACACCGAGATGCCAAGTCGGTGGTGGAGGGACGCGGCAACGTCTACTAGTGGTCGGTCGTCGGTGTCGGGCGGGGCGCTAGAGTCCCGTTGCTCGACGGCGCTGGAATCCTCAATCTCCCCGGTAGCTTGCGCGGGGGCTCTGGCCGCGGCGATTGGACAAGCTAGCAGAAGCACGCACGCACACCAGAAGAGGAGAGGAGAGGAGAGGAGAGGAGAGGGGGGAGTCCAAGGCAACAAAGCCAAGCCAAGTCGTCTAGTAGTCTCGAAACGAGAAGAAGAAAGAGGAAGGAGGAGGCCAAGGCGAGCAAGGAAGACGACGGCAGGTGAGGAACGCTCTCAGGCCTCTTGGTCGCCGCTGGAGACCCCACCTGCCTCCGGTGCCGTGGGGCCCGCGCACAACTATCTTCTCTTTTCCTTTTTTGCAATTAATTAACACGATACTGTACGTGCAACTTATAGGAGTAATAACTATAACTATTGTATTATTAATTACTCCCTTATATCGTCTTCTTTTTATATAATACGATAATTAGTACTGTATATGTAGTAAATTGCTGACAGACAAAATAAGGCATCCAAAAATCTTTTAGATTTAGCTACGATAGAACTTTCGTTTATATTTGTTAATTATTATCTAGCTACAGACTAACTAAGTTTAAAAGATTCGTATTACAAATTATAGATAAATTATATAATTAATTATTTTTTTATCTATATTTAATATTTTATATGTGTCATAAGATTTAATATAACAAAAAAGTTTAAGTTTATTAAAAATTTTAGATGAAACTAAACAAGAGTCAAAATAAAAATAATTAAAATTAGTAAGCGACGGGCGCCGACACGGCGACACGGTCAGGTCATCAAGGGGCAGGGCTCGAGATGGCGTCTGTGTCCGGAGACCACCATAGGCTGCGGGCTGCCCCCTTTGCTTGTGTGCGTGCTTTTTATTATAGGCGTATTTTTCTTTTATAATAAATTAGTAAATAATTTTTTTAGTCATAGTTTTTTAGATTAATTAAGGTTTATTTAGTTCCTAAAAACTTTTAAGATTCAACATCACATTAAATCTTAGACATATACATGACATATTAAATATAGATAAAAAGTAACTAATTAAACAGTTTATTTATAGTTTACGAGATGAGTTTTTTAAGTCTAGTTAGTCCATGGTTGAATAATAATTATCAATACAAATAAAAGTATTACACTAGCTAAATCTAAAAATTTGCGTTTGATTGCGTCTGTTAAATTTTACTGTCCGTCACATTAAATATTTGGACACATGCATAGAGTACTAAATATAGATTATTTACGAAACTAAAAACACAACTAGAGAGTAATTTGTGAGACGAATCTTTTGAACCTAATTGATACTAATTATTTAATAAAATTAAAATGCTACAATACCTGTTAACAAAATAATCTAAATCTCAAAAACCTTTTTTCATAGCTTTCTTACCAACTCAATTGAATAACACATGTGACAAAATTCTGGGCGCTCTCATTTTAAATTTACTCGTGACGAACCTTTAGTCTCAGGTGCTTTCGTCCAGCTTGGTGATACCAACTAGGACTAAAAGGTCACCCTTTACTCTGGGTTGGTGTTACCAACCAGGACTAAAAGGTCAAAGCTAATATATACCCTTTAGTCCAAGTTGGTAGGACATTAGTCCCAGGCCCAATTCTAACCGAGACTAATATGTTGAACCGGAAGTCATTTCTGTGCTAGTGCGCCTTAACTCCACGAGAGGGTTGGTGGCATTTCCTTTGTCACCGAACTGGTTTTGTAATTGAGAAGCGATTCTATGTTTTTGCAAGGTGATCCGAGGGTTGGAAGCTAAAAACAATAGCCCAATTCACTTTACACATTGTGTCATCGTCTATCTTAGAGAACTAACTGGTTAGACAAGTACTTTTACCGGAGAATCTGAAGCATGAGTAGCTCTACGTACCAAACAAGCATCTAGTCTTACAGGGTTATGCTCAAGCTCTGATAATCTACAGAGAGGCCGCACACAACACTTTAGGCCCCATTCGTTTTTACAGGAATTCCCAATTGTAGATTTCGTTCACAAATTTGTATTGACCCAGAACTATTCCGCTCTATTCTCGGCCTGTTCCGACGTAAACAAACATGGCCTTAGGAAGAAGTGTCGTTTCTAATGAATACTGAAGGAGCCAAAACAATTTGTAAAACCAGGAGGAGAAGCTTGCTACATTTGAGGAGGTGTCATGCCAAATAAAACCCTTATTCTTGTTGCCTATGCTGCTCTCTAGACGGATGGATACCACCATGGTCGTCGTCGTCTCTTCCAATTTTTCAAATATAAATTTAATGCTGTCAGAGGAAACTACTCAATGACCCATTCATCTTTCCCCCTTTTCAAATATAAATCTAGTGTCGTCAAAGAAATCTATTCAATTCAACGACCTATGCTGTCAATAAAAAATGTTGTCTTACGTGTCGTTGTTGCTTTATTCAGTTTTCCTACCTATTACTATGTCCTTGTATTCTTTCTTTACAGTAATACTGCTATCAAATAAAAGAAGATCTATGCCTACTGTACTTCGACTCCTATTGTCTTGTCACGTCCTCCTTCGTCTCTCATCGTACACACATTCAATAAACCATATTACGTATATATTCATACTTGTTTATCGGTTTGAGTTTGTTCATATACTTATACTAAGATACTCTAGATCTTACCGTGCGAAAAATTTTCAAAGGAATTTATATTTTTTTAATATATTACTAAAATGTCACTACTGTAGTATATATAATAAGTATAATCACATACTCTATATATGCATGCATACTTAACATACATACTACCTTAGATGGTTTAGTATGATTATATACTTCGTCTACATACACTTCATCGGGCCATATACGCTCTAAATCTAAAGATATACATATGGAAGTAACTACTACTGTGAGTAAAAAGGAATTATTCCTATACACACAAATAAAAAAAGTTGTAACTCTCATTAGTTAGTTGCTTTGCGCCACCGACTAGCTAATTAATCCATGGCGTTAAGTTTACAACGTCTCTCAAGAGACCACCAGCTCAGCAACAAAATCATAGATGTGATGATGTGATGTGTGCATCTTCCATTCCATTCTCTAGCTTATTGGAACCAAGCAATCAACCAATGCAACAAATAACACACCACCGTACCACCAAGCAAACGGAACACAATCATGGATCCCCCGGCACACATCAAACCTTGTTTACTTCCAATTTTTTTTTAAAATAGTAATAGTAGCACTTTCGTTTGTATTTGATAAATATTATCCAATTATGAACTAACTAGGCTCAAAAGATTCGTCTTGTCAATTCCGACCAAACTGTGCAATTACTTTTTATTTTTATCTATATTTAATACTCCATGCATACGTCTAAAGATTCGATGTGACGGAGAATCTGAAAAATTTTGCAAAATTTTTAGGGAACTAAACAAGGCCCAAAGAGAGGGAAAAATACTAACACGTAGGTTGTACTCTTCATTAAGCAAAGCATGCATATTACCAAATATGACCAATCTAACTTTATCCACTTAATTATAATAAGTCACACCCTGCTAACCCCCTACTAATCAAATCATTCGTCCTAGCTAGCTAGATACGGCAGGCAGCTAGCTAAGCCATGCCCATGCTGTGTGCTATACTGCTATATATCCTGATGTTATTTGCCTATCAATTGTCTACCCGTATCATCAATCATGCTTGTCTTGTTCTCCGTCATCATCCACCTGACTTCACCACACACAATTATCTGTGTAATTAAAACCTATGGAGGAAATGGTGAGAAGTGTATATGATAACCTTATCCACCCCTACTGGTTTCTGGATGTATAAGCTGAAAGGATCTATCACCGCTGACAATTCAGCAAACATGAATGATTTGATGTGCTAGTTCATTAGTTGCTAGAACCATGGAAGAGGTGCTAATAGTTCATATACACGTTCAATTAACTATCCAACCACCTATTAGTAGCAAAGTATGTAACGGCATGGTGGCCCAAGAGAAAATGAATTAGGCTCGTTTAAGCAACAATCTTAGATTTTAAACTGGATATGAAATAGGGATTTCCCAATCCCATCAGTTATATAACGTGTACTTTTTGGTTTAGACAAAGCCTTCAAGAGCATATTTATTTTTTCCTAAATTTATTTTAGAATAGTACAGTCTTCCTTTGCAGTGTACTAAAATTTTACTCAAAATAAACATCGTTTGAGAAAATGTTAATCCAGCCAATGCATCTTTTATATGTTAGCCTCGCAGATAATAAGCAAACTAGTTATTATATATGAAAACATGTTTAAAGTGCGACTTATGAAATTAAAATAGACTGATAAAGTGTAAACAAAATTGCCACTTTCTCATGTATATATATAGAGACAGAGAAACTCAAGAGAGGCGGCACACTAGAATCCAAAATTTGTCTATGTAACCTACATTCTTTTGGCGGTAACAAAAAAAACTTACAAAAACAACAATTAACGTGTCGGTTTTCGGCCAAGAAGAAAAGCTATGCAAGCACCAAGTGATCGTCGATGTGTTGCTTATAAGCAAAGATCAAATGATTCAATCATCGGCCAATACCTCAAGTGCGGATGGAGGCAATTAATTAGCCTAAACACTCACATTGGAGATTAGTTAGGTATCATTAGTTATCATCCAACCAATTTGATGAGCAAGAATATTCCTTGGAACAATATTTAGTATGGTGCACGGTGGCATACTATATATGTATGTTTTCTCAGCTTTAGAGAAATGCAAATGACAAAAAAAAACCATGATATTTTTTCCTCTTTCTTTTTATGGAAAATTAATGTAACCCTATAGATAGCTAGTTGAAGAAAAAGAAATATAATCAAAGCTAGTTAAGAATAGCTAGAAAACTTAATTAGTACCCGAAGCATGAGTGTACAGTATGACAAAAAAAATTTTGCCCCCTTCGTCTGAAAGAAAAAGTAATTCTCGACTTTCTATGAATCAGTCAATCACAGTTCTGATAAAGTACAAAGATTCGATACTATGCATAACAAATTATTAGATTAATAATCATAAAATATACATAACAAATTATTTAGAGGTACACACATGTTGATACTATTTTTATTTTATAACTCTAAAAAAGATTTGGCTTAAAATTAATACTTTGGAAACTAAGGGAATTAGTGAAGACAGAGAGAAAAAAAAAAGTGTATTAAACAGGGGCGGCGGAAACAGGAATATATGGCATGCAGCAGATGAGCATGGTTTGACGGAGACGATTTCAATTGTGTCGGCTGTGTGTGGTGCTTCTTCATTTGTTGCGTTGGACTGGAGCAATCTTCACGTCTCCTACAAAAGATTCTTCTTCGTTGCCCAGAAACTTCTTCTTCTTCCCTGTTTGCTGCTCCCAGTCTTGTTTATTTTTTTTATTCTAATCCTTTTTTAATAGATAATGGGTTGCTAATGTCTCAAGCAAGAACCATCGATGACCTCTCTGTATATATATGTTTTTTAAATTTGCCGGTCAACTGCCTACGCGTAGTGTGTGTATAGTATAAAATATGGGAATGTCCGAAGATTTGATGCACGCATGTAGAGGGAGCGCTCTGTATGCAATACTTCACCTATATAAAATACGTTTAAAAATTCGAAGTAAAGAATAACTTAAATATCACTCATTTATTTTTAAGTTGCACTTGATATGCACCGTTTGTTTTGGATTCCAGTGAGAATCGAAACCGATCCGACCATGCAAATGTCGATCCAAATGGTACTCTCAGCTCGTACTCTTTTCTAGATTGCTGTTCGTACTCGTAATAAATCAGCGTACCAATTCGAGTCTATTTGAAAAGTCATGACTGAAAATATTGTTTGCTAATTTATCTATGAAAAAAAACACTGTTAGCTAGAAAAAAAAGTACGGCTTATAAGACAAGCGAACGGAAAAGAGTGATGCAAACTGTCCGATGCAATTTTCCCTATGATTTGTTTAATTATTTGGTTGCTGACATCAATAAGCGCAGTACCCATTTTAATTTCCCCACACATATATAACGACATATATGATTCCCTCCTTTGTATATATTTTCTCATAGTTTCATTTTGTACGTGTCTAAAAACATATACTATGAATCCACGATGGGTGATATAGATATTAATTAATAAATATCAGGATATAACACACGGTGCAAAACTAGTTTCAACTTCTAGTACAACCTAGTAGCTACGTCGTTTGAGCCGGCGATGTTTGTTCTAGTGTTGCCTAGCGTCTCTATGGTATCTCAACATTTGAGCACAAGGACTGTATAAACTTTTTAACTTCTCTTAATGAAGAACGAGCAATGCACGATTTCGAAAAAAAAAACATGACACGGTAGAAAAGCAGCAGGTCCGGATGGAGAAAGAGAAGAAGTACACTAATACAAGTAAAGTTAGTCATAAATAAATGAAATGAAATAAGCAAAAGCTACTCCTCGATTTATAGAAATATCATTCTTATTTTTTCTTAGGAGTTAATTTTTCTCACCTCTAATAAAATATATATTAAAAATACTAATATGTATAATAATGCTCAGATAAGATGAATATTAATTAAAGGTGTTTTTATAATAGATTTAGATGGAGATGCAAATGTTGATGCAAATTTCTATAAGAACTAGTTAAATTTAAGAAAGTTCAACTCATCAGTTAATAAAACCACAGGTTCGTTAATTATGTAGTGGTGTATACGTGGTAGACAGATGGCGGCAATATGAACATATGAAAACGAAGTGTCCTGACTAGCAAGGCAAAGCATGTATAGTACATAGTGATTGATCAGATGAGATGCGATGAGATGGCACGTTGTACAACCATGCAGCATGCATGCATCTCCGTCGATGGATCGCAGCTTGCTTGAGTTGGACTAGGCATCCATGCATGATCCTGAAAACGGACAAGCTCATACTAGATCCAAGACACACGTCAATTATTGGAGTGATGAAAAAACAGTGCATGCGTGCATGTTCTGAAGTCTGAGCAAGGGGGATAGATTAATAATTAATTTATAATTCACAATCATACATCGTTTTGATGACTTGGCAAGGAATTGATGAAAAGAGAGAACAAGAGCTGCAGGTATAGAAGAAGCCTTATATGCTTACAGCGTGTTTGGTTTTGAGTCGTGTGTTTGTTCAAAATAAAGCTATCACTACTAAAAAAAACTTTTGCGAGATGTTTTGAAATGAGTCTTAGAGGATTGCAATTCTAACCGTCTCGATTAATACCACATATTAATCGAGGCGGTTTTTATTAACTGGGACAGTCATAAAAAATCACCTCACAAAATCGATTTACGGAGGTGGCTACAAAATAACCGCCTCCTAAAATCTATTAACCGAGACGAGCATTATAGGTGGCTCGCCTCGAAAAATTAGAGTATTTTTTGAGGCGGGCCACTTATAAGGCCTACCTCGGTTAATATTCCTTAGACCTAGAAAAAAGCCCAAGTCCACCTTATATTGGGTTTATTATAGAGCGAGTTAAGGTTTCACATCTCCCTCACTCAATCATTCCTCACTCAGTCCAACATCCCGACGCCCTCTCCCTCACTCAGCACGACCTCGACGCCACCTCCCCTCCCGCTAAACTGCCCCCTCTCGTCCTTCCCCATCCCATCGGTGCGCCCCTCCTTCTGTCGGTGCCCCCTCCCATCCTCTCTTGTCGGCGTCCCTCCCCTCACCCCTCTTTCTCCTCTCTTGCGATGGATGGGACGCACGGGGCCTGCCCACCTCGTCCAGTGGCTTGGCCTCCAGGCGGGTGCGCAGGGTTGCCGTCTCCTCCAATGGGCGTGGCCTCTCGGTGGGGATCCGACGGTGGGGCCCCTCCCCACGTGGATCCGGAGGCGAGAAGGCTGGATCCGGGCGCTGGCAACGCGTGCGAGGCAGGCAGCGGTGCTCCTTCCTCCACCTCAGGCAACACATGCGAGATGGGCTCTCCCCCGAGCGCTACGGCTGAGCACCCTTCCCCTGCCCTAACACCGAGCGCGGCGACCTCTTCATGGTAGATCCGGTGCTGCGGCGCCCCAGCCCTACGCCTCCACCCTAGGAGCACCGCTCCCTCTCGGATCTGTGTCCACGACAGTGGATCCGCCATGGATCAGGCTCGTCTAGGTGGATCTAGCTCCACGTGTGCGGCGGCGGCGGTGGCCGCGCCCTGCGGTGGCACGGGTAGCGGTGGATGGGCTCGACTCTAGGCCCTAGATGGGCTCATGGCAGGCTCATCTTTTTTTGTTTTATTAATGGTGGCGGGCACGGGGCATTTGTCTGCCTCAGTAAATGGATGATTTATAGTGACCTTAGCTGCGAGGCGGATGGAGAAACCGCCTCTAAAAACCAGTTTTGCCTATCTCCGAAAAAATTATTGTAGTATCCCTCGTTTAGTTTGCAATACAGAACAAATGATTCATCTGTCATCGTCATCGCTAAGCTGCCAACAAACTTATCTTTTTTTTTCATGATCAGACCATTTATCCATTTTTCATTAAGAGAAAAATAGTTATCAGTGCAACAAACTTATCCGATGACGCTGTGTCATGTGGTGCAAAATTGGCGGACAACATCTTTCATCATGGGTTTAAATTCAATGCAGACAACCGAACATGTTGAATGTTTCCAATACAATTCGCTTATTACATGTATTATTATTGCATTATATATATGCAAAATAGTAGCAACAACAAGAACAAAATAATAACAAAATAGTGTATTGCAAGAGCTAGCTATTTTGTTTCGTTTATTATTTCAATACCTTGTACGTGTCATTGTTGGAAACAACTTGCCACTAAGGATGGCCTAGCTAAACCAAATCAAAAAGAAAAATAAAAGTAGTCGCGAAATGCTGGCTTAATTATTCGCAGCCAATAAATAATAAAACAGTCTGTACGCGTAGCTAGCTAGCGGCACAAAATATCTATACATAATTATCATCTATTTTACGTATCTGAGAAAAGGTCAATCAAAAAAAAACAAAGAAGATGCTTCGCAATCGCATGATAGGTAGCTAGATCTAGATAGCGTGTCGGTCATTTTCTTGCTTCTTTTCTTCTCCGCGTGAAGGAATTGAAGGAGACGATGGCAATGGGGCATAGATAGTATATTCCTCTCACCTGGACCAGGCCGCGCAAGTCGCAGTCAACTTCATACGGCTGTGCTGGGCTGGTCTGGGCTGGGTATGCACGCATTGCAAGTATATTAGTACTACCAAATAAAGCCCATCAACAACAGAAGAAAAAAAGGAAAACAGGCCAGGGTCCTTTCTCGGCCCGACATACAAAAGGCGAAGGAATAGCCTCGAGGATGCTCTCTAGTCTCTAGTCTCTGGCGCACTTCTCGGTTGTCGCTGATTCTATTCGTTGGTGCCCTCACCTAGCATGCCCTGTGGGCCCCGGCCGACTAATATTTTAGTTTTATTTTATCTATGTACATAACGTTTACTATGCACTTAGATATATCCCATGTCTAAGTAAAAAAGGAGTATTTCCTAATTCGATAAATAATTATAGAATCTACAACACAATTCGGTAAATAGGCACTAAGATAATATGATAAGCATTCAACTGGAAGATTAAGTTGAAAACTTCCATAAATCATAATATAAATAGTTAGTTGGAACTATAAGCATTAACAAGACTTATCATACTATATTTGTCTAACTTTTCTAGCAGAAATTGAATAAAGCAGTATAAAAGTACGTAGAGTTTTTCAATGAGAGTTGATGGTTGCATATTAGTGTCTCACCACAGCGGTTCGACCATTATTGACCGATTGGCGATAAGGCTATTGCATATTAGTGTCTCACCACAACGGCTCGATCATTGCATATTAACATACTGCTAATTCGTTGCATGGGTTTTGTATGATCCTTTTCAAGTCATCGGCGGCACTTGGTTATATCTAATTTGCACTCATCATCAAGCTTTGTTTAGCGTCATTGCTTTGAATTCTCACTATCGAGGACGCAGTGTCCTAGAAGAGGCAATAACTTCACATACCACTATCTATATTTGATTAATGCTTGAGGATGGAAGGTAATACAGACCCGACAACAATGTCGACCATACATAATGTGTTCCAACCAGCTTAGGGACTTAGGGCCATGCTCAGGTAATAGACCCACACACTAGGGTGTCAACTGTTGTGTGATGGTGACTGAGTCCCTAATTCTTAATGGGAGCTTCAGCAAAGGTGAAGATAACTTATGCACAGACTGTCTCAACCGAGTAGGAGAGATAAAGCTCGCCAAACTTGTTGATGACGAAGTCTAAGATTCCAAAATGGAACTCCTAGTCCACGGTGAATGTCCTAGTAATGAAGAGATTGCCTGCGGAGTGAACAATAAAGTCTAGACTTCTTGCATGAGATGATCGAGTAGATGGTCCCTATCTTGACGGGAGCAATCTAGCCATTGTAGATGGATCTGTGCATGTGTTCCTCTAACTATAGTGCTAGTTTTTGGTTTATTTGTCACCAGCAATACAACTATAAGGTTGATTCACACAAAATTAATAACTATTAGGGTTATATCTGCGAGATTAAACTAGACAGTACCACATGACAGGGATTCTCTATACAAGTTTAAGCCCTTGGAGGAGGTAATACCCTACATCTCATCTAAATCATGTGTTTAATGAATCACTGAGCACCTTTGCACGTGGACCGGTGCAACAGTACGTCCGTAGCAAAAAAACTAGAGGCAAGGAAGAAGGGAGCAACGAGAGTCACTGTGAAAACGATGAGAGATGGTTGGTGGGTGATAGCGTCTCTATGCCGGTGTCAGTCACACCAAAAATATATATAGCATTCATGAATTTGTTATTACACATATCTGGGGAATGAATAACTACCACCTCTCATTAAATTGATGTACTTGCGAAGCTTTGAGATTTTACATTCCTAGCTAGCTAAGCTAAGCTAGCTAGTGGCCACCAAGGATCCCGGCCTGTGACCTTAAAACCTCAATCTAGCCAGTTGCATCCAATGTGTGGTGTGGCAACATAACACACACAGACAAACTTGTTGATGATGAAGCCTAAGATTCCAAAATGGAACTCCTAGTCCACGGTGAATGTCCTAGTCACGAAGAGATTGCCCGCGGAGTCAATAATAAAGTCTAGACTTCTAGCATGAGATGAAGTATATTATCCCTATCTTGACGGGAGCAAATCTAGCCTTTGTATATGGTTCTGTGCATGTGTTCCTCTATCTATAGTGCTAGTTTTTGGTTTTTTGATACCAACAATACAACTATAAGGTTGATTCACAAAAATAATAACTATTAGGGTTATTTCCGCGAGATTAAACTAGACAATACCACATGACAGGGATTTTATACAAGTTTAGGCATTGTTTAGTTGAAGAGGTGAAAAGTTTTTGGGTACTGTAGCACTTTCTTTTTTATTTAGTAATTATTGTCCAACCATGGACTAAGTGGGCTCAAAAGATTCATCTCACAAATTAAAGACAAACTGTATAATTAGTTATTTTTTATCTATATTTAATGTTCCATGCATATGACGCAAGATTCGATATGATGGAGAATCTTGAAAAGTTTTGGGGTGAACTTAAACAAGGCCTTAAGCCCTTGGAGGAGGTAATACCCTACATCCCATCTAAATCACGTGTTTAATGAATCATTGAGTACCTTTGCACGTGGACCGTTGCAACAGTACATCCATAGCCAAGAAAAAAACTAGAGGCAAGGAAGAAGGGAGCAACGGGAGCCGCTGTGAAAACGATGAGAGATGGTTGGTGGATGATAGCGTCTCTATGTCGGTGTCAGTCACACCAAAAAAATATATAGGGTTCATGAATTTGTTATTACAGTTACATATATATGGAGAATGAATAACTACCACCACTCGTTAAATTGAAGTACTTGCGAAGCTTCGAGATTTTACATTCCTAGCTAGCTAAGCTAAGCTAGTTAGTGGCCACCAAGGATCCTGTGACCTTAAAACCTCAATCCAGCCACTTGCATCCAATGT
This sequence comes from Sorghum bicolor, assembly GCF_000003195.3. NCBI lineage: Eukaryota > Viridiplantae > Streptophyta > Magnoliopsida > Poales > Poaceae > Sorghum > Sorghum bicolor. The sequence goes on from NC_012876.2 coordinate 432,383, forward strand.
GTGGTGTGGACAATAACACTCACACACTGAACGCATATCAGTCTTTTTTTTTTCTGGGCGTACCTTATTATTATACGGATTATTGCCTTTGTATATATGTATATTTCGTGGTATGTATATATAAATATATGATTGCTAAAAATCAAATAAAGCAGATGGATAGATATGGATGGATGGAGCACCCCAAGTCCACCAAAAACACAGGAAGACTTGGGTATATGCGTTTGTAGTGGTACAGAGACTGGATGCATGCATATGGCCTCCACACGCCCATCGACAGACACAGAGGCTGGCACACATCGTTCGATCGATGTATGTAGTAGATAGCTAGCTAGATAGATGGATGGATGGCTGGAAGCGACGATGAGCAACGTGTGATCCTCGTTGCACAAGCGATATCCCTCCGCAGATAAGCCGAGCACTCACCGCCACTCCCTCCTCCCTCGCCCGCCGACGATAAATCATCGCCGGCAGCCAGACGTAGTCTCCATTGTCCCCTAGCTAGCTAGCTGGCAGAGCAAACAAAACACTCCATATTGTCGCTAGCTACCCAGCTTCTGATTCTGCTACCTTGCTTAATTAGCTATAGCAATCACACGCTAGCTAGCTAGTACTACAGTCCAGTAATGGCCACCGCCCTGAGCAGCCTCCGCGCGCCGGCGGCCTTCTCCCTCGGCATCGCCGCCGCCCCGGCTCCGGCGGCGGCCGCCACCGTGGTGGCGCTGCCCGCGGCCAAGCCGGCCCGCGGCGCCAGGCTGCGCGCGCAGGCCACGTACAACGTGAAGCTGATCACGCCGGACGGGGAGGTGGAGCTGCAGGTGCCCGACGACGTGTACATCCTGGACCAGGCCGAGGAGGAAGGGATCGACCTCCCCTTCTCCTGCCGCGCGGGGTCCTGCTCCTCCTGCGCCGGCAAGGTCGTCTCCGGCACCGTCGACCAGTCCGACCAGAGCTTCCTCGACGACGCCCAGGTCGAAGGCGGCTGGGTGCTCACCTGCGCCGCCTACCCCACCTCCGACGTCGTCATCGAGACGCACAAGGAGGAGGACCTCGTCGGCTAATAAGCAGCCGCATGCCATGCACACCACACACCACACGATCTGTATGGGCCAAGCAAGCTAGCTAGCTACCATGCCATGCATCCATCCATGACAGCAGCACAGCTCCATGCATCATCATCTGTTATACTACTCTCTTATTTATAATCCAATTTTACTTCGGATGCATGATATGATATATGAGTTTCACTATGCTCAAGCAAATCAAATAATAATGTTTTTTTTTCTCTCCTCTTCATTCAGTTTTATTTGTGCTAGCTACTATATATATACTACATATACTTAACTGAACTTACCAAAATTCAGTCTCTAATCCCTGAACCTCCTATACTCATACGAGTTATAATAACACACTGTTAGCTAGCAGACTAGATCGTAGAGGATGAATTTGGGAAGAACAAATAGGTAGGAAGCATAACAATGCAAGGTAGGAGAGAACAGAGGATAGTATTGTTCAGCTCTCAATCTCCCTTTATACATAGCATTGCCTTAGCGTGAACCCACAGGCGCAGCTATGTCTAGCCTATATATGGTTCACGCCCACTCGGGACCATGTTCTTCGCGCGCCTGGCTCAGATGTCTGGTTCGGGTGCGCCTAGTTCACTGGTCACCGTGTCGCGCTCTGGTTCAGCCTTATGTACGTGTTGGCCCTTCCACACACTTGGAGTTCAATTTCTAGAAAAATCGAAGCGCATGGATGTGATCATATGAGACACAAATCTATATATGACTTCATCCTTCAATGAACAGTCATGACTCATGGCCTCCACACGCACAATAACCAATCATCATCAGTGGCCATCAATTGGTTTCCACATTTTATTTTCCATGAGTGTGAGTCACTACTTTTGCTCTCAGTAAGTAATTAAATAGAATGTGAATTTCCGCCCCATTAATTCCCGTGATGATGATGTTGAGGGCCGGTAAAATTCATGGCCAAAATTGTTGAGGACGTACGTGATCAAACAAGGAGAGGTTGGAGTTGGCCCCGCCAAGAAGATAAGCCTACACGCTGGACTCACGCCATCCCTTCGTTTCCATCTCATCTCTCTATCTAACTCCAGCAGCCAGCCGCTAGTAGCTCGTCCAAAGCAAGCAGGCACACACACACACACACACACACGCTCCAGCCTCTCCTCGGCACCCACAACGACATACAATGGCCACCGTCCTGAGCAGCCTCCGCGCGCCGGCGGCCTTCTCCGTCCTCCGCGTTGCGCCGGCGCCGGCGCCCCCCGCCACCGTCGCGCTGCCGGCGACCGTGGCCCGCGGCGCCAGGCTGCGGGCGCAGGCCACCTACACCGTGAAGCTGGTCACGCCTGAGGGGGAGGTGGAGCTGAAGGTGCCCGACGACGTGTACATCCTGGACCAGGCCGAGGAGGAAGGCATCGAGCTGCCCTACTCCTGCCGCGCGGGCTCCTGCTCCTCCTGCGCCGGCAAGGTCGTCGCCGGCACCGTCGACCAGTCCGACCAGAGCTTCCTCGACGACGACCAGATCGCCAGCGGCTGGGTGCTCACCTGCGCCGCCTACCCCACCTCCGACGTCGTCATCGCCACGCACTTGGAGGACGAGCTCACCGCCGGCTCCTAATCATGCATGCTTATCTCTGTTCGTTATTAGCTTCTTATTCTTTACGCTCGTTACCTACTGCTTGTTGCTTTGCAATTGCAATTATCTTATTCATCATGTAAGCGTTGAGTTTTCATCCGTGGATCGAGAGACTCCCTACCAACCTTATCTCTTCTTCGTCACGCCAAACGTCCTCGCACGTCGCGATGTAGACACGGCCCGATCTTTTCATTGGTAGAGAACTCTGACATTTACGATCTTTGGAACTAAGTTTGATTATATTCAGACCCCACAACCAATACATCACTGCTCCCCGTTGGTTATCAGCCACACACAATGTGATTGATTTGCCGAGAAGGCTTCCTACGAGCGAATCGAGAACTCAAGTAAGAGCGGGGTGAACATAATCTTAAATTGTAAGTATGAATGAAGTATATGAATTTGATAAGAGATTCAAATCTTGATTCAAAAAGACTAGTCGACAAAGGCAAACAAGATCAACATTAGGGGCCCTGGTTCACAACTGTCGATCTTGATGATACAAGTTCAACGAACAATGCAGCAAACAATATATGTTTCACAACAAAACAAGAACACAATGAAACCCAACAACCCTAACGGGAGAAACAACGACTAATTAAAGGGTCTTGGGCGTCATCACCTCTAGATGCACCCCCTAACACGATCCACAGCCAACGAACCAAACAACAATGTCGCAGCACAGTGGCAAATTATGGACATTGACTTATTTTGACGATTCTTGTTGACTCAGGACGAATCAAAAGCCATTGGTTAGCTTATTAATTATCTTTCCATGCATATATTGATCGTCAAGAATGGAGTATGTATACACTCTCGGGACTGGTCCTAAAATCCGACATTGATTCCAACTTTAGTCGGACTAGGACTCGACCATAATGTGGATGAGTTGGACGCCCACACTAGTCCTCCTAGTCTCTTTGGATTGTACATGAAGTAGTGATGTCATCATCACACCCCTCTCTCCATTGCTGCCCCCGTACACCACCGCCACTTGTTGCCCACTTCGGCGCCGGTGTCGCATGTTCCTCGCACCACCACCGCCCGCTTGTCCCTACCTCCCCATAGCAGTGAGGAGGTCACCGTAGCCACCATGACCCCATGACCTCCAAGGAGCTCTCATTTGTGCATCCATGACCTCTTGCGTGAGGAGGAGCCCACCCTCTAATTTGCTGCAAGATTCGACTCAGTGGTGCGAGCCTGTTTGCTGGTCTGAAAAACCATGGTTGAAAATACTGTTCGTTGATTTATTGTGAGAGAAAAACACTCATGGCTGGCAGAAAAAGTACGACTTACAAGACAAGTAGGCTCTTCACAAGATCCCACGCCTCTTGATGAGCTGTCTGTGGGCCTCGACCACACCATTGACAACTCTCATGCAGCCGCTCCCGTGTCTCTGACGACTCTGATTGCTTTAGAAGAGCGACAGGGTGCACAAGCGGCTGCCCCTTCCACTCCATTTGTAGGGATGGGGCATCCTGCGTCCCCCAATATGAAGGAATACACCCTCGGTATCCCGGTTCACTCTTTGACCCTGAATCAATCGTCGTCTAAAATAGTATGGACACACATCCAACATCACTCAACTCTCAATCCAAACGCACAATATATGTTCAGACATGGTGTGGAGGTCAATCCTAAATGAATTGGAATTTATGTCATCATAATTGATAAAACTACAAACCTCCTATACCCATATAAGTTAGACCAGCTTATATCCTGGCACAATACAGAAATCGATTCTCATGCAAATTATTAGAACTATATAGATGGCCAGAGTACACCCAGTCATGACTTGTGGCTGCCACACGCACAATAACCAATCTGTGGCCATCAATTGGTCTCCACAGATTATTTTTCATGTATTGAGAGTCACCACTTTATTTGCTCTGTATAATAAATATATTTTTTGTATCCTAAAATAAGTGCACATTTTGTACTTCGAAGAGTAAAATATTATCAAATTTAACTAGAGTTTTTTTTTTAAAAAAAAATATTAACATCTGTACCTTTTAATAAGTTTACTATGAAAAATACATGATGAGATTTATCTATCCAATGATGTTTGTTTGAGATCATAATCATTAAAACTTTTTTGTATGTATTTAGTCAAACCTAAAATTTGTTGATGTGCACTATATATTTTAGGGTGAAGGGAGTACATACACTGTTCGTTATTCACATCACACACACAGTTTCTGGTGATGTTGAGGGCCGGTAAAATTGGTGGCCAAAAATTGTTGGGGACGTTATCACATGAAAGGTTAGAGTAGGTCCGTTGTGCTTCCGGCCCCACCAAAAAGATAAGCCTAACACGCTGCACTCGCGCCATCCCTTCGTTTATCTATGTATGTATATCTGCCGCCTCCTCCTCCTCCGACCCAACAACAACTCCAGCACACACACACACACACACGTATACAGCCTCTCTTAGCTTAGCAGCTCCAGCACCGGCCGGCCGGCACCACAACAATGGCCACCGTCCTGAGCAGCCTCCGCGCGCCGGCCTCGACCTTCCCCTCCTCTCTCCGCGTCGCGGCAGCACCGGCGGCGCCGGCCACCGTGGCGCTGCTGCCTGCGGCGGGCAACAAGGTACCGGGCATGGCCGCCCGTGGCGCCAGGCTGCGCGCGCAGGCCACCTACAACGTGAAGCTCGTGACGCCGGAGGGGGAGGTGGAGCTGCAGTGTCCCGACGACGTGTACATCCTGGACCAGGCCCAGGAGGAAGGCATCGACCTGCCCTACTCCTGCCGCGCGGGGTCCTGCTCCTCCTGCGCCGGCAAGGTCGTCGCCGGCAGCGTCGACCAGTCAGACCAGAGCTTCCTCGACGACGACCAGATCGCCGCCGGATGGGTGCTCACCTGCCACGCCTACCCCACCTCCGACGTCGTCATCGCCACGCACTTGGAGGACGAGCTCACCGGCTAATCATCATGTGTTACATATGCATGCATGATTGATTAAGCGCGCGCGTAGTACTGCTGTTGTTTGTTGGTTTTGCATGCAACTCATGTAAGCGTGGAGTTTTCAACCGATCGATCCGTGGAGAGAGAGAGGCCCTATTACATACCTTGTGCGTGTATGCTTATTATATTTGCCGTACGTGTTGAGTTGTTGTTAATTAATATATGGCCTAATTGTAATCTTGTTTTATAATTTGCTATTTTGTTTCTTTTCGATCTGTTTATATATAAGCAAAATGACTGGTTATATATTGAATGTCTTGAAGTCACCAATATATCAAGTTGTTTCATTCGTTTCTTAATTAGTCATACAGCTCCCAAATTTCAGACTGGTTATTATTGAATGTCTTGAAGTGTAACACCATAAATTTTGCTTCTTTGAAAATAGAGCTAAAATAATTTATTTTGTATTTCTGTGCTCATGAAAATATAGTAAAATGATTTTTTCCTTAAATTAAAATTCATCATAGGGTTTAGCAACGTTGTTGTGCATACATGCTGGTACATATGTTTTATGTAATGTTTGATTGTTACTCCTTTGTGTGTTGAGAGTGAGCAAAGTTTTTGAAATGTGTTTAGTAGATCGATCTTGATCGGTACATCTTTATCTTTATCTACAACCAAATTCCTTATTTCTAAGCTCAAGTTTTTATTAGGAGCTTCCTAAAATCTTTTCTTTATCACTCAAAGCACTTCTTTTAGTTCCTCGTCCATCAAGCAATCTCTACAAACTTTTCGAGAATTTTTCCAGCTTCTGTTCTCACTTTTCTGTGAGCATAATCTAATTTTTAGATGCTCCATATTATCTCATCATGAGCTCCAAATACTTTATTTGGGTTCCCCATATTCCATAATGTCTCTGAGAATTTTTCTCGAATTTTTGGAGCTTTCGGAATATTTTTCATGACTTAAATAATGATTCTGGATTTTTCTAGAATTACTTTATCCATGAAATTAATTAATTCTGAAAATCATAAAACATCTATTCCTTTTAATGCTCAAATATCATGTGTAATAATTATAATAAATCCCAAAGACCATGTCTTTATTTATTAATTGGCTTTAATGTTTATTTAGACCCATTAGTAAAGGTGGAAGGTGCAACATCAATTAGTACCATATTGATAGTTGATGTAAATGTGGAGAGTTTTTCTCCCTATATATATGTACTAACCCCTTAGGCCAAAGCACACCAATATCTACCATAGGGGAAGTCCCTGGTTTGGGAAATCCCTCGCGTAGTAAATTAAAATTTTCTTTCTTCTTGACACCGTCGGTTAACATTGACGATTTCTTCGGCGAGCTTCTCCAGCCATCTCGAGTGTCTCTGATGAGGATCATTATCATGAGGTTTGTCTCACCGTTCTCGACACCGTAGTCTTTCTTTGCATCGATCTATCATCGTTTGAACATTTGTTTTCCATCTTCTATGTTTTTGCCGGTGATCCCAACATCTCCTTGCTGCAGCTACCTCTCCTGTCGCCGCAGTTGTTGATGCCGTCAACGGCCCCTCCGTCTTTCTGAGTTCCGCGTAGAGGAAACAGACGTCTGTTCCGTCGATCTTGAGCCTATCGCCCTTCAACTTCATCGCTGCCATCGATCACCAACGGTGATGCCGTCTGCTGCTAGCCAGCGACCAGCGCTCGTCATTCGCTTCGGCTGCACGGTGAGCATCTGAAGGTACTCATTCTTCTCCTAGCTGCACAAGCAACATAGCTTCACGACCGATGACATGGAGCAAGTAGCCGGCCGTCCTAGCTTTCTTGATTAGCATGATGACATCATCATGTTGTCAATCTAGTATTATTGCCGTTCCTTTAGAAAAAATAAATCCAAAAATACAATGGAAATACACTTGTTTCTTGAGTCTGTATTCTCTCTATTTTAACTCCGGTTTGATCCGTTAAAGTGGCGCTTGAATCATGTCGATACGCTCTACACATTAGTTTTAGAGTTTGTCATGTCACTTGATTATGAATCTAATAATTTACGTAATAAGTAGATTAGTACTTATTCAATAGCCTTCTAATGAAAAGCAGTATAGGGTAATGTCGTTGTTTTATCTTTAAGTGTTAACTTTATTAAAGTCCAATGAAATATGTTTCAGTATAATATTCTTATACCATGTACCAAGTTCATTTAGATATTTCTACGATCACTTGTCTTTTATAAAGTTAAAGTTTAATAATTTGATCAATCTATATACAACTAGTTTTTCAATTAAAAGCAACTTTTGCCATCTCGGTCTTCTGTAAATAATTTAGTTTTATCTTAGTTTTCCAAACCAATTATAATTTGACTAAATTTAATTTAGATATATCTCTGAAATATCCTAAACATGTTTTATAGTAAATGAAGCTTATAGTTTTCTTGTTTTATATAATCTTTTGGTTGTTGTTTCTTTTAAACCATAGCTACGATTAGAGTGCTTTTCCGTCTGTGTGTTGTAGCAATGTGTAGATTAGTTTTCAAACCTTTTCCTTTATTGATTGATGTACTGTTTTAATTTATTTAAATTGCTTGCTTCGTGTATGATTGTGTAGATGCTTGTGTGGTGCTTTGTGATCATGTCCAGTCGGTGAGCTTTACGTGGTGATCAAGAAACAGATCATTGAAGGTTTGGAACTAGAAGAAGGATCTAAGTTTAAGGCAAGTATAGCATGGGATCATCCTTGTTTCCTAATAACTTTAATCACGTAATACATATTGCATGTGTCTCCTTGATAAGGATTTCCTAGTATTGATCTTATACCTTGTCACCTATGGTTTTGCATTAGGTAGCCTATGCTAGTGCTCCACTAAAACCATGATCTTGTAATTTGATTAATGGAATATGCAATAAACATTAAAAGATGACTTTTTAGCAACTTTAGAAAAGAGGGCTGGAGCATTGGGCTATCTTATGGTGCTCTAGTTTCTCTCCATAAGGACTTATCTGTATCTGACCATCCGGGACATACAGTACAACTGTGAGGGCTACATGGCTCTGGCTTTAGCTCAGTATGAGGACCTTTTCTAGCTTGTTAGTGGTTACCCGTGTGGCGCAAATGGAGAATAGCAGACCGTGGATTCCTGCGGGTGAATCACATGGACTGACTAATGAAACCAAGCGGCCCTAACTTGTTAGACGAACCTTTGAAAGGCTTCATAGTGAACCCTGCCGGCCTCCCTAGGAAGGGGTTAAGAGATTAACTACCTCGGGCGAAAGGGTAAATCACGACTCACAGTGAAAGTGTACAACCTCTGCAGAGTGTAAAACTGATATATCAGCCGTGCTCACGGTCACGAGCGGCCTTGGACCAATACAGAATAAATGATCACTAATGGCAAATTATTGAAGTTATTGTTGTTAATATGTTGTTTATGCTATTCTTTATTCATTTTACCTGATCATGAGTTTACTATGGGACTTGACAAGTTGATGCTACTCATATGCTAAAATTGTGACAACTAAAAGCTACATGCAGTTAAACCAGTGTCTAGCCTTTGAGCCTCATGAACCCCATGTTATTCTTGCTGAGTACGAGATGTACTTACGCTTGCCTTTACATTTTATTTGGATAAAAATCCCGGATGGGTACCAGATTGCTAGTTTGGAGAAGAGTTTAGGCTTGTGCTCAACCAGTCAGTTGTCCATGTGGATTTGGAGGTTTCGCCTGAAGAACGGAGTGTCTTTCCGCTGTTTGCTATCTAAGGTTATATCTTTTATACTAAGTTCGTTATATATAAGCATTGACTATTGATATTACCCTTATTTGTGGCTATATGTGAGATTTGACTTCCTGGTCTCACATATGGTGTGTATCTGGTTTTGTTCTTAAAACCGGGTGCTACATGAAGTCACCAATATCAACGTTGCTTCAAGCTCTTTGTGTGAATAAGAGTCAGAGAAATGGGTTATGTAGGAAAGGCAGTCGTCCTTGGTGACGGGTGGTTCGGGTGTGTGGCAGCGACAATCATGGACTCAATGGTGGGGAAGCCATCCGAATAGGAGTGGTGGAAAGTGTGTCTCGTGAAGTCGTTCGAGTAAAGGCATGTTTGACGGGGCTACGTCTCCACCAAAAACAGCTTTAGCTTTGACTCCTTTGAAGGAGCAGCTTTAGAAGTAGAATTGTTGCTGTTTTGATAAAGTGTTTAGTAAAATAGCTTCTTTTGATGATAGATAAGGAGGATGAAATGTCTACAATACCCATGATTTCTTTTCTTTTCCCCCTTTTTTCTACTTTATTTTCACTTTGTTCATCATCTTCATTTCGTACCCACTTGTTCTCTTCATTCTTACTAGTATTTGGCTATCTCACGCTCGCGACATGAAGGTTCCGTGTGGATGGAAGACCGTCAGGGACGGATCTAGTGGTGGGACGGATGGGCTTCTAGCCTCGGCTATGTTTGTCGGACCCATGAAGCCTCCCCTTAGCCCCCCCAGCTAGGAACTTTTGTCATGGATGCAGTTTGACGAGAGACTGAAACTATCTAGAGGTTGAAGAAGCCCCTCCTAAATATTTTCCTGGATCTGTCCCTGCCGGCAGCCGCACGTGACCGTGCCCCAGAGGCCTCGACGCCCCTCATGCCCTGGCAGTCGAGCATCATTGCGGTTGCACGCTTTACGCGCCCGTGTCGGCCATGGCGCTTCCTCTTGCTTTGTCATGCGTTGCTTGTCCCCGACAACCCCATGCACCCAGAGCTCTAGTGACCCATGCTCGACACCATCCCTTAGTGACCCCACATCTGTGACCTCGGTTAACCCATGTCCACATGGTGGTGGCCTCTTGCACAACCCAGTAGGGGAGAATCCACACAATGGCCTTTGTAGGGCCCATGGTTGGTCAAAGCTACATTTTTGTAGCTCCATTCTTCTCTCTCCTCTTCTTCCAGTGGATCTTCAGCGGTTCCTGGCATGGAGCAGAGCAATTTGTTGTCATTTGGTTGGTGGCGGCACGGAGCTGGTTCAGGGGCCATACCAAATGGTCCCTAAATTTATGATGGGTGCACTTGCATTGTGATGCGTAGGCTTGTGCTATAGAAGATAGTGAAATTTTAGTGATAATAATTGTTTTTACACTTTTGAGGGATGCATTTGCATCCCTAATCACTATATAGCTTCACCCCTTGTGTGTGTGAGAGAGAGAATGAGTGAGAGATGAGTTAGGTTTTGTGGTGAAAGGAGTTAGTGGTGATGGTAGTTCGGGGGTAAGGTCGTGATGATCACAGTGGCACAATACATCTAAATGGAGGAGGAGCATGAGAGTTGGGTGAGCAGTGAGAGAATGAGATGCATGGATAATAATTGGAGACATGACAATGAGCGTGGACTTTGGTTTGGATATGGTTGCATGATTACGAGCTGAGCAACAGAGCGAGGCTCTGGTGTATTAGGCCCACCTGTGCCGATTAAGGACCATCCTATTGATGTGGCAAGTTTGAAGGTACCGAACACATAAAGGAGACTTAATTACAAACTTACAGTTGACTGTAAAGTTTAGTACTTTCTTACAACTAAGATACTTAAAAGGTTCACTGGAGTGTTTCTCTGGCCACTTTACTAGTAGTTGTTGTGGCAGGGACTATCCACAAAAAAAACTGGGGAGGGGGGGGGGGGAGCAATGGCGGGCCCAAGATTTTGAGTGTGAGTATTTAAAATGTAATGAGGTATAAACTTTTTTGACAACCAAAGCCAAATATTTGGCATGTATAATGCTGCATATGTAATTGCATAGTAAACAACAAATAAATAGCGCATAACTGAGCATGAGCACAATTTGAGAAAGCGAGATACCGAGATAGATGAAGAATTATAATGGTAAGTTTTGAAATAGGGGAATTGTAATAGAAGATGTTATAGCTTGAAACACTACAATGATATAGATCAAATAAGAGCAACTTCGATAGACTAGGTAAATTTGTGAAGTCATTATTTATAACTGTTGTGCTAAAGAAAGCATTTCAACACCATCTCTTACAGGTCATATTGCTATATGTGTTTTTCTAATTTAATTAGCCTCTTGTAAAACTCTATAATTTAGATGAACTTTTATTTTTTTTATATAGTTTAATATATAATTTTACTAAATTTATTTCTTGAAGTTGCTCTTAACTGTATTTGTTTTTAGAACGAAGAAGAAACGTTACACAGTTCTGGAAACGTACGTAGGGCACGAGCGCATGCATGCATGCAACTAGGGAGCGTGGCATGTGTTGTCCAGCGCAGCACAGCAGGGGCAGTGCGGTGGCCGGGCAGCCGATCGACGTGTCCTGCTCCTGCGCAAAGACACCGACGTACGTGTCCCGACGCGAACCTTCTTCACCGCTGCAATCTATAGCTAAATACACATATATATGCACCGTAGCGGTGCAGGCAGTACTACCACTCACCCTGTCACCCAGCAAGCTACTTCAATTCCGTTCCGTCGTCGTCTCGTGATCGAAGATCTCGTCGTCGTCGATCGATGGCGCATAGCAAGCGCGAGATAAAGCCCGGGAGGGCGCACACCAAGGTGGCCGGCGACGACGAGATGCTGCGGACGGGCTTCTACGACGGCACCCCGCTGGAGGGCGGCAAGATCGCCGACTCCAAGCCCGTCGACCTCTTCGCCGCCGCACGCCGCGTCGCCGATCAGGCCGTCGATCCGGACTCGCAGCAGCAGCAGCAGCAACAAGAAGCAGACGACGAGGGGACGACCAACAAGAACAAGAACGTCATCGCGGACAACCCTGCTGCGACGGCGACGGAGCAGCCGGGCCGCCGACAGGGCGTGGCCGAGCCTCCCACCGGTGGACGTCGCTTGGGAGTGGGACGCCCGGCTTAATTATGTGTCGTTTTTGTCGTTTCCATTTTCTTTCATATATGCAGATGATGCAGGGTTTAATTTGCCACCGAACTTTTATACATGCAGTCGTACTACGGTGATGAACAACTATGTATGTATATATGTATATTAGCAAGCTGCTAGCTAGAGAGAATAAACTAATAAAGGCGGTCGTCACCCATTAGGGCAGTCAATGGGGTTTCATTAGAGTTTCATGCATATTAAATATGATGATGTGGCGCTATATTAATGAAGAGAGATGATAAGAGTTTCATAGGAGTAGAGAGAGTTTCATTTCATCCCTATGAAACTTCTATGTACAGTTTTCAAAATATTGATGTGTTGGAAACTGTGTCATGAAACTGCCATTGAGGATGACCTAGCTTACACCACGAGTCTGTCTATTCAAGAACCGGTTGTTTGTGGCCTGGGCAACAACCGGTTGTTGTGCAGCAACAAAACAACCAGATATATAGCCACATCAAATCTGGTTGTTTTGGGTCAATGAAACAACCGGATTTTCTAACCCTCAGATTGAAATCTAATGGTCCAAAACAAATACAAAACAAAATACAAAAAATGATGATACAAATATAGCAAATATTTTCTATTGAATTCAAAAAACAAATAATACAAAGGACATATGCTACAAATATAACAAATATTTTCTATTGAAGTCAAAACCAAAAATACAAAAAATTACACAAACTTTACAAATGCAAAAAACAAAAAAGGGCAAGTTACAGTCACTTAGCCTGAAAAAAAATTACACTAGGACTATGAAGAAATTACATTGAGTACAATTATGTAAAAAAAATAATGATCAAATATAAATAAACCTAAACTATACAGAAAATGTGAAAAGAAAAGGATGGGAGCTTACTAGTGAATTAAAACTGAGAAGGCCCAAAACAAAGCCCACAAGACAAAATAACAACTCCTTAGTCAAAGCCTAAACTTTTACACAAACCACCTAGCACCTGTTAAATAAAAAAGCCCAACTGAGGATATTCATATGTCCAAAGCCCAACTAAGATAGTATAGAGCACTTAAACCAGAAAACAAAATAAACCAAGGATCCAAACATAAAAGTAGGAAACTTGCCAACCAAGAAGGTCAGAACGAATCTGGTAGACCACCTGTCCAGATCTGTCTACAAGAAGGCCTTGCTACCTCTACAGATCTGTCTACAAGAAGGTCATGACAATGGAAACTTACCTGAACTACTAGACCACCCGTCCAGATCTGTCTACAGGAATCGAAAGAAGCAGGGGCAATGCAACCTCCAGACGAACCCTGGCAGCAAGGAAGGGATAAAGGACAAAAAACACAGGTAAGAACCAAATTCAATCACATAGAACTAGAAATAATACATCTCCAACAAATTAAGTTGCATTATCTCCACCAGTTTTCAGAAAACTAAGCCAAAAACTGATAGAATTTGAAATACTAAGCCAAAATAGTGAATTACTCATTGAACTTACAATTTCTTATTTGTTAATTGCAGGAAGATACAGACAGAGGCAAATTACCAGCAACATATTTGGAAGGAAACCTGAATGAGGTAACTAACAAACCTAACTAAAATAACAATTGAAAATACTACATCAAATTCTTATTGAATTACTCATTAAATCTCACCTTGTAGTAGCATGTGTTGTCAAAGGGAAGCAAAGGTCTGTAACCATAAACACCAGGGGATTTGATATCAAGATTAGCATAAAACTTAATCAAATCACCCTTCCACACACATATTCGAGGAATAGAATCTACAAGTTGCCTCTGACCGAAATCAATATGATCCAGGTAAACAACCTTAAAAAAAATTAAACAATTATATTACAGTGAAGAACTATTAAAACAAGCAACAAATAACAACAAAAAATATAAAATCAATTACTAAATACAAACAACCTAGAAATAAATGACCAGACAACTTATAAGTTAAAAAGCCATAACCAAACCATGAACAAAATATATAATGCAGAATTAGATAAAAAATATTCAAAACAATAAAATACAGAAACCATATTTATAGTTGCAAAAACTAAACTTACCGCAAGGTAATACAAACAGCCACCAAGACCCAAACAACGCTTTGCTTTAGCATCTTTACCACCATTGAATGCCTTCACATGCTCAAGTAACCACTGAAGCACATAAGCACACCACTTGAAATCCTTAATGTGATCAACATCTTCAAATATACCAAAGTACTTTGGACTGGGAATGGTGTTCGTATTGGGGCACAAGAAACTGCTCAAAGCAACTATCATGAAACAGATAAACACATCCTCATCTGACAAATCATCCTTCTTGATCAATTTATCAGCAAAGAAAGATACCGGCGGAATCTTAGACTTCCCAAACTTTGATAAAATAAAATCCTTGCCAACACTAGGATCAGAAGGGAAAGGCCTTGTACCAATAGGAAGATCAAGAACCAGATGAACAGATTCTTCAGTCAATGAGATTACCTTTCCATCATGAACTATATCACCAGACTTGGAATCCACCAAATTTGCAACCCACTTAGCCAAACTATTGGGCACAAAGCATTTATCAAACAGCAACAATGAACCAAACCCATAGCTAGCAATAACATCCTTCTTCTCAGGAGACAAAGAGGAGATTACATTCATAAAAGCTGTGGCAGAAAACCTTGTGAAACCAGCCTTAGACTTCTTTACAGATTTCACCTTCTTAGCCTACAATTTTATTCATAAAATTTAGAAAACAAGAAATGAATGTAACCTAAAATGCACAAACATAAATAAAAAGAACAGATACTAACCTTATGCCTCAATGCCATTTTTAGCCTTCTCTTCATAATTCTAAACTTTTCATACTGAACAAAGAATAAATTAATTTAGTAAATAAAAGCACTAAAATATAACTACAAAGGAAAAAAACGGAAGGAAAAAAAAACCATACATCCTTCAAACAGTCCTCATACAGATGTCGATCAAAACTTGAATTATCACTAGAAGAATCACCCTGCAAGCAACATAAATAGAAGTAAGTTTTTAAAATAGTATACATATACATCTAAAAAAAGAAATACAAATAGAACACTAACATCAGAAACATCCATAGCATCCGAAGAAGTCTGAAATGAATCATAATCCATAAAATTTGGTTGAGAACACTGCACATCATTCAAATCTTCATTCTCAGAAATATCAGGACTAGATATATCAACAACACCACGAGGCCTTTTTCGAACCATCTAAAAATTATGGAAAAAAACACATGTCAGCTGCCTTTCATTGCAAAAAGTTCAAGACCTAACCACAATTCAAAAGGTGTACCCCTATTTACTTATAACAATCAAATACTAAAATTACAGTAAAATAAGAAAAAAATTACATTGACTACTAGCATGTAAAAACAGTAATATCACAATATCAGCTAACAAAAAACATAGGTCATGCAACTATAAATACCTTTAACTAACAAAGTATACACCAAAAGTACTATACAACAGTAAGAATCACGAAAAATATTGATACAAAAATACGCTACTATAAATTTACTAAAGATTACACATGTCATAACTTCCAAAAAAACATTAAAACTGCACAATGCATACTAAAAGAGCACAATTGATATACAAAACAGCCAGGTATAAAAAAAAACCTACAATTCATTTCATACATAAAACATATTAAAATCATATCCACAACTCTACATGCTCAATTAACATTTGGCAAAACAAAATAAAAGAACCATAATAGTTCACGATGATTCCAAAAGTGCAGCGTCATTATATATTATAAAAAAAAAGAAAAAAAAAGCACAACGTCCTGTCCCCATAATTACTCCCGTCCACCTCCTACTCGTCTAGTCACCGTCACCAGAGCAGCGCTCCTCGCCATGCACAGGCTCCACAGTGGACCGAGGCGTACCGAACTTCCTGGGACCTGGTCCCCGGCCGCTGCGAGCCTGCGACCAGATCTGCCGTCGTGAGCCATGCGCACGGCGCACCACACGGAGTGGCGCATGGCCTGCCTGACTGAGCGACTGACCGTAGTGCAGCAAGCAGCGGGCCGTTGGCCGTCCGCGCAGCGCACTCGCGCTCGATCGGAGAGAATCGCAAAAAACAGAGTAAATAGAGAAGAACGCCGAGCCGCACAGATGAACGACAAACAACAGATATCGAAATCGTTGGACAAAAACTTGAGGAAATGAAGCACAATAAGCATACCTCTCCAAACCCTAGGAGTCGCCAATGGCGGAGAGAGCCAAATCGCCAGGAAGAAGACGAAGCGAAATGGGGAAAGGGGAAACGGCAGCGAATAAATGAGCGCGACTCCCAAAAAATTAAACAGTGCGGCGCCGACAACTGGACCCCACATGTCAGCATCACATATCCAACAAGGACAGACCAAACAAACGGAAAAAATATCAGAAGGTCCAAAACACATGGATCGAACCAGATCAAACGGCCCAAAAAACGGATGCTGCAACACGCCAAAACAACCGTTTGTTCAATAGCTTTTGTGTAAATAAATCTAGCTAACACGTACGACGCATGCATGTGCGTCGGGTGCTACTCGTAGACACGCTCTGATCGATATTTGCAGCACGACCCGTACGTAGCAGAGACGACGCTCCTAAAGTTCCATGAAGCTCGATCGATCTGCAAAAATCAGCTTCACGCCCTCGTAATTTAATTATTAAACAGTCCATCACGTGACTCGTGGGCCGACGCGATCGGCATCTATACCTCTGACATAAAGATAAATCCCAACGGAGGCAGCTAAGACTCAACTAAACTTCAGTTGGATACCAAAATGTACACAATCTCTTGAGCTATTTCAAACTTTAACCACCTAATAAATCCAGCTAATGCATGGTTAAACACAATTGTCTCTGTTTTTTCTGTCTACATCGGGCTCAACAAAGTAGAGGAGCATGGTAAATCAACAATAATTAGTTAGAGGATCCAAATAATCTCGCTAAATTTTAGCGACCAAATTAGCTAGGTAAAGTTTAAAGTTTAGCCATATGGATCCAAACAGAGCCTAATAAGTAAAGACAGGAAATCGGTAGATATGATTGATGACATTTATATATTGGTGATAAAAATAACAAAAAAAATAATTGATATTGGTAGGGTAATTAACTCTAGGATTATCTTAGCTAGAAAGTGCAAGTGTTCCTCCATTCTATCTATATAGAAAATAAGACAAAAAAGAAGGTGTGCTTGGATGATGGGTTCAGCCACACATCCCTAGGGAATAAATAATGGGTCTCTAGCTGTCGATGCGAAAAACAAAGTCTGAATTGCATTGTGTTCCACACTTCCACTATGGACGGTGTGGCTCAAGAGAGCATCAGATCTTGCTTGTTGGCCATTTAGTAGCTGATCAGATCTTGCCCAGCCTTTTCGAGGAAAAAAAAAGAGAGCAAAAGTCACAAAATTTTATGTATTTGCATCTGAATGGCAAGAAAAGAAACCATGTCAAAATTACAACATGATAAAGCACATAGGGAGCGAAATGGCCCTTTTCAGTCCCATTTAACACACACTAATGGTGAACTTAATAGAAGTGGCAGAATGAAAGGGCAAGAAAGTTAAGATAGATGGCAGATACAGCACTTGAAACATTTTAGTGGTACATAGATAGTTAAGAAAAAAATTCAAAGGCCGATAAGGGATTTTCTCCACATAGGGCACTCAAAAAATTTGGGAGTCCCAGATAAGGAAACGATCGATAGAAATAATGACAGAAAAGAACTTCTCTATATGTTTTGCCGAAATTTGGTTTATGTTGGTGCTTATGTTGAAATGTTATGAGAGAAAAACATTTGTTCAATCGCTGAAAAGTAGTGCTAAAATAGTGCAGCAGAACATGACAACGTGGCGAGATAAGAATCAGTGCAATATATTAATAAGTAGTGCTCAGCGCAGATCATACTGCTATTAGTAACTAATAATAAGTTCAAGTTGAGTGCTAATATGCATCTAGGAATAGGAGCAATTCTATGTATATATATATTTGATTAGATAGACACACACTGTCTGTCACACATTTCATCCACAGCCACATCCCGCGGAGGCCTTGTTTAGTTCACCCTGAAAACCAAAAAGTTTTCAAGATTCCCCGTCACATCGAATTTTGTGGCACATGCATAAAACATTAAATATAGACGAAAACAAAAACTAATTACACAGTTTAGCTGTAAATCACGAGACGAATCTTTTGATTCTAGTTAGTCTATGATTGAATAATATTTGTCACAAACAAACGAAACTGCTACAGTACCGAAAACTTTTCACTTTTCGAAACTAAACAAGGCCTTGAATTGGATTCATTCATGCATGGGGTGGGCGCTGGCAATGCAGGGCGGCGGCGGGAACATCCCACGCTCGCTGCCACCGGACATCACGGAGCCTCGCCTCGCGACACTGCGCCGCTGCCTGGACCTCGGCGCCGCCGCACTCCGCGCCGGCCAACCCGCTATATATATATATATATATTTGTCACTCATGTCGCCGGCCGCGCTCAATGCAGACATATATATAATGCAGGTGCGAGAGCTGGAGAACTGCCCGCACTTCAACGCCGGCAGGGGCTCGGTGCTGACGGCGGACGGCACGGTGGAGATGGAAGCGTGCATCATGGAGGGGCTTACCCTGCGCTGCGGCGCCGTACGTGGCGGGCGTCTCCACCGTCGTCAACCCCATCTCGCTGGCCAGGCGCGTCATGGAGGAGACGCCGCACATCTACCTCGCCTTCCACGCCGCCGAGGCGTTCGCCAGGGACCAAGGCCTGGACACCCAGGACGACGACCCGGCCGCCTACTTCATCACGGACGCCAACGTGGAGCGCCTCAGGCAGGAGCAGGAGAAACAACGACAAGCCGCCGGCAGCGACAGGAACGGCGACAGCCTGCAGACCGGCACCGTGGGCTGCGTGGCCGTCGACGCCGCGGGCGGGCTGGCGTCGGCCACGTCCACGGGCGGGCACACCAACAAGTGGGCCGGCCGGATCGGGGACACCCCCATCGTGGGCGCCGGCACCTACGCCAACGCGACGTGCGCCGTGTCCGCCACGGGCGTCGGCGAGGCCATCATCCGCCACACCGTCGCGCGGGACGTCGCCGCCGTCATGGAGCACCGCGGCCTCGACCTGAAGGACGCCGCCGCGCGCGCCGTGGGGCTGGTGGCCGTGTCCGCGCGGGGGGAGGTGGCCATGCTGCACAACACCGCGGGGATGTTCAGGGCCTGCGTCACCCAGGATGGACACACCGAGGTCGCCATCTGGCCGCCGGGTGAGGCCGACTCAACGGACGATGCTGATTAGTTTCTTCAGTTCTTCTATAATATATTGATTGATGAAATAAAATCAGCCAACCATCAATCGATTAATCATCAAAATAAGGTTGCGTTGCATTGCATTGCATTGCAGCGATTAAACCTGGAGTGTATCACTGCATGTTACAGGCCATGAGGTCAACAATGCAACTTATTCGTATTAGAAATAATACATCTTAATCAGGATCTGCGATCCAGAGAGATGTGCATAAAGTAGAGAAGAGTTTCACTTAAAATAAGTAGGTTTTTGGATTTTAAGTGAAACTCTTCTCTACCGAATACAGGATCTAGATGTGCATAAAGTAGAGAAGAGTTTCACTTAAAATTCAAAAACTTTTTAAGATTCTCGTCACATCGAATCTTGCGACATATGCATTAAATATTAAAAAATAACTAATTGCACAATTTATCTATAATTTGCGAGACGAATCGTTTAAGTCTAATTAGTTCATGGTTGAATAATAATTGTTAAATACAAATAAAGTGCTGCAGTGTTCAAATAAAAAAATTTAGATCTAAACAAGGCCTTAGCTCACCTAAAGGCAGCAAGCAAAATCTTGCAGACACAATGTCAACTAGCAAAACATCCAAACACATTGCTTGCTTCAATTTCTAGCTTGGCGAGGCAATGCAGCATCTACAGAAAAATTTAAACATGCTCGTACTCCCTCTATTTTAAGTTATAAGTAAGTTGTTGTGATACTTCTTTTTTACGTAGGTTTTGTTACATGCAAAAAATCAGATTTTGTTTAGTTCGCAAATTTTTTTGGATTTTGCTACTATAGCATTTTCGTTTGTATTTAATAATTATTGTATAACTGTGGACTAATTAGGCTTAAAAGATTTGTCTCGCAAATTACAGACAAACTGTACAATTAGTTTTTTATTTTATCTATATTTAGTGTTCCATGCATGTATCTAAGATTTAATGTGACGGGGAATCTTAAGAAAATTTGAGAACTAAACAAGGCCTCATTTGTCTAGTCGGCTTGTTTGCTGGTCTGAAAAATCATGACTGAAAGTAAAATTCGTTGATTTATTATGAGAAAAAACATTGTTACCTGATAAAAAAATATAGTTTATAAGACAAGCGAACAGACTCGGGGAAAGTTAAATAGATAGCCGGAGATTTACGGTGTTTTGAATAAATTACTTGATCGATGTTATCGAGTAAATAAATTTATGTCAAAAAAAGAGGTGCCCAAGTGAGTGGAGAAAGCCTTTAGCAATAAACAAAAGAGAAGTGACGGGAAACCACATGACCCCGGAGTTTGGCGGCAGATGGAAGCATGCGAGGCCGGAGCCGGATGGCTGGCACACTCCTCAATCCTCATCCATGTCCGGTCCGGTCCGGTCCGGTGCGGTCCCCAAACACCGCATTCCCGTCACCATCCATCTCCCCGACCCACGGCAGGGCCACCACCTTCCTGTTCCCTAACCCCATGCTCCGCCACCGCCCGCCACCTTCGGCTCACCCACTCCCATCCCCAATTCTTTCCACCTCTGCCTTGATTTGATTCGGTCTGATTCCGGTGCTGCAGATTCGCCTTCACCGGACCTCGCATTTCCCCGCCGCCGCGCATCCTCTCGCGGCCACTTTACTCTGATCCCCGACCCCGGCTGGGGTGGCGATCGGGTCAAATGGCCGCGAGTGATGGAGGGGAGGCAGAGGCGCTCAAGGAGCAGGACGCCGCTAGCAGACTGGAGGCGGCGGCGGTGGCGGAGCACGTCCTGGGTTTACCCGACCATGGCGATTGCTCGGCGGCGCCGGCGCCGGCCGTGGTTCATGGGTGCCGCAATGGCATGCCTGGCAGCCCAGAGCACGGCGTAGCAGCACAAGAAGCCTTCTTTCGCAGCGAGGCGAATCCTGCACCAAAGTCAACGGCAAGACAGCAACTTGGAGGAGCAGGAGATTGTTACTATTACAGAAAAAGGCGCGATCCCAAGTGCAGAGCTGCACGTTCCAGCAAAGCTGTCGTCTCTTCCAAGAGGAGTTCGAGCAGGGACCTCTCCGATCAGTTGGAAGCGCACGCGCGCCGGCTGCTCATGGACGCCGGCTGGCGCATCAGGCCACGGATAAGGAAGGACCGCCCCAGGGTGGCATATTACTTCACCGCGCCGCAGAGGGAGGCGGTGCTGGCCTCGCTGTCGCAGGCCTGGAGACTCTGCGGCCAGAGGCTTCGCAGTGCCGCCGGGGGGTTGGAATTGGGGCAGTGTCCTGCGGAGTGGTCAGACGTCGATCAGTTTTGGAAGGACCTTGTGGATGCCATGGACAGTGTTGGGAATATGGCTGTGGATGGCTCGGCCACGCTTCTGCGGCGGTGGCAGCTTCTGGATCCTTTTGTGGCTGTGGTGTTCATTGATAAGAGGATCACTGCCTTGCAAAAGCAGAAAAGGATTAGAGCTGTTGACAGTTCAACCTGTTTTGTTGATTGTTATGGTGACGATAGACCCTCAACAGACAAGCCTACTACTACAAGCCCCTGCTCTGGGCATCAACATATGATGACAATAGACATTGAGGATTCTGGCCAAGCAGAAAACCACATTCAGTTAAATGCTAAACCAGCACATTCTTATTCTGGAGCAAACCTCGACAACACTTTGGTTAAAAGGGTGCGGAAGAAGTCCAGATGGTTATATGACTTTGAATCCACTGGATTGAATGGACTATATGCCCAGAGCTTTATGCAGCCCTTTGTACCTTTGAGTGAATCTGGAAGCTGTTTAGTTGGCAATGGCACGCTCAAGAAACATGTCAAGTCCAGGAACGAGTCAATGCCTTCGGAGTCGAATGGGTGTTCTGTAGCTAAATCTACTGTGACCGAGTCAGATGCAAAGAAAGATGCCTCTGCCAAGAAGCAACAATGTAGATCACGGAAGCAATCACTAGCCAGGGGTTTGTCTGAACATGTGGTTACTGTTTCTAATGTCAGCAATGTAGTTGTCAAATCATGTGAGAAACATAATGCTACTATGGTGGAGTGCAGTACTTCTCTGGAAGCACAAAGCCATAAGGAACCCACCATTGCGAGCAAGTCTAAAATTTTTGAAAAGCAGGCAAAGAAAAGGCCTTTTGAGATGCATTTTAATGATGATGACCTTTTGATCGCCGCTATTGTGAAGAAAAGGGACATCAGCTCCTGCCGAAAAAATGAACTAAGGCTTGTATCTTCAAAGGCTAAGTTTAGGAAGCTGAAAAGCTCAAAAAAAGACAGCAGACTGCTTATACGAAAAGGGGGTACAGATGTCCTGGATGGAAGGCAAATAGTTTTAGCACGAAAGACTGTGTTATGCTGGTTGATTGCTACTGGTTTTGTGACTCTAAAAGATATTGTGCAGTACCGAAATCCAGAGAATAACGAAGTACTTAAGGATGGGTGGGTTACCTGGGATGGCATTCTGTGTAGTTGTTGCAGCAAGACGTTATCAATTTCAGACTTCAAGGCTCATGCTATGATCAGTCTTCCTAGATCCTCCTTGAATCTGTGTCTTCAGTCTGGAAAGTCATTCACTCTTTGTCAAATTGAGGCTTGGAATGCCGAATATATGGACAGGCGGAGTAATGCATGCAGAAGAAAAGTGGAAGCAGCCGATGGAAATGACGATACTTGTGGTTTCTGTGGAGATGGCGGTGAACTACTTTGCTGTGATAACTGCCCATCAACATACCATCAATCTTGCCTGTCAGTCAAGGTACTTTAGCTTCTCATGTGAGATGCTTTTCTTAACGAATTTATCAAGCAATAGAATGCAACTTCCCTCAAGTTGAATCTTATATGAGGCATTTTAACCTTTAAGGGAACAAATCATGTATATTGATGGAGCATATCTCCTCACTTCGGATGATGTAGCTATGCTGTATGAACATGTTGCATTCTTACAAATGATTTAGCTAAGCTTTCCTATTATCCTTCTTTCTAATGTAGGAGCTCCCAGATGATAGTTGGTACTGCCATAACTGTATATGTCGTATTTGCGGTTGTCCAGTTACTGAAAAGGAGATCTCAAGCTTCTCAGCTATCATAAAGTGCTTACAATGTGGAGCTGCACGTAAGCACTGCAATTTGTTCTCTTAAATTTTAGATGCTTTGATTTGTTTCCAGATGTTTTCCCTGTAAAAACTTGACATTTAATATCATCTACAAGAATGCTTTGGCGCCCTGCTTGATACTTATTTTGGCTTATCGTTTTATCAGCAGCTTTGGTACCGCATAAAAGTGATCACTGTGTGTTGTCTCATCATAGAAGTAATTACTATGTGGTATAGTTGGGGAAAGGAAATTATCCTACAGTATTATTGCCATCAGTTTGATGTATTCTTCCTTGTATAATGTTTACTGACAGACCATGACACTTGTGTTGAGATGGGGGCGACAGCCTTTGAGGAAATGGACTCAGACGAGTGGTTTTGTGGAACACACTGTAAAGAGGTGTGCATTTGCTTCACAAGAATATTGATCCTGGTGGATCATAATTGAGTCTTTACATGTAGTATGATTTATTTGGCATATTATCTGTAACAGACCAACTTCAGAATAACTCAGTGTTGTAGACTTGGAAGCTTATCACAACTCTTGCAACTGAAACTGCCATCCATATCAGAATTATATGGCCTGTTTTGGCTCTACCTCTTGTGCTAATCTTTTGCCATTCTTCCAAAGCTTGAATGTGACTGCCATTTCAATTTGAGCTGGTTACCACTTGAAAGATCTGTGTAAAGTGTACAATCTCATATGTGTACTTAACAAGTTGCTTTATTAATAGTGCTATTGTGTTGAAAGTCCTGTTCCTTTTCTTCATTTCCTTGCTTCAGGCTTTATCTGCCCCCTTTTTTTGTAACAGATATATTTAGGACTGCATGGTTGTGTTGGAGTGGAGAGTTCCCTTGGCGATGGGCTTTCATGGACCATATTGAGGTGCAACAGTGGTGGGCAGAAGATGCATTCTGTACAGAAGATTGCCCATGCGATAGAATGCAATTCAAAATTAGCAGTGGCTCTAACTCTTATGGAGGAATGTTTTGCTCAAATGGTTGATACTAGAACTGGCATAAACATGATACCACATGTCTTGTACAATCAGGGGTAAGTTTCATGTTTTTGTTTTGACTATTTATTTGCTCAAATTCTAAGTTCCATTTGTGTTAATTGCACATCAAAATTCAGTGCAACAGTCTGATACTCTGATTAGCAACTTGTTAGAGTTAACAAAACAATTAAGGAAGGAATGATCCACATAAACTTGTAAATCCGAAGTGCCATTGTGTAAGTTGAGTGTTAGGGAATTTTTTTTTTTTTGAGCAATCAACGGGGGGATTTTCGCACCTGGTTTTATTAAAGGTGACCCATTGTCACAAAGGATTACAGAGACTGGTCCTGAAACCAATAATAACAATACTATGAAATTGTTTGATCATATTGAAGTGTGTTGATATATCCTGATGGCACATCATACTGATGAATTCATATTGTACTTGCAGTTTGCAAAAGAAAAACCAGTTAACTATTGTTTGAGTTGAAGAACAGGACGAGAAACTTAGAATAGAAGATTTCACATTCTCGCTTTAGTCATAAAAATCTCAGACTTGTAATATTAATAAGTTCCATGTTTCTCTTTATGAATGAGAATTACTGCTATAGATTTTTGTTATAGTAATATGCTTGCTTATTTGTGCTGTTTATTTTCTTCTTTTGCCCTAGTGTTTGGTGCGCTTTTCATGTTTATCTGGCACCGGTTTCTACTAAAACATGACTTCAGTTATGCTACTATTGATACGATAAGAAGGGGAAAATCGATGCCAAGATGATGGATATCATCATATCAAGTTGCTGAGTTGATAACTGTTTTCTTGGCAATATAGCATTTCTTATCAATTATTTTTATTCTAGTTTTTCCAATCATCTGCAAAAGTTTGACTCCACTGATGCAGAAAACTCTTTGCTCTAACCAGATCCAAATATGCACGTTTAAATTATCAGGGCTTCTACACTGTGATCTTGGAGAAAGGTGAAGAGATCTTATGTGCAGCGTCTATCAGGTAATATTTTGGACATTTTCTTTCTGTTATGGACTTACAAGGATTCTTTTACCATTTCCTGAAGATTGGCACAAATCCATCCCTCCCCTAAATGTGTTTGCATATTCAAACTTTTCTGTTGATTATGATTTTGCAAGAATTTCATAATGTTATGATGAGTATGAATGTGTTTGTTTGACAATAGGACGTGCAGCACTTTTATTATAAGTGAATAAGTAACAGGCTTACAAATGAAATAGGTCTATCATGCTGGGGATAGCAGCTGATATGTCTGATCTGATCAGAGATAACAATTACTTACAAGTCATCCAACATTTAGCACAGTAGCCCGTTAGCATGGCCAGCAAGTTATCCATGTTCAGTTGATCTTCAACAGCAACGTCTTTGTTAAATTTTAAATGGGATGAAGCTTTACAGAATCACAGTTATAACAGACCTACGTTCTTAGATTAACTAACTGCTATCAATGCAATTGCAAAGGTAGTTTTTTTTAGCATAAAAGGTAGTTATTTTCTGAGACTGCTTGTCAACTATATGTAGTTAAGATCCTCATCCTAGTGGTCACAAATGGTGTCATGATGTGAACCATGTTGCCAAAGGAGGCTTTTCTCAGACTGGTTGCCTTTTTTCTGACACAACCTTGTGTCTTATGAACTCAGGACTTAAGATTCATTTTCATGGCCTTTGCAGAGTGCATGGCATGAAAGCAGCTGAGCTGCCTTTCATTGCTACTTGTAGAGAGCATCGTCGTAAAGGAATGTGCCGAAGACTGATAAACACCATCGAAGAGGTACCTTGTTTGGAGAACATTGGATTTTATCCTCACTAGTTAAATGGGTATCTTTTTTTTAAGAAAACTTGCTACTTTATCTTTTATTTTTGTATGTTCTTGATATGCTCTTTTCTTACAATCTTAACTCCTCCTTCAAAAATTCCTCTTCCTGCAGTTCTTATTTGTGGTTATTAAGTTGATAACCATTTGAGTCTTCTATGTGTTTTTTTTAATTGCAGATGCTGAAATCCTTCCATGTAAAGATGTTGGTGCTTTCTGCAATTCCAGAGCTGGTGAGTACATGGGTATCAGGGTTTGGCTTCAAACCTATTGAAGAATATGAAAGGAAGCAACTTGATACCATAAACTTAATGTTGTTCCCTGGTACATCCTTGTTAATAAAGAGCTTGGAGGATGGCACATTAACTGAAAAATCAGGTCTTTGTTTTAATCTTCTTACCATTCTTGATTTTCCAATTTCTTCTGCACAAGTGGATCCATGTATGCAATCTGTTTGTCATTCTATGCCTACAGGCTACATAGATGTATTTGGTTCTATGCAGGAGCGGGAAATGACACATATGATGTTTTGGGCTTACCAGATGATTATTGCGTCCCTAATGGGAATGATAATGAGCATTTTGAAGAAGTTGGCTCAGATTTCATAGAGTCGCACAAGGAGAAGCTAGCAGCCGAGAATGCAAATCTGCAGAATGGCATCATTCTGCCAAGGTTTAACCTTTTGTCATTAGTTCTTAGGAGTTTCCTATGTTTTCTGAATCATTTGAAGACTTATCCATGATTGTTTCTCATGTGGCATTGCATAACAGAACCAGTTTTCATATAGGAACAACTTCATGCAATTTTCCTTTTAACAATTGGGAACTTACAAGAAGGGAATGACCAATACCATAGTGTATATATTATACCATTGACAGGATCCTATCTGTATAAGTGCTTTTCTCTGCTATGCTGGTCATCTGCTGGTTTCATACTATTATCTAAATATACTACATTTCATCAACATAATTTGATGACTGTCAACTCTCCTCCCGGTTCGAGAAAAAGGCCATCTTTATTTCAATTTTGTAGTCTCAGTTGATCATTGTTGTCCTAGATATGGTTTCTTGTGCTCTCGTGTTGTTTGTCAGTACTTTGCCGGATTATTGCAATAAGTGTTGGTTGGCTTTAGTTACTGGAGCATTGTGCAGCTATTTTCATGATTCATCTCTGCGTCTTCATTCACTGATTTACTATCTAAATATTATGTTGAAGATGTGAATCATTACTTGTCTTGCAATATGTTGCAGTTAGCTATTGGGGGAGTGTGATTACTTCATTGAATCCAGATATCCTGCATATTCGAAAGAAAAGAAATATTAAATTCAGATTGAGACATACACTGTGCACAGTTGACGCCTGTTTCACGTCCATGTCTTAACGACAGTTTGACTTCATGCATCATGTGCCAGTGCTGCTGTATGAGCAGTTGTTTCCAGGTGCTTTCCGAATGCTTGTGTCATTTGTGCTACTGTTTTCCCGTGTTTGAGCGTGTTTTTGCTTGCTCAAGTTTCAGGAGGAAGCTACATATTTGTAAAGGAAAGATGGTATTCAGATAAGTCAATGGTGCCCAAATGTTCCAATGTTAAAAACATGCGTGTGGTGAACTAACCTTTACCCTTGGGAGCAAAGTCACCGATGAATTGCAGTTGGCCAAGTACCATAAGCAGAACCATTATGGAAATGAACAGGAAGTTCTAGGTATACAGTTAATTGCATCTGTGAATTCAACCATCATGCATAATTACCTAGTGAGTTATGGTCCCTGTGCATGAACAATAGTTTCTTGTGCAGTTATGCTTGTCTAATCCAACTTTTTTTTTCATGACATTTTCTCATTTCAATTACAGATGTACTCAGAGAGGATAAGTTTTGTACGGTAACATTACCAATATGATGATGGAGAAGCTTTCAAGTTCACCTGAGGATTCAGGATAATTATGGATAGTGCAGATTCAGGATAGTGCAGAACACTACTTGTGTTCTTTGTCCAACGTGTGCTTATCCGCGTGTCCTTTTTATCTTTTTGTTTTTACTTGTGGGCCATTGTTAGAGGAATTTAGTTCTGATTTTTTTTTTGGTTTTGAGTACTGTAATATTTAAGTTTTTATTTGACAATTTATTGTCCAATTATAGACTAACTAAACTCAAAAAGTTCATCTCACGATTTACACGTAAATTGTGCAATTAGTTTTTATTTTTGTTTATATTTAGTGCTTTATGTATGTGCCATAAGATTTGATGTGACAGAAAATCTTAAAAAGTTTTTTGGTTTTTAGGGTGAACTAAACAAGGCCTCAGTGGCGCGTGGTGTGAACATATTTTGTTAACCTTTTTTACTTTGTGGGCTAATCCTATTCCTATTGAACAATGCACTCCTGATTCCGGGTTCAGTTGCAAAAATGATTACATGCTCGATTCCTGAATTGTACTCAGCTAAAATGATCTCAAGCAACCACTAAAATGAATGAAGCTGAAGAGTGCACCGTATACCAGTTCATTTAACTGATTTCATTTTCAGTATTTCATTCAGGTCATGGGCTCATGGCTGCCATGGCAGTTTAGTCTGTTAGTGCACAAGTGGTACCTAGAAACAGAGGGGTGTATCTATCTGTACTATAGGATATTAAATCCATCATACTTAACGGGAGAACAGGTGCCCTAAATCCATCATACTTAACGGGAGAACAGGTGCCCCAGGCCCAAGGCTTTATTTATTCTATTCAGATTTCAATGCCCATATGAACTAAATCAAAAGAAAAATTACAGGCTCAAAAATCAATAGACAAACAGCATCTAGGGTTCCTACAAAGTTGTATCAGTACACGCTAAACGCTCGTGAAACCAGACAAGGGCATTTGCTTCTTCAAGATAGAGCAACACATCAACTATTGAACAGAAGTAACCTATGACTGCATTACGTGCCTCAAAAGTAGGCAAATCCAAAACTACTCCAAACTCCCTGTACACTCAGCAAGTAAAATTGCTCACATTCTGGGGTTGCCGATTCTCTCTTCTTACAAGCAGTTGTCACACCTTATTTTATCATCATGGTGAATTATGTTCACGAGATCAGATCCACATGTCAATTTGGTACCAGATAAGATTTCTCATTGGAGCTTACTGGAGCCACCATCATTGTTAAAATGGTGAATTTTGCAGCAAGAATCAGCACCCCGGAAGCGACTGAGATGACGTGTCAGAATCAGGACAATGCTGCAGGTAAAGCTGACGGAATGACTGAGTTGATGCAGCAGCTGACAGATTTGTTTCCGAGTCTCCACCGTGCTGCGACTGGTTCTGTTGCGGTGACTGGGGCACCATGGTGAACAGGCTCGGGCCTGACAACGTGCAGTGCCTCAGGTAAGGAATCCGCTGCCCTGAAGATCCAAGGTAGTAACTCGGAGATCCATGGGACATGTGTGATGAGCCTATGTAACGACTGGGAGATCCATAGGCCGAACGGGAGATGTGTTGTGAGGTATTCCTGATGTCGATTGGTGGGGACAAGTGGCCACCGCACAAAGAGTGAGCAGATGCAAGGTGCGAAGTGCGAGACCATGAGGATGACATATTTGCAAGGGTGCAGAAAGGAGATGAGTTTGCATAAAACCTAGGGTTAGGGGTGCGAGGGATACTGGAACCCGAAATGGAGTAATTGCGGGATATGGACTGTGATGAAGGATGCCGGCTGATTGGCCTGGGGGGAGATGCTGCTACTGTAGACCGGAAGGAAGCCAAAGCAGTTGATTCTGGTAAGGGAATGGCAGATGATGAAAGCAAAGGGGTAGACTCTGATACAGGAAGGTTTGATGTTCCAGCATTTGCGTCCCGCTTGCATACAGGGCAGAATGTTCTCCAGGAGGTGAGCCATAGGTCCACACAAGCTGCATGGAACTCTGCAAAGTGCAAAGTGAAACAACCAAGCCTCAGGTCACGAGTTAAGGAGAGATTTATAATTTATAATTATATAGAAGAGGGATCCATGAGAATGCAGTTAACAAGTATACCCGGTGATGTTTTAAATGCATGCACCACTAGTTACACAGTGGAATCAAATTTGCAAGTAAAATTCAATATGTGCATCATCATTAGATCAGAAAGCAAAATAAAGTTGTTGAACGAATGTGAAATGTTGTATGATAATGTACACCAAGCTGAAATCTCTGGCAAAAAAAAAATACAGAAGTACTGTGATTATTTTTTTCGCCCTCTACCATGACATTCTCTTACTACCATTCTTGTAGTGCTATTCTGCATTTGTGTCTAATACCTACTTCCGCTTGTCACAAATATTACTTGCTTGGCACTTTTGGGCAAGCAATATGACACTTTTGGACAAGCAATATATTGTTAACTTGACTTGAAAAGAAACAGTTATACATTGTGAAAGTAGTTTCCATGATGAATCTAGTAGCTCCAAGCTAAAGATGGCTCAGGACAAACCTATATGAGTCATATTTTTTGTGATGAAATGTATTAAGAATAGTAAACAAAGCATAGACAGTAGTGCCAGCGAAAAAAAAAGTTTGGAATAAACCTAGATTAACTTACATTGTGATCAAAGCAAATAGTAAAGAGTAGTAAACAATGCATAGACAGTAATGGCTAGTGAGCCAGATTCAGCTCACATATAAAATGAATAGACCACAAACTCCCAAAACATCAGTTAAATAGATGTGAGAGAAACATACTGTGTCGACATGGTAGCACTCTTAGCTTTTCTCCAACACTGTAGTCTTCTAAGCAAATGGCGCATGTTGCTGATGTACAGTTGTCTTCTTGCACTTTTGTGAAAATAAGGCTTGGCATTGCTTTAACTAATTGACTGCTCATTCCGTGGAACTCCCGAACTTGGGGAAGTCGAGCTCTGTCCCGTCTTATCTGGTGTCTCCTCACAAAGAAACAAGCAGCTAGGATAGCAGACATAGCAAGCAGTGATATGAATGAAATTGCCATGATTGACCAAGCTGAGTTCTCATATGTTGGTATTATCCACAACTCTGCATCAGTTTGGCTTGAATATTTCTTCAATTCCTCGCCTGATGCCTTAGAGACGAACACTGCATAAATGTGGACTCCAGACGAGCTTCCAGCCACTGCAGTAATCCTTGCTTAATTAATATTGCAAATCTATGAGGATACCAAGTAGTGTAAATGGTAAAAGTTTGACCATTAAGTTATCTCTACCTTTTAGTTTTGATGAAACAAATCTAGTAGTTTGGATCTGTTTTACAAAATCACTTTTCCTCTTCTCAACAGTTTAATGACTTACAGCATTATGGACAAGAAATACTCAAACACTAGTATAGAGCAACACCCCTTTATGTGCACTGGTAAAGGATTACATGTAACTGACGCTATGGTAAAAAGATTAAGTCTGGATCATTACTTGAAACAAGGATGCCGTTGTCTTCATTATCATACACTACAGCAGCCTTGAATCCAGCATTCTGTGCATTTCTAACTTTGTCATCGAATTGGCAACCACCTCTTATAACCAATGCAAATGGTGAGGCAGAGCCTTCAATCGCTTTTGTTCTCAATGGACTGCATGCATCCATAGGTTCCACAGCATAAAGGACACCATTTACACCTGAACCTTTCACTGCTGGAGCTGCAGGAAGAGCAAAAAAGGTCAATAATCCTTGCATTAACCAGATAGATAGATTGGTTCAGGCACCGATGTAAAATTGCACACTATGGATCATAAAGATAGAATGATGCTACTATACCATGTAACTAACTAAGAATGCGCTGGAGTGTGTTTTTTGATGTACGGGTTTCTTATATTGTTCTTTGTCTTCTTAATATAATGATACGCAACTTGCTTGTGTGTTTGATGTACGGGTTTCTTATACTGTTCTTCGTCTTCTTGAGAAAAAAACAGCTAACTAGCTTTGCTTGTGTTGCCATTAGAATACCAGATTGCTATTGACATGTATAGAGATACATGGACATATAGTGTAACAATGTGTAGCACTCACTAAAAGTTGCCTCAACATCATCGAACGACAGGGTAGTGTTGTTCGCCATGAGTACAACATTGGAAGCTCCCAGCTGAGCCATGAGGCAAATCATCAGAAAGAAACAAAGGGGCAATGATGTCCTTCCCCTTGGACATGCCATCTTGACAGAACTCTCCTCCTTGAGTACCACCAGGTTGAAAGCACCAATCACCTAAAACAACTGCAATCAGACACTACTAACATCAATAAAATTGAAATTAGAAGCAGGAGAGGCGTAGCTTCACAGTAACACGAACAGTCTGCACAGTTGTATCACAACCCAGATAGTATAGTATGTGGTGGAGAGACCTAGAATAACAAAATCACAGGTCAAAGTGATCCATTTCTTTACACAACCTGCCTGCTTTCGAAAAGCGGGAGGGATTTCTTTTCCACAGTCATGAGAAAAGAGCACATGATGGTCCATCTAAAATTTGCCCGGAATCCAGAGTCGTCTCCAGGGGTACGAAAAGTGCATTGGCCTGGTTAAAAGATGGCAATTTGAGCACGAAATCACCCCCAAAGGAAGGGGAAACAAAAGCCTCTGAAAGCGGCATCAGTCCCGCCCCAAATTCCGCAGAGGAATCCCACATCAAATCGGGTGAGGACGGCGTCTCCCGAAAATTGTTACAGAGCAGTAAAATCCAAATCTTTGCAGATCGAGTCAGAACAAACGCACGGAGGAGGAGAAAAGGCCGCACCTTGACGGGAATGATTTGGTCTTCCCGGCAGCAGCGTCAGCAGCAGCGGCAGGGGAGTGACGCGAGGAAGAAGACGAGTCGGCGCAGGAGAGAGGCAGGGGACTAGAACGAGGAGGAATTAGCGGGTGGTGGAGGCGGATCGAGTGGGGATGGAGACGTCGGCTGCCATGAGAAATCTGCAGAGGATTTGGAGGGGCGAAGGGAGGAGGACCTTATGGAATTCCGCCCGCATAAACCAGAATTCGGTTTGGAATGGAAGGAAACAATCAGAATTGAATGAATGAATGAATGAATCTCTGATTTAATCTTTCCTTCTCACGGATATACTAATACAATAATACTACTAGTATATAGTATGGCATTTATTTATGTAGATGATTCCTGAATTGATAGGAGGATGGTGGGAAAAAAAAAAATCAGCATCCGTTGCTTTGTCATCCGTCTCTATCCCTGCCGCGGTCCCAGGGTCGGAGGTTACGCTAACACGCGGCGCCACCATTTGCCACTAGCCATAACCTTCCAGAAAAAAATAATAATATGCATTGCTTTATTATTCTTAATTAATAATAATATATACTAATATAAGAGCAGAAAAGAAAAGAACTTCTAAAACAAATGCATCAATCATCAATTGATTTCTTGTTGGGAAGGAAGAAAATGTTGCTCACTCACACCGTCACACGTACGTCCATCCCCTCATTTATTACTCGGTGCACGACGTCATGATATCATGTCGACCATCCTCATCTGTTTCTCCCGAGGCACATCCACAGTTTTTGCCATGTATGCTTTAGTTCGATGAAATAATTATAGAAGTTGTAGTTATATATTATTTCAATTAATTATAGAAAAGTATAGATTTAAAATTATAATAAAAAATTATATTAAAGTATATTATATTATATATTTAATGTGTAGATATGCTCATGTGGAGTCTAACAAAATTAGATTTTATATTTTATGATTTTTCTATAATTTACTATGATTTTTTAAACATTTAGCCAAAATAAATAAAAAAACTTTTATAGCAAAAACTTTATACTATTGTGTAGATATATTTATGTGGAGTCTAATTAGATTTTCTATTTTATAATTTCTCAAAGATTCAATCGAAATAATTTAAAAAAAAAAGACAAAACCATCATCATTGTAGCAAACCACTATTCACTATAGCAATAACGCCTTTAAAACTACTCTAGAAAAGTAAATGTACAGTTTAAAAAGTTAAAAGAGATGATCTACTCGATTTTAAAGTTTGGAGAAAAAAAATAGACTTCCTTGAAAGTTGGTGAGCGAGATGGCAACAACCTGCCGCTAGTGTATATTTCATATGGCCCAGTAGAGCTGGTTTGGCCCATGTCAATTAGCGCATGTTTGGCCCATGTCCATTCACGAGCCTGGGACCTAGGAGAAGTTCTCATGTTGAGTACTATTGGCAGCCAGTTTGCATTTTTGCCCCCTTTTCCATGTCTTTTTTTTATTTTTTTCCACATTAAACTGCAAACCACAAAAATCAAGCTAAATCAAACTAACCGAGTTGAAGTGTTAGTTTTCGTTTTGGCTTTGGTTTTTATATTCGAGAGAAGTTTGGTCCTCGTCCCTGGCTTTCATTTCTTGTCCCAACCGAACAGAGAAACCATGAAAAATGAAGTAACATATAATGGATCCACTGAGCAAATATCATGCAACAAACAACCCACTTTATTTCGTAAAAAACGAAGTTCATTTAGGGATGTTCTAGGAAGCTAATAGTTAGCTGCTATCGTAGATAACTACCCTTAATAATAAAAATACTATTAACTAGTTCTTACTAACTATAAGGTAATGTTTCTATCTATGATTTGTGAGGATGGTCCTATTCCGTGATTTACTATAAGGGATGTTCTAGAAAGCTAATAGATTGGAATGGTCCTATCTATGATTTGTGAGGATGAGATGACTTCATTTTCTCTTTGATTGATGAGGGTTGAGATGAATCCTTGACGTAGAGATGTCAAAGTGGGGTCAGCTACCACATGTGGAGCCTATTTGTTAGTTTTTTTTCTTTTTATTTGTCCTCTTCGTATCTCTTCTCTTTCATTCCCAGCTGACCAACACTAGACACCGCAGTAGCTTCGTTGGCGAGCATAGCCGCCTTCGCCCCGTGCCTCCTCTAACAACAATCCTGACCACAGACCATTCCTTGTCTCCTCTATTAGAGCAACACCATTGTTGCCAAAAATGAACCATAAGATGATTGAGTCGAACCATATACACCAGGAGCATCGAACCATAACTGTCACAAAAGAAATCGAACTCTGCAGAAAGTTAGAAACATTGAATCGACGCAATTGATTAATTGAATAATACTATTTCATGTGCATGGTTGAATAAAAATACTATTAACTATTTCATGGCCGCCCATGCATGTGAGAGAGGAATGAAATTGTATATATGGGTCTTACAGGCGATGTTGATACTGGAGTAGTCGAACTTTTCTTGTGTTCATTTTTCATCTTTGACAACGTTCGACATTACACTAGAGGTGCCCTTAGCAAGCCTAGTTGCATGCCTCTTGCGCAGCGAGCCTGGCCACCCGTGCGCACCGGTGGAGCAAGGCCGCAGGCACGACGAGGCTGGTCTGCCCACACGCGCTAGCACCCTCTCTCTTCTCCCTTCTCTATGCACTTAGCCATGGTGGCTCCTCCGTGCTTGCTCCACTGCTTGCGGTGGCTCCCTCGCCTCTGCGGCCCTCTTCTTTCTCAACTCCGATAACAAGTTAGCCTTCTTCCTCACACTTTCTCTCGTGGCGAATACAAGAAGATATACTAGAAAAAAGAGAAAATATAGAAAGTGGCATGGAAATCAAGTGCCACATGTTTTGGGACTTATTTTACGAACTGCGAAGCACGATGTTTGAAGTACTAAATATCCAAAATTCTTGATTTGCATGCCGTCTTATTCGTTTAGCTGATAAATCATGTCAGAAAGTACTGTTGACTGATTTATTGTGAGAGAAAAACACTACTGAATGGCTGGCAAATTCAGCTAATAAGCTCAAGCCAACAATGATCATCCATCGTCATCTCACTCATCTGTATTATTGTTGAAATAGTTTGAGAAATGAAATAGGTTTTGCCGTATGTATGCACATAATTAAACGGGCAATCCTTTGAATAAAAAAAAGGAAAAAAAAGAGAAGAGAGATCGAGAGAAAGAGACGGGTATTCCAGAAGTGCCCTCGACCTACAGAGGTCGAACCGGTTCACCACTCACCACCCCCGTCTTCTCCTCTTATCTCCTCCTTCCCTTCCCCCACCTGCACCTGCACAGCACAGCCTCTCCGCCGCCGTCCGCCTCCGCACCATCGACACGCCCGACCCCGAGCGCGTCGCTGTCCGCTGGTCGCGGTACGTCCACCCTTCCTCATCTTCTTTTCCCTTTCTTTCCTGGCGGCGTTCGACTGGGCGAGCCCAGTTCGGCGGTGCCCCTTCCACACACGCCTCCGCCGGAGACGAGTGCCCACCAGGTATGCCCGCCTCCTCTCTTCCCCTCGTGCTGTGCGAAACGGAGCGCCCCAAAACCCTAAACTGACGGCCTCCCCGCCGCTGCCGCCGCCGCCGGCCGGCCCCACCTCCCCCTCCCTCTCCCCTCCCCTGCGCACCACCGAAGGCACCGCGGGATCTGGCGCCGGTTCAGGTGGGATGGAGGCGCTCTGCTGCCCACAGCCCTCCCACGGCACCTGCGCTCTGGCGTGCTAATTTCGGTTTAGTTTTTGGGCTTTCCAATGAGACCTCGTTTGTTTCTCGGTCCTGAATTGCAACTAATGTTTCTTGATTGGTAGCAGGGGCTAGTTAGTTTGTTATGCAACAGTGACTGATGTAATTGACACTTGTATTCCTGGAATACCTAATGTAGCACAAAGCTGTTAACTTTGCCCTCTGTTATATTTCAGCTGGTACACGCAAGTAATAAAACATTATATGGCGCTAGTACAGTTTAACGGTGCCTTGGTTCCTCAACTCGGTGAAAAACCTCGGCTGCTATCCTCGTCACCTGCAGTTGCAAGGGCTACCTATGCTGATGCAAGATTCCTGACACCAAAAACTGGGTAAGTCTGTGCACAGATTGAATATTGTTTGGTATAGGTAGAATGTAGTTAACTTTAGTTGTTCCATTCCATGTTAGACATGTAGTCTGTTTCATATGTTGTTTCCGCTGCAGTTTGTTTCTAGCTTCCACAGCAATTACCAGTTCTTGTCATCTAGTCAATTTTTCACATAGACTCAAATTAGACTAAGCAACCTTATTGGCTATGTAGCGCGTACTTAATACTCCCTTCATTTCAAATTGTAAGTCATTCCAAGAATCTTGAAGAGTCAAAGCATCTCAAGTTTGACCACAATTTTAGAAAGAAATACTAAGATTTGTAACATAAAATGGGTATACTATGAAAATATAATTAAGGAAGAATCTAATGATACTTAGTTGGCATCATAATTGTTATTATCTTATATGACACAAAAATTGTTATTATCTTATCATATAAATTTGGTCAAACTTAAGATGCTTTGACTCTCCAAGATTCTTGGAATGACTTATAATTTGGGATGAAGGGAGTACTATGTGGTGTGTACTTATACTATGGAAAAAGATCACAAAATCACTGTGACCTCCGCTGTATCTTTGTCCTTGCTACATTGATAAATATTGTTTATATAAACCACCACTTTATTTTTTGTCAACAATGAACAAAGAGATTGAGCTGGCTAAAATTGTAAGATATAATGTAACATATGCCCTAATGACCTAATAAGGTCGAGGGACTTGAGCAAGTTGCATTTCTATGTTTTTCTCAAAAATACTGTAACTTGTAAGTCGTAACAACAAAATATTCACATATTAAAAAAAATTCTACCATGTACATAAATTTCTTAGCAAACTAAGTTTGTTTTTGCTGTCTCTGTGCAGTTCAAGAGGTAGAGGTAAACACCTGCTATCACCTAGTTATAGTTTGCATTCACAGACCTCTTCTGAACAACTAAACCATGTACCATCGTCAAGATTTCGCCAGAAAAGGGGTTCACGTTTTGTTGTCAGAGCTGAAGCTGTGAGCTATTTTCTTTTGTCTTTCTGCTTTGCTTATGTTATTGCTTCAAAATGACTTCCATTCTTATTTGGATTTAATTCTCATATGACAGGATTTTTATAGTGTACTTGGTGTCTCAAGAAATGCTAGTAAATCTGAAATCAAGAGCGGTTGGTATCTTCTGTTAATGTTTTTCACTTGATTGTTATGTGTTAGAGG
The DNA here is from genome assembly GCF_000003195.3 of Sorghum bicolor. Lineage (NCBI taxonomy): Eukaryota > Viridiplantae > Streptophyta > Magnoliopsida > Poales > Poaceae > Sorghum > Sorghum bicolor. The sequence continues at coordinate 471,011 of NC_012876.2, forward strand.
AATTTATTACCTAGTTTTTATTTGGTCGTGCATGTCACATAATATGCCATGCAAACCCTTGCAATTTTCACTTTGTCAGAACCCATATTTATTCAAAGTCCATCTTTCATTCTTCCACTTCAATGCTGCTTCAATAATATAGTGCCCTTTTAAAAAACAAAACCAATGCTAATTTAGGATTATGATGATATCACTTGTAAACTACTTTCTCCAGTCATAATTATACCATGCTTTTGACAAGATCCGGTCAAACTTTTGAAACTATGACTGCCAATGACTCCTAAAATATTAGCTTGAAAACATAAAGATGGCATGTGTAGATTTGTCTTCAAAGGTACTCTCATGTAAATTAAGTAAGTGTATTCTCTGGTGTAATCTAGGCTTAATGGAACTTTAAGGTTATTTTCTTTGCACACAGAAGTATAATGCAGTTCTGCAAAAGCTTGTATTTGTTAAGGTACAGTTGCATGGTTGGCCCCACTTTGAGACCTTACTATTAGTGTTCCCTCTGTTTTCATTTTGCACCATTGCCCCTGGTTTGTAAACAAAATAGGGGCACTGGTGCAAACATTTTGGAAACAGTAGTGGTTTTGGTGCAAAATGACAAAAGGAGGGCAGAGTCATAATTAGACCTCATAGTTGGGGTAACTATGAAAATGCACTGAATTGTTACTATTTCATCTAATTTAAGATCTGATATCCTTTGTGTCACTTTATTGCATCTGATTAGATGGTGTTGTTAGCTGTTTATTGCTTATTTTTATGAAAATATAAACTATGAGTGTTTGATCTATGAGCTGAAACTAAGAAGTTTTGTAGCTTGAAAGCATCTTGGTCAATATTACCTGATACTGACTAGAGAAGATTAGAGATACATAGCATGCTATTATTTTGTTTATTTTCTGTGTTGGTGCTGAATCCTTTTGTTTTTCAGCCTATCGGAAGCTTGCGAGGAGCTATCATCCGGATGTAAACAAGTAAGTTGGTTATTTGCAATAGAGAATCACTTTTCAGCTACTATCATCATTTTGTTGCTTTTCGGCTGCTTATAGCCAACTGTACATTCTTATTATATTTGTTTTGTACATTAGACATCTTTCATATTTATCAGCATTGCTGAAAGTACCTATTTATGATTTATTTTAGAGATCCGGGTGCAGAACAAAAGTTCAAGGATATCAGCAATGCTTATGAGGTTGAGCCCACTGTTCATACTCAACTCCAAATTCCATATTTGGTAGTACGATTACATGTTTCTTTATGCTTACATATAGCAAGGATGCCTTTGTAGGTTTTATCTGATGATGAGAAGCGATCAATCTATGATAAGTATGGAGAAGCAGGTCTTAAGGGTGCTGGCATGGGCACAGGAGTAAGTTTTCCTATATGGTTTCTATATCAGAAGTTTGGTCAGCAGGATCATTGAATTGTTCTAATCGTATCAATTTGTTTCCTACAGGATTACTCAAACCCGTTCGATCTCTTTGAGTCCCTGTTTGAAGGGTTCGGTGGAATGGGCGGAATGGGTGGTGGCCGTGCTGCTCGGAACAGACCAATGCAAGGTGATGATGAGAGTTACAATCTGGTACTCAATTTCAAGGAAGCAGTGTTTGGTGTAGAGAAAGAGATTGAGATAACCAGATTGGAAGGCTGTAACACCTGCGATGGAAGTGGTGCCAAGCCAGGTACAAAGGCAACAACATGTAAAACCTGTGGAGGTCAGGGCCAGGTAGTCTCCTCCACAAGAACACCACTTGGAATATTCCAGCAAGTCTCCACCTGCAATACTTGTGGTGGCACTGGTGAATTCTCCACTCCTTGCAACACCTGTGGGGGTGATGGCCGAGTGCGAAGGACAAAGAGGATCAGTCTGAAGGTTCCTGCCGGAGTGGATTCTGGAAGCAGGCTGAGGGTCCGGTCTGAGGGTAATGCTGGCCGGAGAGGAGGCCCTCCTGGGGACCTTTATGTCTTTATTGATGTTCTCTCTGATCCTGTTCTTAAGCGAGATGGGACCAACATTCTCTACACATGCAAGGTTTCTTACATTGATGCAATCCTTGGGACAACCGTCAAAGTCCCCACTGTTGATGGAATGGTTGACCTTAAGATACCCTCAGGGACTCAGCCAGGCACAACTCTGGTGATGTCCAAGAAAGGTGTTCCGCTTCTTGGAAAGTCAAATGCTCGCGGAGACCAGCTGGTGCGTGTCCAGGTTGAGATTCCGAAACGTCTGAGCAGTGACGAGAAGAAGCTAATTGAGGAGCTTGCAAATCTGAACAAGGCTCAAACAGCCAATAGCAGGAGATGATTATTGCACAAGGCTTTGTAGGACACACCGTGCTTGTGCGATAGGCAATTTTGATGCAAACTGCAGTGATGAAAAGAGTTGGTAGTGGTAAACAAACACTTCTACGAACTACATACGGCAAGGGGTACACTGGAGCAAAATGTGTCATGCTATATCTGTAACCTCGTTTCTAAGCTATTGAAAGTCAAGTTAGTGAACTGGACGTTTTGCAATAGCTTAACATATGGGCTAGGCGACTTTATTAGCCATTTTTTATTATACGGCTTTTCTATTCTTGAAAGCCTTAGGCAAAATCAGGCTTAGACTTCACATTTCTTGCAGAAATGCTGCACCATTCATGGAATCTGTAAGCTGGAAATGTAACTGTAGTTTTATGGTTTGTGATGCATTGGGGGGTTTATTGGTTTGCTCTTAAACTACGTTATGGAAACAATACACTTTGCCCTAGGCAGTTGCTGATGTGAAGCTGCCTCTGCGCAGAGCTGTTACATTTTGCTCTAGACAGCTGATTTTTTTTTACGATGAAAGAAGAATTATATTATATAATAGCTGAGTACATCAAACATGTTATAGGCATTTTGGATTACAATATAGTACTCACGTTGTGTAAAGCACAACTCAAAACCTAACCTATTAGATGCTTTGCAGTATAGATGACCGTATAGGCAAAAACTCGTCAAATGGCCTGAGAACAAAGAATGATGGCCAATATTCCAGTAGGCAGAATTGATGAACTTCTTTCTGGTGTCGTCCTTCTTCTTTCTGCCATCAAAGAGTGAGGATGACTAATCTGAAAATTATTCTCCCTAGTCCTTCATTGTGGCTAGATCTAACCACAATAAAATGGAGAAGAGACTGGAGAAAATTATTTCATGGCGGCGACATTATCTCCGCCTTGATGCCGCCGTCCGGAAACAAAAGTCTCCATGTTGTCATATCGATGAAGATGTTGACGCCGAAGTTATCGTCCTTATCTTCAACGGAGCCGCCATGGAGAAGCTTATTCCACCTCTCTCCACCGTCGTCGTCGGAGAGGAGAAGATAAAACTCTAATACCAAAAAATTTGGCATGGAGAGACACTAACCCTAGACTCGATCTATTAAAGAAAAACTTATTAGAAACAGTAGATCCCTGCTCCCTTCAACCTCCGGCGAGATACCGGAGGGGAAGAGAGAGGGACCAGCGGTGGTGGACGACGGGAGCTGCGGCGGCGGCGCTAGGGTATCGTGTTCTATGGTTGTGTTTGCTCTAGGCAGCTGTTGATATGAAGCTGTTTGTTCTATATGTGCGACTAATTGTTGGGATCTCGAATGTAATTTGTTCTTGTTTGGTGTTTTTAATAAAATGGTTGAACATGCGCATATTTATGTGCTCACCAGCATAAACCCAATCTCGGCCCTTGGCCTACTTGCCTCACAAAAGTGCTAGACTTTAGAAGAAAGTACTGGAAGCAACCATGGTCCGAGTGCAGTGGGGTAGTAATGTTCAGTCTGTACACCACTATTTAGAGTACATGTGCGAATTGAGCTTTAGCTAATCAGATTTGGTCAGCTAAAACTTCTTTAAAGGCATCGAGCTCATATCTTTTTAGAATTTAATTGTACTGTTTTTTAGTAGGAAACAATCTCATTATCTACCCATAAACGGGTCTAGACAGTGCTACTTTTTAGAAGTAGAATACACACACAATGAAAATTAATGCATTTTTTGCCCGTACAACAAATTAACAATATGGCTTATGATTATTTTATATAACATGTGTGAGTATTGTTTGCCCTATGTTAGCGATGATGCTGTGTCTTGATTTAATCTGTCTGAATTCGTCAAGTACAGTTAAGGATATATACGGGAAGATTTTGTGCATAAGAATATATTCTTATTTTCCTAAGAACAATGCTTTCTAGCAAAATATTACATTACATAGCAAAATAAGCCACCCTATATCATCACACCCACATACTAAACCATCAAGCATTAACGGATCTGATTTCCAGGCAACGCCCATAAGATCCTGCCACAAGACAACAAGGGAAGATAGAGCAAGCAAGAAATCAGACACCAGAGTCCAGGTTTACTAATCTCTTCTCTCTCTTTTTTTCTTTCTTAATAATGTCATTAAAACGAACACATCATAGTCTCTTCTTGACTTTCCACAAAAGATACCACCACCACCATCAGAATGCTGCCTGCAAAACTAGCTTTTCACCCAACGAAACTAGAACCTAATTGTTCATCTTTTTTTTCACCCTTTTTTAATGACATATAGAAGCTAGGAACCGCCAACCAAGACAGGCATTCTACCAAAAGAAAGGAAAATAGAAGCCTTGGGCACCAAAGATTAACCCAGAAGGGCAAAAAATTGTGAAGCCAAAAACAAAAGCTCCTGCTGGCCACTAGACGTCACAACTGTCAACCCGGACCGGCATCGAGCCGATTGTCACCACACCAACTGTGTTAGTCTTACGGTCAGCCTCCACTGCCTTGGAACCGACTTTGAGGGATCCAAGTTTGGCAGTGACCCTCTGCTCCTCGCCACCCTCTGGAACTGTGCTCACAGAGCTGCTGACTCCATTTAGCCGCTTCTCCACACCAACTGTGCTAGTTTTATGGTCAGCCTCCACTGCCTTGGAACTGATCTTGAGAGAACCAAGTTTGGCGGTGACCCTCTGCTCCTCGCCACCCTCTGGAACTGCTCTCACAGAGCCGCTAACTCCATTTAGCCGCTTTTCAGGTGCTCTCAGTGAGCCCTGGGCAGCAGCACTGCTGTCTGCATGCTGCTTTGGATTTTCAACCTTCTTCCAGTACTGCTGTTTCCCCTCTGCACCTGCCTTCAAGCTTGAAGCTGGTGGATGGTTGGTTACATTTTTGGCTGCATCGTCATGGCTCTGATTGTGATTGCCACTGCAATGACTTTCCTGTACTCCATTCTCTTTCTCAGCCTCACTGGCCTGCTTTTCAGAGACGCACGGTTCCTGAGGTTTGATCACCTTAGCATCATGCTGCTTCTCGGCCACATTTTGAACCTCCGATGTTTTGTCTACCAGCACGCTGCTGGATTTTGTCTGCTGAGTGTCAGAAGCATCTTTTGTACGCTGTGAGACAGGTACAAAATCTGGAGCATTGTAACTCAGCTTGCACCTTCTGTGCGGCTTCTTTCGCGCCTCGTCTGTCTCATACCTCATAAAATCATCAAACAGGCAGAACCTCGCTTTGATGCCTTTGAAGATCTCGATCATAGATATTCCAGGGAGGTATGGTATCTGCAAATGAGACATTGCGACAGATCATGACATGAGGCCTCAACATTCATATGAGAGCAAAGTTATTATGGCAGCTGACTACGGAAATGCTCAAGAGAAATAAACTACTTACTGAAATCAAACAATTTAACAAAACTGAAACAAATTCAATACAAAACAGGACATGCCACACTTACTTCCTGTGTATCTCTGCTATGTGTCACAGGCTTGTTTTCATTATTCTGCAGTGTGATGTGCTGCAAAGAACAATTTTGTATATCTTTAACGATGTGCCATCTCACAGGAAAGCATCCGGTCCATTTATCCTGACACCAGAAGTCCATGTCCTTGTGAAAATCAACAGGACCAACCATCTCAGCCATGCCACAAAAGTGCCCACTACCATTTACCTGATAAACATAATAAAAAATTCAATAGTTGAACTTCGAGCACGATAAATTTTATGAATGTTCAATAAATCAATACTCACAGAGAAGAACAAGAAAACTGGACATTTAGTAGAATGCCTCCTTGATATCCTGTCAGCATCCCTGAATGCACTATCTAGCTTGCTGTTTCCATTGGAGGAACTTGACCATACACCATACTTTATTGATTTGTGCACATCTGCCTCACCAATTGACTTGATAACAAAGAACTTTGCATACGTATAGTCGATTCGGAGATCATCTCGGTTGTACTGGTCAGTTCTTATAATGATTGTCCCATCCGGATTACCAACAGGGAGCCTTGATGTGTAGGATTTCACAATTATGGCAGAGCTCTGATTGCTTGGTTTCTCAGAATCAACTAAGCTATGCACTTTTTGGCCAGTACCATTTAGATGACCACTTGACTTTGAAGATGGCTGGAATTTCTCGGCGGCAGCCCACTTCTGAAGATCAGATCCAGCAGCACATCCAAGGCAATTGTTTCCAGACAAATGTGCTGATACCTGCCATAAACACGAACAAGTCAGTTGGGGACAGATAACACACAGCTTACTACAAGTAAAACATGCTATATTGAAAACAAGCAATAAAAAATCAGTACAATATTTCTATAACATGCATCAGCTCGCCACTATAGAAGCAAACTACAGTTTGCTAAAGAACCCCCTTGAACTAAATTAAGACCCACAGTACAGCATAGAAATAGGAAAACCTCTCACAAGGTCAACTTAACTCAAGCCCCTCACATAATCATGTCCTGATGTCCAAAACATTCATAATAGATGGAATGTGTTTATAATTTCAGAGTTCATTTAGCTAAAAGTAATTACAAAAACAAAAAGGTAATGCCCCATATAAGTTACTGAAAGTTAACTGCTGAACGACTTCAAAAAGTTAGGTTCCTTGCGAAAGGCATTTTAATGAACTACCAGTACCCCGCCCGAAGAAATCCTGGAAAAGACTTCAGCATGAAGATGAGGCACCCAGTAGTGTGATACATTGAGTGAATGAAGTTACCTAATAAATATTCCACTAAAAAGTTAACTTTGATTACAATGGTGTGAACATGTTCATGAGGGACGAGATTATCATGTGGAGGCACAATATAGGCTCTACCCGAAAAGGCGAATCTTACAGTGGTTCAGGAAAGTTAACAATTCCTTCTATAGATAAGAACTAATCACAAATAAACTGTAACTTGACAAAAGAAAGGTCAATCAGTAATAATTTATACATTTGCCTACCTGAGAAACATGAGGGAGTTTAGCAGGCACCATGCATCTATCCGGCAACTCTTGCTTCTGTGGAACCGAATTGTGCAGTTGAACCTTTGGTGGTTTTGCATGGTCCTGGAACTGCTTTGAAGGTACAATAGTAGACTGTACAGGTGGATGCATAACAATGTCCCTTTTTGTGGTGACCGGAGCAATTAAAGGAAATGCTGCATTTGCAGATGTTGCAGCATAACCTGGTATGCCAGGAAGAAATGCAACATTGGAGGAGTGAATAGGTGTGGTTGCGCTTCCCGGGACACTATCTTGCGCATAAGGAAGAACAGCTGGAATGTAATAGGATGTCGGGGCTATTTGGCATGTGGAGTTAGCAGGGTCAGCAACATACTCCTGAGGCATAAATGAGCCATCAGGCACGAAAGAAGGATCAGAAGGGTAAGGACTGTAGGTAGGGTGCATAGATCCATTGTCTGGGGCTGCGTAGTATACGCATTGCATGCCTTCAGCCTGCAAACCACCCAAGAGGAACGAACATGTTAAAACACATGGCTGTAAAGGGCACCAATTAAGTATCAAGTTTTTTATATTGTATATACTAACCGGATAGTAAACATCTTGGCCATCATATCCTAAAGAGCTCGGGTGGTTATACCATTCCATCGGTGATCCAACTTCTGCATTTGACAAATTGATTACCATCAAATGAAATACTGAAAGGAGGCAAGCACCAAGGACAGGCATAATACAAAGATAGGACATTTCCTTTTACCTGCATAACCATATTGGTAGGGATTTGCAGTAGCAGGAACAAAAACATTTTGTCCATACATTACTTCAGGAGTCATTCCCATCTCCATGCAATTCACACTTTTGAACAAGCACCTTGCTCTACTCCAATGTTCCGAATGAGCTGGAATTAAAACTGATAGGGCTGTTATTGGCAATTCAAATATGCCATTTCATGCGAAAATAGATAAATACAAATGAAGGTCTGATCACTTAAAACGTAGCATGGTGTGCTGCTGCATCACATCATTGTTCATAACCATTTTGCATCAATGCTCAACGAGCAATGGGAAGAGGCACACATACAATGAATAGCATACTGGTATAGAAATATGCAGCACAACAGAATATGTAAAACATTTGTAGTTGGTTATATATGGAAGTCACTGGAAACAGACATCATCAACAAGTTTGCTGTAGATAAAATAATATATCAACCAGCCAAATGTCTGGATTTCTACCGAAGATTGATATTTCCATAAAAAACTTTCATGGTCAACTAAAAAAAACTTATTCTTACATTATCACATGTATGATACATCTAAGTTTGGAAGGATACTAGTAGAGGTTGAACCTTTGGCTGTTCGCAACTTTAGGGTGGACCTAAGGGACGGTGGCCGAATCATCTCTCAACGCAGATTTCCACTAGCATACAAAACTTCGTGGAAGTAACGACGAAATGCTCCCACATATCTTAGTACTCTAAAAACTTCGACCACTTGTTGGTTCTGAATGATTCACAGGGTTCAGATTTCGAACAGTTTAACTAGTAGCAATTTCAGAACAGCAGCAAGCATACATGGGACAAGAGTCTGAATCTTGGAGGGTAGCAAGTAGCTTATATGTATCCATGCATTCATTCATTAAAAAAAAAGAAAGACAACAGGCATGTTTACTTGATTGCAAGAATATCAGGGCTAGAGTCTCCGTGTAGAAATAAGAAAGGGTTTCTAATACATGCCTTTTTACATAAACTAGACATATACTTGTCAGTGTACCCCTTTCTTTTGATTTCATTCGAGATAGCTCGGAACTAATCCCAACCTAGAGCATAGCAATAGCATAGACAGATACAGAAGAAGCTGGGTTACCTTGCTGCCCTGGATGGAGTAGCCTCCGATCCTTTGCTTCGCTGATGATATAGAAATGAAGGCCCGAATCCGATCCTTTGCTTCGCTGGTGATACAGAGGAAGACCTGACAGAAAAGGAGAAAGGAGAGGGTCAGGTAAGGAGGATCTGAGCTGCCGTCGGGGAAAACAAACAAAGCAGCGGCAAGGTGGCGTAGATCCGGCCATGATGAGATTCAAATCGCATCCGCCGGATTGACTGGCGCGGGACCGACCAAAATGGATGGCGGATCCGGCCGGAAATGGATCCGGTGCGGTGCGGTGCGTGTAGACTACTCACCCGAGACGGAACGGACGGAAGGAGGGAGGGAGGGAGGTCGCCGGCGGGGAACGATTCCTGGGACCGAGGAGGTGGAGAGGACGACGAGATCCTGGAGGCGAGGCGAGGGCGAGGAGGGGGAAGGGGAAGCGCGTGGGTTGTGGTTGACGGATGGAGTAACCCTAGCGCCAGTGAGGTCGGTTCCAAAAGATCGGTCGGGCCGGGCTGCGGCGGTGCGAGATGGACTTGGGCCGCGGCCTCGTTTAGTTCCATTTTTTTTTTTGCAAAATCGACACTGTAGCACTTTCGTTTGTATTTGACAAAAATTATCTAATCATGGACTAACTAGGCTCAAAAGATTCGTCTCGTCAATTTCGACCAAACTGTGCAATTAGTTTTTATTTTTATCTATATTTAATACCTTTTCTATTATTATTAATATATCAATCAAAAAAAATGAAACGTATGTCCTTTTCCAGTTTTCCCTGCCGGTTACGGTGAAAAGCTACGAATTTTTTTTTAGGAATGATGAGGGAGCACTAGCGTGTGGGGCATCCTATGTTAAGCGCATATTGTAATGGCACACGTACCAGCTTGTTCGCTCGAGCTTATCAGCCAAATCAGTTAGTTATTTGGCAGTGTTTTTTTCTCACAACAAATCAACCAATAGTACATTCTGTCATGTCTTATCAGTCAAACGAATAAGGCTGCTCATCATGTCTATGCAATTGGGCCTTGTTTAGATGAAAAAAGTTTTTGGCTTTTGACACTGTAGTATTTTCGTTTTTATTTGACAAACATTATCTAATTATAGAGTAACTAGACTTAGAGGATTCGTCTCGTGATTTACAGATAAACTGTGCAATTAGTTATTCTTTTTATCTATATTTAATACTTCATGCATATGACGTAAGATTCGATGTGATGGCGAATCTTCAAAAGTTTTGGGTTTTTTTGCCTTGGTAGTGTTTGTTGGCCGCAACCAAATCAAGCAACCACTGAACCACAACTAGTGACGTGGGCTGGACCCACCTGGCAGTGCCCGAGTAGTTTACTTGCTTCTATGAGAGAAACCAAAAGGTCTGTTGCACTACTAAGGGCCTTTTTGCTAGGAATTCAAGTGCTCTGGCTTCAATTGACAGTTTTATTGTAGCACCACTATTTACATACTGTTTATGGAAACTATTTTTCTCTCTCCTTTCTCTCCCTCTCACAGAGCTAGCGAAGCTAGTTTTTTTGGCTTCAAATGCTCACAGTGTCTCAACAGTCAACAGTATGGGAGTGGGTTCCTTACCAAAGGGGGCCTAACAGTGTTTCCCTCTCCACGAACGAAGCCAGCTCAAAATACACACTCTATTGAATATAAAAGGAGTACTTTTCTAAAGGAAATGTATGGAAAATTTGAAATAGGTATTAACATTTTTTATTTTACCCTGGTATGGTACACGTGCACCACGAAAAGCTAACGTGGCTTCACTCATGTTTCTCTCATAAAATTTTAACATAAGTATCAGCATAAGCTAAATTTCAACAAAACAACAGGTAACGTGGGGAGGGAGGAGTTATGCTTTTAGATGGGCAGGTCATTTATTTAGTCCCCTAAACGGACTAGTCTAGTTAAGAAATTAAGAGTATTACCACTTAAAATGAGTTGCACTACTATGATGAATTAGGTTTAAAAAATCTATAAGTTTACATGTTTGTGTAATACTCTTATTAGGGTAGAGAAATCGACCTATGCTTGTACCCTAATATATTAAAAAACAAATAGATTTAGGGTTTTAGGTACACATTGCCATCTCTAGGTGTGGCACTAGGTGACGAGATATTGACATATTCCCTTCGTCTTAAAATAAACATATATCTCGTACTTTAAGGAGTCAAACAATCTCAAGTTGACTAGAATTGTGGAAAAACACTATTAACAATTGTATCTCTAAAAGCTCGTTCAGATCCATTAGCTGATAACAGTTATAGCTAGCTAATAGATTGTAACTATTATTAGCTACTTTGGTTCAACCAGTGAAATAGTTGTTTGTTGAGTATTTAGCTAACAATTAGCTAGACTTGTTTGGATCAAAAGAACTAATTATTAGCAACTAACTAATCTCTCCTTGAACAAGGCCTAAATAAGATTAGATGAAAATATATGTTGTGATTAACCTGCTTATTTAATATTACAAATGTTAGTATTCTTTTCATAAAGATTTGGTCAAACTGAAATTTATTTGACTCCTTGAAATGTGATGTGCGTCTCTCCAGCCAAAAATCAAATGGTTTTGCTGCAAACTATAGAGAGCCTTTTCAGTAATGGGCCACATGAATCTCAACATGGACCACATTTCACAGTAGAATTCAAATCCTTAAAATTTGGATTTAGAGCGATCGGTGTGGAAGGTTATCCAAAAAAATCTACCGGGTCAGGCTGCAGAGCAAAGCTGATGAGGCCAGAGGCCCAACATTGATTGGAATCATCAGTGATGTCACGTGTGGGCTTCAACTCGAGATGGACCCCACCTGGCAGTGGTGAAGTAGGAGTATTTGCTTGCTTCTAGTTATACGGCTCTTTTTTTTATTATTGAAAAAGAGTTCTATTTCTTTTGACCCGACGGATTTTGAGTAAAAAAAAACTCTGAAATTTATGTCTAATAATGAGGGAGGCATTGACGTGGTGGGACTTTGGCAGACCTTATATATGATGGATTTCATTATTTTTGTTGGCTTCACTCCATACCTTGGAGGGTCTAAAGAGGTCTATTTGGGGGTGTGTCGTGTGAATGACAGGTTTTTGAAGAAACCACAAACTGTCAGCATTGTGTGACCGGGGATGCGAGGAAATTTGAGACGTGTCACTTACGAGTTACGATCGAGAGAGTGTATTAATTTTATTCTGTGGTAGGTAGAGGTCAGGCCTTGTTCAGTTCCTAAAATTTTTTCCGTCATATCGAATCTTTAGACGCATACATGAAGAATTAAATATAGATAAAAAACAAAATCTAATTGAATAGATTGCTTATAATTTATGAGACGAATTTTTTAAGCCAAAAAAATCATGAACAAGACCTCATTAGGTAGTTGCAATACACATGTCACATTGTGGAGGAGCCGCCGGGCGGGAAGAGAACAAGCGAAAACAGCAGAGCAAAAAATCATGAAGATGTGGATACAATAATGTACGTAATATACAATAAATTAAATCTTGAAATCAAACTGAATGTATATTCAGTACAGCTTACAGAGTGGTGATCGTGATGGACAACCAATCAGTTTGAGTGTGTGTATGATGATTCCCTCTCTTTTTTCTTCCTCTCTCTCTCTCTATATATATATATATCCAAATAGGAGGAGTATTATATCCAGTAGTACAATAAAAGAAATAATAAGAAATTAATTAAGACGAGTTGGCGGCGCCGTTGGCAACGACGACGACGGGGTATCCGATGCCGTGGCGCCTAGTGGGAAACGCGACGAAGAGGAGGCTACAGAGCACGCCAACACCGAGCGGCAGGACGTCGATGAGCTCCTTGGTCTCCCTGCGGGGCGTGGGGCCACACAGGCACGCGACGACGTCCCTGTCCCTGGCGGCGACGACCCCGAAGACGGCGGCGGACAGCGCGGCGTGCACGAAGTCGATGAAGGCGAGCCTGTACCTGCAGCTAGCCGTCGTCGTCGGCAGCGGCGGCGCGTCGGGCGGGTAGTCGATGAGCCAGAGCCCGGTCCGCGTGGCGACGCCGTAGTAGACGTGGCCGTCGTGCGGGGATTTCAGGGAGTCGGTGAAGCACGCCAGCGCGCTGGCGAGCGCGAGGACGGCGAGGAGGCAGCGGGTGAGGAGCGACGTCGTCGCGTCGCAGGCGCCGTGGTTGGTGAAGGTCGGGGCCAGGAGGTTGAAGGCCAGGAGAGTGCCGGTGGGGAGCAGGTTCGCGAGGTTCGCTGTGGAGGCGAGCGCCTGGGACAGCGCCGACGACGTTTGAGGAGGAGGTGGCGGGGGTGCCTCGCCGGCGGCGGCGGCGGCGGCGGCTTGGTCTTGTTGCTGCTGTTGTTCGTCTTGGAGGATGATCGGTTGCTGCTGCTGACCGTGACCTGCTGGCGCCGCGGCGGCAGATGGCCTCTGCCGGACCGAGGCGGAGGAGGAAGAAGATGCCATATCAGGAGGCAGGCAGGGCAGGGGGAGCAGCAGGAACACGACGACGTGGATGATGCACGCAACGCAACGCGTAGCAGCTTGCTTTGCTTGCTTCTTCTATTTGTAAGGAACGAATTTGATTCATGGATGGATGAGCAAATTAATAAAGAGAGAGGTTGTGGAATGCGTCAAGGAAAGGAATACGCCTACGCGTGTGGCGGGAGAGATTGCTGTGCTGCTTCCTGCATTCCGTGTGTGTGTGTGTACGAGATGGGTTATATATATGTCGGTGCCTCTCGTACGCATGATGCTTCTTGAGATATAATAATACAGTGCAAACTTGTTTCAAAAAAAAAAAAAAAATACTCCATGATGCTCCTTCAACTGCTCCATGTGCCATATATATATATAACAGCTTCAATAATTCATTCGTTCGTTCAAAACCTAGCAGAGGCTCCGATCCAGAGCAAGCCATAGGTTACTGAAGCCGCTGAGACCTGGCTGAAAGTGACCCTATCTATATCACACACAAACCGTCAAAAAACTTAAGAATAAAGGACGTGGCGAGCGTGAGGTTACAATGTAGAACAACAGGGGATCAATTTGTGGCTCCTCCGATCCGCCACCGTACCCATCGACACTGTAGTACAAAAAAGTTGTCGAGCTCAAAGCGACGTATAACTTACTAAAATTGTTCAAGGTCCCAAAAACATGTTTTCATATCTTATATTTTGAAATTCATTTTTTTTCTCATTTTTTTTTTCAATTGACATAAGACGGAGAAACACACTACACAAAAGTTGCTGTGGTATATTAGATCTTAAGACTTTGTAGTCATTTTTTTTTAAAATCATTTAGGAGATAATATTCAATTCAAGATTTGTAGAAGTTACTCCGTGATGTAGTGGTATGGGATGATTGCGCGAGGTAAGATTGAGTTCAAATCTTAGGAACCTCATGGCGCATGTGGTTGTGATGCTTCCCTAGTGGGCTTCTCTTGGGATTAGTTTTTTTTGTTTCCATCTGATTTTTAATTTTCCCAAATCATTTTTAGAGACAAACCATACTACCAACCGCCTCTATAAAATCGAGATCTGACCACCTATAAAAAGCAAATTTTTGGATAAGCAACAATTTTAACCTTGTTCAATTTGGCATGATTTCAAACGGTTCTATCTCCTACGAATCTCATACATTGTACTTCCTGTATTCCAAATTATAAGGCATTTTAACTTTTTGGAGAGTCAATGATCCAAAGCATCTCAAGTTTGATCAAAATTTATATAAAGAACTACAAAGATTTATTATTTCAAATAGGTATGTACTATGAAAATATAATTAATAAAAAATTTAATGATACTTATTTAGTAACATAAATGTTATTATTTTATCATGTAAATTTGATCAAAATTAAGATGCTTTTACTTTCAAGAAACTTAGAATGATTAAAAATTTAGAATTGAGGGAGTAGCAGTTATCTTTTTTTCTCTACCCCTTCCCAAAATGAACCGGAAACTAGTGAAGCCGAAGAACTAACTTCATCCACCGGGCCTGCTGCCCCTTTCCTCCATATATCTCTCCCGCATGGCCCGCTGGACCAAATCTGAACGCCCTTGTAGAACTTCTGAACTTGTTAACTCTTTCTTGGCAACCATGTTTATAGAATTAGGATATTACTGCTTTAAAGAAAGATTTTCTAACTAGATATCTTCACAGAATCTGATTTGAGAACGATCCCTTAATTTAAATTACTAGCCTTCTGAACTAGTCCTTTATTGGCATTAAACTCTTCAAAAATGTGAATCCCAGTTTTCTTACAAAATTAGGTTAATGCCTTATTTTTAAATATTTATTTCGAGGAAGCTCCCCCCATAATCCCTCATCATACACCCATGGCCGACTACTGGTAGCACTTCGGAACATCGCTAGTGCTTTTGTTCTCCTTCGGTAAAGAGGCAACTGAATGTAGCGGTGGTTTGCTACCGTTTTGGCTTGTTATTTTTATCACCTACAGTTTATTGTCTATAAGAATGTCATCCCTCTCATATCTAAAATTTATGATTTGGGTATATTTAGTCTTAGTTAAATTGTGGTCTTATTTATGTACTTATGGTGATGGTATTATTTTATATTGTTATTTATGGCTAGCCCTCAAACCTAAATTCGAAGTTGGAGTATCATTGTGATATATTAATTTTATTGCAACATGCCAAGTGCATTGTGTCGATGGATTTATGGGACTGGAGCAAAAACATCCTTGCAGACTTGGAGAAGCGAATTAAAAGGGCAAGGAGAACTCTTGAGGACAGAAAGGAGATCGAAGCACCAAGTTTTTTCATTAGTATGCATCTGAAAGGAAAAGAATTAATAGAATAAAAAAATTTAGTGAAGGAGGATGGTACTGTGGTGGAGGAGATGGCTGGGCTGAAACTGTTGATCACTAACTTCTATAAATCTCTATTTCAATCCCATGCAGGTGATCGCTTTGACGAGCTGTTAAACCAGGTGCAACAGAAAGTGTCTTCTGAAATGAATGATATGCTAATGGAAGAATATATTGAGGAGGAAATCAAACAAGCTCTAGATAACATGGGGGGTCTGAAGGCACCAGGGGTGGATGATATGCCTGCTCTTTTTTATAAGCAATACTGGAATATTGTTGGAGAGGATGTGGTAAGGGAAGTAAAGGCCTTTCTAACTGGGGGCACAATGCCAAAGGGCTGGAACGAAACTACAGTTATCCTGATTCCAAAGTTGTAGAATCCTGAAAGATTAAAAGACCTTCGACCAATCAGTTTATGCAATGTTGTATACAAAATTGCATCCAAAGTCTTATCAAATAGGTTGAAAGTCATCTTGCCAGAGGTTATTTCTTTGAACCAAAGTGCTTTTGTTCCTGGACGGCTTATCACAGATAATATCTTGCTGGCCTATGAACCGACACACTATTTGCAAACAAAAAAGTCTGGATCAGATGGTTATGCTGCAGTGAAATTGGACATGAGTAAAGCATATGATTGCGTTGAATGGTCCTTCTTGGAGAAGATGCTGCTCAAGCTGGGTTTTCATGAAAATTGGGTTCAAGTTATTATGAAATGTGTTTCAACGGTCACCTACCGTATTAAAGTTAATGGTGAATTATCTTATGAGATTATCCCTAATAGAGGTCTTAGTCAAGGGGATCCTCTCTCTCCTTACCTGTTTTTAATTTGTGCTGAGGCATTCTCATGCCTGTTAGGGGCAGCTGAAGGTAATGGGGAGTTGTCTGGAGTTAAGATATGCCAGCATGTGCCGAGTATAAATCACCTTTTGTTTGCGGATGATTCTCTGTTACTCCTGAAAGTTGATGAATGGAGTGCAACTCATCTGCAAAATATTCTTTCTTTGTACGAGGATTGCTCGGGGCAAACGATTAATAAGGAGAAGTCTTCAGTGATGTTCAGTAAGAACACCAAAAGTTATGAGAAAAATCAGTTCATGGCATCTCTGGGAATCACAACAGAGGCACAAAATGAGAAATATTTAGGACTACCAATGTACATGGGAAGGTCAAAGAAAAGAACTTTTGAGTACTTGAAGGAAAGAGTTTGGAAAAGATTGCAGGGATGGAAGGAGAAACTCTTGTCAAAGGCTGGTAAGGAAGTTCTAATCAAGGCAGTAGTACAAGCTATTCCAAGTTATGCAATGTCATGCTTTGATCTCACAAAAACTCTGTGTGATGAGATTAGTAACATGATAGGCAGGTTCTGGTGGGCTCAACAGGAAAAGGAAAACAAAATACATTGGTTATCTTGGGATGTACTTTGCCTTAGAAAAGACAAGGGTGGTTTGGGATATAGAGATCTGCACCTTTTTAATCTTGCAATGCTCGCAAGGCAAGGGTGGCGTCTCCTGTTAAGTCCAGAATCTTTATGTGCTCAAGTCTTGAGATCTAAATATTATCCTGATGGTGACCTTTTGTCAGTTGTGGAGAAACCTGGTATATCTTACTCATGGAGAAGTATTATACGAGGGGTGCAAGTGCTAAAAAATGGTTTGGTGTGGAGAGTTGGTGATGGTACTCAGATTAATATATGGCTGGATCCTTGGATACCACATGGTGTCACTAGAAGACCCATTACTCTAAGAGGGCATACAATTTTAAATAAGGTATCTGATCTGATTGACCCGATTTCTGGTGAATGGGATGTTTCTTTGATAAATAAAATTTTTTGGGAGGAAGATGTGGAACGCATTTTGGCCATCCCACTGATATATGGTATGGAGGATAGTTTGGCATGGCACTTTGACTCAAAAGGAGTTTTTCTGTTAAATCTGCATACCATGTCTTATCAGATAAAAAAGAACTTTCAAGAAGAAGATACGTGGGTGAATCTAGTACAAATCCTAATACCTCATGTCTTTTCAAATGGAGTCAGGTCTGGAATCTTGAATGCCCACCAAAGGTGAAACATTTTTTTTGGAGATTTGTACATAATAGTCTTCCTCTACGTATGAATATTCAACGTCGGGGAATGGTATTGACACCAGGTGTCCAGTATGTTAGCGTTTGAATGAGGATGGGGGACATTGTTTTCTCAAGTGCAAGTTTGTCAAGAAATGTTGGAGGACAATTAATTTAGAGGAAATTCGCTTGTGCCTAGTTGATCTGAACTCAGCCAAACAGGTGGCCTCTAAAATTCTTTCTTTGGATGATGATAGGAAATCTCTTGTGGTTAGTCTTCTATGGGCATGGTGGGATGCACGAAATAAGGCGAATGCAGGGGACAAGATGCTTTCCACTGAGGAGATAATTTATAAAGCCAAAGCCTTGAGATCTGATATAATCTTATATGCACAGAAGATGCAGGATAAGGAAATCAAATTGAAATCAGCTTGGACTCCACCACCTAGTGACATCGTGAAGATTAATTTTGATGGGGCTTTTTCATAGGAAGAGAGGAAAGGTGGATAGGGTTTCATTGTGAGGGATCATGATGGTTTAGCAATGTTAGCCGGTGCAGGGAGAATACATTTTCTGCATGATGCCCTTAGCGCAGAGATCCATGGTTGCCTTGCAGCTCTTTTTGCAGCGTTTGATCAAGGGATGTCTCATTTTATCTAGAATCAGCTCAACAGTTCTTGCACGGGCGCTTCAGTCTAATGACTATGATTTCTCGGCTGCTGGTGTTCTCGTTAGATAAGCAAAATTTCTTATTTCTATGAATTTTGTACATGTAGATGTGGTCCATGCGCCACGATCTTGTAATAGTTGTGCTCGTGAACTTGCTCGTGTTGGCTTGAGTTGGGACCCAAATCAATCCTATGTCTGGACTGATCCCCTCCCAGAGTTTGTAATCTCTTGGTAACTCGGGATTCAAGTGAACTTGTGAGAAGGCAATAAAATGATTGCTTTGTTTCAAAAAAAAATATTACTGCAAAATATTTATTTTTATTTAGACAACGGAATAAATTCTAGTTCAGACATGGTTCAGACCAAACTCATTATTTTATATATAAAAAAGTGTTCATAAGCTTGATGATAAAATAAAGCAATCTGATTTTTATATGCATACATCAAAGAATAAGAGCAAATCAGCAGCTAATAGTCCTAGTAGATGTGCTTTTCAGGCAAGACTTTGTGGTTGTGGAAGCTAGCTAGGCACGTCGTACGAACCCGTCCAATAAAAGGTTGGTGCAAATGGTAGGCGAGGTCCAAACTCTAGCTAGAGTAGCTAGTGTCCAAGAGATGGAATAATGTAATTAAGGCCCTCAAAATATATTGTTCCAAAAATATGTACATTGTTTGTATTGACATTATTAAGGCATGCTGGCAGGCGTCTACAACTAGCTAGCACACGCCTACTTTCACCAATTTGCTGCTGACCAGCATTGTGGTTAACTGAAATCCGGTACGATTGGACCCACGTCATGCCAACTCTTTTGGTTTGTACTACCTACCTTTAGGGTCTGTTTAGATTGGGGATGAAAATTTTTTGGGTGTCACATCGAATGTGTCGGAAGGATATCGGGAGGGTTTTTTAGAAACTAATAAAAAAACAAATTACATAGTTCGTCAGAAAACTGCAAGACAAATTTATTAAGCATAATTAACCTGTCATTAGCATATGTAGGTTACTGTAGCACTTAAGACTAATCATAGAGTAACTAGGCTTAAAAGATTTGTCTCGTGATTCTCAACTAAACTGTGTAATTAGTTTATTTTTTTATCTACATTTAATGTTCCATGCATGTGTCTAAAGATTCGATGGGATAGATGAAAAATTTTTGGATGAGGAACTGTCATCATGTGGAATGGAGTCAACGCTAACCAGAACCACCGAGCTAGAGATGCCGCCCCAGCTGTGTGTTGACGACCAGCAGAAGATGATATATATCACGTCAGGTCGATTAGGTGTTAAATTTTAGACCTGTTTAGTTACTCAACCATTTTACAAAATGGTCAAGATTTCCTATTATATCGAATCTTGCGACACAGGTATGAAATATTAAATATAGATAAAAATAATTAATTGCACAATTCGTATGTAATTTGTGAGAAATTTACAAGATGAATCTTTTGAGTCTAGTTAATCAATGATTAAATAATAATTATCAAATAAAACAGAAGTGCTACCGTAGATATTTTACATTTTTTTTCGCAACTAAACACGACGTTAGCAATCACCAAACTAGCCTTATTTAATTTGTGTCAAGGACCTAGCTAGCCAGCTAGATGATCGTGTCATGCTTGGCCACCGGACAGCAAGGTCCTAGTTACTATCTTCTTGTTCTAAACATAATAAATCCATTTTTGGTTTGGCGTAAGTCAAACAGCTAAAGTGACCAAATTAATATACAAACACACAAATATATAATAAGATGAATGTTTAACAATATTCTTTGGCAAGCATCGATCACTATATAATATACAGTAAGTTTGTACTAGGTGTCATGGTTTTCATAGCTTATTAGACCAACAGAGTAACAGCTAGCTGTAAGTAATAAGATCCCATCCTTAAGATATAATTTTCACAATAATAAATAAATTTCCTCCATATATCTCAAAGCACATGTATGTCAGTTAGTAGTGTATATATTATTCAAAATTTACCCCCCTATGATTGTACACTCTCTTCTCTGCTCTCTACATTAGAAATTACATTAAACTCACGCTCCAACCTTCTAAGAGCAAGTTTAATAATACAACCCACTTGCTGACTGTAAGGTTTCTTGCAGCCTTCTTCTAGCCCATCCATACAATAGTTAGCTATTCACTATTAATACATGGTCCACTTATCTCTCACACAAAGGTTCTTAGTTCTGTGTCTAAGTTGGCTGTAAGCTTACAACCTCTTCTCTCTCATCTCTTCTCTGCTACATCTTAGCATTTAGCCGGCTTACAGCCCACTATAATATTTGCTCTAATCTAGACCAGATCAAATTGAAAGCGAAACAAAAATAAATACATGGCGTCATCAACTCCCCTGCCTTAAAAAATCCAGGCCGTTCGTCGCTGATCCGACGTTCACAGAGCGCGCAAATTCTGCTGCTAAATTTAGCGCGCGCGCGGGATCACCGGGCGGCGGGCGCTGCCGTCATTCCGTCGTCCGCTCGGTGCAACCTGCTACTACTCTACTAGCATAAATCTCAGTCGTGCTTCTTGGATCTCCCACCCAAGAATTCCTCGCAACCCAACGAAGATGACGATGACCAAGATCAAGTAGGAGGCGGCGTCATCAGCACACAAAGGCAGGCAAGCAGCGCGAGCGGGCAGTCCAAAGATTCCGTCCCAGAACACCGAGGGCGCTCTCGCTCTCGCTCGCCAGCAGAGCGCCATGGCCGTGTCGCCCCGCGCCACCACGCCGGAGGAGGAGGAGGAGGAGGAGGACGACGGAGACGACGGGTTCACCTTCCCCACGCCGCCACCGCCGCCGCCGCAGCTGCTGGGCGCCGGCGGCGCGCGCGGCAGGGACTTCCTCCACCTGGCGCCGCCTCCGTGCGCGGCGTCGGCGTCCTCGTCGCCGCCCGTGTGGCTGCTGCTGTCGTCGTCGTCGTCGTCCCCGATCCGCCGCAGCTTCTCCGCGGCCGACTGCGCCGCGTCGCCGTGGCGCGACCGCCGCGGCCTCAACGGCGGGGGCTCCCCCGCGCTCAGCGACTACGCCGCGGGCGCCGCCGGCTTCTGCGACGAAGGCGAGGAAGAGGAGGAGGAGAGGATGGACAGCCTGTGGGAGCACCTGAACGACGACGACGCGGCGGCGGCGGCCCGTGGCGAGGACCTCTTCTTCGGGCGGTCTCTCGACGTGTCGCGCCGCCGGTCCGTGGCCGGCGCCAACGCCCCCGAGGGGGCGACGTGGGCCGCCAAGAACAAGGACAAGGACAAGGACCGGACCGGTGGTGTTGCTGGCGGCGCGGTGCTCGGCGCGTCCAGGAGCTCCCGGCGGCGGCCGCCGGGGCTGGTGGTCATGATGCGCGCGCTCCGGAGGATGTTCGTGGCGCACAAGGGCAAGAGCCGGGTGCACAGGGACGAGCACAGCACCGCCTCTGCATCTGCCTATTCTTTCAGCAGGAAAGGATGAGCTGCTGCTGCTCTGCTGCAGCTGTCAGCAGAGCACTGATGGCAATGCATTTTTGGGTGCCAGAAACGTTCCATTTCGTGGCTGGATTGTTCAGGCCATGCAAGGTGATCATGCATCACCTACATTTCTGTTTTGGGATTTGATATATACTGTACTAATGTGCATCGTTGTGTATACATAGTTGTGTCTTTTGGTTAAAAAAGAAAGGAACATTCGTTCTTGTTAGAGTGTAGTTTTTGTTTGCCTGAATTTTGGATCGGAGATGTATATACGAACTAGTAAGATTGTGTTTTTTTAGTGAATATAATTCTACTTATTAGCTGCATATTCATTTGACTGACTGTTACTGTAACCCACCTAGTATCATATCAGAAAAAACACAGCATGAAAAAGATAATGAGAATATGTAATACTACCTATGGCCCCTGCATATATAATTAGCTGCTTTGCACGACTGAAATTTGAGATAGGTTCTACAATTAACCAGCTAGAACGGAACCTCCTGTGATTGCATACTACCAATGTGCAGATTCTGTATCCTTCGAGAGGATAATGAAATCTTTGTCACGAGTTTTATTTTAAGAGAAAATAAAAAGGTGTGTTATTCTAGTTTTTTTTAGTGGAAGCCGGAACACGGACTCAAAAACCACACAATTTTTCAGTTAAAATTGAAGATGAAAAGTTAGGCGCATTGAAGATGAAAAATTTAGGCACAAATCCACTTCCATTTGCTCATGGAAGTTGAATGATTGAGAGTGATGATGGATTATATAGTAGGTCAAAACTAGTCATCTATTGGCAGCTTAGGTTGGACTGTGTGCACAATGGACAAAGTCGGTTAGGCCATGTAACTGACTGATTGACGACCTGTCAAAGTAGTTAGCCTGGCCCCAAACAAGCTTAGCTCGTTCTTATATCAACTGTGGCTTGATAAACAAGCACCAATGCAATTTGGTAGTTTAGTACGCGCCAACTGATTGTTGACATCGTAATTGATACTTCCTCCGGTCCTTGAATAAACCAATGCAATTTCTAGAGTTTTTAAGTCTGAATGTTTTTTAGTGTTTAGCCTTTTACCGGACAACTTTTGTAGAGTATAGCCTCACTTAGGGTTCAGCAAATGAAAAAAAGTAGAATATTCAGAATGTAATATTTTGTAAACATGAATTCATACAATCAAAAACATTTTGGCACGACAATAACTTGATCTAGTTCAATTTTGTAATATATGAGCTTCCAAAGTTTCAAACACAACACCTCTATATATCTCTCTGAAGCTAGTCTGAAAGGAGGAAAGGGAAGAACACTAGGATAGGTATAACGTGTAAAACACTACTCCCTCCATTCTAAAGGGAAGAAGAACACATTTAGATTATATCATGTCTAGATATATAATCAAAACTATGAATCTAAACCAAAATGTCTTATAATTTGGGATAGAGGAAATACTACAGAATTCAACTTAAGAGATGGGCAAAAGTGTTTAAGAGAGGCAGGCACCACTGTTGCCTCTTTACTTCATCACTATAAATCAAGAAAAAGCACATGCTATCTCGGTAAATTGAAAAAAAATCTTAAAAAGCACATTGTCCAGCCCGTCAAGCCCATTTGAGCCCATCAAAGCTGGAGCAACCACCGCGCCGTTGCCACCGCCATCTTGTTTATATTGTAGCCATTGCTTACATCACTCAAAGCCAATGTCGTTATGCCGTCTCCTCACACATGATGCTGTCAATGTTGTCTTTGTTGCGCGAGAGTGGATCCAGTGTTGGAGAAGCCATCCGCGACCGATGTGATCGTAGTGCCCACATGTCCGACCGCTACAACCCCTAGACTTGGCAGCGTCACGCTATCGGCGCCCCGACCTGCCCCTCCCCTTGAATTGAATCGAGAGAGCCAATGAATATTTAATCGATGAAATCTAGAATTGGGAGAGATAAAGCACTAGGTCTCACCTCTTGCGGATGGGTTATGTTGAGTATTAAACATAAGGTAGATTAAACCCCTGTTTAGTACTATAATAGTCCGTTTAACCCTCATCTACGCCCATTGCACCATGAGGCCCATTAACAAATAGCTGGATGAACCTTAGAAGGTCCACTTAGGAAGAAGACCTTAGCACCTAGGAAATGAGCTGAGAGGATAAGTCACTCGCACCTGGAGGCCTAGATAGGCCAAGGTGGTTGCCGACCTTGGGAGGTGGCAACCGACCAAGGGCTATGGCGTGTGCCTAGGCCTTGCTTGGGCTATGCTTTACATCTGAAAATCTGTCAGGCATCTATAGCTTGACATGCGGGCAAAGCCACAGGGTGCCAAGCCCTATTGGAGGTATGTTCCCTTTCTCACGTGAGGCCATGTCGGCCACTCCTAGCATGAGAGACTCGACTTGTCTAAGCCCGCATCCACTATGTGGACAAGTCTAAGCCCGCATGAGAGACTCGACTTGCATGCGGCTAGACCCTTGGCGTGCGTCAAACGCCATGAGAAGGCAAACCCAAGGAAGGTTCAATGACATTAGGCAAAACCTGGCATCATGTCCAAGGCATAGCAGAGGATGTCAGAGGCAATTGGAGGTTGTCTGCGTGCACTATGTAAGAGGGATGGTGCTCGGTGCTGCCACCAACTTGCGAACACAAGGTTGAAATGTGCCCTTATGGTTCGATTTATGATGAGTGATTGTCAACGTGATCCACGACCTAGGTGATTTTGAGATAATGGTTGAAAGTTTTGCAACAAATTTGAGGCGCCCATTCACCCCCCCTCTGGTCGCTGTTTTTGGTCCTTCACAACTGAAGATTAGGAATTGAAGCCCTAGAATCCCCTAAACCATGTAATTTGTACTCCCACCACCCTCTGGTATATAAGGTTGGGTACGGGCTCTAGTAGAGGGGAGGAATCCCGGACCAAACAATCAACCATAGGATAGAACCCATCGAAACCGATCAAACCCTAGATCAGTAGCATAGTGTTCTCCTACAACCTCTCTCTCTCTCTGTTGTAGTAAATTGATTGATCATTCCTAACATAAAGAACACCACTGTTGGACATAGGGCATAGATACCTGAACCAAGATAAAACCCCCTAGAGGGCCAAGCGTTGCCACTAGAGGGGAAAGATGGGGATGCATCAGTGCGAGAGAGGAAGCACAGTCAATGTAAAGAGACGGGTGGCTGAGAGATGAATGCGATAGAGGTTAGGGTTTGCTTGTGGAAGTTACATATGCAAACCAATGCAGTGGGCTTTGGGCTTAGTCTTTCCTGGTTGAATTACATAGGCAGGGGCCATATACGAGGATGCCTTTAAAAATAGTTTTTTTAGAGGCAGACTTCTTTTTTTAGACTTCCTCAAAAGATTGTCTCCATAAGTTCTGATTTTCAGAAATAGGCCTTTTATAAGAGGTATGCCTCTAATTCTAGAGGCGGGAGCCTCAATTTAGCACTAGATCATTTATGAAGATGGTGGAAGAAAAATATCTGCCTCTGAGAATAAATTCTAAAATCATTTTTTGTATAGTGCAAGTGTAAAACTTCCGGCGTTGTTGTTCCATTTCAGTTTGGTTTCCCCTAGTTATCGGGCTAAATGGTATATGCTATTTAGCACCCTAAATTCAGATAATAGCGCAAGAAAAGTTTAGAGCTAAAAGTATATTACCTTAGCCCTTAGTCTCCACGAAGACAGTCTGGTTGTCGCAGTGGCTATATCCGGCTATATATTTGAAACAATGATAATTTTATTTAAAAATACTAACGTGCAGTGTGTGACACTAAATGTATTAGTCAAATTTAAAAGGATTTAATTTAGGACAACTCTAAAATCAAATTATATCCAAATTGCCGTTATTGGCGTCGCCGTACGTGTACGTGTGCACGGCCACCAACGCGTGCACGTACCTGGCTCTATCCAGCCACCGTGAAATAAAAAGAGACGTGCATCATGCATGGAAATCGTAAACGTGTTTCTCTTCGTGTTGGTCTCGTATTACGAAGAAGAGAAATCAAAGCTGTTGCTGTTTTCGTGTCCAGATCTGTTCTTGACGATCTCCAGCTAGCGCGCGCGGTAAGTAATTAAACAACTCATAATCAGCCCGGCCTATATATAAATATAAATATTGGCCTCCCACGCAACATTGCAATAATATATCGATCGATGGATGGATCCATACCTAGCTTAATTAGAAGAGTAAAGCGCATATATAGAGGCTAGATAGCTAGCTAGGAACATGGCGGCGGCGCCGGCAGCTATCTCGCCGACGTCGACGTCGTCGTCGTCGTGGTCTGATCTGCTGCCGGATCTCCTTGGCCTGGTGCTTATTCGCCTTCCGTTGCCTGCCGACCGCGCCGTGTGCCGTGGATGGCACTTGGCCGCGCGCCACCACGTGCGGCAGCTCCCGTGGATGGTCTTCGGCCGGACGGCTCTTTCGGCACCATCGGACACGGCGGCGGCGACCATCCTGCCGCCGGAGAATAATAATGTGACGACGTGTCTTGGTGCTGCCGCCGTTGGTTGGCTCGCGCTTGACTGCACCGACGACGTATTCCGGCGCACGCCCTTGTGGCAACACTTCTCCAACAACCGCGCGCTTCCTCCAGCCTAGACGTGACGTCAAGCACAGGCATAGCTATATATCGGCTCTACAACCCCTTCACCGGCAAGACCGTGCTGCTCCCTGAGCTCGACGCCATCATTGGGGAGGTGGCCGAGACATTCGAAATCCGCAAGGTGCTCATGCAGAGACCTTCTTCTTCTTCGACATTAGTATCAGATAACGACGACGATCAACTTCTTGTTGCCATCACCACCAACAGTTATTACTACAACATCATCATCTGCCGACCTGGGAAGGGTACCGCCTGCTGTGTGCTTCCTAACATAGATGTCTTCGATGTCGTGTTTCATGGAGACAGCAGACTCTATGGGATCACTCCAGAAGAAGAGTTGGTCGCCTTGGACCTTGCAGAGGATGACAAGGCCAGGTGCGCCCATTGTTACTAAATGTAGGCGAGTCATCAAAAGACCATTAGCGGATGGTGAGCAAGACCACCGGAGCTGGATGTACGATGATGATAGCGGCAGCGACGACGATGGAGACGACGACAATGGAGATGACGACGACGGAGACGACGACAATGGAGATGACGACGACGAGACCTCGAGCCAAAACGGTGAAGAAGAAGAAGAGGATCGTCATAGCTTCAATGTTGACGATCTTGTTCCAAGAGGTGAGGATATAGCTAGCAAAAGCGGAGGACGCTGGTCCCTATGACGTCGCCATCACCACCCGGCGACTAGTAGTCCAGTCATCATCGCGTGGAGATGACGGGGAGTTGCTCATGGTGAGGCATTACATGCATGGAATCATCTCCAGGGATTGGAACTGACACTCTCGATGTGGAAATCTTCAAGGCAGATATGGAAGCAGGCAACTGGGTTCCAGTCAGCGAGCTAGCTCAAGGCCAAGCACTCTTTCTTAGCCGATCATTCTCCAAGTCTATTCGTGCCTACGGAGATATAAAACAGGGCTTCATATACTCTACAGATGCGGATGATGTATTTGATACCAAATCCAGGGACTGTAGTTTGATTAGATTCCCAATACAATGGGATGGAGCAGCAGATCAAATATTGCTAACGTGGCTTTTTCCACCGGAGCTACAACTTTAGTTTAGCCCACACACACAACTTGACCAGCGAATACTTTAATTTTATGTTGCTTAAGAGAATGTTTTTTCCTTTGATGTACGGGGACACCCTTATTTTTTTGTGTTTATATATATTGCTATACATATATATTTGTTGGTCAAAATATATGCATGGATAAAAAAAATTAGAACAGGTTCTACTCAGGGATCCCAACAAAAGACCCCAAACCTTTGGGTTTTGTTTGCTCCGACAGTGCCCTAAACGCTCGGTCTAAACACCATCGTCCAAAACCTGCCAGTCAAAAGTGAAGTGGATGGATGCTAGATAATTCATAGATCGAGCTTGTTCTCTAATAAACTTTTAACTTTACAGGATACTCCCTGTTTATATTGGCAGGTTAGATATTGACCCTGTAATCCATTATATTGCCTAAGCTACTAACGGAAGCTTTCTGAGAAGCTTATCATGAGATATATATATTATTATTTATTTTTATCCATATACACTATCTTTCTCACTCTTTGTATAATTTTAATTTATCTCTAAATTGCAATGATTTCTACAGGCTAAGTACAACTTTAGGGGGCCTATGCAGTGCACTAATGAAAAACATCATTATAAATAATCTCTACAACTTATTACTACGTTGAATCACTGTCAAAGCAGTTATCAATCGGGTATACGGAAGTTCTGCACATGACCATTTTTATGTTTTAATTGAAACCTGGACGTGCTTTCTCATTGTTATATTGTTGATTGAATCAGCATGTGCAACATATCCATATCTATATCTATACCTAAAGAAGTAAAATTTCTTTGAATTGAGCATAGCTCAGCTAGTTGTTTTTTTTTGGTGGAACCTATCCATTCACGTTCAAGCCCTCGACTTGACATGAGAGATCACATTTCCTTATAGGATTTAACAACGTCATTCTTTTAGTGGTAAGCAACATGATCGTCTACAGTGAGACGTCTGTGGTAACTTTGTCAATCTTGAGATTTGACGATCCAACTCAATTCTTCGGAGATACTCACGTGGGTAGGGTGTGCGTGCGTGTGAGCATACACTTGCCTTTACATAAAAAGAGGTAAAATATCTGGCCACTAATATTTTTTGGTCCAACTTCTTGTTCACGAGAAGAAAGCCATTATAGAGACCAATTCAAAATCATCAACTTATGTCTCATTTATCACTTGCCAAATATGCTTGCTTTCACATGATGCTATGATATTCCACAACATAGAAGCCATTTTATAGATTCCATTTGCACTGATGTCTTTTGCTTGAGCTAGATTATTTCTATAATCCTCCAATACAACAATACACAATTTGGCCTTTATTTCAACACTATATGGCATATCATCAAGTTTGCCTACTTGTTGAGCCTTGAACATCCTTGTTAATACACAATCCACAAGTATATGCAATAGACTTAATATCTTGTTCAACATTTAGCAAACTTATTAGACCTTTAATTATGTTGTCATTAAATTTACCAAAACTACAAAGGGCTAGATGCACTTTCAGCATAGTATACTTATATGGAGGTTATTCTAAATTTATTAAGATATATTTTTTTATCTTTTTAGTTATGATGAATGGCGGCGGACTTTTCGAGCCATAGGAACCACGTTTCCACCACAGTGATCTTTCATTCGCGCTATTGCTAGATAGGGCCATTCCCGTCACCTAGACCCATCAATAGTGTTGAATATTTTTAAGTTTCATGCTAATAGCATGGCTTTCTTTGTGATTATTATGAAATTAAAACCGACATCACCTTTATTATCCGTATTGGGGGCAAGGAGAACAAATAAGGTAAGGTATTATATTATGTGATCCGATCCGATGAAGTACGGCTGAGTTCACGAAGAGAACGCACCCAAGAAAAGGAACGTACCCAAAAAAAGGAACGTACCCGGTGGAACCGTGTCGAGTCCCAATGCAACCCAAACCCTCAATGCATACAAGACTCCTTGCGTAGAGTAAAAGTAGTCCGTCGTCGTCATATATTATTGTCATGAGTCATGATCAAATTAAACGTCTACTCGCAGCTCGATCTATCTCTGCATCGATCACGCGCGGAAAGATATATTAGATTGATTGATCGATCGATGGATATCTCCGATCCGATGATGCCTGCACCAGCGGCAGCTAGCAGCAGCGATCTCGTCGACAACATCGTCATCTCCATCGATCTCCTTCTCCTCCATGGTCCGTCCTCCTGCCGGAACTCCTCAGCGAAATCCTCACCCACCTCCGCCCCGCCGACGTCGCCTGCTTCCGCGTCGTGTGCCGCGCATGGCATTCCGCCGCGCGCCATTACCAGGTGCAGCTCCCGTGGGTCGTGCTCCCCAACGGCTCCTTCGGCACCATGAAAACGGAGATGATGATGATGATGTGATGTTGGTGGAGGATGGTGTGGTGATCCTCAAGGATGAGGAGATGCCCCCATGAACCCAAAGACCACATTGTCATCACCAGGCACCTCGTCGTGTCTTGCGACGGCAAAGAGCTACTCATGGTGAGGCACGAGGTGCAACTACCTGCTGCATTCCATCCACCCGCGTACACTGCTCGCAAGGTGGAAATCTTCAAGGCAGACATGGACGATGGGTTCCCGTCGTCACCGCCAACGCGCTATCTCAAGGCGAGGCGCTCTTTCTCAGCCGAGCATCTAGCATGGCCACTCGTGCCTATGGAGACATAATCAAAGAGGGCTTTGTATATTTTGTTGATATCGATGATGCGTTCGACACCAGATCCGGAACTCGTAGCCCGGTTAGCTTGCCACGGCAGAGACAACATGTAGATGGAAAGTGACTCACATGGGTCTTCCCTCCACATCTAGTGCTGTAGTAACCCACAATAATGCAAGCAAACTCTATTCTATATATGTACGTTATTATATCTATATATATCAAGCAACACAACAAGAAAACATCAACAATTCGTTTTATGTTGGCTTGCGGCTTGATTCACCACGGCTCCTCCAAAGCCCTCCGTGCAGTCTCAGTTCTTGCTGGACGCCATTGAAACACACCAGCAGCACCAATATATATAAGAAGTGGGATAGCTCTTATTTGCTCGTGTGACGAACATTTTTTTTTTCGCGAGCGGGGTTTGTGACGAACATCAACTCCGCGCGGCAGCAGTTGCAGGCACAAATGGATATCAACTCTCAAGCATTACGTGCAGCTAGCAGACCTTGTGTGACCAGCGCGCTGCGCAGTTGATGGTTAAACAAATCGAAACCACTGGAACGTCTCACCTTAGAGCATATACATGGATGATGCTGAGACAGAGGACAAATCACCAAGATCTCCAGCTCCACTGTGTCCTCCATTCCTCCCTGGAGGGGGTTGGCCTTTCTCCAGTGGCCAGCCTCATCCTCGTTCTGAACTCAGTCGCCATAGACCTTCTGGTGAGTCAGATCACAACTATATATACACCTCTGGCCAAGCTGTAGAGAAGTAGAATAGGAGCCAACACCATTGTGTATTGACCTCATTGAGTATATATAGGTTACAACAGGGAGGTTGCCTCTTAGTCCCGGGAAAGTTCAAAACAACAAGTAGAGATCTAACATCTATTGTCAAAGTCAAAAGAATGACAAATATCATTATATTACAAAGACAATGTATAAAAGATTAACTATCGGCTGAGAGCAAGTAGAGTTTGGCGGTTTAGTGTGCCTGCCAAACTCCGGTACGTGGAAGCTTCGTCCAGCCGGCACCATCGGCTGAGAGCTTGCCCTTGCAGTCAGCTGGGGTGAAGACGAGCTTGTAGTTCTTCATGCTGGCGCGGTCCAAGATATCCTCTGCATAGCGTTCCTAGAAGAGGTAGAAGCGATCCATGGTGCGCTTGACATCGATGCCGAGGAAGAAGCGCAGCTTGCCCAAGTCCTTGACAGCAAACTCGGTGCATAGGTGTTCGACGCAGCAGGCCGATGCTCGAGCCGGTGAGGACGTTGTCGTCGACTTAGGCGATGTCGTGTCCCAACGTAGAACGAAGAACACAGTCTGAAATTTGTACGGTGAGCTAATTATTATATATTTAGTGTAGTAAAAATTAGATCATGTATTTATAGATTTATTTAGATTTAACATGATCCAATTAATATAAATTTTTTACTATAGTTTAAGCATATAATAATTAGTCCACCGCAAAAATTTACCACAATTGAATTATAGAAAGTGCAGCTATAAATTATTCTATTTCATTATAGAAACACATAAATCTAAAGCTACAATAAAAATTTTATACTAAAAGATACCATATTATATGTTTAATATATAGATCTACTCATGTCGAGTCCAACAAACACAACTACACTAATGATTTTCCAAGACGATGCCCTTTTATTAATGGAGGTGGTCACAAAATTCGACCGCCTCCTAAAATTCTGACGAATTAACGGTGGTAGGCATTTTGATTTACGGAGGCGGTCATTTTTGCTCGTCTTCAAAATCGATTTATGGAGACGAGCACTCTAAGACAACCATTTCAAAAAATAGTCTACTTTTAGAGGTGGTCGTCTTAAGGAGCCCACCTCCGTAAATCGATTTACGGAGGCAGGCATGCTATAAGACTCGCCTCTGAAAAGGTCGAGGCCCAACAGGCCCAGCGTGGATCGATTTCTGTGTTCGAGTATATAAGACAAACTTAGGTTTCATCCTCCACCACTCCATCCCTCTCTAACCCGCTCCCTCCACACCCACCCGGCACCCACCCATCTCCTCTCTCAACCTCTCGGTATCACCCGACACCTGACACCCACCCGCTCACCTCGGTCGGCCCCTCACTCGCCCCTTCCTCTCCCTCTGCCATGGTAGCTCCACCCAACACCCGCCCCAGCAAAGATTCGGTCCTAGCGGCGGCTACGAGCGAGACACGACCTCCTCCTCCGGCTCGTTGTGGTGCGGGCGACATGGTGTGGCACGACCTCCCTCCACGGTGCGAGCCCTTGTGGCGTGACCTCCCTCCACCGTGGCGCTTGCAGATCCGTTGGCCGTGGACGAGATTCATGGCGACGATGACGGATCTAGGATGGCACAGGGCCCAGGTTCCTCTTCTCGGCGGTCGTGGCTGAGATCCACAACGGCAGTAGCGGATTGAAGGCGGCAGATCTAGGATGTTGTGGGGCCCAGCTCCCTCCTCCTGACGGTTGTGGCCAAGATCCACAGCGGTGACAACGGATCAACGATGATAAATCTAGGATAGTGGGGCCCAGCTCCCTTCTCCAGGTGGCTGTGGCCGAGATGTAGATCTAGGTGGCGACGATGGATCGATGGCATCACATTCAGGATGGCACGAGGCCCAGATCGAGGCCCGTGCAACCCAAATCTTGGCCATATGTAGGCTTTTGCTTTTTTTTGTTTATTTTAATTGATTTATGGAGGCAGACAAAATACAACTGCCTCTGTTAATATGGATTTATGCTGATATATATTTTGTTGAAGGCGGTTGCATTACCTGCTTCCAAAAATAAAAAATACCTGCCTCCATTAAATTTTATGTAGTAGTGAAAATTAGATTTTTTATTTTATGATTTTTCTGTGACTTACTATGATTTTTCAAAGATTTAGCCAAAATAAATAAAAAATAAAAACACAAACCACATTCAAAACTGCTTATAACAGGACGCTGCATTGTTTTAATATCTTGCAAGTAATCGATTTAAGCTAATTATCGGCTCTATTAAATCGGCAATTTGGTAGTGTTATTCAGTATGCACATCTGTGCCATCATAAATCTTTTTCTGTCTTTTTCAGACCTGGTTAGTTCAAAACTTTGTCAGGTTTCATTTTAAATATTGTGATTTTTTATTTGTATGTTTGATTGAAAAATATGCACAAAAGTACCGATGGGCACAATAAATGATTTGACTGCAAAACTTCTCAAGCTTCACTTTTTTTTTATCAGGCGGTGTAATGACCAAGTCTTCTCCTGCTCTCTATGTCATATCTTATCTCAGTTTTGTGCCAGTGATACATGCATCATTACACATTATACATGATGAACTTCTATAGTGTGATTTTTGGGTACTGTTAAAAAGTTCATGACATAAAGATTTGTGAAACTTGTTGCTTGAGGATTTAAGATGAACAGTTTTTGAGAGTTGTTTTGCCCGATTTTAGAATTCAGTGACAAAAAATAGAATTTCACGAAAATTATAAGAGAGATAATATGAACCTTTTCCTTTTGGTAATACGTTCGAGTTCAATACCGAGCCAGCGGGCCGCTTGATTTCAATCATGTTCATTGAGCGAAACATGATGAGACTGATCCAATATCATGGAGAATTGGAAGAGAGGAATATACTTGTAGCTTTTTGATCCTTCATCATTTTTTTTCGATATCACGACTTCACGTGTTTTTCATTAAGAAGAAGAGCCGAAAGAAACGGCAGGTAACCGATACAAAGAGTTCGCAAGTAATCCAAGGATTACCATTGAAATCCAGAACACAAACAAAAGCAAGAAACATGAGGGGGATCCTCCACCTAACAACCCCAACAGCTAAGCCAAAAACAAGAAGAAAACCCAACACCCAGGTAGCCAGCAGTGTTCGGAGCCGCAACAGATAAGTGGCAACTGACGGCCATGCATCTGTCCCCACCTCTGCAACCTCAACGACCAGCCCGACGCGTCCTCAGTGGCAAAGCGAACCAACCGACGGCCAAGCATCCGTCTCCACCTCAGCAACCTCGACGACCAACCAGCCGGAGACGCGTCGTCAGTGGCAAAGCAACCAACCGACGGCCAAGCATCTGTCCCCACCTCAGCAACCTCAACGACCCACCTGCCGGAGATGCATCCTTGGTGGCAAAGCAACGCACCTCAGCGGCAAAGCATCCGCCGGAAACACCTCGGTGGCAAAGCATCCACCGGAAAGAGCACAACTGCAGCTACAACAAACACTAGCCAGCAAAACCTAATAGGAGAGCAGCAAGAGGCATGAAAAGGCTCGGCACGACGCCCGAGGGGCCGCGCGGGCAGCAGTCCACGCGTAGAAAGAACTTCAGCGACAACGCCTTCAAGAAGGGAAGCGACGCAGGAAGCGCCGCCATTGCCGGCCCATACGGGCAAGGCCTTCACCTAGAAGTTCGACGCAGGTCGGAAAGGGGGGCGCAGCGACAGATGCCTCCAAGAAGGGGAACGGCGCTAGAAGCGTCGTCATCGTCGGCCGAAGGCCAGGCTTTCGCCAAGCACCCCCTTCCGAGTGCAGAGAGCCCGTGAACGGGCGAGGCAACGCCACCCACACCACCATGGCATCGATGACGCACCGCCAACATGGCTACCCACACCACCACGGTGCGGGGCAGCACACGTTGCGGCCTCTGCAGCACCACATTGTCGTGCCGGAGCTCCGCGAGAAGCCTCAGCCCCTTCAGGAAATCGGCCTCCTCGTGCCGGCAGCACGTCTTGCCCAGCCGCTTCACGGCCACCGAGGTGCCGTCGCGGAGTGTGCCCCTGTACGTGGCCGCGAGGCCGCCGGTCTTCTTGCCGCGCTTCCCGAGGAGGTTGAGCTCCGAGAAGCAGCGCGTCGCGGACTCCACCTCCTCCGTGCTGATCCGGAGGCTCTGCGCCAGCACGTCCTGCGAGAGGAAACCCAGCCCGCCGCGCGTGTCCGCCAGCGGGTCCCAGGCGTTGGAGTACTCGAGGCTCGCCAGCGCCGACGACGCGCTCTTGCGAGCCGACGGCGACGCCTTCGCCGCCGAAGGCGCGTTCTCGGTGCTGCACCAGCCGCCGGAGATCGTCGACGGCGAGCCCCCCGCGACCCTCTGCCGGCGCCACCGCCGCCATGAGAGCGCGAACAGGCCGACCCCCGTGGCCGCGAGGAGGGCCGGCGGCGACAACCACGGCCGCGAGCGCCTTGGTCGATGGCGCGCGCCCGTTGCCGCCGCCGGAGGGCATGACCTGGGACGCGATGCCTGCGCTGAAGGGCTGGGGCCTGTCGGGGTCGATGAGGTCCGCCGGGGTGCACGGGCGGAGCGCGGGCAGCCCGGCGCCGCACAGGTCGCTGTTGTTGCCGTACTGGAAGCCGGCCTGCAACTTGGCAGCCAGTTCTTGGGACGGCCGTGGCCGCGACGGCGGCGCCTCCCCGACCCCCGGCCGCCGGGACGAAGCCCGAGCGCCGCAGGGTGGCAGATCCGGGCCGCCGCCCACCGGATCTGGCCGGCTGCCGCCTGCCGCCGCCGGACACCGCCGGACACGACGGGGGAGAGGTGGAGGGGGGGAGGAGAGCGGGGGGGGGGGGGGGGGGAGGAGAGCGGGGGGGGGGGGGGGAAGGAGACGCGCACGGGGCCACTTCGGGGCAGCCGCCGCCGCTGGCCGCCGCCGCCGCCATGGGAACACGGCGACGGCGGCCGGGGAGGACCGGAGAGGAGGGGGGGGGGGGGAGCTGGGTGGCGCCGTCGCCCCCCGATTCGCCCGTTGGGAGGGCGCTCGAGGGTTACAAGGCCACATACATGAGTAACGAAAGTTCCATAGCTGACCTATC
Organism: Sorghum bicolor; assembly: GCF_000003195.3. Classification (NCBI taxonomy): domain Eukaryota; kingdom Viridiplantae; phylum Streptophyta; class Magnoliopsida; order Poales; family Poaceae; genus Sorghum; species Sorghum bicolor. Next base: position 507,243 of record NC_012876.2, read on the forward strand.
TTGATCCTTCATCATGGTAAGATAATAGATCAAATTTCTTATATTATACTGAAAGTAGAGTAGTACTTAAGTTAGCTTTTTGACGGTAATAATAAATCATATGTTCGGATTCGTGGATGAATATGGCTCCACGAAGGCGATCGTACTACTTGTAAAGGCAAATATATATAACAATATAATTCCATATAGCTAATCAATCAACAAAGACTCTAAAAGCACAAACAAAAATAGAAAAAAAGAACAATATAAATGCAAGTATCTAGTTGCTAACAAATCACCAATCTACTCTATATATTTCATCTAAACCACCAACTCTTGTGGGAAAATCCACGTCAGCCAACTACACCTCAGCAGACGGTAAACCTGGTCCCCAAGACTAGATGGGATACAGGTTGAGGATGTGGTGTCAAACGCTTCTAACGTGTCATCAAAATATACGAAACGTGCTCTGATGTCTCCGTGCACACGAACTGACTTGCTGAAGGATTTGCTGAGGAAGAGGGCCTCATCTTCAGCTAAACAATCATTACCAGTTACCGGGAGCCATTTGCCTGCATTGATGTCCGCCTTGAAGATGTCAACCTTGCGAGTGTGCGGTGGTCCGGAATAAGAAGAAGGTGCTTGCATCTGCCGCTTCACCATGAGCAGCTCCCCAGCTCGTGACTTCACAAGTTTCCGGATGGTGACGATGTAGTCCTTGGGTTCATTGAGCGACGACCCCTCATCTTGCACAACGTCCACACCATTTGGTATCATCCCATCACCACTTGAGCAAGAGCAACCCTCCTCCTCCTCTTCTGTGTCCTGTGCTTCATCATCTGCCTCACCCTCACCCTCGTCCTCTTCTTTATTTTGTGATTGATCATCCACTTTGTCATCTTCATCCTCTTGATCACGCTCAGCGTCTTCATCTTCGTTGTCATTGCCATCATCATCGTTGCCACCATGACTACCACCACCACCATCATCATCATCATCGTCATCACTATTCTCCTGCTCGTCAATCCAGCTCCAATAGTCTTCCTCCCCTTGGGGCAATGGGTTTGTAATGAAGCGTCTTGTCGTCGCAACAACGGGGTTGCCGTCATCGTCGTCGTCTTCGCCGAGACGGAATCCGACAAGGTTTTCATTGGGTGTGATCCCATATAGCCAGTCTCCAAGGAACGCGACATCAAAGATATCATAGTAGTACAGTACATGGGTGCCCTTCCCGGGGCGGCACAGGATGATGTTGTAGTCCCAGCTGTTGGTCACGACGGCGATCACGTCATCGGGAGTCGACGAGCGCATCAGCACCTTTCGGATCTGAAACCTTCTCGAGACACTGGAGATGACAGCTTCCAGCTCGGGTAGCGGAACTGTGGCTCCCGAGAAGGCGTTGTGCAGGAGGTAGCTGGGCTTACGCTTGAGCTTGACGTCGTCGTCGTCGTCTTTGTCGAGGAGACAGCAGCTGCAGATGTTGCCCATGACGTATTTGAGGTGGTCCTCGTCGCAGGTGCAGTCCAGCGCAAGCCAGTCGTCGGTGGAGCCGACGACGACAGTACAGGTCACGGCGGCGTCCGGCAGTCCGGGGAGGCGGTCGAAGAAGACACCGCCGCACCCATTGTCGTCATCGTCGCTGGTGATGCAGAAGGATCCGTCCGGGAGGACGAGCCAAGGAAGCTGCAGGCGCACTTGGTCATGCGCGGCGGTGCGCCACGCGCGGCAGACGGCGCGGAATCGTGCGTGGTCGGCGGGGAACGGTAGGTGGGCGATGACACGGCCGAGTAGCTCGGGGAGGAGTTGCGACCAAGAGGGAGATGTCGTCGGCGGCGGCAGGACGGATGACGCTGATGCTGCCATGGTCGACGACGCCATGGCCGGTACGTATTGATTGGATTGAATTGAATTGGTGAGATGAAGAGGATCGATTCCAATATTCCGTAGATAGGATAGATACATATAGGTGGGTGGTGAAACCTACTCCTATACACAACCCACCAATGCAATGCAAGCCAAGCCACAGGGTCCTCATCTCGATCTCGTCTCGTGATGACAACGGAAGGTCGTACGTTGCGTGGTCTGCTACAACTCCATGCAAGCTGCAGAGTATACACGGCCTGCAATCTGCTGTGGAAAACGGTCAAACTTGACGATTGGCCCGCGTGAGATGGAGTCCGGCCCACGGTAAGATTGCATTACCGGTTGAACCATCCTCATCCTCTTTTCTTTTTTTGTTCTCTTGTTACAAAAAGCGTTGAGTACAAATGTACAATCCGGTCCTGGTACACATCTTTGGTCTTCTGGGGTATTTCGGTAAACCTAACCAAAACTGCTGAGAAACCGACATAAGCGTCGATCTCCTCGCACTACTGCACTCAGGTTCAGCACTTGGCAAAGCCAAATTTGCACTCGGCAAAGATCACTCAGAAAAAAAAAAAGTCGATCGGCAGAGGCGACTTTGCCGAATGACTTTTGTCGGGCACTCAGCAAGTGCCGACCAAACACTTGGCAAAAGAAAACGGCCGTCATGACACCTCAGCCGTTACCTGGTGCTTTTGCCGAGTGTCTCCTGATCAGGCACTCAGCAAAGAGTTTTTACATTTTTTTGGAAAAATGCTTTGCCGAGTGCCCCTGGCATGGCACTCGATTGGCAAAGAGTTTTTTTATATATTTTTTAAAAATCCTTTGCTGAGTGTCCACTGACATAGTACTTGGCAAAGAGTTTTTATATTTTCTTTCTGAAAAACCTTTTGCTGAGTGTCCACTAACATAGCACTCGTCAAAAGTAATTATTTTTTAATAATATTCTTTGCTGAGTACCTCAGCCACGACACATGGCAAAGATTTATTTTTTTAGTTGTACTCTTTGACGAGTGTTCCAGCCGGCAAAGACAATTTTTTTAAAAAGAACCGTTAACGAGTGCCCCAGTCCCTAGCACTCGGCAAAGAAGAGAAGCTGAGGTCGCCGGCGTCCAGTTTTCTAGCCTTGTCGAGTGTAGCACTCGGCAAAGTGATTTAAATTTTTTTTTGTTTATTTTTTACATTCCACCTTGACAAACAGAAAATAACTACATAAGTCCACCATCCAAAGCACCATTTAAATGAATAAACCAAAGTATTCAGCGAGCTCTAAGCATTAATGATCTCCATTCGTCCAGCTGAGCAATGGATCAAAAAGTCAATTTTCAGCTTCTCCTTAAATCCGGTCAACCTTCCCTAAGAAGCATTGGATCCATACGAAAAATCTGTATTTGTGACATTGCATTCTTGGGGTATTACAAAAATACAAAAAGTAAAAATAAAAGGAAATTTAAAGCCATAATAACTAAATAAAAATATGAAGGAAAGAGAAAATAAAATAACAAAATAACATCACATAAACAATACATGAATATCTTGTGGGAATTATGTGAAAATTCTAAAATACAATGTGGAACAACCCATAGATACTATATAAATAACCTAAAGTAAGACAATAAAATAAATAACTAATTAGAATAAAAAAATTGAAAGATAAAGAAAATGGGAAGTAGAAGAAAAATCAACGGGCACAAAAGAGAAAAGAGAACGGAAAAATAGAATAAATACGAGAAAAAAAATAATGCTTGAATGAATGGTCTAAAACATGCATACGCGATGAGCTTCTTTGGCTACGCAATGGCTATTATCGATTGAATTGGATCTTACTGTATACCGGTCCAAAAACCAATTGATGGGCCAAAACATATAAGGCCTTGTTTAGTTCCGAAAAGATTTCGGATTTCGGTACTGTAGCACTTTCGTTTGTTTGTGACAAATATTATTCAATTATGGACTAACTAGGATCAAAAGATTCGTCTCGCGATTTTCAGCTAAACTATGTAATTAGTTTTTGCTTTCGTCTATATTTAATGCTTCATGCATGTGCCGCAAGATTCGATGTGACGGGGAATCTTGAAAACTTTTTGCTTTTTGGGATGAACTAAACAAGGCCTAAAATAAGGAATGGAAGAGAACGGGCGCAGGCCGCAGGGGTGGTGTGTCCGCTGGATCGTCGGCGCGCTGCCGGTGTCCGAGCTTTTTTCTCCGGTCAAGGAGAAGAACGATGCCGTCCGCAATGAGAGCTACAAAAGGGTAATATAATGGTGCTAGTGCATCCATGGCATTTCCTTTATTTGGCCATCTTGGTTCTCCTATGTAGTAACTGTAGTCTGTAACTACTAACTACCAAGTCCATTTGAATGCTTTGCAATAATTAGGCAAAGGAGCTTCGTGACCGTGAACTGGAGCTCAACAAGTCCCTGACCAAGAAGAAGAGCAACAAAGAGATGATCAGCACACACGAGGTCAAGAACAAGAATCATGGCATGTCGTCTACCGGGCCGGTGGTCACCGAAGAAGACATCCGCCGCATCGTATCCAGCTGGACCGGTGTGCCAGTCCAGAAACTCAGCGTCGATGAAACAAACAGGCTGCTGAGCATGGAGCAAACCCTCCACCAGCGCGTAATCGGGCAAGACGAGGCAGTCACAGCGATCAGCCGTGCCATCCGGCGTTCCCATGCTGGGCTCAACGAACCATGCCGGCCGATCGGGAGCTTCATGTTCGCCGGCCCAACCGGCGTTGGCAAGACAGAGCTTGCCAAGGCTGTCGCTGCCTTCTACTACGGCTCCGAGGCTGCCATGATTCGGCTGGACATGAGTGAGTTCATGAACAGGTACTCAGTGTCCCGACTGATCGGCTCGGCACCGGGCTACATTGACGACTCGAACGGTGGCCAGCTGACAGAAGCGGTGCGACGGCGGCCGCACACGCTCATCCTGTTCGACGAGGTCGAGAAGGCGCACCCGGACGTGTTCAATGTCATGCTACAGATCTTGGACGATGGCCGGCTGACAGACGGCAAGGGGAGGACGGTGGACTTCAAGAACACGCTCATCGTCATGACGTCCAACATCGGCGGCGACATCGTCGTCGCCAACGGCGGTGACGGCGCAGGCGTTGGTTATGACAGGATCAAGGACATGGTGGGAGAGGAGATGAAGCGCCACTTCAGGCCAGAGTTCCTGAACCGGCTGGACGAGACGATCGTGTTCAGGCAGCTCACCAAGGTCGAGGTCAAGAAAATCGCCGGCATCATGCTGGAAAACGTCGCTGCCCGGGGCAGGAAGAAGGGGATCAAGCTGCAGGTGACGGACAGGTTCAGAGATCTCGTGGTCGACGAAGGCTTCGACACAAGCTATGGAGTGAGGCCGCTGAAGAGGGCCATCCAGAGGCTGCTGGAGGACACACTCGCAGACAAGATGCTCGCTGGGGAGATCAAGGATGGGGATTCAGTCGCTGTCGATGCAGATTTGACAGGGAATGTCGTGTTCAGACATCAGGCGTGAGATGAGGCCTAGGTTCTTGGTTATTTTCATCATGTATATTAAATACTGAATTAATTTTGCATTATATTGCTATCATGATTAAGGCTATCTACTCTATCATATTTTAGGCAGTCTCTCGATAGTACTCCCTTCTTGCTTCTCAAAAAGCCGACAACTTTAAACTTTGATAAAATATATTTAACAAAATATTAATATTTACGGTACAAAATTAGTACCATGCATGATTAGGTACATTATTGAATATACTTTTATAATAAATTTATTTAGAGATGTAAATATTACACGTATTTTCTATAAATTAGTTAAAATTGATTTTTTTTACTAGCACAGTGCCATAGTGATTCTATTTATAAGACGGATCGATGGAGTAGAACTAATCATGGGCCACCCAACGACCCACCCAAAAAAACTCGATCCGACCCACCGGTGTGTCCAACCGAGTTTGGGTCATTATGATTTTTGACTCATGATGACTGTAACCCGGACAAACCGGGGATCACAAGTAGGAAAAATCGAGAAATAGTCCATCCCAACCTTCGGTGCATTAGTTTAGAGTCGATCTAAAGATTTTGACACAACATATTCTTTTTTTGGCCCGATCCGATCTTGCGTTTGAATAGATCTACTCCATGGTCACTTTCCCTAGGAGCCACACGCACTCACTAAGCATCGGTGCTGGATGATGCAAATGCATTACGTAAAGGCGTGTCCAACCAAATGTAAGGATCAATTCAATATCGACTATGAGCAGGGATATACGCGTTCAAGGCATCGGTTACATGCAAGAGGATGAAAACAAAGCAGAGTGGTGTGTACCTTTTGTCGGTTAGTACTCCCTCTCATTACCTGTATTACATGACGTTCTGGCCTGCTACGGCGTTTTCACATTTGTTGACTTTCTGGTATATAATGCATCCGCAACCCTATTTAATAGGGGCAGACAGGGGAAAACACTCCCTAATTAATGACTCCTTGGTAAGTACAATCTTGTCCTGAACGTCATCTAATCTAAGTACGGAGGGAGTAGTTTAAACTGTCGAACGAGTGAAAGTTAAGCTCAGCTTTTGGTGTCGTGGCCAGCTAATCGATGCAATTTTTTATTTTTATATTTTTATTTTCTATTGGCGGCTTTAGGCAGACTTTGATGTCTTCCACACCGACGCACTGGCCAGAGCTCTTCGTTCATTCCACACAGATTGCCACACGTTTTTCCGCTCTCGATCTCGGCAGCTTCGCTGATTTAATTCCACTGTGGTGAGTTGTTTCCCTTGGACTTTCATTACCAATTTTCTCTTGGAATTGGAACACGTCTGAAGCTTGTGTTTGCCTTCGTGGATGCTAGCTTCTACGGGCAGCTGCTGGATCGATCGAGCCAGTTCACGGGCTGGTGCTGCCACTCTGAGTTCTGATAGCAAACAGCATCTGAATGGAAGTGGAGAGTTTTTTTGCATGCCCTCTCGATGGATCGGCTTCGCGGATTTAATTTCGCTGTGCTGGTGAGTTGTTTCTGTATGCTATGTTGGACTCCCCATTATCGATATCAATCTCTAGCTTGGAACTTCTCTGATTTAATTTCACTCCGGCTTCTGATGCTAGCTCTTGTATTCCTCTGCCTGTATGCGCCTGCTAGCTGCTGCATGCTGCTGGTACTTGGTGGATCGGAGCCAGTTCACGCACGGGCTGCCACTCTGAGTTGTGATCCATACATCGGCCATCTCTGAGATCTGTTGTCAGCGTGGCACATGGATGCTCGAAATCGACCAGATCTGTGCTCAAGAAAACCAGCCTCCTGATAATAAAATTAACACAGGTACGTGATCCATCGAGCTCAGGCTGCATCTGCTCAACAGCTAGATCTAGCTACTAGATAGATAGTGTTCCAAGCTAGTGTATGTGCACATCGATCTCCATCGATTTCTCACGCGCAGGCCGCCTACCTTTGCTAATTTGAAGGACCAAACTAAGAACAGAGAGAGAGATCAGATCAGAGGAGGGAGGAACCCGGCTCTCTCAACACTCACTGAGCGCGCCCAAGGACCGGAGGAGGACGATAGATCGATGGCGGCCGCGGGCATCGCAGTCAGCGTTTCCATGGGGGCTCTGAAGCCTGTCTTGGAAAAGCTTGCCACGCTCCTGGGCGACAAGTACAAGAAGCTCAAGGGTATTCGGAAGGAGGTGTCCTTCCTCATGGAAGAGCTAAGCGACATGAAAGTCCTCCTTGAGAACATGGACAATGCTGAGGATGAGCTCAATCCGCAGGCCAAGAAATGGAGGAAAGATATAATTGACATGTCATATGATATTGAAGATTGCATTGACAACTTCATGGACCGTGTTGGGGACGCCGATGACAAGGTGGGGATCCTCAAGAAAGCTTCTCACTATCTGAGAACTATCAACGATCGGTACCGCATAGCCAATCAGATCAATGAGATCAAGACTCGTGTGATTGAAGCAAGCAAACGCCGAGATAGGTACAATCTCAATGTGTGCACCTCTGGTTCTACCACAATAGTGGCTGTTGATCCTCGCCTGACTGCACTTTACACGGATTCAACAACCCTTGTGGGCATTGGCACTCAAAAGGAAGAACTTGTCAAATGGGTAGAGGATGAAGAGAAACAACTAAAGGTGATGTCAATAGTAGGATTTGGAGGTTTAGGCAAGACCACGCTTGCCAATGAGGTATATCATGACGTTGAAGGGCATTTCAATAGCAAGGCATTTGTGCCAGTTTCTCAGAAGCCAGACATATCAAGGCTACTCAATAGCGTGTGTTCAAAACTTGGGCTGTCTTCATATTCTCATGCTTGCGAAGTGCAAGACCTAATTGACAATTTGAGAGAATACCTACATGATAAGAGGTACTCCTTCCTTCTTATATGTAGCAATGTTTAACTTTAATAGGAAACTTAGCTTACCTCTCCTGCTAAATCTAACTCCTTGTTCACATATTTCAGTGAGAGAAAATTAGCTTTATGAGTACTAGAGTTGGTGCCGGAAACATTTAATTTGTAACAACCTGCTCCCTTTACGGTGCAGTAATTCACACATCCGCATTGTAATCTGGCTAAATTTACTAGTCACGCTGACCCATTGCTACTACGGGTAGTTATCTGGATTAGAGATAAATATAACAATTTCATGTATAAATTTGGTGCCACAAATAATCATAACTACTTATATTTGCTCACTCTCTTTTTTGCTCATATTAATATCTGTATGAGTATGATGTTCTCTTATCTTTAGTTACCAATGGAATTACATTGTATACCTTTTTCCATTCTAATTCATAATTGTCCCCTTATTGTTACACCTCCATGTGTGTTCGACGTTGTGATGGCTTTAGCTACAGTGGCTTTAGTTACTTAGGGTATTACTTTAATAATAGTGGAGGTGCTTCATTTAGATAAAAATGTAGGGATTATTTTTAATAATTTCATATGTAAGTAATTCATACCAGTACTTAGGGAACTACTTGAGACCATAGAAGAGGTGGACAATTTTGTAGAAAACGTAATAGATAATAATGGCCTTGTTGTCTTTCTATAAAGTGTCTTTCTGATTTTGTAAGAATTTAGGAGACTAACTTTGCTTTTTTATGTGTCTCATGTGAAGACATTTTTAGCTTCTAATTAGTAAAAGTAATATCGGTTTATAATGATAGTATGGATTTTAGGAATATATACTAGTTTTATTCGTAAGTTGAGTGCAAATTCTATTACAGCATATAAAATTTTAGTGCGTATATTAGTGCAATACAAGCTTTCTACAATTATCAGTGTCTATTTCGTGTCAAATTTACCCCATGTTATTTTCGGATACGTTCATAGGTACCTCATTGTACTTGATGATTTGTGGGAAGTGAAACATTGGGATATCATTAGTTGTGCTTTTCCAAAGAATAGTCAACAAAGCAGGCTTATTGTGACTACAAGAATTGAAGGTGTGGCTCAGGCATGTTGCAAGGACCATGGGCGCATTCATTATATGAAACCACTAAGTGACGCGGACTCAAGAAAGTTATTCTTTAGAAGGATTTTTGGCACTGAAGATACTTGCCCTCCTCAGTTCACAGAAGTTTCATCTGAAATTCTAAAGAAGTGCGGTGGTTTGCCACTTGCAATTGTCACTATGGCTAGCTCTTTAGCAGACCAACCCAAAGAGCACTGGGACTACATACAACGTTCTATAGTCACTGAATCTGCAGCAAACTCCTTGGCTGACATGATGCAGATCTTAGACCTGAGCTATAAGCACCTTCCTCATCATCTAAGAGCATGCTTTTTGTATCTCGGTATTTATCCTGAGGACTACGAGATTGAAAGGGATCAGCTGATTTACTTGTGGGTGGCAGAACGTATTGTGACGAGCAAGTCTCCAATGCAAGATGTAAAGGATGTAGCAGAGAGCTGTTTCAATGAACTTGTCAATAGGAACATGATTCAACCAGAATCCTATTACTACAGAGTACATGATATGATGCTGGATCTAATCATAAAGAGGTGCAGAGAAGATAATTTTGTAAGTGTTGTGCACAGTGCACAGGTGGTGGTAGAACGGCAAGACAGGGTTCATCGTTTGTCAGTCAGCTTGAGTGATGTTCCAGATGATGACTCCATATTTCAGGTGGCCACTAATTGCTGCCGATCACAAGTTCGTTCTCTTGTCATCCTTGAAGCATCAAAATGGATGCCTCCACTGTTGGAGCTAAAGTCTCTTCGGGTGCTTTTCCTTAAATTTCCGAAGCACCTGAAGACAATGGACCTCACAGGTGTTTGCCAATTGTCTCAACTGAGATACTTAAAGGTTGATGATAGGATATACTATTCAGAGCGTTCAATTGTGCTACCAAGTGAAATTGGGAGGATGCGACATTTGGAGAGGCTGGAAATACCTAATATATGCATTTGTAGCATTCCATCAGACATTGTTGACTTGCCACGCTTGTCACATCTCATCTTGTCAGATGATACAAGTTTGCCGGACGGGATTGGGAAAATGAAATCTCTGCGTACGTTGAGGTCATTTTTATTAGCAGAGAGCTCACCAGAGGATATTAAGGGCCTCGGCCAACTCAACAAGCTAGAAGACTTGGAGGTGCGGTGCCACGGAGAAAGATACAACCACAAGCATAGGCCGAAACGAATGGATAGTGATACGCCGACTGCTATATGGATGGATGCTCTGATTTTTTCCCTGGAGAAACTAAGTAACCTCAAAAGGTTTTGCCTGTCATCTGAATTTACTGCTGTCGGAGCCGATGCCCTGCTCTTGCTTTCAACTCCTTTCCAAAATCTCAAGGTGCTCTATCTGCACGGACTGATCTTCTCTAGAGTTCCTAGGTGGATCGGAGGTCTCCAAAAGCTTTGTCTGTTGACACTCGGAGCAAAGCAGATGACCCAGGAAGATATTAACATCATTGGAACACTGCCCTATCTCACCGGCCTCTGGCTGCGGATCTCAGGCATGCCAACAGGCACGATCGTGATAGGTGGGACCACAGGGTTCAACGCTCTCGAGCTTTTTGCGTACGACTGTGATGTTATGTCATATCTGGCATTTGAGGACGGAGCTATGCCCAGCCTCCGGGAGCTCGATTTAGTACTGGATCCACATAAATGGGACAAGGTTACACCTCTTGGTCTCCAATGTCTTTCGAACCTCAAGAAAATAACTGTATGGACGGTTGCCACCAGTTATAGCAACGACGCAGGAGCGGGTGACAAAGAATCAGAGGAGATGTCTGCGGCTGCGTTGGTCCGCAAGGTGTTTCAGGGAGCAGCCGACTCACATCCGAGTCACCCAGCATTTGACGAAGGGAATTTTCATAGGTATGCAAAATTTATTACAGATCTATTATATGCATTTGCATGCTTTTGTTTGTACTTGCAGTAAGTTTCGTTTCGTTCTGTATATACAATGAGTACTGACGGGTAAACATACTGGCCACTGACACTGTAGGCCGGCAGAGCAGGCACAAGAGTAGAAGACGGATGCATGGAACACGGTGCAGAGTTATTGGGACTCTATGCCATATCACGCATTCATGCTGCTGCTATCTTCCATGTTGCCTCGCACTAATCCTTCTAGTCATAACGCCATTTCATTTCATCTGACGGTTTTTCCCCTGCAATTGCAAGGGCCGTATGCTGTGTAAATCTTTGAGAAATTTATTTTGTTGTATCTACTTTCAGAAACAATGGCTTGTTTTTTGTCAACAGAAGTAAATTTTTCTGCTAATTGTACGTGACGGACTTATACGGTAGGCTCTTCGTTTTTTGCTTGGTTATTAATAATAACACCATAACCATGTACGAGCCTATAACTTGGCTCCAATATATCCTCCTGTACAATCCGTTTATCATATATCCGGATTTATGTACACTAATAGCTCTGTGGACAATCTTTTCCATGTAACTAGTGGTATATATCTATTTAATTCTGCTTATTAGTTTCCCTAACTGTTATCTCCGTTGAATACATAGTCTCGTGTGCCACCGAGGGGGTATCATTTTCCATTGTTAAATAGCGCACCAGAAACAGTGCTGAATGAAGAGTGCTGCCAGGCTGCACTGAATTTTTCCCCCCTTCGGCTCGGAACATAGTAGAATTTTTTTGAGAGGAGGAGCACAGTAGATAAGATAGACTCTATTTGGCATAACTCAACTTCACTAGTAAAATTATTTTTTTTAGAAAATGAGCAACTTTTTAGATGAAGCTGGACTGTTTTGGAAAAAATATTTGGTAAAATAGCTTCACCAACTACTTCTTGCATAGATGAGAGAGAGAAATGAGGGAGATAACTGCAATAAGCTACTTTTTTAGCTTCATCACAACTCATATCTTTGTGAGAGAAGAACAGAAATAGTTTCACCCATAAAGTTATTTTATAAATAAGTGTTTGGTAAAAAAAATATAGCTTAAAGCATCTCCAATAGTTCGGTATAATTTAGTTGCTAAACTAATTGATTAAGCAAGTTAATAAAAGAAATAGCAACCCCATATTTTGTCCTTCTCCAACAGATTTCTCTTTTTACTTTCTAAAATCTAAAGTAGGATCCATATATCATTATTTTCGGATCGATTTGGAGCTAATCCATGCACACTGCCGCTGCCCTTTTGTCCCCCGTGTGTGAGTGCTCTGGCAGACGCTGGCGACCATCACCTGTTGCAACCCAGCGACGGAGCCAACGGTGGGGCTGGTGGGGCTCCAGCCCTCCCTACGGCCGTAGAACCCACGTAGCCCTCCCTTAACCCCTTCTACAAATTTTTATCACTGATGCTATTTAAGAAGGGACTGAAGTTATCTTAAGATAACAGAAGCCTCCTCTAAATTGTTGCAACAGTAGAACGCCTTAGCTATGGCCTGAGCGCCTGGCCATGCATCTGGCTGTTACTCCATGCCACCATCAGGCACACAACCAGCAGCGTCAGAGTGGAAGGGCAGCGGCGGTCAAACTGATGGCCGGCAGCAAAATAGATCAAGTCAACAATATATTTCAGGCACAAACAAACTTGCGCATAAAAAGTATCATGAAAACAGATCTAAGGAGAAAAGATAGAGAGTTCTTTCGACTTTAGAAATTTATGAATTTAGAATGATATTTAACTTTTTTTTATGTTTAAGGAGCTCCTTTACCAAACCGTTGAAGAAAACTTTTTTTTTTAAGATAGAGAGGATTAGAGGAACCGATAGTTCCTCCAAACACCATAAAATATCTCATAGTACAATACTAACTTTATGTGGGATGGGCTCGTTGGGCTGTTGGACATGTGCTGGCCGGCAAGATGGTGCGTGACTCCCAGTTAGGGATGAAAACGGATCGGATACGAACGGATATTACCAATATCATATTTGTTTTCATATTTCTGGTCGGATTCGGATTCGAATACGGATAATGTCAATCATGTCGGATAAGATAGGATTGGATGTCTACATCATAAATATACGATTTAAGTATTCGAATACGGATACGGTATCGGATGTTGAATATTCGGACTCAGATACGAACATATCTAAACCTCTCTAAACGAATCGGTCTCGAATACGATCGGAAAATATCCGTACCATTTTCATCCCTACTCCCAGTGAACACGTAGTCTCATCTGGCATTGAGAGGCAAGCGGGCATCAAATCAAATTGACAACCTATATAAACACACAAGTTTTGGTTTGTTAGAAAATTAGGTATCAAATCAATTTTATTCCATTATCTGGGCACGCCCAGCACCTACATGGCTCCACTGTTGGCTCCTCCTCTAACTAGCTACGGAGTATGCTAGTTGCTAGCCATAGTGGATATGATATGTCTCTGTTTCATCTCCGGTGGCGGACGCAGAGCTCGTGTATTTGTTTGTCATCGCGAGATTGTAGGTTGGGCGGGTTGTTAACATAACCCGCTCGCTCGTCCCGTAAAATTTGGCTTCGTGGTTATTGCGGATGGGCTGTAATTTTTTCGTGGCCTAGTGACTCCAATCCGCAAAGCCTGTTGGACGAACGAGCAATCTCACAAAAACCCGCAAGAGCCCGCAAGAGTGAAGAGTAAATATATACGTTATGTCTTTATTTAGTAATAATAACTTTTATCATATGATATGTGTCCTTGTTTTTATACATGTATTTCTTGATGTTGTTATATTTGAGAACGTACAATATATAGATAGCCGCGATATGAAAATTAAAATGATCAGTGCAAAGTTGTATCATCTGTGCATTGATTAACTGGATATAAATGTTTATCTTACAGATTCTAAATTCTTACAGTATATACGTGAAGAGAGACAGTATCCACGTAGTCTCCATATAGTATAGCGGGTCTTACGGGTTTAGCAGTCTAATCTGTTATGTCCGCGAAAAATTTATCCACGAAGTTTATAACTTAGCGGCCTTGTCCTTCGGACGTGGGGTGCCGTCCGCATCTGAAAGCCAGAAAACGGCTGTCTCTGAAAACAAAACGATGTTGTAGTGAAACGACTTTGCTTTTTCCGTTTAGTTCACCCCGAAATTCAAAAAATTTTCAAGATTCTCTGTCACATCGAATCTTGCGGCACATGCATGAAGCATTAAATATAGACGAAAACAAAAACTAATCACACAGTTTGACTGTAAATCACGAGACGAATCTTTTGACTCTAGTTAGTCTATGATTGAACAATATTTACCACAAACAAACGAAAGTGCTATACTTCCGAAAACTTTTTAGTTTTCGGAACTAAATAAGTCCGTAAACTCAGTGTGGCATGCAAATGCTACTAAAATTGTAGACAAGCATCAACCAGGCCAGCAGTCTACGTCGTCGCGCTCCTATCGCCGGCGTACATGGGGCCATCCGTGGCATATCCTGGCCGGCGAGGAAATGGGCCAGCACCGCCTTCTTCCGGGAGCTCAGCATCCTCATGACCTCCGGCCGGCGCTGGGGCTTGTCTTGGATGCAGAGCAGGGCCACCCGGACACACCTCCTCATCTCCTGCTTTGACAGCACCGTCCTCCTCAACCTTGTCGGCAACCAATCCTGTGCATAGTTGAGTTGTAATTTAGCTCTATGTAATCCTAGGCAGTTAGTTAATTGATGCAATTGTGTAAGAGCCGGACTCGTGCTGCGTTCACGATGAGGTTCAGAGTCGCTACTCGCCACGACGCGTATGAAATACGTTCCCGTGCTCAAGACGGGCGCGGCGCAGCGCGAGCGTATCGTGGCGGGGGACCCTGGCCATTAGGCCTATAAATAAAGAGCATTGTGTTCAGGTCTGGTCGCGCCATAGCGGCTAAAATCAATCTGTGTTCTTCGTGTTCCTGCCTTTGAGCGAGCTAGAACGAAGCTAGGTTAGCCAAGCCGAGAAGTTCCTGATCGCGATCGGTGATTAGCGCCAACAACAGTTACCAAGACTATAAACTAGGTAACCGAGCCATATGAGTTTCATGGGGATGAAACTTCTCTCTCATCCGATGAAACTCCTTCATTTAATGAGCCTGCCAAGTCAGCAATTTTGCTTATGTGGCACCCTATTTAATGTGCATGACACTCTCATGAAACATGCATTGAGACTGGCCTAAGAAGATGTTTGATACAAACTTTAGTTCTTGTCACATGAGATGTTTAGATGCTAATCATGAGTATTAAATATAGATTAATTATAAAGCTATCTCTCCATCCACGAAAGAATCAATTCCTAGAATCCGTGCCAGTCAACGCATCTATGACATAAAATGTGCATCCTATAAAAATATATTCTATGATGATTTAATGATACTAATTTGATACCATTAATCTTAGCATTTGTTTATAGAAATTTGGGCAAAGTCTAAAAAGTTTGACTTAGAACAACTCTAGAAATTGATTCTTTCGTGGACGGAGGAAGTAATTGAATAAATGAAGGATGATTCGTGAAACAAATCTATTATGCCTAATTAGGTCATCCTCAATGGGGGTTTAATGTTCCATTTTCCAACACATCCATATTTCCAAAACAGTGCAGAAGAGTTTTATGAGGATGAAACTCTCTCTAGCTAGTTCCATGAAACTCTTATCATCCTTTCTTTATTAATACAGTGCCACATTAGCATATATAATGTGCATGAAACTCTGACGAAACTCCATTAAGATTGATCTTAGTCCACAATTAGCGAATGTGATGCTACATAAACATATTCTACTCATAGATTAATTAGGCTTAATAAATTTGTCTCGAAAATTAGTCACGATTTATACAATTAGTTTTATAATAACCTTATGTTTAGTTCTCCTACTTGTCCCGCGAGTTAGTTCTTGCATATTTTCTATGACAAAGGACTAAACTTTAGTCCCTAAATTAAATACCGCTTAAACATTTCTCTGATTCTCCCGCTACGGCCCATGATGGAATTTGTTGGCGATGCCCATCGGATGGAGCCGCTCATGTCTTGTGCACGAAACAAAAAGCTGAGTGTGGGAGTGTACTACGGCCTCGCAGGCTAGAAACACCAACTATATCAGGTCCTATCTCACTTCAATCTTATTTGATGACTTCATATGGTGCATGTTTTAAATAATGTACATATTTCAAATAATGACACTAATACTATTATAGTACTTAAGAACGTACTCTATGGCCAATTTTAAAAAAGTGACAAGAGAGTTAATGAAAGATACAATAAGCACAAGAGATCCAACTTAAATTGAGGAGAGAGAAAAACCCATAGTAGTTGACAAATAAAATTTAGATCCATGATTTATAAGATATATGATGCAATAAGATCGACCATGATTAATGTTTCAAAGTAATTGCATACGTAAAATATATAGATGTGTCATGCAAAGGAAAAGTATGGATATGGATAAAAATATATATTAGTTTCTTGAAAAAGAGTAATTAATAAGTTATTTATGATAATTAAAAGTAAACTACAAAGCATCTATTATATGTCTGTTATGTTAGAAATTAAAAAAATAATTTAAGATAAGTAATTCTTTAGTAGTTAGATGTACTCTCTCCATTCTAAATTATAAGCCATTTTGAGTTTTGTAACTACATAGCTTTGATTTTATACTTAGACATACTATCTATATACATAGTAAAATTAATATATCTAAAAAAATCAAAACATTTTATAATTTAGAACGAAGGGTTTATTTTTTCAAAGAACCCAAAAGGAGTATGTCGGGCATATATTAATAGAGAAGCAATTAAAAAAATTACAACCTCACGAAGGAGGCAACAACTGCAAGAAACGTAAAAACCATGATCCTCAAAAGCAACAGCTGTCAAAAGACACTCTGGACGTCATCAGCACAAGCGACGTAAACTAGTAGGGAGAGTAGACTTCCACAGCAATGCCTCCAAGGAGGGTAATGACATCCGTAGATGCCGACAATGTTGAAAGGAGAACCCGGGTTTTTCAACCAAACTCCTATAGGGTAAGAGGGGTCTCACGACAATGTCTCCAACGAGGAATGTGCTACCAACGACATCACCATTGTCGGCCAAAACCAAAGGCCTTGCAGGGCTTTCGCCCGAAAAACCCCAACACCCAAGCCCAAACCAGTCACATCGTGGACCACCACAGCTAACCGCCACTGATAGGAGATCGTTGTGTCAACGGCAAGGTCAAAGGCATGCTTGACCTGCCACCACCACGCCAGCCCGCTACAGCCGCCTCCCTCCTACCTGGTACCAACAACCGTGAGTAGTCACATCTTGTCCCTGCACCGAGCAAAGAGCACCGCCAACGCCATTGCACATCGACACCCCACAAGCTTCTATAGAAACCATGAACATCCCCACACAAGCAGCCATCTTCAACAAGCCGGCATCCGCTGGTTGTCGCAGCGGCGACGAGCCAGCACAGGCATTTGTGGCCAATTGCAACTGCGCCGATCGATAGACCTCAACCAACTAGTAGATACCAGCCCCCAAAAGATCGCCCCTATAGGAAGCATGATGTTGCACTATCCACTTGTACAAGTGTCGCAACCGAACCCTTCCGAAGTACTCCATAGATAGCGGTAGTTATGCATTGTTGCCACCAACGTAACCAAAGTACCTCGCCAAGCAAATGAGCCACCACGACCTTGCCAACATTGACCATCACTAAGCGAGGTCAACCGCAGAGGCTAGGACCAAGGTGAGTCGCCGTAGACTAGTTGCCGCTGCCGCACCGAAGACTGATGCAGCGTCGGTCGTCGAACCATCGTCAACCAGACCAACACCGGCGACCATGGGATGCTTCGGCATGGAACGAGGTAACCCTGTGGAGCAGCCCCTAGCAGAGCTGCACCACCTCCGCATGCAAGTCAGGCCACTGCTGCACAAGCATTAGCACCACCCATCCTTTCTCGGCCTTCGTGGCCGCGACATCCTCGAGCGCGTGCCCATCTGCCTCTGCACATGTAGCACCAAGGCCCGCTCCGCCTCGCTTCAGACCACCCAACATGCACAAGGAGGACGACGGGTGGAGCCGAAGCAGTTGTCGTTGCCGCACCTCCGCACAGACGGGCCTTGATGTGCCGCTGTGCCCCCAAGGCCGCCCTGATCTGAAAACGCCACGCAGGCCAACAGGACCTGCCAGACCTGCACGGCCACTGGATCCAGCCACCACGTCATCGGATCTGGCCCCTAGGCCGCCAAAAGTGCAGCCGGAAGGGGAGGCCACCACCACGACAAAGCTCTAGGAGAGGCCCCCATGGCGAGAAGAGGAGGGAAGAAGCCTCGCCGCCGCTTTCCTTGCGGCCACCGGTGTACGGAGGCACACTCCGGCGACGACAAGGTGGAGGGACGGCAGGAGGAGAGCCCCTAGCGGTGAGGCTGCTTGTTCCGCCCGAGCTGCCTGGGAGGGGCGACGCGGGGGAGAGACTCAGGGACTAGACGACAGTGTCAATGGCTTGCTGCTACGAGGGCCAATGGACCATGAAGGGATTATTAAATGGTGACTGATATTTATATGTCATAAATATTTTATACCGTGCGAGAGCACGGATTGATGGACTATTGACTTATAATTTAGGATGAAGTATTTTATACGACATAATTTGAAATATATGCTCCCTGTCGTAAAAAAACAAATCCATAGAACTGTTGAAAAAAAGAACGCTTTGTGATGCACATGCTGCTCCTGTTACTAAACTATTCGATCCATGGTCATGGCAGACCTCCGGTGAGGGGGGCGAAGGTGGCCGCCACAAACACGCCACAGCTGTTGAGGTCTGGGAAAACTCTAGCACGCCGCGGCAGGATGGTGTGTGGCGGCGGGGGCAAGGGTCAAAGAAGAAGACGTTGAAAAGGGGAAGAAGGCGGCTCGATACATATGGACAACAAGAAATGATTGGATCTTCAAAGGGCTGCATCCCAATGAGGCGAGCTGCAGAAGTGTTTTTGTCAAGGAACTCAACCTGGTATCATTCAGGGTTAAGCCAAGTGCACTCGATAGATTTGAATTATGGATGCAAAATATTCAGAACATTTAGACTCTTTGTATTTCTTCTTCTTTTCTTTTCTAGTACCTTAGTCTTCATGGTTGTAACCCCTCCTTGTTTTCGTTATTAATTTTCAATAAAATCTCTGTAGGGCCAAGGCCCCTCCAGTTCCTTAAAAAAAAGAAGACAGCTCGAGGTTGAAGATGGCCGCGTGGCTAACATACGCACATTCATGTGTTAGCCGCTCCCGTTTTGAACCGAGAGGGAGGAGACGGGATCTTTTTTTTTTCCGATGCGGACTCCGTCTCTTTTTTTTTTGGCCTCTCGTCTCTACAAATTCTGGGACACGCGTCAAGCCCTCGGAATTTAGGGCGACGTGGCCACTTCAAAAGATCAGGGAGCAACATAGAATTAAAGAAGTTAATTAATATGCTAAAAAAATAAAGACAAGTACCTAGCGCTGATGCATGTACCAACCAGAGCAAGCACAAGTGGACCACTTGCCCCCGACTGACTATTCAAAGCTTAGCTGGAAATTTGGAATTGTCTACCCAACACTTCCACGCTCACATCTTGAGGCCTTGTTTAGTTTGTGATTTTTTTTTTGCTTTGGCTACTATAATATTTTTGTTATTATTTAATTATATACTAAGTTCAAAAAACATCTCATAAATTACTGACAAACTATACAACTAGTTTATATTTTTATTTATATTTATGCTTCATACATAGGTCCAAAGATTCAATCTCTTGAAAATTTTTGAAACTAAGCCAGACTTTAGCAGGCCTGAGGCCACGACCACTACTGCGTGTCCAAAAGCCATACACGCATGCAGGCCTGCTTGCGTTGCCTTCCCAAAAACACAAGGCAATAGTGCAGGGACAGGGAGTGGCCCAGCGAGAAGAGAAGAGACCACCATCCTCGCTCTCGCTCGTGTCTTCAAGTCAAGTCGCCGGGCCCCACTCCCACACCATCCTTCCAGACGCAGTGCGCACGGCTGCCCTCTCATTACTGGCTATTAAAGGTTGGGTGGGCTGATGATTCGTCAAAGAAAAGAAAAAAGTTCGGCTGATTGCAAGCACGGGGAAATCTGTTGAATCCTTAGGCTGCGCTACATACAAATCTCATACTCCCACTAAGATTTCGTTTTCTTTCTCGCTGCCCAAGTGATGTCAACGAGCTAGAAGAGGAGCCGTGAGCATGCTTGAGTAGGAATGAAGGAACTAAAGAGACAGTGGTCCTCTTTCTCTGCTTTGCAGTTTGGTAAGCTCGAATATAATTCTTCAGTTATTAGACAACAAAGATGCAGATTTCGTCATCTTCATTCACTTATGCCTGTTATATCTGCATCTATTGATTGTGTCTGTGTCGATTTATTCTTGTTTTTGTTGGATGTACAGCTGACTAAAGAGACCTGATGCACTACATACATACTCTGACGATCTGTCATCAGGTACGCTAGCTTCTATTCAACATCGATCCAACTCTCTGCTTAATTGTTTTCTGTATGCTATGCTGGACAGACTTCCATTATCGATCATTCCTTCGCTTCGAACACGTCTGATGCTAGCTTGCTTAATTGTGTTTCCCTGTCTCGATGCGCGCGATAGCTGCTTCACATCTACGCTGCTGCTGCTGCTGGTCGTACATGGTGGAGGATCGAATCACTGTGAGTCGTGATCCATACATTTGCCATCTGTTGTCAGCAACTCAGCATGCGACACCCTCGCCTGGCCTGACCAGATCTATGCTCAATAAAATCGGCCTCTTAATTAATAAGGAGGGCACAGGTAAGTGATCGATCCAGCTCAGGTTGCATCTGCTCAACAGCTAGAATCTAGCTGCTAGATAGACAGTGTTCCAAGCTAATGTATGTGCACATCGATCTCCATCGATTTCTCATGCGCAGGCCGCCTACCTTTGCTAATTTGAAGGACCAAACTAAGAACAGAGAGAGAGATCAGATCAGAGGAGGGAGGAACCCGGCTCTCTCAACACTCACTGAGCGCGCCCAAGGACCGGAGGAGGACGATAGATCGATGGCGGCCGCGGGCATCGCAGTCAGCGTTTCCATGGGGGCTCTGAAGCCTGTCTTGGAAAAGCTTGCCACGCTCCTGGGCGACAAGTACAAGAAGCTCAAGGGTCTACGGAAGGAGGTGTCCTTCCTCATGGAAGAGTTAAGCGACATGAAAGTCCTCCTTGAGAACATGGACAATGCTGAGGATGAACTCAATTCGCAGGCCAAGAAATGGAGGAAAGATATAATTGATATGTCATATGATATTGAAGATTGCATTGACAACTTCATGGACCGTGTTGGGGATGCCGATGATAAGGTGGGGATCCTCAAGAAAGCTTCTCACTATCTGAGAACTATCAAGGATCGGTACCGCATAGCCAATCAGATCAATGAGATCAAGAGTCGTGTGATGGAAGCAAGCAAACGCCGAGATAGGTACAATCTCAATGTGTGCACCTCTGGTTCTACCACAATAGTGGCTGTTGATCCTCGCCTGACTGCACTTTACACGGATTCAACAACCCTTGTGGGCATTGGCACTCAAAAGGAAGAACTTGTCAAATGGGTAGAGGATGAAGAGAAACAACTAAAGGTGATGTCAATAGTAGGATTTGGAGGTTTAGGCAAGACCACGCTTGCCAATGAGGTATATCATGACGTTGAAGGGCATTTCAATAGCAAGGCATTTGTGCCAGTTTCTCAGAAGCCAGACGTACCAAGGCTACTTAGCAGTGTGTGTTCAAAACTTGGGGTGCTTCAATCTTCTCATGCTTGCGAAGTCCAAGAGCTAATCGATACTTTGAGAGAATACCTGTGTGATAAGAGGTACTCATTTGTTCTCATATGTAGCAATGAATATTTTAACTGTAACAAGTTCACCTTTAACAAGCAACTTACCTTATCTTTCTAGCTAAATCTAACCCTTTATTTGTTCAAAGTTTTCCAATGAAAGCAAATTAGTTGTCTGAGTACTAGAGTTGGTACCAAGAAACATTTAATTTGTAACAACATGCTCCCTTTAAGGTGCAGTAATTCACACATCCTCATTGTAATCTAGCTAAATTTACTAGTCATGCTGACCCCCGGCTACTACACGGGGTACGTAGTTAGTCGGATTAGAAATAAATTTGGTGCCAAGAGTGAGACTTTGCTCATATTCTAATATATTACCAGTGCAATTATACTGTATACATTTCTCCAGTCCAATTCATAACTGTCCCCTTATCAATACTTCCTATATATATATGTTTATCCTGTTGTGATGCCTTTAGTTACAGTGGCTTTAGTTATTTACGGTGTTACTTTAATAATACTAGAGGTGCTTCATTTAGATAACAATGTAGGGATTATTTTTAATAATTTCATATATAAGTAATTCATATCAGTACTTAGGGAACTACTTTAGACCATAGAAGATGTGGGCAATTTTGTAGAAAACGTAACAGATCCAATGGCCCTTGTTGTCAACGATATTTTTTATAAAGTGTCTTTCTGATTTTGTAAGAATTTTAGGAAGTACCTTTGTTTTTTGTGTCTCATGTGAAGACTTTTTTAGACTCGAATTAGTAAAAGTAATATGGGTTTAGAATGATAGTATGGATTTCAGGAATAAGCAATAGTTTTCTTTTGTGTTTCAATCACAGCATATTTGTACATCGAGTCCAAATTATATTACAGCATATTACATTTTAGTGCATATACTAGAGTGCATGTAGCTTTCTACACAATTATCAGTGTCTATTTCGTGTCAAATTTACCCCATGTTATTTTCGGATACGTTCATAGGTACCTCATTGTACTTGATGATTTGTGGGAAGTGAAACATTGGGATATCATTAGTTGTGCTTTTCCAAAGAATAGTCAACAAAGCAGGCTTATTGTGACTACAAGAATTGAAGGTGTGGCTCAGGCATGTTGCAAGGACCATGGGCGCATTCATTATATGAAACCACTAAGTGACGCGGACTCAAGAAAGTTATTCTTTAGAAGGATTTTTGGCACTGAAGATACTTGCCCTCCTCAGTTCACAGAAGTTTCATCTGAAATTCTAAAGAAGTGCGGTGGTTTGCCACTTGCAATTGTCACTATGGCTAGCTCTTTAGCAGACCAACCCAAAGAGCACTGGGACTACATACAACGTTCTATAGTCACTGAATCTGCAGCAAACTCCTTGGCTGACATGATGCAGATCTTAGACCTGAGCTATAAGCACCTTCCTCATCATCTAAGAGCATGCTTTTTGTATCTCGGTATTTATCCTGAGGACTACGAGATTGAAAGGGATCAGCTGATTTACTTGTGGGTGGCAGAACGTATTGTGACGAGCAAGTCTCCTATGCAAGATGTAAAGGATGTAGCAGAGAGCTGTTTCAATGAACTTGTCAATAGGAACATGATTCAACCAGAATCCTATTACTACAGAGTACATGATATGATGCTCGATCTAATCATAAAGAGGTGCAGAGAAGGTAATTTTGTAAGTGTTGTGCACAGTGCACAGGTGGTGGTAGAACGGCAAGACAGGGTTCATCGTCTGTCAGTCAGCTTGAGTGATGTTCCAGATGATGACTCCATATTTCAGCTGGCCACTAATTGCTGCCGATCACAAGTTCGTTCTCTTGTCTTCCTTGGAGCATCAAAATGGATGCCTCCACTGTTAGAGCTTAAGTCTCTTCGGGTGCTTTTCCTTCAATTTCCGAAGCACCTGAAGACAATGGACCTCACAGGTGTTGGCCAATTGTCTCAACTGAGATACTTAAAGGTTAATGGGATATTCTATTCAGATACTTCTATTGTGCTACCAAGTGAAATTGGAAGGATGCGACATTTGGAGAGGCTGGAAATACCTTATACATACATTTGCAGCACTCCATCAGATATTGTTGACTTGCCACGCTTGTCACATCTCATCTTGCCAGAGGATACAAGTTTGCTAGACGGGATTGGGAAGATGAAATCTCTGCGTACGCTGAGGTCATTTTTATTAGCAGAGAGCTCACCAGAGGATATTAAGGGCCTCAGCGAACTCAACAAGCTGGAAGACTTGCGGATGAGTTGCCGCAGAAGCAGAAACAACCGCGAGCATAGGCCGAAACGAGCCGATGGTGATACGCCGACAGCTATATGGATGGATGCTCTGATTTTTTCCCTGGAGAAACTAAGTAACCTCAAAAGCTTTTTCCTGTCATCTGAATTTACTGCTGTCAAAGCCGATGCCCTGCTCTTGCTTTCACCTCCTTTCCAAAATCTCGAGGTGCTCTATCTGCACGGACTGATCTTCTCTAGAGTTCCTAGGTGGATCGGAGGTCTCCAAAAGCTTTGTCGGTTGACACTCGGAGCAAAGCAGATGACCCAGGAAGATATTAACATCATTGGAACACTGCCCTATCTCACCGGCCTCCGGCTGCGGATCTCAGGCATGCCAACAGGCACGATCGTGATAGGTGGGACCACAGGGTTCAACGCTCTCGAGTTTTTTGTGTACGACTGTGATGTTATGTCATATCTGGCATTTGAGGACGGAGCTATGCCCAGCCTCCAGAAGCTTGGTTTACTACTGGATCCACATAAATGGGACAAGGTTACACCTCTTGGTCTCCAATGTCTTTCGAACCTCAAGAAAATAACTGTATGGACGGTTGCCACCAGTTATAGCAACGACGCAGGAGCGGGTGACAAAGAATCAGAGGAGATGTCTGCGGCTGCTTTGGTCCGCAAGGTGTTTCAGGAAGCAGCCAACGCACATCCGAGTCACCTAGCATATACCTTTCACGAAGGGCTTGATAGGTATGCAAAACTTCTTACAGATTTGTTTGTACTTACAGTAAGTTTCGTTCTGCATATATATATAATGAGTACTGACGGGTAAACATGGTGGCCGCTGACACTGTAGGCCGGCAGAGGAGGCACAAGAGTAGAAGGTGGATGGAACACAGTGCAGAATTATTGGGACTCTGTTGCCATCACGCGTTCATGCTGCTGCTATCTCTCCTGTAGCCTCTCCACTAATCCTTCAAGTCATAATGCCATTTCATTTTAACTGCCGGTTTGCCTCCTACAATTGCAGGGGCCATATGCTGTATAACTCTTGAAAAATTTATTTTGTTGTATCTACTTTCTGAAACAATGGCTTTAATTTACTAGCGTTTATTGCCAACAGAAGCTGTTCTGTTAGCTGTACATGACGGACTTATACACGGTACGCTCTTCGTTTTTTGCTTGGTTATTAATAATAACACCATAACGACGAGCCTAAAGTTGGCTCCAATATATATCCTCCTATACAATCTGTTCATCATATATCCAGATTAATGTACAATAATAGCTCTCTGTGGACAATCCTTTCCGTGTTACACTTCTAATAATAACTATTTGTATATATCTATTTAATTCTGCTTCTTAGTATTTGCCTAACTGCTATCTCATTTGAATATGTAATCTTGTGTGGCACCAAGGGGGGTATCATTTTCCATTGTTATATAGCGCACCAGAAACACTGCTGAATGGAGGATGCAGCCAGGTTGCACTGAATTTTTCCCCTCGTTTGGGAACGTAGATTTTTATTTTTTTTTTCTTAAGAGGAGGAACACGCAGTAGATAAGATATACAATATCAACTGTATGAGGCCGGGATGGGCTCGTTGGGCTGTTGGACATGTGCTGGCCGGCCCAACTGCATGCCCTGAAAGCTGTGTGACTCCCATTGAACACGTAGTCTCATCTAGCACGGAGAGGCATCATTTTCCATTTGTTATATAGCGGGCATCAAATCAATTCGACAACCTATATAAACAAGTTTTGGTTTGTTGGAAAATTAGGTATCAAATCAAATTTATTCCATTGTCTGGGCATGCCCGTCCCCTTCATGGCTCCACTGCTGGCTCCTTCTCTAACTACCTAAGGAGTATGCTAGTTGCTAACGGTAGTGGATATGATATGATACGTCTCTGTTTCATCTCCGGTGGCAGACGCTCAGCTCGTATATTTTTTTTTGTCGTCACCAGTGGCCGATGCTTAGGCCTTGTTTAGTTCACCCTCTGTTTACACAGGACTTGTCCCACGGACGGGGGGTGCCGTCCGCATCTGAAAACCAGAAAACGGCTGTCTCTGAAAACAAAACGATGTTGTATTGAAACGACTTTGCTTTTTTCTGTATACACATGTAAACTCAGTGTGGCATGCAAATTCTACCAAAATTGTAGACAAGCATCAAATAGGCCAGCAGTTTCAAGGCGGCCATCCGCGGCATATCCTGGCCAGCACCCCCTTTCTTCCGGGAGCTCAGCATCGTCATCACCTCCGGCCGGTGCTGGGGCTTCTCTTGGATGCAGAGCAGAGCAGAGCAGGGCCACCACGGACACACCTCCTCATCTCCCTCTGCTTTGACAGCACCTTCCTCCAGAGGCACCGTGGCAAGCCACACATCCACACGGGTACAACACAGCGTGTGTCCACACTCCGAGTTTTTGATCGACTAAGGAGATGTTTGATACAAGTGGCTGAACTTTAGTTCTTATCATACCAGATATTTGGATGCTAATCGTGAGTATTAAATATAGATTAATTATAAAGCTAATTGAATAAATGAAGGATAATTTGTAAGACGAATCTACTATGTCTAATTAGTCCACGATTAGCAAATGTGATGCTACATAAACATATGCTACTCATAGATTAATTAGGCTTAGTAAATTCATCTCGCGAATTAGTCACGACTTATGCAATTAGTTTTATCATTACCTCATGATTAGTTCTCCTAATTGTCTTGCGAGTTAGTTCATGCATATTTTCTGTGGCAAGGACTAAATTTTAGTCCCTGAATCAAATACCTTTTCGCTTTACATTTCTCCGATTCTCTCGCTACGGCCCATGAAGGAATTTGTTGGCAATGTCTATCGGATGGAGCCGCTCATGTCTTGTGCACGAAACAAAAAGCTGAGGTCTTATTTAGATTCAAAAAGTTTTTGAATTTTGATATTTTAGTATTTTCGTTTTTATTTGATAAATATTGTCAAATCATGGAGTAACTAGGATTAAAAGATTTGTCTCGTGATTTACAAACAAATTGTGCAATTAGTTTTTGTTTTCATCTATATTTAATGTTCCATGCATGAGCTGAAATATTCGATGTGATGAGGAATCTTGAAAAAAATTTTGGTACGGCCTCGCAGGCTAGAAACACCAACTAATTTTGAGAAGGCCGGTCCACGAGTTCACTTTTGTGCCACCAACAAGTAAATAAAGATGTGAGAAATAATTGTTGACCTGTGACCAGTAGTGGTATGAGTTTTAAAGGATGAAAGCAGAGCGCGTAGTGCGTAGCTTTATTTTGTCGGTCCTAGTTTAAACTGTTCACATGTATACGTAGTGAAAGTGTACCGGCCGCTTTAGCAAAAGTAGGTCTATATATACAATGTCAGAGTATTTTAGTGTGCACCGCACCAGTACACGCGGATGCATATGCACGCTAAGCCCGGCTTTTTGGTGTGCCCCGGCTGGCTAACCACATTTTTATTAGACCATGATTAGTTACTCGGCCGGGTCAGTTCGGGCCTCTTTCAAAGGTACTTTCTTCATCCCTAAATAATTATGTCCCTTTTAGTTTCTATGTCCTACGTTTAACTAAATTTGTGTAAAAAATATATACAACTTTTGTATCTTCTAGAAATTTATTATAAAAATAAATTTAATAATCTATCTAATAATATTAATTTTATACTATAAATATTAATATATTTTTATATATTTAGTTAAAGTTGTTTATTGAAAATCAAAAATGATAATTATTTAAGGATGAAGAGAGTACGCGTTTTTGTTATCTTTGGAGCTGAGTCCCACGCATTATCAGCTGCTGTGGCTGGTGTGGACTTTCGTCGTCGTCCTGGCCTTTGGCCATACTTTACTACCGATGCCTGGTTTAGATTACTCTACCGATAAAAAACTTTTTCAAGATTCTCCGTCACATCGAATCTTACGGTATATGTATGAAGTATTAAATATAGACGAAAACAAAAACTAATTGTATAGTTTGTCTGTAAATCATGAGATGAATCTTTTAAATCTAATTATTCCATGATTAGATAATAATTATCAAATAAAAACAAAAGTGTTACAATATCGAAAACCAAAAAATTTTCAGAACTAAACAAGGCATACTAGGGAGAAGAAAGGCGTTGTTTCATCGCTGCATGCCGCACGTGTTGCATTGTTGAAAGCAAGGTGATTGATATATCATCGTCTATTCGCAGCAGGTTTGGTCTTCCAGCCTATCAACAAGAGAAAACACTACTACACAAAAAAAAATCAAGAATGATTTATTATTAGAAACCTTTATGATAATATATCACCGATCATCTATTCCTAATGGACGGATTGACCTCGAGAGGTTTCATATAGATGATTGATCTTCTTTCGAAGTTCTTAGGTGGATTGGAGGTCTCCAAAAGCTTTGTTTGTTGAAACTTGGAGCGAAGCTTATGATGCGGCATCGTCCTTGACTGATAATTTGTAGGCGTGTGGTTATCAATGTAGTTTTTACTTAGGAGTATTCTAAAATATTGATGTCCATGAGGATGTAAGGTGAACTAGAAACAAATTAAGAACATCCATATGGACATCTTCAAGAAAAAAGATGTGATATTTTTTGGGTAGAGAAGATTTTCAAAAGGTTTCTTTGGAACTCTAAAGAATCAAAGTTCAGGTTCCTCTCTACCTACAAGCTCCACGAAAACATAATTCCAATATGATATATTATGTCGACCTGAACTATCCATAGGATCTCAAGCGCAAACTCAGGTAATCACTAGTGTCGACATCACATATATGCTAATGATAACCATTCTATTCATCAGGATTTAAATAGCTAGGATGAGAAGGAGAGGAAAAAAAGTAGGTTGTACCCCAAGTAGGGATTTAAATAGGAAATTGATTAATAGTTTCTGGAAATTCAGAAAAAGAGATTAAATATAAAATGGGGTTGGGACTTCAAGGAAATGTTTTTGGTGTCACAAATAAACTCCAGAAAACATAAATAGCTCAAAAACGCCTAATATGATGGATTTCCAGTCCAATATTTCAAAATCATTTTCAAAAATGGTTTTGAACATAAACAAACAACTCAAGTTTTAATTTGTTGTAAAATTTAAAAAGGTTTCATTTTTAGTAGATTTTAGCATAACAAAAACATGAGGTGTTATATAATAAATATGATTCAGGCAACTCATCATGAGACGATTTGATGACTGGTTGAGTAGTGGTGATGCTGTTGGAGTACCCTGATGCTGGTGTAACTTCTGTTTGTTGTTTTATGAGGAGGAACGTTCGTGGTCATGCAACGTGAAATACTGGCACAAGGCTGAACGTTGTTAAAAACATTTTGTCCTGACGACGCCGTCTGTAGTCACGCGGTATGAACACGTACGGTGTTTAACAGAAAGCTTTCCATTTGTTACACGTGTCTGAAAAAACAAATTATACTCGGTAGTTGTTGCCTTTGTTGCTGCTTTGCTCGGCTGCTAATCATTCCATTCACACGGTGGAGCAGGCCAGCCAAAATAAATACAACAGTTCGACGGAAGGAGGAGACTAGCTAGCAGTAGCAGCATCGATCGTCGACCAGGTGGCGGCCGGAGCGACAATACACGATGATAATGGCGGCCATACCACCAGTAACAGCAGCAAGAAGCCCCGGTGGCGGCGACGATGATGTCTCCATCCGAATGCCTGCTGCTGCTGCTGCGACGGCGGGTGGCGCGGTGCTGCTGCAGCCGACGAGGGAGGTGGACGGCGGTGCTCCCGCGAAATCTAAGCCGCCGGAGAATCACCTGAGCCGCTTCGTGCACTGTGTTGCGTTCGGCGAGTGGGCGGGCAACGCTTTCGGTGCTCTGGCCTTCGTGTGGGCGACGGGGGTCCTCCTTGGCGGCTTCTGCTCCTCCCTCAACCGCCAGGATTTCTGGGTTGCCACCATCATGATCTTCATCGAATCCTTCAGGTACGCCCGGCCGCCACAGCATTGCTTTGTTTTGCCAGCCATCTATAAGACCTTGTTTGGATGTAGTCGGATTCGTATCAATCTACATGTGTTGGAGTGGAACTTGAACTAAATTCCACCCCAATCCAATCCACTCCAACACATAATGTGGATTGAGATGAATCTGACAACATCCAAACAAGGCCTAATGCATGAGAGCAAACACTACTCAAATGGAAATCCCAATATAATTGCTATTTATTATGACTTATCCATTATTTGACTTTGGATATGAAAATTCTAAAAAAACAGGATTTTCAGCCACCGCTATAAACTAGACGGCCAGTCTTTATTCGGGAGCACAAGAGCACTGAGATGGAGAAACTCCTATTTCATTCGCATGTTGGGGCGACCACAGGAAGGGAATGAAGTGGTGCTGGTCGTATGTTTGTGGCTCAACCTCATTGCCATACTTTGTTTTGACATCATTCACAAGCTGGAGATTGGCATAATACTTTGGGTAGTTCTTGCGATGGCAGTATTTGTTACATGGAGCTGGCGTCCACGGCGGCCCAAACGGTGGCAAAAACAGGCTCTCGCAATTGCCTACGTACTTGGTATTTCTAGAGACATTGTACGAGGACTGTTGCATCTCAAAGCGCCACAAGTGCTATCTTATCTTGTTTACATATTACCAGACATAATAGTGGCTGTGCCATTGTTGATGCTCAACTTGAGGCCCCGGAGGATTGCCAGCCTAACAAGTACTCCTTGCGGACGCAAATTAATATCCTTGGCTAAACTTACTTCAGCTTTATGCTTGGCTATTTTTGGGCTGCTGATCATGCTTGCTGACACCGAGACCCACTTCTACAACACAATTCTACCAATCCTTGAAAATCTCGTCCAACCGTTCACTCTACTGGTACTATCACTTCGCAGCCTTCAGAATCATCAAGGTAGCCTGTTTGGTCGCTGCACTGACGCTATCATGCACATATCTCTCATTTTCCATTTCGTGGTATTACTCTCAATGATCTTGGCCTATGTTTCCGAGCCCGGTTTATCCACACTTTCTTGTGCTGGCCTGTCATTGGTGTTACTGTTAGTGTTGCTGCTGAGTGGCAACTTGCAGATACCCGCAGCCGTCGTCCAAGTCGTGCTCTCATCCCTGCGCTTAAAAGATTTGCTAGTGGCTCACACTGATTATAACTCGCTGCCGAAAGGCAGTAGCAACAACATGGTGGCAGCAATAGCTGTCTTCTATGTGCTGGCGCTGTGTCAAGGATCACTATACATCATGGCAAGCTTTCTTGGGCTTTTCTCCTGCTTTCCTCGCCGATGGCTCATGCGAAGGTCCAAATTCGGTGGAAAGCTGGGAGCAAAGGCGATTGATCTCTACTACGACCGCGCGTACGCGACACGGATGGAGATGGGCCTGTTTGGTGCAGCAAGAGGCACCATGACCTTGGCCCACTTCGCCATCGAGTCCCTCAGCTCCAGCAGCTCTTCACGTGACCTACAGGTGGCTGGCCTCTGTGTTCTTCACAACATGTTGCAGGAACGGAGCACCCAAGACCAGCTCATTCTTAGAGTCACCAGCAGTTCCGGCATAGCAGTGTCATCCACCTTGATCGACATGCTTGCCTGGACTGCAGAAGTGGAGGAAGAAGGCTATGCCATCAGGCTGCTCGCCGCTAGGGTCACAGCCGAGCTTGCTAGCAGCCTCAGAATTAGCAGCATCCCAGGCATGTTGAAGCCGGTGTCCTCACTCCTTAAGCTTGCCGAGAATACTGATGCTGTGGTGGTGGTGGTGCCTAATGAATTGCAAGGACCAGGTCATCATCAGCAAACCCCTCTTGCTATTGCTAATGGAGGGAGTAGTACTAGTAATGGAAGGTGGCGCGCTTGGGTCTGCCGGTTTTGGCAGCGGATGAAACAGGAGTACTGGTCCGTACCGGAGGAGCCAGCAGCCTTGTTGACTCATCAACATTCTTCGCTTCCGTTGCTGGGCATGGTAATTCTGGTGAAACTTGCTCGTGATCTTGACAACTGTGGAGAAATCTTCAAAGACGACACGGTAAACCTCATATCCAAGACCATAGGGATCATAGGCTTGGCTACTAGTGACAACGAGCAGGATGATGCACTTGTTTGTTCATCGCTGGAATTCTTGAGGAGGCTTGCAACCACTGGCGAGAGAATTGGTGCAGCACTTCGGCACGAGCTGTGGAACCAGCCTTTCTTGCTGACCTGCCTGGCACGTGTGTTGGAGGACGACCGCAGCCCTCAAGTATGGGAACCAGCCATGGATATCATAGCCAAGCTGGCCTTGGACAGTGCAGCAGGGCTGGAGATTGGGAGGAATCAAGTGATTACTGCAAGGTTACTGCATGTATTTCTAGGGCGACATGGACCAACCAACATGTACTATGATCAGTCGCTGCGGAAGGTCTCTGGGGAGGCGTTGGCAAACCTTGCACTCTGGGGCACTGGAAACTGCTCGACCATCTTGGAGGAACCGGGATATCAGGTTGTCAATGATCTCACTAGCATGCTCTCCGATGACGACTACAGATATGTTGCATCAAGTCTACTGCTGAAACTTTGTGCACACTCCAGCGTCAACCTGCTGCTGAGTCATCCACACGCAAGTGAGCACCTGTCATCGGCCTTGACCACTGTAAGTCTCTCAGTTTTACTTACTTATATTATTAATTTAAAGGAACCCCAAGCATTTTCACTTCCACATTTATTTTGAGTTAGTTCATTTTTGGAGCATTTCAAAAATTCAGAGTATGCTATACATACATAAGAATGGAGGTCTGATTTAAGCAAGTAGTTATAAATATACTAAATATAGTTGGTTTTGTTGTCACAAATGAATATATATTAAGATGAACGAAATGGTCTTTGTACTCGTGTGTTATTACTGATATATGATTGACCACATCATGCATTGAATGTAGGTAATGAAACATATAATGGCTGCAGAGGGCAAACTACTGGAATGCCTCATAAACCTTGCTTCTGAAATTGATGGTGTCATACGTGAAGCATTTGCTCGTGAGCTGGAGTCACAAACCAACAGCGGGATAGAACTTGTTCAGAAGCTACTCTGTACACTCAACTCCAAGAAGATTCCCAATCCTGGATACCCAAGGATGAGAAGGGTCATAATTAAGATCCTCATATCGATTCTAGAATCATGTCATCGCACGGTGGAGAGGTTGATGGAAGAAGGGATGGTGGAACATTTAATTGAATCACTAACCAAGATACAGAGATCTCCATCTAGAGTGGAAGAGTACAAAGTGTTCTACGGCAACATAGGAGTGGTACTAGAGGATGGAGAACCCATCTCAATCCTCGTGGCCAGAGCAAAAGCGCTACTAGTTTGTCGTACAACTCAAACTACTGCGGAGCTCCGACATCCGACAGGCGATCATTTATGACTCCTCATCCTTGGTCAATCAGTGATACATTCAGGCTATGGCCATATTGTAATGGTTTATGTGTTGTGTTGTGAGTTAGCCTTGTCGCCCGATAAACCACAATCTTATTATATCTTTTAGCCTTATATTATTGATTTTTTATTGCTTAGTTATTATATAACACTACCACCAAAATAATTTTAGAAGTCTAATTAATGGAGGCGGGCACATCTAGCAATGCAGGCATCCTAAGGCATCCGTCTTTAAAAAGCATTAATTAATAGAGACAGTCATCTTAGGACATCCATCTCCATAAATTGATTTTCAGAGACAAGCATCTCCAAGAGATTATCCAAAAAGACTAGCCAAATTTACTGATTTAGCTACTCTCTAAAATAACTTTGACAAAAAATACTAATATACTCCAATAGACTCTGTAAAACTAAAAGACTAGATGGCTAGTGAGGTAGACTATCCATGGAGAGTCATTTATAGAGTCTGTTGGAAACACTTTTATTTTAATAATAACCAAATTTACCTTTAGAAAATAAATTAGCTAATCTCATGAAGATGCTCTAGTGATCGTATGTAAAATCTGGATTAACAAGGGCAGTCGTTCTAAGAGGTTGTTTGGTTGCCAGCCACCATGCGCCACGCCATAGCTGCGGCAGCCACGGAAGCCTGGCTAGTGTTTGGTTCTGTGCCAACAGCAGCACGCCATAGACTGCGGCACCCACTAGCTCCGAAGCTAGTGTTTGGTCCCCAATAAAGTTGTGGCCGCCACTACTCTCCCTAGCATAAAATCGCGCCACATCTGTGGTGGCCAAATTCATCACCTAACCTTCAACGAAGTTGTATTGCAAGCATGGCGAGCCACGGCTGATAGACAAGGCTTCGGTGGCGCCACACAAAGCAAGGCAGGCTATGACGGCAAACTAAATAGCCCCTAAGTCTCTATCTCTAAAAATAGATTTTAAGAGGTAGCCACCTGACAATCGATCCTTGGAAACTCAATGAATAGTATGACAACCTTCAATTTGGCTTCCCTTGCCTACAACAACATAGCATGTCCTTCACACCGGAGGAAAATACAGGAGACAAGGCGTCAGGTCTAGATGGCTTCATGAGACTCTTTTCCTGCAAATGTTTGGAAATAATTAAAGAGATATCACGACCATGTTTAACCAGTTACACATGATCAATGACCAAGATTTCAACCTGACAAACAAGACCAACATCATCTTATTGCCAAACAAACTTGAGGCCAAATCTATGGGAGAGACTTTCAGCACAATAATCTCATACACAATGTAGCAATGTTTTTCTCCAAGCTACCGGCAAATAGAATGGAGCCTCTTCTCAACAACACAGTATTCAAGAGTCAAGGTGCATTCATCAAATGAAGGTGCAAGGTGCATACAAGACAATTTCATGTATGTCCAAAAAAAATGGTATGAAACTACAGAAGATAAGACGCCTGCCCTCTTCTTAAAGCTCAACTCGCAAAATGCGTTTGACATTGTCTATTGGAGCCACTTAATTGAAAATGTTGCAGGCCCGGGGTTTCAGACGATGCTGGTGCACTTGGATTTCCATCATCTTCAGCATGGCAAAGTTAAGAGAAATACTGAATGGTCGACAATGTGGCCAAGTCATTTGGGTGTTCACAAGGGGACCCACTTTTGCCCATGCTTTTTCATCCTTGCCATCGGCCCTCTACAAAAGATACTAGACCTCAACCAATAGAGGTCTATATTGGCTCTAGCTCCTCCGGACTCCTTGGAAGGAGATGTTTTTTAGTACCCATTTGGTAGCTGGAAAGCTGGAGTCTAAGCCCTACCAAATATGGCCTTAAGCTACACAACTACGTACCAAAACGATTTTCAGCAACAGGGGTTTTCTTAGATAGAGGTGGCTTAATCTAGAGCTGACTCTAAAAATTATGTTGAAAGCTCAGCGAAACTGATCCTTTAAATGACTAGAGCAGCAGCTGCTATGTACTCCGCCTTATCAGAGGGAGATCACCCTCCAAAATGTCCTGCCGCTTGATATATTTTATGTCACTTGGCGCGTGCTACAATTGACCCCATAATTGAACATGTTATTTTTGCTAAGCATTTTACCCATTTGCAGAAAAAGTCAACATATCTATGAAATTTTTGCTCAAGGGGTGTATACGGCATTGCTAGGACCAAGACCGAACCTAAGACTACAGAAAACAAGACTGACATGGCTGTGGTACGGTGAAATAGAGCGTCAGCGACGGCGAGCAGCGCTGGCCAGGCCCTGTTGCGTGCCACCACGCCAGGGCTCGCCCTTGCATGCCTCACGAGATATATATAGAGACAGAGAGGTGAAAGGGAAGGCTATAGGAGAGAGAGAGAGAGAGAGAGAGAGAGGGGGGGGGAAGAGGTGAAGAAAAGAAAGAAGAAGAAAAAAATGATCTAAATACCATATATATGGGCCCCTTGTGTCAGGGGAGGTAAAAGGGAAGCATGAGAATTTTCTTGAGCTGTTGCAGCATTCCTTTTCTAAATAACATATATATGCTAGAACCACCGTCGGACGAACAAATAACCAAACAGTCAAAATAAAACTCTGTAGATCTTGAGAAGTTATAGAATTTTATAGTTGGCAAATATTTCATTTGAGTTTATCTTGTCATGCAAAACTACGTTTGAATTTTAAAAAAATAAAATTTTGTACGACCTCGGATGAAAAAACACAAAAAATAAAAATTATATATCTCGAAAAGTTATAAAACTTTGTAGTTGATAACTTTTTCATTTGAGTTCATCTTGTTATGCAAAACTATAGCCCCCTTTGCAGGTTCGCTCCGGACCTCTCCGCGGAGGTCAGTCGAGCCGGTAAGAGGAGATCGGTGAAGGATGGACTCATGCTGAGTCGCTGGGCAAGGGATGTTGAGGGTGTAGTCACCATGCAAGTCCTTTCCCAGTTTCTACGGGTGTGGCACTTATTGGTGGAGGTGGTGCTGAACCCATTTCAGGTTGATCGATTTGTCCGGAGATAGTCCCCACGGATGGGAAGTGCTCCGCTTCATCAACCAAGCTTTCTTCAATGGATCCCCGTCGCTTCTTAGGGTGAAGGAGCTGTGGCGAACAAAGGCACCACCATAGTTTGACAAAGAGCTTTTTGCAAAATCTTTGAAGTGCTCTTTGACGAGTGTGACTTTGCCAAATGTATTTTTGGTTTTGCCAAGTGCCTCCAGTCAGTAAAGCAGCCGAATCTGGTAGTATGCTTACACGTGGATGCCAATGTCACGGTACTCTCCGAACAGTCGAAGCAGTCGAATAAAAAATCCACGACAGGAATCATATCTTCGACACGCCGGCCGTCCAACTAGTATTCTTCATCCTACTTTTCCTCACTAAATTCAACATCAGGGCATCTGCGTTGTACCTATCCATATCTTTAGCTTTTGTATCTTATAAGCTAATCCTTTCCTCAAAAAACTCTTAAGCTAATCTAGCTAGCGAGCTAGCTGTCGCCACAAGCTATAGGCATATATCCTTCCACGAATTTAATTAATAAAAAAAATGAAAACTGCATTCCAGACATATATTTGATACAATACGTCTGTGCTTGCGTGGTGCCGCGTGTGTGTATATTTGTGTTCTTCACCCTTCTTCTCTCATACTAGACCTAAGATGTGGTTTTACAGTTCGAAACCTAGTACCAGCTGGTTGCAGTGACAGCTCTGTTCGCTTGAATTTTGTTTGTCAAATCTATCAACCATTTAATAGTATTTTTCTCTCACAACAAATCAACGAATAGTACTTTTAGCCATGCCTTTTCTGCTAAGCGAACAGGATCTCCAAAGCAGGCTAAGCTTGAGGCCATGGTAATCACTACAACACCCAAGAACATCGATTTTACTTTTGTTGTCTACCATCTCCTTTTGTTCGTTGTTCGATTCAGCTACAATCTTCTTGTTTGTCGAGGAGGAAGAGGAGGAAGATCTAGCGGCGGCGGCGACGACGACAGTAGCAGCAGCAACAACAACAGCAACACAAGGAGGGAGAGCAGGAACCAAAAGGCAAGGACAACATCCCAAAGACCCCAACGACGACACATCCGAAACAGCCAGCCACTCGTTCCATTTCCGGCAGCAGCAGCAGCAGGGGGAAGAAAGGACCAGGTGTTGTGCCATAATGTAGTAGTGCAGCTGCAGCCGCCAGCCACCTATGTACTGTAATTCTGTATGGCACTATAATCGTCAAGTAATATTACTGTGTTGTGTTCCTTGCTTGGTCGTACGTTGTTGATCCATGAATGTCAACCGGATCGGATCGGTTGAGCCCAGGCCTGGTCTGCAACGACCCTGGTACGGGGTCGTGTCGTACGTGCTGCTCGCTACCTCTCCGTCGTCGCTGCTCCGCCGCCGCCAATGCAAGGCGTGGCCACTACACCGAACGAGACGAGTCGTCGTCTGGCCCAGGTACGTGCATGTGACTATTAACCGAGGATCACAACCAGACGCTGTACGGTGGCTAGAACGATCAACGAGATCGATCACAGACGAAGAACAAATCAAGAACAGGAAATGGATGAACTGGGGCAACTGCCCAGGTGACTCCCGGGATCAGCGCCCTTTTTCGCGTTGGGTTGTTCAAGATTGAAAATGCCTAACCGGCTCACAAGATAATGACACACGCACCTGAGGTCTCGACACCTAATACATAGAGCTAATCACCTCAGTTTTACACAAAACACCCCCTAAAACATGGATACAAATCACTGGAAAACACATTCTTCAGAAGCCGTCTGATGGTGGGCGCAGTCACCACGCGACGTCGCCCGCTGCTGCGTCCAATTAGTTTCAAACTGAAACTTACCTGCTCCTCCTTCGCTGTCCTCTTCTGAACTTGCTTCCCGATGACATCTTCAGTCACGCTTACACCAACGGTGGCTCACGTCGATCTACGCTAGGGGTGGCTAGTCTGACAGCGGCTGGACGACGCAGATGGATCGGAGAGTCAGTCGGCGTTGGAGTCGCCATACCTTGGTTGTCAGACTGTGCTTCAAGCCTTCAACAGCCTCGTGCGTGCCCAACCATGTGTGTCAACACTTTTCGCTAGGGGCCCTTTCGCTCACCGTCGTTTAGTAGCGACGAAATCCACCTATTTCGGATTCTTTCCCGCAGGGGAGGGGACAGATGTTTTTGCTAGGGGAGAAGACGTCCGGAGTGGTTGACGAAGAGGGCAATGGAGCATGCTCGTGACCAAACGAAGCGTCCAGCGAATGATGCCGGCGAATATAGTTTTTCAAACTGGCGATATTGACACACGGTACTAGCACTACCACGACATGGCACTATCAGACACGGTAGCGCTACCATGCCATGCCATGTAGTGGCACCGTGTCCGGAGACTCTGGCACAGGCACGACACTAAGGCGCTAAAACCACGTCACCACTTCAAAAGATGAGAATCAAAAGAGCTCCTTAGCATCCCTGCAACATCATCCTCGCCGTCTCCGGTCATCCCACAGAGGCGCAGCTCATCGTTGATGGTGCTCCACTGTGTTCCTAGAGAACATTCACCCACTCTTTTGGGTCGAGAGCATCACGGTGTTTGCTTAGCATGTTTGGCGGTAATTTTGGGACAGCGGTCAAAAGTTTCGCAAGAAATTTAAGGCTTCCATTCACTCTATCTAGTCGTTATTTTCGGTCCTTCAGTATGCCATATATAAGTTGATATCATCTGCTTGTACTTACCCAGATGCTACTCTTTACTTATTGCTTAGTTCTTCTTGTTATTCTTGTTCTTCTCCTCTTTCACATGTGTCCTAATATTGTCTTACAAATTTAAAAGGTACTTCCTTTGTCTCAGAAAAAATACAATTCTAGCACAGTATTATATTTTAGTATCTTAAGTTTGACTAATTATAGATTAAAAAAATTATCAATATTTATGATACCAAATAAATACTATTCGATTAATTATGAAATGAATTTTCGTAATAAATTAATTTGGAGTCATAAATGTGAATAGCATGTACTAGAAACTTGATCATATGTGAACCATTTTATATGGTAGGTAACCCATAGTTGCATTCTTCCTTTTTTAGGACTAATTGCGTGGCCCACGAAGGTGGATGCAAAGGAATAATCATCCCTGAAAAGGCATATCACTGTCGGTTCCGTTACTCAAATTGACATGGTGTTTGGCCGATGTTTGTGTGGCACTAATAAATAAAAAAGTTGCACCGGGAAATTCTGCTCCTATGAACAATGTGTGGCGGCGGAGGTTTGGGGCTTAGTTGCGAAGGAAATGGCCGGCGTGTGTGTGGAGTACAGGGGCGCCGTCTGTTTTGTTCGTCATGGAATATATGCTCACTGTGAAAGTGAGACTCTGGTAGCTGGCTTACAGCCAACGCAAGCGCAACGAACTGACACTTGTTTTCGCTGGCAAATGGGACGCCATGAAGCAAGAAACTTGTACCACCACAAACTTCTCCTTCTTCCTTTCCCTTTTTATATATGTACAATGTAATGCGGTAGTAGTTTATCAACTGATTCATCGCAACGAGATCGAGAGCGCGAGCGTCCGGCGCTCTAAAAAGCAATTAGCTAGTCCATATACCACGCAGTTCAATCCATCAAGTTCTAGATCATGGTAAGTGCTATATATAATTAGATTTGTGTATAGTTTGTTTTTATATATACATATACACATGTATCCTCCGATTCATGCATGCATGGGCATTGGCAGGACCTGATGGAGAAGTCACAACGAGCTCATTTCTTGTTCGAGGTCGATCATGAGGAGGCCGCCGCTCTTCCTGGCCGCCACGCCGAGGAAGACAACAACGACAGCAGCAAGCTATGCTTCGGCAGCTGCAGTTCTACGCCGCCGCCGACGAGGGACAGTAGTCGTCGTCGACCGCCGGAGGCAAAGGCGCCGCGGACATCTCTAGCCTCATTCACAAAGCTAAGTCGTTAATTAATTAATATAAGCTCCTATAGTCATCATCCTGTCTAATTCACCGGAACAATGAATTACTCCATTGTCGAATAACAATTATGTTGATGATGTCGATCGAATTCTTTATTATTTATTGTTAGAATTCTCTTATTGTTATATATAAAGGACCATACCAGGGTGTAATTTTCCATTACGAAGAACAGTGTAATAGATGATACTTCTTCGTCATGCTCATGCTCTTCATATTATATACAACCATTTTTAGATAAAGGATAAAACAATATCCGGCCTCTACATTTAAGGATGTACACGCAGCCAATTATTACAAAGTTGCCGATTATGAAAGATGGAAAAATAGAGAAAGTCAGAAGCCTTAAACATAGAGGACACTAGAGCAAACGAAAAAGATGCTTCCACCCTGCACTTGAAAACTCAAAGGCGATCATCTCCAATTTCTTGCTAACAAGCGAGAGTACGTCCTTGGCTTGCTCATCATGCTGCAGCTGAGC
The DNA here is from genome assembly GCF_000003195.3 of Sorghum bicolor. Taxonomy (NCBI): domain Eukaryota; kingdom Viridiplantae; phylum Streptophyta; class Magnoliopsida; order Poales; family Poaceae; genus Sorghum; species Sorghum bicolor. The sequence goes on from NC_012876.2 coordinate 548,363, forward strand.
CCAGAAACGTAGCTAGTATGCTCCCCTGAAAATAACCTAGATGATAAAGTTAGTTTTTATTTTGTTGAAGATAACATGTGATGCAGAAGCTAATACGGGAGTATATATATCTAGTTGCAGGGCACATGGGCAGGGTCCTCCATCCAGACCCCTACCAGGCGGGCCATGGTGGAGGCACGTGTGCAACGGCAACTATGAGGCATCGCCTGTTTAATACATGCAGGCCCGTGTAGTCTTTGAAGAATGTGGAGGATTAGTTAAGGTGCAGGCTCTTTCGTGTATGGATAATAATTGAATCACATTTCACTATATATCATGCCAACGCGAGGGCGAGGTCCCCAGCCATGACTCATCCAGTCACCGTGTACCTCAGCTTAATTGCATTTGATTTGATCTGGTTTCAGACATGATCAATTTCTTGTTGGAGTTGTTCCAAATTCACTTCAGGATAATGGCCGGGCTTCTGACGGAGCGAAGCGGAGGCCCGTCGCCGGAGGCTTGGCCCGTCCCGTATCTGATCTTGTTAGTAGATATATGTCTAATCCTGGCAAAGAACATTGGAGGGCAGTTCAGTGGATTTTCAGGTACCTCAAAGGCACAACATATTCATGTTTGAAGTTTGGAAGAACAGATACGGGACTTATTGGATATGTGGATTCTGATTATGCTGCTGATTTGGACAGGCGAAGATCACTTACTGGTTATGTGTTTACTGTTGGCAGTTGTGCTGTGAGTTGGAGGGCTACTTTACAGTCTGTTGTTGCTTTGTCTACTACTGAGGCAGAATATATGGCTATTTGTGAAGCGTGCAAGGAGTTGATTTGGTTAAAAGGTTTGTACGCTGAGCTCAGTGGAGTTGAATCTTGCATAAGTTTGCATTGTGATAGTCAAAGTGCAATTTACCTCACTAAAGATCAGATGTTCCATAAGAGAACTAAGCACATAGATATCAAATATCATTTTGTGCGTGATGTGATTGAGGAAGGTAAGCTGAAGGTATGCAAGATTAGTACTCATGATAATCCTGCTGATATGATGACAAAGCCTATTTCTGTTGCTAAGTTTGAGTTATGCTCAAGCTTAGTAGGTTTGATTGAATAGTCCGAGAGACTATTGTTGGCACCACTGGTTTTCTATCTTTGTTGTTCAGGATGATGGGTTGATTTATGATACAAGAAGAATTTGTCTCAAGGTGGAGTTTGTTGGAGTTGTTCCAAATTCACTTCAGGATAATGGCCGGGCTTCTGACGGAGCGAAGCGGAGGCCCGTCGCCGGAGGCTTGGGCCGGAGCGCAGCGGAGTCTGAAGCCGGCCCATCAGACCGCGCCCTCGTGCACACAGGGGGGGTGCGGGGGGCGGAGCCCCCCCGCGGTACGGTATATACCCTTGCTAGGGTTTCGTGGAGACTAGATTCTCTTGTAAGCCGCCGCAGGCGTGTAACCCAAAAAAACTCTTGAGATAGTGAGATCGTTGCTGGCTGGTGCCCGTGGTTTTTCCCCTTCGCATTGGAGGGGTTTTCCACGTAAATCGTGTGTCTGTGCGTTGATTGATTTCATACTCCATACGTCGTTCATAACATTTCCTTCCTCCATCTAGCCTGGAGATGTATATATGCGCAACCTGCTGCTGATCTACAGATAAGTGGCTGGCATAATTAGAATTACATTCAGTGAGCTGCGCTAGCTTGTTTTGATTGCCCTACCCAGCCAGTGGTTTGCTGTCTTATGAATTCTCTTGACGCTCGACATGTGTGTATGCTGTGTGTTTACCCTTATATATTTTCGTTGTTACCACACCGCAGTAAACTAGCTAGCTTGCGGCCGCGCAATAATACTTAAGAGTTTGAGATGTATCCAAGTAGAGTCCTTATTATGTGGACAGCTAGTAATAATCAACGTTTGTGTTCACCGGCTCGCCGTTCGTGTGACGCCTCTGCTTTCGCTGCTCAGTTGTTTTGCGTGCCTGTTTGACAAGGAGAGGTGACTACATACATACTACCTCTTGTTGTGTCCAACAGCCCAGTTTGCCTCTATCTCAGTGTATTTGTGCAGCCAGACATCTACCAATCCAAAAATGGGGCCCAAATCAGGTCAATGGCCAAAAATTTAGTGACGTCAGACATGTTTGAATGGAAGCCAAACCAAAATGCAAAGAGAGGACAAATTTCTTATAAATATATGAATATGACACACGGGACCTATATGTCACCGTTTCTTTGTTTTTTTGTAAGCTCAATTTAGACCAAAGGTATTCACCCAGCTTTATTATAAAGCGTAACAAACACCCCCAATCCGAATCTGGGGTTACCAGTTTACAATATAAAGCATCAAGCAAAACGAAACCACCACTAGAGAACTCAACAGAGTAACAGAAGGCTCTAACAAGTTTCTCACAACCCACTCAACGAGTCTAAAGAACTCTACTAAAAGCCAACTAAAGAGCAGAGGCAGTATTCGCCGAGATTAAGTTCAGCATATCATCCGCCATTGGCTTCATCTTTGTCTTCAGCAGAGGGCGCCAGGACTTGATCAGCATCAGCGTCTTGTGAATCAACACAACCGGCGACACCATAACTTTCTTGTTGAAGACTAGATCATTCCTGGATTTCCAGACAGACCACAAGGCACCTGCAGATAGAAAGAGGATTAGCATTTGTTTCTTACCTCGTTTTTTCCACGATCTCTAAAAACAGCGACAAACAGCTTGTTGGAGCCACGTCCCAACCCAGACATTCTCGCAAAAATGTCCAAAGGAAAATAGCTAAGGGGCATTGGAAGAGAATATGATCAGAAGTTTCAAATTAATCGCATACAAAGCACTTCTTAGGGCCAGACCACTTTTTCTTTTTCAGCTGAACTCCACACTGAATTCTATCATGCATAGCCATCCAAAAGAAGATCTTAACCTTTAAAGTTAGCTCAATCCCAACAGGAAAACTAAAGTTAGCCGTTATTTGATTCTATGGACGCACAAACGCCTAATTAAAGTTGTGAATAAAATGGGGCGTTGTGAGCTAGGTTAACCGCCAAATCTATATCTCTACAACTAAAAAGACCCGGAAGTCATCGTCAGCCCACGCTAATCGCCCCCCCCCTCGCTAATCGCCCGCGCAATCCACCAGGCCTCAGATCCAGGTTCCAGGCATCCAGCACGCCAACCGCCGCGTTCGTTGCCTCCCGCACGGCCACCCTGGCGGCGGCGGCGCCACCGTGGCCGATGGCAATGCCGCCAACGCCAGCAGCACCGCCATTGGCTGCTCCGCAGGGGGCAGAACTACCGAATCCTCAACGGAGGAAGCCTGCAGAGGATGAGGAAGCAGGAGCAGGAGTGGCAGCGGCGGGAGCACGCCGGCGTCAGGGTCGATGGGGGAGACACGGCCGGGTAATAGGATGCAGCGCGGGTCGACGAGCCCACCGAGCTTGGCCAGCCTGGACGAGGTCGGCGAGCTGTAGAATGACGTCGCCACCGAGGAGGGCGACTTGAGCGGCAGCTTCCTCCCCACCGCCGCCGCCGGGGACGCATCCGAGGACGGGAGCGGGTGGAGGTCGGGGCTATCAGGGGCGCCGCCAAAGTAGCAGCATCGTGGCGCCTAGAGCCTAGACATGCCTCGCTGCGGCACCCCCGCCGCGCGCTGCCGCCCCAGCTCCACGCCTCATCGATGCTCAGCCACACGCCCACACCGCACCGCGCCGCACAGCCTCGCCAGATGTGTCTCACTGCAGACCGCATCAGCCCTCACCTCCACCACCCGAACCCAGCTGCTCGCCTGCTCTCAACCATGGTGGTTCTGGATGAGGATTAGATTAGGAGAGAGAAGTGCACAGAGGAGAGAACGAGTGGATGAAGCGACTGGCTGGATTTTTTTTCCCGTCCTGGAAACATGAGTATGTGTGCAATAGTAGATAGGCTTGTTCCATAGACCAATGGCTCCACTTGAAAGACGGTCATGGTCTCATAGATAAAATATACTCCCTCCGATCTCCGTCCACGAAAGAATCAATTTCTAGAGTTGTCCTAAGTCAAATTTTTTAAACTTTGACCAAATTTTTAGAAAAAATACTAAAATTTATGATATTAAATTAGTATTATTAGATTTATCATAGAATATATTTTCATAAGATGAGCATTTTATGTCATAGATGTTATTACTATTTTCTATAAAGTTAGTCAAATTTTAAAAAGTTTGACTAGCACAGATTCTAGGAATTGATTCTTTATGAACGGAGGGAGTAATTAACAGACTATCATTTACAAACACATAATGACCGGTTATCATTCACATGCTTTGTATTTCTTGTGTTATGAATTCTGCGCTCCAAACATCTCTTTTCCAATATTTTCTGTGTTTTTTTCTTTCCTTTGTTATACTACTACACACTCATCCTATTCCTGTGTTTTTTCACATTCCTCTATTCCAAATAGACTTTGAGAGGTGGGACACGACATGGGCGAGGGGTTCGAGAAAAATATGTGTACATGAAGGAGAAGAAGAGGATCAATGAGATCAAGAGGCTGAAGCAACATCGCGAGGAGCTACAGTTCAGCCTGCAGGAGGCCTAGCACCGGATGGATCTGGCCCATGTGGCCAACCTCAAGTACGGCTTCCTCTAGGAGATCGACACCGCGATCGCCAAGTGGGGGAGCAAAATAGGGGAGAACTTAATGCTCACTTAAACAATCGGCCCTGAACAAATTGTAGAGGTATGTTCATGATCACCACCACCACAAGATTTTCCATAGCAACACTCAATTGTCGATCATCTCTTAGAAGCATAATCGTGGAGCGTGCTGAGATGGTGCAATGTTCTAGCTCATTTTTTCCATGTTGCCTTTCTTCACAACATACTTTTGTAGTTTTGTGTATACTACTTGCGTGGTGGGCCTGTGGGGACTTCAAGCAGGGGATTGAGTTGTTTCAAAGCCTGATGAGATGAACAAATTCGGGCTCTCCAAGATCCTAAGTCTGTTGGTTGTCATGAACATGTCCACACATTAGTGGACTAATGCAAAAAAAAAAGGCTTGCAAAGGTACATGAATCGAACAAAGTTTACCCAGTGATAGCATAGGCAACACATTCTTAGTAGCTTTGTATACCAATAGCTAACTGCGAAAAAAGGACAAAAGTACTCGGTGGTGTAGAGAACATGGGGTATGGAGGTGAAATTTGGGATTAGTTTGCGATTTCATACACTGGTTGCATATATCATAATTAGTTGGTTACCTTAGAAAAATTAATATGGAAATTTCCCATGGGAATAAGGCTGGTTGTCATGTTGGGTACCTCTCTCATTATGGCCATTTTTGCTCTTTTTTGTTGAATGAAATTCTATAGAATCTATTTATTAGGTGTTTTGTGTTATATTACTTCATTTAAAGTTTTCGTGTCAGCAGCAACACATGGGCCAATAACTCAAACCCAATTTTTATTATTTTTTTTATGGCATGTAATTCCGGTGTGATACTATTTTATATTAGCTTCACACAATAAACCATGTAATTTTATGATTTTTTTTGCCCTCGTTGCAACGCACGGGCACTCACCTAGTTAAATAATAAATTTCAAAATGAGTGAGAACAGAGGAAGGTTAATCATGTGATTTCCGTTTTCAACTCGTTGATGTAAATCACGGTCAACACACAAGATAAAAGTATTAGAGTATAGAGCCATAAACTAGGAAAAGTATTCTTTATTTCCTGATGAGCATCCATAATTATAATACTGAAGGACAAAAACAACGATTAGAAAGGGGGTAAATGGAAGTCTCAATTTTCTTTGAAAATATTTGGTAACTGTCTCAAGTTCAAGGTCAAAAAGCAACGCACACTCAAGTGAAGCATAAGGGTGTGAGATACATAAACTAACTAGTAGCTAGATACCTCAAGTGAAGTCTTAGACACACCGAAGAAAGCTCGGACACCAAAGAAAACAAACCCTCGAAGAGCAAACCCAAACTGCACTCACTGCAGTTTCCGGACTGTCCGGGTTTAGCGGCGGACTGTCCGCGGCTCGAGCCGGACTGTCCATGACAGCTTGTCGGACTGTCCGCTGGCACCAACCTGAAAAGAGGGAAAACATGCAACAGTCGCTCACAGCTCACACATAAGTAGACTGTCCGCAGTTCAAATTTTTAATCACGTCAGACATGTTTGAATGCAGGCCAAACCAAAATGGAAAGACAGGCCAAATTCACTACTTTTTTTGTATATCGAAATGTAGTCAACTTTGGTCTTGGTTTGTCGGTTAAATTGCGAGGCATACAAAACTACGTACAAAACATATGGATGCACGGTTTAGTAAATACTGTTATCCAAAAGGAGACACATTTAATCTAGCCAGCTGTCAGCCACATGCCTCGTCATCTGTTGCCACGTAGACCGCCCAAAATGCTGAAGGGGTAAATCTGCATCCCAGAAATACGGCCCGTTCTCTTTTTTTTCAGGACTGTAGGTACAAGGCCAATTTCTTCTGGATTTGCAGAAAATAAATAAATAAATAAATACCTTTCGAGTGAGAAAAATAAGTGTTTGAGCCTATTATTGTGTAGCCCTTAGTGGTTTGTTTTAACTTAGGGGCTGTTTGGTTCACACCCATACTTTGCCTGCCTAAGCTTCGGTGAGCCACGGAGTGGAGGCAGCTGTTTGGTTCTATTTTTAGCTGTGGCGGCCACATGCTTTTCTTTCTTGTCTTTTGCTGCTTGTGGTTGTCGTGTAGCGCATGGCGATTGTGGCGAGGCCGTGGCGGGCGTTTTCTCCGCCACCGCCATGCCATGCTGCGGCTGCCATTATTGTGGCGTGGCACAGTGTGGCCGTGAACCAAACAACCCCTATACGCTGGGCAGCCCAAAGTTTCGGAGGTTGACCCATTTAGATCCAACCCATGCGTGAGCGTGAATCCTGCATGGGCTATAGGCCCAAAACCTGAGCCTATGCCCTATGGCCAGGAATCAATCAGCGTCCCCAACCTGGTCTGTTCAGCCCACGTCTGGCATTTTGATCTGATGGACCCATTCACGTCAGTTTCAGGACCTCGCAAGTCAATCAGCCATGGCGAGCAGATGAGGAAAAACATGTTTGGTTTGTTGCTCCCCCTGATGGAGTTTGTACTACAGTACTAGTTTTTTTTTTTTGACAAGATACTACAGTACTAGTTATCTTGATGAATAAAGAAGGGTGATGCTTTGCTTAAAAAAACATAGAAAAGATATTACACCAAAAGGAGTACTTACTATTGTTTGCGAGAAAAAAAAATGGCGCCAGCCGCCAGCTGCTATACATCCAGTATGCCAGTGTAGCCAGCGACTTGCAATTGAAGGACCGAAAACGGCGACAAGAAGGGGGTGAATGGGAGCCTCAAATTTTCTCTCGAAAATATTTGGCCACTGTCCCAAAATCACCGCCAAACACAAGCAACTTGCTAAGACCAAAATACTCTAGTCAACTTGTGACAAAAGTACCTAGAACAATTCTTTGGAACGGCAGAAAAGCAACGCAACAGACGAGACACGATTCAGAGCTCAAACGACAAAATCAGATGCAAAACACTGAATCGAGGCCAGAAAAAAATTGACAGAAAATCCCCTGAAAAATTTACAGAGTGCTTCCTGTAGATAAGAGTGACAACTCAAAATACGATCACCAAATTCACAAGCTGCTGGAAAGCTGATAGCATACTGCTCTTCACGAAGCTGAGCACACACAGACTAGCCATTTAGGCTCCTCGGGCGAGCACCTGCTTTGGTGCTGGGCGAGCAACACACAGAGAGCAAAAACCTACGTACATGTCTCCATCGATAAACTGCTTAGAGCTAGACAAAAATAAATCCAGGAAGCAGAGGAAGAAATCAAACACATGAGATGCTACTCCTGAAATTGATGTTCTGTGGGCACAAGCTCCTGGAACAAGAACAACCTGAAACAATTGAACTGCAAGAGCAACTCAAGCACTGCTTGATACCTATTGAACCGTAACAAACACAAGCTGGAAAAATTTGGTCAGAACATACAGCAGGCAACGAGCGACCAATCCTACTCAGTACTAGAATCTGGCTGGATTGCACCGGAGATCAGTGGAAAGCCTAACCAAAAACAAAACTAGCACCTGAGAGAAACTAGGAGGAGCACGGGTCTGCTCGTGCTCAGGCACTGGGAGCCACGAGCGAGCGCCAGCTCCGACGGTCCTGCTCCCCGAGCGTGCACCTGAGACCGACGAACAAAAATGGATGAACTGACAAGAACGGAGCAGCGCTAATTCCAGGGAAAACCAACGACACAGCAAAGAGAGGAAAAACAAGCCCGTCAGTCGCTGCTCAGAAGAGCACGATCGGTGCGTCAAACACCGGCGCTGGTAGCGTTAGAACAGAGAGGCTTGAAGAACTCAGCAAGAAAGGGGCGACCCAAAATTCGACGAAATCCATATCAAAACTCTATGAATCGCTCCCAAACTTTGCACAGGCTAAATTCACGAAAGAAGGAAGCTATTCCCCAAAAATCATTGCTTGGAATTAACTCAAACTCTGGAAAATTCAGATCATAGCAAAGAACGAAAAAGGGAAAAAAACGATGAACTTGGACAGCGAAAATCATAGACACAAAATAAGAATCCCGAAGGACAAAAGGAGGATTTGGGCCTCCATTCCCACTTCAAAACACAACAAAAATGCTACAAATTTTTCTCAGTTCATGAATCTCTAAGACTTGGGAGAAAGAGCTAAACCTAGAGAGAAAGGAAAAAACTGCCTGTTGGCAGAGAGATGGCGTGAGAGAAGTGGAGAGGGGGTTAGGAGAGATGGGGAACTCCCCCAGTTTATTTATCAGGCATATTACATATTCCCCAAATGTCCCTAGATATTTTTGAGCGAACTAGCTAGCCCCAGGGGCATTCTAGTCCAACTCGACATGACCTAAATCCGACGGCCACCGCGCCTCCTCACCGGTAGCGTCGCTCCGAAGCGATCTCACTGATGCCGCCACGTGCCATCCGTCCGCATCGGGACCTCCGTCCGGGTTTTGAGGCCCAAACCCGCGAAACCCGCCGCGAGTAGCGTAGCCTGTACGTGTCCCCCGCCGTGTACACTTGCGCTTATCGATGTCCCAAGTGTCAGCCACCGCAGCTGGCCACCCGGTCGTCTGGTCCGTCAGTCCAAGCCTCACGTCCGCCCTTCACCGCAACCGGTCGGTCAGCACGGCACGCCCTACTTGACCTTCACCCGACCGCTGCCACCGCATCCAGACTCCACACCTGCACATCACGAAGCCAAGAGACACCGTTTCGACACATAACCCTGTGCTAGGATATCAGTAGAACCACCGAACCAACAACCCACCAAAATATTGGTATGTTGACAATTGCTCATCACACAACAAGGGTGCTCCACAATGGTTATGTAAAAACCATGTGTTCGCAATCTCCCCCTTGATGAGTGCATTGTCAACACCAACACAAAAGCCTGAGAAAACCAACTCAAGTGTAAGCTCGAAACGGGTCATTCACAATGAGTAAAGCAAAGCCAACAACTTGGTCCCCAAAGACATGGGCAACGGCTCGACACAACCAAGTAAAACACAGCTAACCCTCAAGAAGAGGCAAACAGGCTCAACACCGCTAGCAAAACTTGAAAAGCCAGAAAACAACTAGACCCTCCAGAAGAGGCAAAGGCTCAACACATCTAGCAAAAGCAACTCAAATGCAACTCCCCCTGAGCAAAATGCAATCTCTCTCAAATGAGTGCATGTCTCTCTTTTTGTGTGTAACTTTCTCCCCCTTGTTGACACATGCACTTATCAAGATTTGCCCAAAGAAGTGCAACTCCCCCTCAAAACATGCTATGAATGCAAGGAATGCACAAATGCAGAAGCTTCAGGACTATAGCAATCATATTGACAAGATGCTCTAGGTGGTGCTGTCATGTGTGTATAGCAATAAATACAAGTGCTAGCAAATGCTCAAACTGATTAAGTGAAACGAAATATGACATTTAAGCATTTTTGATCAATTTTAAACAATTGTAAGAAGGAGTTCACCACTGAAAGTAGCACATAGCATGTATAAGCAGGAAATCAACCTAGTGCTAACAAGTGTATACAAGGTGAACTACCCCAAGCAGCGTTCATACATCATGTCAAAGACTAACTTTAGACTTGTGTTTTCATCAAATTTTCATTTTATCGGAGTTTGCAGCATATCACAAGGTTTAGTCAAAAACATGTGTGAGTGCGAGAGGTTATCTGTACCATCAAACCAACTTATCGACCATGCCAAGCCTATGTCAAAAGACAATCGCAAGCTTAAGACAATGATCTCGGCATCCACTACAAGGCTTAAGTTCATCCATAAGTGCAATTGGAAGCAGTCTCGATACCTTGACGTAGGACAGTACAGACCCATCTCGATCTTTTCTTTTCACTTAGCTTGATTTTCAATTTTTAGCACAAGAATTTACAAGTTGTCCAAGCAAGTGTATAACTCAAAGCATGAGACATAGCAACCTAGCATATAAATGATAGCTCAAGTGATCTCAACACATCCTACACATGCTAGTTGCCAATCACAATGGTGAACAATTTTCAGGTTTCAACAAGTTTATGTCAAGTTCACAAGTTATAAAATATGCTTAGCTCATAACATGCATCAAGTGATCAAAAGGAGCCTAAGCGACAAGCACCATCATGTACATACAAGACATTTCACAAAGAGCATAATCTCAATCTAACAACTATAATCATGAAGCTCAAAATGCTCTAATATACATGATGAGATGAAATGCAATGCAATATGATACAAAAATAAAATAAAAGCTAAACTAAAAGAAAAAGAAACTAGAATACAAGAACCAAAGTTCCCCTCAACTAAAAAGGGAAACAAACTCCAAGCTCCCCTCGCAAGCGAGCAAACTGGGCTTGGTCAAGAGGTTTGGTAAAGATGTCTGCAAGCTGGTTTTGGGTATCAACATGGTGTAGGTCAATATCTCCTTTCTCATAGTGGTCACGCAGGAAGTGAAAGCGGACATCTATATGCTTGGTTTTTGAGTGGAGAACTGGGTTTTTAGCAACGCTTATGGCACTAGTGCTATCACAAAGCAAAGGCACTCGCCTAAACTCTAACCCAAAGTCTCTCAAAGTAGCTATCATCCAAAGCAACTGGGAGCAGCAAGCAGCAGCAGCAACATACTCGGCTTCTGTGGTGGATTGAGCAACAGAGGATTGCTTGCGAGAGGACCAAGACACAAGAGAAGTCCCAAGAAACTGGCAAGTCCCCGACGTGGACTTGTGCTCAACACGGCAGCCGGCATAATCCGCATCAGAATAGCCGCAAAGAGAAAGAGAGGAGGAAGCTAAAAACCAAACACCAAACTCAGGTGTGAAACGAAGGTACCTCAAGATCCGCTTGACGGCTTGACGATGAGATGTGCGCGGCGAAGACTGAAAGCGCGCACACAAGCAGACCGCGAACTGGATGTCCGGTCTTGTCGCCGTCAGGTACAGTAGCGACCCGATCATGCTTTGGTACTCCTTCTGGTCCACAGCTTCTCCTTCTTCATCTGCATCTAGGGCCGTCGTGGTCGACATGGGTGTCGAGAGAGGCTTGGCCTCACCCATATCGAATTTCTTGAGTACGTCCTTGGTGTACTTGCCTTGGTGCACAAACGTCCCTTCTCTAGTTTGCTTGATTTGCAAACCAAGAAAGAACGTCAACTCGCCCATCATGCTCATCTCAAATTCCCTGCTCATAGTTTCTGCAAACTTGCCAACAAGTGCATGAGAAGAGCCACCGAAAATGATATCATCCACGTATATCTGAACCAAAAGAGTGTCAGTGCCTTGCTTGAGGAGAAACAAAGTTTTATCAACCGAACCCATTTTAAAACCCTTTGCAAGCATGAAGGTTTTCAAACGCTCATACCAGGCTCTCGGGGCTTGTTTTAGACCATACAAGGCTTTGTGGAGTTTAAAAACATGGTTAGGAAACTTAGGATTTTCAAAGCCAGGGGGTTGTCTCACATAAACCTCTTCCTCTATATACCCATTCAAGAAAGTACTCTTCACATCCATCTGATACAGCTTGAACCCTTTTGAAGCTGCAAAAGCTAAAAGGATCCTAATGGCTTCTAGACGGGCAACAGGGGCAAAGGTTTCCTCATAGTCTATCCCCTCTTTTTGACAAAAACCTTGAGCTACCAACCTAGCCTTGTTCCTCACTACCACCCCATCTTCACTCTGTTTGTTTTTGAAAACCCACTTGGTACCTATGGGATGGCAATCTGGTGGAAGTGGTACTAAAACCCAAACCTTGTTTCTCTCAAAATTTTCTAGCTCCTCATGCATAGCATTAACCCAATCGGAATTAGATAGTGCGTGTCCAACATCTCGAGGCTCAAAAGAAGCAACAAAAGCAGAATGAGCGAAGTGTGAGATGTGATATGACCTGGACCGCATGACTCGCTGGTCAATTCCACCAATCATGGTCTGAGGTGGATGGCGACGCTGAATGTGTCGAGGTGCTTCCCTTGAAGAAGTCGCCTCCCCCTCAACTACAGCTGGGGCCTCCTCAGGAACAGCCGGTGTAGGCTGAGGAGGCTGCTCGATCGGACCCCAAGTAGTGGAAGAAGAAGGATCGGGGCCGTCAGCCGAAGTAGTCGTCGAAGACGCGAGAGGGGCAGCCAGTGGTGTCGGCTCGGGATCACCCCAATCAGCATCTTCTGCATCGTCCTCAACAAAGATACTCTCACCAATCTCCTGATCACCTGCACATTCAAAGACAGGAGAAGAACAAGGCATAGTCTCATCGAATGTGACCTCACAGGTCTCCACGACTCGGTTAGTTTCAAGGTTAAGTACACGATATGCATGAGAATGAGAAGCATAACCAAGAAAAATACCGTCGGAGGACCTAGACTCAAATTTATCCAAATTACCTTGCTTCAAGATGAAACACTTGCAGCCAAACACCCTGAAGTGACTTACCTTGGGTAGTCTACCAAATCGCAACTCATAAGAAGTCTTTTTCAAGAAGGCTCGAAGAAAGATGCGATTGGAAACATGACAAGCAGTGTTGATCGCCTCGGCCCAATATCTCCTAGGAGTCCTATGCTCATCGAGCATCGTCCTGGCCATCTCAACAAGGGTCCGATTTTTGCGCTCAACAACACCATTTTGCTGGGGAACATAAGGAGAGGAAAACTGGTGCTCGAGACCCAAAGAACCACAGAAGATATCAAACTGAGTGTTTTTGAATTCTGTGCCATTGTCACTGCGTATAGCTCTCATGGCATTCTTAGGCAACTCAGTTTGTAACCGAAGAATCAAATCTCGAACATGAGAAAAAGCCTCATCCTTACCCTCCATGAAAAACACCCAAGAGTAGCGAGAAAAGTCATCCACAATCACTAGAACATACCACTTCCCTCCCTCTGACCGAACCCGAGCCGGACCAACTGTGTCCATATGAAGTAGCTCACCGGGTCCCTTGGTCATGACCTGAGTCACCGGAGGGTGAGAAGCGGCAACCATCTTCCCATGACGACAACGGTGACAAACCAAATCCTTCTCAAATTTCAACTTGGGCAATCCTCGGATTAAGTCAAGTGAGCTCAACCTAGCTAGTAAGTCAAAGCTCAAATGACCGAGTCTCCTATGCCACTTCCAAAGATCAGAAGAGGATCCAGCCACAAGACAACGAGAAGAGCCAAAAGAGTGAGAAAAATTAGCTCGAAAGACACGACCAAAAGGGACAATCTGGCAAACAAGATTTCCCTAAGAATCAAGAACTCGAGACAAGCCAGTCTTAAAGCGCACCTCAAAACCATCCTGAAGGAGTTGCGAAACCGAAAGCAAATTGAAATGCAAATTTGAAACCAAAGCAACATCCTTCAAGACAAAACTCTCATTGACTCGAATGGTCCCATGAGAAAGCACCTTACCTTTGCTATTGTCCCCGAATGTGATGTATTCCTTACATTGCACGGGGTCGAGGCTGGAGAACCATTTTGAACTTCCGGTCATGTGGCGCGAACAACCGGAATCAACAAGCGACGTGTTCTCCAGACCTCCGATCTGCATCAATAGAAAGACATAGGGTGAGCAAATGGCGCAACACTGGGGTTAGTAAACTGTGAAGGATACCAGTGTTGGGTCATTTGCCCTGGAAAAGTGTTAGGAAAAACACCAAGCATGCCATGTCCCATTTGAGGAAAGCGATCACCACGAAAGGGAAAACGTGGTCCGCTAGAGCTGTGGGACTGAGAAGCAAAGCCACCACCACGAGGTTCAAAATTATATTGATCATGACCTGAACCACGTCGGGCACGACCACCACGTGGTCTCGCAACCTGAGGCCTAGCACCTTGAGGCATTGCACCTCTAGGCCTAGCACTGCGCCTCTGAACAGGCGGCACATGTACGCCATGGGGTGGACGGTACATGTTCCGGTTGTTCAACTCATACTCTCGCCACTCATCTCTCTTCCTCCTAAAGCAAAACTCAAAAAGGTGACCATCCCTATGGCAATACTCACAGTGATACCTTAACTCTCTCTTGGGTGGTTGTTGGTTCACTCTCTTGTGGGTATGGTTCACTCTTGGCGGCTTTTTGGCTTTAGGAAGGGGATCCTCAGAGATGTTTGGTAGAGTGTCAAGTGGGTTCCTGAGATGGTTAGGTTTTGGAATCCACACTTGTTTCTGAGGTGGGGATTTTGGAGGTTCTTCAAACACTCCATCTTTGACAGTGGGTTTGGAAGGCTCAGGTGGAGTGAATTTGATCAACTTGGGAGTAGTGGATGGTTTCTCACTTGGGCTCAAACCACTAAACTCACCAACCTTGCCATAAAGATTTTCACCCTTCCCATCTATAGCAAAGCCTACACCCAATGTGCAAGTTCCCCACCTGAACTGGCTCATCATCATGCCCAACTGTGGCTCACTGCTAGACACCCAGCTCAAGATGGACCGAAGGTATGTGTTGTCTTCCTCGGATCTCATTTTATCGTGCCTGCAAGACTCAAGCTCTAGCACCAAGCTCTCACAGCGTGCACACTTAGCAGCGGCGCTATCTAAACTGGCCTTCTCAAGATCACAGATCTTGGCATTCTTCTCTGCCAGCTCAGATTGCAAGCCCAAGCAGGACTTGCACGCATCCAACAAGATAGGCCTAGCCTTCAGCTCACCATACTCATCAAGCAAAGTAGCATACTTAGATTGCAATTCAGAGAAGTTAGACATATGAACAGCACACTCGTCGCACTCTACTTCATCTGACACAACCACAGCACACTCCTTAGCAACCTCAAGCTCCTTAAGCACCAACTCTAGCTTGTCCTTAAACTCTTTCCTCTCACGTGCAGCACGCTTAAGCAATTTATCTTGACTAATCAAGGTGATATTCATGCTATCAAGCTCAGCGACAAGGTCATCGACAGAAGGAGATACCTCGGAGGTGTCGTCGTCGAAGGAGACCTCATCCTTGCTGGCCTTCACCTCTTCATCAATCGCCATGGTGCAAAAGCCTCCGTGAGTGGAGTCAGCGACGAAGCAAAGACCGGTCAGCTTCTCCTCCATCTTCCTCTCGGACTCATTGTCACTTGAGGGAGAAGAGGAGCGGTCATCGCCGGAGTCGTTGTCGAGGTCGCTGAGGGAAGCAAGGAAGGCACGCTCTTGCGCCTTGGCTTTCTTGCGGTACATCTTCTTGAGCGCCTCCTTGTCGAAACCCTTCTTTGACTTGTACTTCTTGGAGGTGTAGTCGCGCTTGTCCTTGCGCTTGCCAGAGTCGTACTTGTCGGAGGAGTGCTTGTTCTTCTTGGGGCAGTGGGCGACAAAGTGGTCGAGATCTCCACAGTTGTAGCAGCCCACCTTTTGATCACCGCCCCGGCGGCGGTTCAAGCGGTTGTTGTGGAACCGCGAGAACTGACTGATGATCAACGCCAGCTCGTCATCCCCAAGGGTCTCCAACTGCTCCTCTGAAACAGACACCAAAGAAGACAAGGCAAACGACATCTGTGAAGGGTTAGCTGAAGAACTTGAACTGTTACCTGAGACTAAAGCCATAGTCGGTGCAGAGGGATTCTTGAGCTTGGCTTGAGTCTGGTAGTCGATCTCGGTGGACTTGAGCTTGCTGAACAACTCATCCACAGTGATGGTGTCGTAGTTCAAAGACTCGATAATGGCGGACACCTTCACATCCCATACCTTCCGATCTAGGGCATATAGAAGCTTGAGAGCCCTCTCATGATCGTCATAAGGTAGCTGTGCCTTGTTTGCTCGCATCTTGTTAATGATCGTCTGAAAACGAGAAAACATGGCATCGATGGACTCGCCATCAAGCTGAGTGAAGTTCTCGTACTCTCTCTTGTACGTCTCATAGAGTCTGGTTTTGACATGGGCTGTACCCTCGTGATAGCTCTGAAGCCTCACCCAGATCTCTCGAGCAGTAGCACAATCAGAGACACGCTCGAACTCAGAAAGCGAAAGACTCGAGAAAAGAACAGATCTTGCTCTGCTATTTGCGTTGTGCCGATCTTTTTGATCTTGCGTGGTTCGAGCACGGGGTTCAAGCACAACGAAAGCAGCATCATCGCAAATTTCCCAAACAAGCCAATCAATACCCTGAAGATGGGCAGACATGCGTATTTTCCAATAGGGATAGTTTGTTCCATCGAAGAACGGTGGTTTACCGGAACCACGCTCCATGTCGCCTTCGTGGATCACGGACCGATTAAGGTGGAATGATCCTTAACCGGCTCCGATACCAATTGAAGGACCGAAAACGGCGACCAGAGGGGGGGGTGAATGGGAGCCTCAAATTTTCTCTCGAAAATATTTGGCCACTGTCCCAAAATCACCGCCAAACACAAGCAACTTGCTAAGACCAAAATACTCTAGTCAACTTGTGACAAAAGTACCTAGAACAATTCTTTGGAACGGCAGAAAAGCAACGCAACAGACGAGACACGATTCAGAGCTCAAACGACAAAATCAGATGCAAAACACTGAATCGAGGCCAGAAAAAAATTGACAGAAAATCCCCTGAAAAATTTACAGAGTGCTTCCTGTAGATAAGAG
The DNA here is from genome assembly GCF_000003195.3 of Sorghum bicolor. NCBI lineage: Eukaryota > Viridiplantae > Streptophyta > Magnoliopsida > Poales > Poaceae > Sorghum > Sorghum bicolor. The sequence goes on from NC_012876.2 coordinate 565,411, forward strand.
TGACAACTCAAAATACGATCACCAAATTCACAAGCTGCTGGAAAGCTGATAGCATACTGCTCTTCACGAAGCTGAGCACACACAGACTAGCCATTTAGGCTCCTCGGGCGAGCACCTGCTTTGGTGCTGGGCGAGCAACACACAGAGAGCAAAAACCTACGTACATGTCTCCATCGATAAACTGCTTAGAGCTAGACAAAAATAAATCCAGGAAGCAGAGGAAGAAATCAAACACATGAGATGCTACTCCTGAAATTGATGTTCTGTGGGCACAAGCTCCTGGAACAAGAACAACCTGAAACAATTGAACTGCAAGAGCAACTCAAGCACTGCTTGATACCTATTGAACCGTAACAAACACAAGCTGGAAAAATTTGGTCAGAACATACAGCAGGCAACGAGCGACCAATCCTACTCAGTACTAGAATCTGGCTGGATTGCACCGGAGATCAGTGGAAAGCCTAACCAAAAACAAAACTAGCACCTGAGAGAAACTAGGAGGAGCACGGGTCTGCTCGTGCTCAGGCACTGGGAGCCACGAGCGAGCGCCAGCTCCGACGGTCCTGCTCCCCGAGCGTGCACCTGAGACCGACGAACAAAAATGGATGAACTGACAAGAACGGAGCAGCGCTAATTCCAGGGAAAACCAACGACACAGCAAAGAGAGGAAAAACAAGCCCGTCAGTCGCTGCTCAGAAGAGCACGATCGGTGCGTCAAACACCGGCGCTGGTAGCGTTAGAACAGAGAGGCTTGAAGAACTCAGCAAGAAAGGGGCGACCCAAAATTCGACGAAATCCATATCAAAACTCTATGAATCGCTCCCAAACTTTGCACAGGCTAAATTCACGAAAGAAGGAAGCTATTCCCCAAAAATCATTGCTTGGAATTAACTCAAACTCTGGAAAATTCAGATCATAGCAAAGAACGAAAAAGGGAAAAAAACGATGAACTTGGACAGCGAAAATCATAGACACAAAATAAGAATCCCGAAGGACAAAAGGAGGATTTGGGCCTTCATTCCCACTTCAAAACACAACAAAAATGCTACAAATTTTTCTCAGTTCATGAATCTCTAAGACTTGGGAGAAAGAGCTAAACCTAGAGAGAAAGGAAAAAACTGCCTGTTGGCAGAGAGATGGCGTGAGAGAAGTGGAGAGGGGGTTAGGAGAGATGGGGAACTCCCCCGGTTTATTTATCAGGCATATTACATATTCCCCAAATATCCCTAGATATTTTTGAGCGAACTAGCTAGCCCCAGGGGCATTCTAGTCCAACTCGACATGACCTAAATCCGACGGCCACCGCGGCTCCTCACCGGTAGCGTCGCTCCGAAGCGATCTCACCGATGCCGCCACGTGCCATCCGTCCGCATCGGGACCTCCGTCCGGGTTTTGAGGCCCAAACCCGCGAAACCCGCCGCGAGTAGCGTAGCCCGTACGCGTCCCCCGCCGTGTACACTTGCGCTTATCGATGTCCCAAGTGTCAGCCACCGCAGCTGGCCACCCGGTCGTCTGGTCCGTCAATCCAAGCCTCACGTCCGCCCTTCACCGCAACCGGTCGGTCAGCACGGCACGCCCTACTTGACCTTCACCCGACCGCTGCCACCGCATCCAGACTCCACACCTGCACATCACGAAGCCAAGAGACACCGTTTCGACACATAACCCTGTGCCAGGATATCAGTAGAACCACTGAACCAACAATCCACCAAAATATTGGTATGTTGACAATCGCTCATCACACAACAAGGGTGCTCCACAATGGTTATGTAAAAACCATGTGTTCGCAATCTCCCCCTTGATGAGTGCATTGTGAACACCAACACAAAAGCCTGAGAAAACCAACTCAAGTGTAAGCTCGAAACGGGTCATTCACAATGAGTAAAGCAAAGCCAACAACTTGGTCCCCAAAGACATGGGCAACGGCTCGACACAACCAAATAAAACACAGCTAACCCTCAAGAAGAGGCAAACAGGCTCAACACCGCTAGAGTAAACTGGCTGACACATGCAGCACCGGCCGGTACGCCATCGTGGTCATCGGCTTCCTGTCCACGTTCGGCGGCGGCCGGACACCGGTCCTCAACTTGGCCGGACACTGCGATCCCGGCGTGGTGGGCGGTGGCTGCACACGCCTGTCGGTGGACATCAAGTCCTGTCAGACCCAAGGCGTCAAGGTGCTCCTCAGCATCGGCGGCGGCTCCGGGAACTACAGCCTTTCCTCCGCCTCGGACGCCAAGAGCGTGGCCACCTACCTATGGGACAACTTCCTCGGGGGCACCAACTCCACCTCCTCATCTCGGCCGCTCGGCGACGCCGTTCTCGACGGCATCGACTTCGACATCCAGATTGGTTCAGCGAGTCACTACGATGACCTCGCTAAGAACCTCAAGTCCTCCAGCGGCAGTATCCTGCTCGCCGCGGCGCCGCAGTGCCCGTTCCCGGACGCCTTCCTCGGCGCGGCGCTCGCCACGGAGCTGTTCGACTACGTTTGGGTACAGTTCTACAACAACCCCGGTTGCCAGTACCAGGACAACGGAGACGTGAGCAATCTGGAGGTTACGTGGAAGAACTGGACGGAGTTCTTGTCGAAGACGCCGGCGTCGGTGCTTCTTGGCCTGCCGGCGTCGCCTGACGCGGCGGCTAGCGGCTACATAGACCCCAAAGCCTTTGTGTCGCATGTGCTGCCGGTGGTCAAGGGCTCCGCAAAGTACGGCGGCATCATGTTGTGGAACCGCTACTATGACAACACCAATAATTACAGTGCCAAGCTTCTGAGCAACAGTAAGTGTATAGTATATATATATATATATATAAGGCATTCCATTACTTGTGAGAGTATTACCATATTTTGAGCTAGATAGTTGGGTTGACAATTACAGTAGACATTAGTAACATGTATGCGGTAATGAAAGTAGAGTTGTGTCACATTGATTTCCTGAACGAGTACAGCAATGAGATGACTAGGATAGTTTTTATAGCATGGATAAGTGCCCTTTGGGATTTGTTGAAACAAAAAGAAAAAAGATGATCTGGTTATAGAGTTATAAGGACAAGAGAGAAGGAATTGTATCTGTAAACCAGCTAGCTCAACTCAGGATGATAGGAATGGAATTTATGTATTTTGAAGAAACAATAATCCATCTGTGGGGCTATAGTTTTCTATGTATATAGTATCTATGACATGGCAATTGGAAAGTTTGAAACAATCTGGGTCAGGATTGACCAACAAAACGAGTTTGTTCATTTGATCTGTTCAGTTATAGACTTAATTAACGTACATATCGGTGTGATCAAAATGGTTTATTCATAACTTACTTCGCATTTTCCACTAAGATCCCAAATTAGTTTCTTTAAAGAACGATAACAGATGAGTTGATTGATCTATTTGTTAATAATTCAGCCGTCGCAGCGGATCCACCAAACAGCTCGCCAATTCCAGGGGGCTCCGGCAACGCATTGCCACCAAACAACTCACCAGTTTCACCGAACACTGGCCAATCACGAAAGAAAAGGATCAGAATATGTAAGAATCCCTGACTTATATATGTGCTGACAGTTCGTTTAAAAAATAATGTTGTTGGCAATTTGCAGCATAATCTCACATAGAAAATTTTATTTAATGTCTATTTTCAGATATTATAGCAGGCACCTCAGGCCTTTCTGGGCTGTGCGTAATCGCTCTCATAGTTGTGATGTGGTATAAGAGATGCTATGGCATGATACCATGTTACAAATGGCCCAGAAATTCACCAAGGCTTGAATCTTTTTTGCAAAAGCAAGGAACTTTACACCCCAAAGGTTACGCTTATTCGGAAGTGAAAAGAATGACAAAGTCCTTTGCTCACAAGCTTGGCCAAGGTGGCTATGGAGCTGTTTACAAAGGCAACATGCCTGATGGTCGTGAGATAGCTGTTAAGATGCTGAAGGGCACTGAAGGCGATAGTGAGGAATTCATGAACGAGGTGGCCAGCATTAGCAGAACATCTCATGTCAACATTGTTACTCTGGTAGGATATTGCCTCCAAGGTTCAAAAAGAGCTCTGCTCTACGAGTATATGCCCAATGGTTCTCTTGAGAGGTACACTTTTGGCAACAGTTCTACCGAAGGAGAAGACACTTTAAGTTGGGATAAACTGTTCGATATTGTCATAGGAATCGCACGAGGATTGGAGTATCTCCACACAGGATGCAACACCCCCATTGTACATTTCGATATCAAACCACACAACATTCTGCTAGATCAGGATTTCTGTCCAAAGATATCAGATTTTGGATTAGCTAAGCTGGGCCGACAAAAGGAGAGTAGAATCTCCATTGCCGGGGCAAGAGGCACGATAGGGTACATAGCACCTGAAGTGTTCTCAAGAAACTATGGACCAGTGGGCAGCAAGGCTGACGTTTACAGTTATGGAATGGTGGTCCTTGAGATGGTTGGAGCAAGGAAGAAAATCGATGTGAGTACAGACGACAGCAGCAGCAAGTATTTTCCACAATGGCTCTATGAAAACTTGGATCAGTTCTGTGGCCACACAAATAGCGAGATCAGCAGCAGCAGCAGCAGCGACAATATGGAAGTGCTGGTGAGGAAGATGATCATAGTTGGCTTGTGGTGCATACAGTCCAAACCGGCCGATCGGCCTTCCATGGGTGAAGTCCTTGAGATGTTGGAGAGCAACGCTGCTGACCTGCAGTTGCCACCTAAGGCCTTCTGGACTGGTTATTAAAAACCCAACTTCTACACTTTGCACTCTTTTTTATGACAGAGCATTGCATTGTTCTAGTGAGTACTTACTGGGATTTTAGCAAATTTTTGGCTTGAATTCACTCCACAACATTTTTTGTTGTCTCAAAAAGGATGAAATTAAAATTGGGGCTTAATTAATTCCCTGTAATGGAAGACAAAAAAACAGAGTGGATCGTAGTTCACCAGTATAAAGTGTTGATAATATCTAAGTCGAACCCGTGACCACGACCCATGACGGCTAAACAATAGAGGTGTGTTTGGTTTGAGAGCAAAATTGGATGGGATATGGTCGTTCATGAATTTTAGGATAAATTTATCCATTATTTTTATTTGGTTCCATAAATGAAATGAGTTATTTTTCTATTTGTTTGGATGGATGACAGTGAATGGGATTAGAATAGTTAACTAATTATATCTATATTATTTAAAAATAACAACTTATTATACACTAATACTAACTACTAAAGAAAGTGTTATTGCAACACCCTTATCATCGCTGTTTGGAAGGATGGCAAGGCGCTGAGACCAAAGAAACCTGCAGTGAAAAGTGTGTATTCACCACCAGGTGACTGTTGGATCTGACGTGGAAGGAAATTGTGTAGTTTTCAGTGCGGTTCGCTTCCTCAGGCAATTTAGCCCCCCATCATGCCATTGAGTTCCTGAGCAATGTCCGATGTATGGCACGTTAATCATGCTTGAACTCATAAGTTCGATCTCAGAGTGTATAGCCATTGAGCTCAGAGTTGAATGTGTGCCTTGTCGGACTCTTAATGCATTTGTGCAGGACGTGTGCATGTCTACTTGTGCACAAATTTGCAGACGGAGTCCTCTTTATCAGCCAGATCAAACTATGAATCGGCGCTAACCATGGGGCCCACTTCACTATCAGTTTAGCCACGTAAGAGCAAGGTCAATAATAGAGCCAAGTGCTTGGCTATAAGCCAAGTAATTAGAGCTAAGTTATACAATAAGTTGTCTCCTACTTATCTATAAAACACATTCTCTTTCTTCTCTCTTCTCACAACACTTGCTTTTTGGGCCCACTACTACCTATGCATCCGTGCCCGGCTTGGTGCTTAGCTAAGAGCCAAGCTATCATCTCTCTCCTCTCTTCTCTCCTCCACATCAGCACTAGCTTGGCTATAAGCCCATTATTGTACCTGCTCTAAGTAGGCAGGATGGGCTACATTTCACGATGGGATGGCGCGAAGGAAAGAGCCTAGGCCGGATCTCAGTGCGAGCTCTATAGTGTGGTTGCTATTTTTCTTTTACCTCTTTTGTAGTTATCTTAGTTCGTGGTACGTTGATTGCCATAACCTCAGTTCACTGAAGTAGATTGAAGTGTGTTAAGATTAGGTTACAAAAGCCAAAAGCTAATCAAAGAGGTGAAAGCCATAACTTTTTTTTTGAGGAATCTAGAGGGGTTTTACCTATTGGTCTTTCCTATAGGGGCGAGCGGCACCAGCCCCTACATCCAAGCGCCATTGGCGGACCTGGCTGGGCGCAGGCGCGATGCAGCCTCGGGGCGGGCTCGTGGCCCTGCTCTGCAGAGGGCGCAGCCATGCATGCTCCTTTCTCTCTTGCTCTCTCATTTTCTGTGCGATCCCGACCACAGCCAACAGAGAAACAAGGAAGAAGATGACGAACAGGGTCCACTATTGCAAGAGAGGGAGAGGGTTGAGTAGAGTGGACTACGAATGACATATGGGGTCCGCTCGTCGGTGTTTTTCACCTTCCTCCACATCACAAAACCACAACTCAACCAAACACGCCTTCAGTATTATTTACTTTTAGGTTATCTCGTTGAACTATTTATCTCTCGTGATTAACACGACCCCGCGCACAAATGATGATGGATTATTCTTGCCCCCAACTAATTAGAGAGTGTTTGGTTTGAGGTGTTAAAGTTTAACAGATACTATAGCAGTTTCGTCTTATTTAGCAATTAGTATCAATCATGGATTAATTAGAGTTAAAAGATTCTTCTCTTAAATTACTCTCCAGCTATGTATTTAGACCCCGTTTGGTTCTCCTTGCTAAATTCTACCTACTCTTGGGTGACTAAGAGCATCTCCAAGAGCTTTTCTAAATCTCACTCTCTAAATCATCATTTGGAGAGTTATTTGCATAAAAATCGCTTTCTATATTTTTTTACTTTCTAACAGTTTTGCTAAATCTCTTGCGCACTTTAGAAAGTCATTCACGTCTTCTATATTTGGCTAGCGAAAAACCCGGAATAAACAATAACTATATTTGGATGACCATTTAGAGAAGCTGTTGGAGGGTAGTTTTTCACCAAAATTGCTATTCATAGCATTTAGGAAAAATATACAAACTCTCTTGGAGATGCTCTAAGAGCAACTCCAACCCACCTCCTAAACAAGTCCCAATTCTAAATCTAGAGACTTGATAAAAAAATCAACTCCAACACACCTCCTACTTGGGCTCCTATTTTCCATGCCCTCTCAAATTATAGTTTCAGCCCTCAAATCTAGAACCCCCTATCCAGTGGGTCCCACCCACCTTCCTCTCCCCATCCATAAATCAAGATAAGAAATACAAATGGTAGAGTTGATGAAGGATTTGTCAATGATAGGTGGGTCCTATGTGAGATAAGTACTTGGTCTGTTTTTCGATGATTAGAGTTTGGTCTTAATTTGAGCCCCTACTTTTTTTATCATAGCCTGTAAATAAAAGTTTAAGGGCTTAATTTAGGGATAGGCTGTAGTTGCTCTAATGTAACTAAACTATTTTAGCTCCTTTTAGTCAGTTTGGAACTTTAGCTACTAAAATGACTAAAATTTAGTTAGCAAGAGAAACCAAATAAAGCCTTAATGTAAGGAGCGGTAAACTTTAACAGAAACAAAGGCCTTATACCACCATCCCAATTCCAAATTCCCAATTCACAATTCCCTAAAAGGACAACAGCAGTGTATTCATGACACGTGGATGTTGGCGTGTCTGTAAGATTACATTATAGAATCCAAAGTCTGCCCGTGAAAAGAAAAACAGAGGAAACAGGGGAAATGGCATGGAATCGGAATTCGTCACACCTGTAATCGCTCCATCTGGATGTTGGTGAAAGTACAGAGGAAGGAGGGGAGATGGAATTACGTTTTTCCTTTACATTTTATATTACAAAAAGCTTGGTAATAGAATCCCTTTTCAAAAAGAAGAGCCTAAATACTCCCTCCGTCCTGAATGTCCAAAATCAAACTTAAGTTTGTCCGATTTTAAACAAACTGGTACAAACATCTGACCCAAAAAAAAAGCATATTGCAAAAATATATTTCATATTCTACCTAACTATACTAATTTTTTTCACAAATATTAATCTTTTTTATACAAAATTCGTTTTTAAAAAGGTTTTTAGATTCATTAGAGAAATACTCTTATAATATATATAGTTGACATAATGAATCCAAAACTTGTATTGTTAACCTACATAATTTTTTTAAAATTGATAGTCAAAAATAGAAATTTTTAACTTGGGATAATAACCTACCCGCATTTCGTAATAATATTTCATAATGTGAGACCCAAACAGAGTTTATGAACCAGAATGACACACTTTGTGAGTTCGGAACCAGGATGACACCTCCGCAAGTTTCGAGAACCGAGCATAAACTTTACTCTATAGTGAACCATCATCCATTTGCTGATAGTAAAGTTTGTAATTTCAGCATATCCATTCATCTTTGTAACCGGTCTAAATAAGGAAAGGAACCACATGTCCCTGAGAGAGAAATTAACCTACCCTCATTTCATAATAATAGTTCATAGTATGTTCATTCTTCCCACAATTTAAAAAGGAGGAGAAGCAAATCCTACATCAACTCCACCGTTACAAGTACAGATTCCAATTATTCTTGTCCCCAACCCAAATTCCCAATTCTCTCTAGAAAGGTACTAGTGCTAAAGTATGTTCATCACATGTTGCTGCTGTCCGTATGTAAAATTACAGATTGCCTGACTGCCGATGGTAGGAAGGATTTGTAACAAATCCAGCAGCAAAGCAGAGGATGGAATGGATTTGCTCTTGCAGGCAGTGAGAAAGAAAGAAAGAAGCAGAGGAGGAGGAAGAAGCCGTCATGAGATTCAGACCTGGAACTGCTCCATCTGCACGTCGGAGGCCTTGAGCGGGACGTAGTCGCCGAGGTAGACCTCGAGGTGATCGGAGATGTTGGCCTTGTCGAGGCTCTCATGGTGGTAGCTCTTGCAGACGAGGTAGACGACGGTCTGGGAGACGAGCGCGAACATGACGACGCAGCAGAGCGCGGCGAGCATGAGGAGGCCAAGTAAAATCCTCGAGGCCGCTCCGGATCCCTTGACAACCCAAGCACGGAACCCGAGCTCGACGACGGCGAAGACGAGGTTGAGCGTGAAGAAGATGACTCCCGCGGTGACGACCTTCCCTTTAATGAGGTCCTTGCTCTTGCGCATGGCAGCGAATCCCTTGAAGTCCTCGAGCACGGAGACGACGCTGGCGAGGTGCCACACGACGCTGAGGTAGACGAGACCCGCGAGGTAGGCGAAGGCGACGAGGAACGCGACGAGGCCCGCGAGGCCTGACCCGTTGTCAGCGGCGACGAGGAGCGCGACGAAGACGAGGACGGCGACGGCGTGGTAGGCGAAGAGGAGCGCGAAGGCGGCGAGGAAGGTGGCGGCGAGCCTCCGCCAGACGCGTGGCACGACGGAGAGCACCCTGGGGAAGGCGAGCGCGTCGCGCTTGGCGGAGTAGACGGAGGCGACGGAGAAGACGGAGGCGGCGACGGAGAGGAGCGAGAGGAGGAGGAGCGCGAGGAGGTAGGCGGACTTGAAGAGGAGGAGGGCGAGCCAGTCGGAGGCGAGGCGGGACAGCAGCGCGCGCTGCGTGTCGGTGCCCGGGGAGGAGGCGTCGAGCGCGGTGTCGTCGGAGTCGATGTGGGTGAAGAGCGCGTGCGAGATGGCGATGTGGAGGAGGAAGAGCGCGGAGAGGGGCAGGACGAAGGCCCCCGCGATGCGCGCGAAGAGCGGGCGGTGCTGGCCGCCGAGGATCTCCGCGGAGAAGCGGTAGATGCCTATGACGCCCAGGAACTGCAGCTCCTCCGGCTCGCAATCCATGGCTGGGATGGGATTTGGTGGTGGGTGGATGGATGGATTGGATCCTCCTCCCGGCGGGTGGGGTGGGATTGGGTGATTGGAGACGATTGGATGGAGATGGGGAGGCGGTGGCGTAGGAGGTAGGCGGATTGGGGAATTTCTCGATCGGCTCTGGCTGGAGGAAGAAGGCTCGAGGAGGAAGAAGAGGCTGGAGCAAGACGACCAAGCAAGGAGAAGGAGAAGGAGAAGGAGACGTGGGGAGACTTGTTGCTTAGAATAATGGCGTGTGTTTGTGTGTGTGGTTGAACGGGTCAATTCCGTGTGGTGACGTCAGCGTTGACGCGGACACAACGCCGGCCGGCCGTCCGTCCTGACTTTTGTGACTTGTTTCCTTGCTTGCTTCCTTCTGTCCTGTCTTTGCGAGTTGCCGTCTCTAGATTTCATGTTTACCTGACCTTGTTTAGTTCTAAAATTTTTCTAGAAATAACATTATAATACTTTTGTTTGTATATAATAAATATTATCAAATCATAGACTAAATAGGCTCAAAAGATTCGTCTCGTAAATTATCATAAACTGTGTAGTTAGTTATTTTTTATCTACATTTTAATGTTCCAGACATATGTCGTAAAATTTGATGTGATGGAATATATAAGAAATTTTGCAAAATTTTCTCAGAACTAAACAAAGCCCTGCTGTCCGGATCCAATTGTTTGTTTTCACGAATGGGTTAATATACCTGTATTTTACTAAGACAAAAGGATTTGTTTTAAAACATCGACTAACTAGGCTCAGTTTGGCCGCCACTAGGCTCCGCCCGTGGGTATATATAAAAATACACCTACATATGCCGAGCCCCATATATTCTTCACTGATCGTTGACCGCCAAATTGACTTGCACATTTCTATGTCATCTACTGTTTCACATATAGTACGTATGACGACTCTGTTCACAATCCTAGCTACATACTCCATTTGTTCTAGATTATAAGTTGTCTAATTTTTTTTACATCGAATTTGCTATATATTCAGATCAACTTTATATCTACATATCGACTTTTGATACTAACCTTTAGTCCCGCTCTAAACTGAGCTCGGGATTAATAGAGATTTAGTTCCGGTTAGAACCACCGATCGGGACTAGAATCTTCTGTCCAAGGGAAAGTGCAACAAACTTTTGCAGCAGAGATTCTTTAGTCTCAGTTGGTAACACTAACTGGGACTAAAGACCACCCTTCAGTCCCGGTTGGTAACACCAACTGAGACTAAAGAGTGATCTTTCAATTTAATCCCAGTTGAACTCACCAACCCAGATTAAAAGTCTCTGATCCGGGACTAAAGGTCCCCCACGAGTGATTCAAAGGGAGAGCGTCTAAAACATAACATTGTTGCATGTGGTGTGCAGTTGAGTTGGTAAGGAAGATACGCGCGAGATAAGAGGTTTTGGGTACACGCAAGAGGGAGGTCTACCTCTCTCTTCCGGCTGCATGTGCTTGTGCTCCTGCCGAAAAAAGATGGGGCTCGTCGCCCACAGGACTTTAGGCCCATAGCCCTTCAGAACACAATTGTCAAAAGCATCTCTAGGGTCCTCATGAACCGACTGCAACTGGTCATCCCGTCCCTCATCAGCTTTGATCAGTCCGGCTTTGTTCAAGGACGGTGCATTGCTGACAACTTTGTTTACACTGTGGATCTACTCAACTGTTGCCATAGAAGATGCTGCCCCACCATTGTTCTCAAACTCGACTTTCGCAAGGCTTTTGACGGTGTGGATTGGAATAGCCTAACAAGAATCATGAGACACCACGGTTTCTCTGAAAAATGGTGTGGTTGGATTACTAAATACTGGTAAAATGGCGGTTCTCCTCAATGGTGAACCTGGCAAGTGGATTAACTGCAAAAAAGGCCTACGCCAGGGAGACCCTTTCTCCCCATACCTTTTCATCATTGTTGCAGATGTTCTCCGTCGACTGATTCAGAACCACCCTCTCGCTGCTGAAATACAACACCCAATTCTCCCTAACAACCCCTGCCCCGTTCTCTAGTATGCCGACGACACTCTTATCTTCCTTCGATGCTCTCCTGCTGCAATTACTGCCACTAAACATATACTCCATCTGTTTGAAATGGCCACCAGCCTGGCCATCAACTATCACAAGACTACGTTCCTGCATGATGATGATGCTCAAGCCCTCGCCTCTTCCTTTGGTACCTCCATCTCCTCCTTCCCCCAAACTTATCTTGGTCTCCCACTAACTCCCCATAAGGTGTTTGTTGCTGACTATCTTCCCCTAATCTCGTCCACTGTGTTTGTTCACTTTCTAGTTGTGTCCCGGATGAAAAAATATAGGATTCATGAAAAGAAACAGACGTTCCAAACATGCTACGTATAGTTTGTCATAGTTTTTTAGGTGTCAAAACGATTCTCTTATTTGTAACTCACCGTTGACACATACAAGTTGAGCTGCTGAGACTACTAGAGAACATATATATATACGCAGGTAGAGACACAACTCATTGTGTTGCTAAAGTGAAGCAATCACGAGGAACTCCTGATAAAGCAATTGTCTACCAGCATGAACTGACGTACTGCAGGGAGCACACTAGTGAAAACAAATAAAACACCATCGTCGCGACATCCTCTTTGCTGATCAAATCAGTTAGGGTAGGGGTTTGGTTGGTAGAGACTTTTGCCAAGGTTTCTGATACTTTCATTTCACCAATTCGCCTTGTCATTGCTCGTCAAGAAAAACATCACATGTTATTAATGTTAAGGGCATATTTGACTACTCGCGACCATGTTTTCTGCTTCTTTTTTTTTTCTAGATAAACAACGCTGAAACGGTGTTGGTGTGTGATTCTACTTGAGCTTGTAAATGTTTCAATAAGGATCTAGACTCAAATGTTTCTCCATTATTCTGGATCCCTAACAAATGCACCTAAAAGATCCAGTAATGGGCCCCTGATATCCATCTAGCTTATTTGTCTATATACTAGATTTCAATCTCTAGCAAATAAATGGAGGTTGAAAGACCTAAAGAGGCAAGTTCACTATGATGATGATATCTCTCACTCAATTTCTCCCTTGATTACAGGTAGCGCCTTTGATTATGGTGATTTTTTATGGCAAACTAATTATTGTATGTTTAAACTATAGTAGAAGTTTCATACTCATTGGATCATGGGCAACTTAGTTGTAAATAAAGCATCGATTTAACAAGCATAAACCTAAATAAATCTATAACTAAGTTATACATGATCCAATAAGTATGAAATTTAATACAGTTCAAGCATACAATAATTAGCTTACTATAAAAATTTCACCATAATTGGACCATAGAAGCTAGACTTATAAAATATTCTAATTAATTATAGAAAATCATATATCTAAAATTAGAGCAAAAGCTTTATAATAAAGCATATAATTTTATATGTTCATTGTGTAGATATATTTATGTAGAGTTCAAAAAAAATTAGATATTCTATTTTATAATGTTTTTCTATAATTTATTATAATTTTTCAAAGATTGAACCCGAAATAAATTAAAAAAACAAAACCGCTTTACTATAGCAAAACCTAAGCGGGGTTATTTAGCCGGTTTTGTAAAGCTCAAGAAGCAAAATATCTAATTTTATAGTTTTAGATGAAAGTAGTTCATTCTACGTGGTTGAGAGGTTATATAAACTTTTAAATAAATTAATTAATTAATGAAGTACGATTTTAATTTGGAAGAAGACACAAGAGCGCACGTGCCTCCCCAAAATTGTCTTGTTGCTTAAGCCTTAAGCTGGTGGACAGGACAGCGGCCAGCGGGGCTACGATAGAATCAATGAATCCTACGCGACGGTGTCACTGCAGGAGAGCCGGCGGTACCTCTGCATCGGACCGTCCTCAAAACGGCTCTTGTTTAGGCTTTGTTTACTTGTATCTAAAATTTAAAAACTTTTTAAGATTTTTTTGTCATATCAAATTTTACAACACATACAGAGTATTAAATATAAGTAAAAAATAACTAATTATATAGTTTATGAGATAGATCTTTTAATTCTAGCTAGTATATAAGTAGACAATAATTACCAAAGATAAACAAAAGTACTATAATGTCTAAATTTTTTTGGATTCCTTAGATTTCCACGCGTATATACCATGGGCTTGTTCACTTGATCCGTCTATATCTACGAATTGAAACGTTCTTCTGTTTCCTATATACAACTGTAATAAAAATATTATAATAACAAGATTATATATGTTGAAAATATATAATCCATATATGTACAATTTTCCAAGTTTTTTCTAGTATAGCTACACTAAAGGATTAACACATGCATGTACGGTTACTACTCGTGGAATCAGTCTACAGCTGCCATTAATTCCTCAATCCATGATTGGAGTTTTCTGGGCCCAAAACCTAGCTTTGGGCCTTCGTCCTCTGTATAGTAGTAATATACGGTATAGCCCAGTAAAATCAATCTCTCTTTCTCTCGCTCGCTCTCACACAATGACGTAGTTGTATTTCTCTATCTATATCGCTTTCACTGATGCATACACGCGTGGTTCACGTCCTACCATAATGCCACCAGCAATCGGTTTGCCGGTCCACATCTTGTAGTCGCATTCCTCTTTGATTTAATAATATATAAATGTATATACAATGATTTTGAAAATGGGTGATTGTCCTTAAATATAAACTTGTGTAACCGGATCACCATCTGCAGTTAAAATCATTGTATATATATACATTTAGGAATCAGGTAATGGTAGGTAGAATCTATACACGTGTAACCGTGCATCTGCAGTTAAATACTTCCTGAAAGCTTCAATTTCTATAGCTTAAATCAAAAATTTTAAACTTTGACCGAATTTCTATAAAAAAAAACGCTAAGATTTATAGTACCATTAAATTTATTATAAAATAAATTTTCATAAGATACTTATTTTATATCATAGATAATAATACTCTATAAAGTTAATTAAACTTAAAAAGTTTGACTAATACAGATTATCAGAATCGAAGCTTTCAAGGAGAAAGTAAGTACAACTTGTCACTAACCATGAGTCTAGTAGTATTCTAAGGCTTGCCGAGTTCAGGACCATGACAAACGTCACTCCCTGTTTCTTATATCTCATTTTTTTGGAGAAATGTACTAGATGGCATGTGTCGTTTTGCCTTCACCGTACAGTACGAAAACTGGATTTAGCCACTCATACAACTTTAGCCTGTTTTATTTTCACATATCCTCTCACGACTTATTTCTTTATAATAATCTACTAAAGGGGCTCGTACAAATTACTCCCTCCATCCCAAATTGCAAGTCATTCCAAGAATCTTGGAGAGTCAAAGCATTTTCACGTTTGACCAAAATTATAGAGAAAAATACTAAGATTTGTAACGTAAAGTGAATATACTATGAAAATATAATTAAGAAAGAATTTAATGATACTTAGTTAGTATCATAATAATTATTATTTTATAATATAAATTTGGTCAAACTTAAAAGAGTTTGACTCTCCAAGATTCTTGAAATGACTTACAATTTGGGATAGAGGGACATAATTAGGACATCTGAAATAAAAAGGCCTGACGAGGGCCAGGCCCAAAAAGAGCTCATTTCATCTCGGGCCTGACCAGCCATTCGTTGGAATATTTTTGAGAGTACGGTACGCGACCACCTGGCCGGGCCGGCCCGGCCATTTGTTTCGGACACGTCTCTTTTTCTCTCCTTGTTTCGGCGTCCAAAAAGCAAGCAAAGGCGATGCGCGTCGCCCCGCCATGGCCGCCGCGCACGCCACCAAGGCCGCCCACGCCGCCGACGACCACGACGCCTCGCCTCTCCCGCTCCCATGGCCACGCCCGGCGCCGCTCCTCGTCATCCTATCCCTGCTCGCCGGGGCCTCCTACCTAGCCCTCACGCGCGTCCCCGCCTTCGCGTCTTCGGGCCGCCTAGTACCCGCCGCGCTCCTCCCGATCGCGCCTCCTCGCCCCCACGACTCGCGATCCAGGGACAGCTGCGCGGGGTTCTACGCGGGCGCGGGGCCATCACGCGCGGTCACGGCGTCCGTGGAGGAGTTCGGGGCCGTGGGCGACGGCGCCACGCCCAACACCGCCGCGTTCCGGCGCGCCGTCGCGGAGCTGGAGGCCAGAGCCGGTGCGGGAGGGGCTAGGCTCGAGGTTCCACCCGGGCGATGGCTCACGGGCAGCTTCAACCTCACCAGCCGCTTCACCCTCTTCCTGCACCGCGGCGCCGTCATCCTCGGCTCCCAGGTCACGGATTCGTTCGTTCGTTCGTTGCTTCCGCGATTCTTCTTCTTCTTCTGTTCGATTCACTTCAATTCGTGTTCTTCCTTATACGATAACAGTGCGACGTGCTGCGTCGGCTGCACGACTGGTTTGAAATTTTGCTTTGCATTTCTGCTCGAGCACGCACACAAATGCGTGATTCTGCTCAGTTGCCATGCATGGACAGCAAATTTCGTTACATTGGACGGTTCAGAATTAAGCTTTCGTTTTCATTTCTGTGTGCTCCAAAACCTGAACATGAGATAGTTCTAAGTT
Source organism: Sorghum bicolor (assembly GCF_000003195.3). NCBI lineage: Eukaryota > Viridiplantae > Streptophyta > Magnoliopsida > Poales > Poaceae > Sorghum > Sorghum bicolor. The sequence continues at coordinate 581,794 of NC_012876.2, forward strand.
CTATCATAACCTCGTAATTAGGAGTATAGTACATTGGGATTTCGCTCCTATTCTGCGCGTCGTCAAACTAGGAAGATTCGGCGCTTGTGCTGTCACATGCCATGGTCCGTGGCGGCAATAAACAAGAGATACAGCCAGTGGAGGTGATGTATTGGAGTCACATGCTTGGACGGCCTGGTTCTCTCTCACAGTGGTTCCTTGTGAACTCTGCCACCGCATTTGATGTTTATTCTAAGCCACTGTGTCTGTGTGCCTTTGCTTTGTCCCCACTGCTGCTTCGACCTGGACTGGTGTTGGGCTGTTGGCCCCCAGTTGATGCCTCCTTTGCACTTTAGTACATTGCTTCCACCCCCGTCTTATCTGTTTGTGCTAAAGCCAGATAGAGGGTCAGAAAAATCTCTGATTTGGAGCTTTGTGCAGGAACCAATAATCCCCTGTTTTTGGTCCATCCGGTAGAGATAGACATGTCATGCCAGTGTGACAACATGTACGGACTAGGAAGGATAATATGTGTCGACTATTCAGGATTGGGCAGATTAATTTGCTAGACTAGAAATTGAGGGACTGTGGTAGTACTGTGTATTCATGATTCATGTGAGGTGGTTCAGTAGGAATTGGTTGCAAAGGAACTAGCATAATTGATGTCGTAGCTGTTCACTTCTCCTGCTACAGGTACTTTCCAACAAAACAAAGAAATACTACTACTAGATGGGAATGAAACCACAATCAAAAGGTTTAATTTGGGGCTACACCTTTCACATGTCCATAGTGCAATCACCTTTTTTATATTATTAGAGAAATCATGTCGATTTTCCAACTATAAAGTGGAGGTATAATTGAGAGGAAGTTGCTGGGAACTGGTGAGCTGAACACACTGATAATTGTAAGCCAGCTTGCATCTTTTACAACTAATGCTAGTTCCAAAATATTGTGCACGCCAATCTATATGCCCATTTTGTTATTTCATTTGTGTCAACCAAGGCAAGCAACATTCATAGAAAGACACAGCTGCATGATCTGTACAGTACTGTAGACTCAACAGGTCACTATAATGCCAACATATGATGGCTTTATAATACCGACATGATAGCATGGGGAAACAGTCTTCAAGGGGACCATGCACTGGATTCCAGATTGAATATTTTTGTATTCACATTTAAGTAGGCGAATGTCCAGCACTTCATATAGTTGTGTATGCTCATTACAAAACTGTGCCTAGAGTATTGATTAGCAGGTTGGACTATGATATGCAGGATCCAGAAGAGTGGCCTCTCATTGCCCCTTTGCCATCTTATGGGCGTGGAAGGGAACGGTTAGGACCACGCCATATCAGCCTCATTCATGGAGAGGGCTTAAATGATGTTGTGATTACTGGTATGGCGAATGGTTAGCTATGTCTACTCTCATGATTGATTAATAAATCAGAATTTGCCTCATTAAGTTAATAAATCAATATTTGAGTAAAACAAAATTTACTCTTTTTTTAGTAATAATGACATAGGCTTGAACTTAGGTTGTGGGCTATATCTCAACAAGAATCACTATTCATGTATGACATGAAAATGCCTTTCACAAATATCAGGTAGCAATGGGACCATAGATGGCCAAGGAAATATGTGGTGGGAGCTATGGTGGAACCGAACTTTGAATCACACAAGAGGCCATCTCATTGAGCTTGTGAACTCGACCAACATCCTTATATCCAGTATCACACTGCGCAACTCGCCTTTCTGGACAGTACACCCGGTCTACTGCAGGTCAGTTTACCAAGCTGATTCCGCTGCATTTCCTAGTAGGAACATTTTCATTCTGTAATGCAGTACTGGGAAAGTGAACCTTTGCTACTTTTTTTTTTTGCCAGCAACGTGGTGATGAAGGATTTGACCATACTGGCTCCCCTGAATGCTCCAAACACAGATGGCATTGATCCAGGTCTGTGCTGTTATTTTCATTAGCGTCCTACTGTTTTTGTCTTTTTAAGGTCAAATACAGTTTTATCATCATGGTTTTCTATATATTTGGGATTTTTAACAGCTATATATATTTAAAATTCACCAGTAGTGAATCTGTTTTTCAAAGGATGGACTCTTTGCTGACAGCTCTGTTGCTTAACAATGGCAGACTCGAGCTCAGAAGTTTGCATTGAAGACTGCTACATCGAAAGCGGAGATGATCTTGTTGCTGTCAAGAGTGGTTGGGATCAGTACGGGATCTCTCTTGGCAAACCAAGTACAAACATCGTCATTCAGAGGGTTTCAGGCACAACTCCGACATGCTCAGGTGTAGGTTTTGGTAGCGAGATGTCAGGTGGCATATCTAATGTGCTTGTCCGTGACCTGCACGTATGGAATTCTGCGCAAGCTGTGAGGCTCAAGACTGATGTAGGGCGAGGTGGGTACATAACCAACATCACCATATCCAATGTGACGATGGAGAAGGTCAAAGTACCAATAAGATTCAGTCGAGGTGCAGATGACCATTCTGATGACAACTATGACCGAACCGCACTGCCAAGGATAAGCAATGTACTTATCAGTGACGTTGTCGGTGTAGACCTGCAGCGAGCACCAATGCTGGAGGCAGTGCCTGGTGCAGTTTATGAAGAGATCTGCTTCAGAAACTTTAGCTTAAGAGGCATACGGCGGCAGGACAGGTGGCATTGCGAGTCCGTGTATGGAGAGGCGCATGAAGTTTTCCCTGCACCTTGTGAAGAGTTCAGGAAAAACGGATCTTCGTCATGGTGTGGATTTATTTGAGCAATTGTACAGATTACAGTAGTCAGAAGTTTTGCGAGTGGATGATACAGGAATACTTGAAATAGAGGGTGTTCATATTGTTGTTCCATGAAGCATGTGACATAGGTTTTTGAGATTATACAGACAAACTCGGGATTATAACTTTAGTCTTCTGTTTTTGGAGTGGGGTTAGAAACACCATGTATGTGCACAGCAAAAGTATTAATAAATCAATTAATACATTAAAGAAATTTCATGTATCCCTTTTACTACATGTCATTTAGATATTCAGTACTTATATGTACACCAGGGGTGTAATGTACAGAGTATTAGAAACTGCACTGACTTAAAAGGTAGACGACACTTTTGTATATCATGTTTAACTTTACCACTGAAGCGGGGATAGCTCAGTTGGGAGAGCGTCAGACTGAAGATCTGAAGGTCGCGTGTTCGATCCACGCTCACCGCATTTTTTCATCAGTTTTTTTTTGGATCCTGAGAGTTGGTTCCTGCTGATATGTTCTCCAGTTATTGCTGACTAAGCTGATCATGCATTTTTTCATCAGTTTTTTTGGATGCTGAGAGTTGGTTCCTGCTGATATGTTCTCCAGTTATTGCTGACTAAGCTGATCATAATTTTTCAAACGTTTACTCCTATGCTGAATTGCTGGTTACATCTTTCCAAAGTTTGCTCACCACAAATTTATTTAATTTTTTTGTTTCTCGGAATTTTTTTTTATTCTTGGAGTTGGTTCCCGCTGATTTGTTCTCCAGTTTTTGCTTACTAAGCTGATCAACATTTACTCCTATGTTGAATTGCTGATTACATCTTTCCAAAGTTTGCTCAGTGAACTCCTGTTTTCTTTCAAAAAAGTTTGCTCAGTGGAATGATCACCGTAGGATCTTGGGGGCATTTCTTAGGAAAGAAATCCAGGAATCTGGCTCTGGCCATGCTCAAGTGGAGTCAGATGGAACCAAAAACAACAATCATCTTTGCTGGGCTTGTTGCACGCGGAAATGTACATTCACGCTTCGATCTAGCTACCGTGATTTTACAAGCTACATAAAATACCTCGACTCAATGAGCCTTTCATCACAAACTACAATGCATCTACACGAATTTCCAAGAGAGGTAACCCTGGGAGTGTTTGAGTTGATGATCACCCATTTCTCATGCTTGCCACAAGCTACAAAGCTTATATATATGGAGCAGGCAGAAGTCATAATACTTGTTTGTAGTCTATTTGTTATGCTTAGCTGCTTAGTTAGGGATTAAGATTTGCCAAAAGTTCAGGGTGTTACAATAGCAAAGCTAGAAAAGTTTATATGGAAACTTCACATGTGTCTATTTGGTTCCATTCCATGCAACATGTCCAAGGCAGAGCAAAGCCAAATTCCCGTCAAGACTAGCTTCTTGTCTTTTGTACAGTATATATATACTCCCTCCATACTGGAAAAAAATGACGTTTAGGACATCATCAGGGCCGGTCCTGAGAAATTCTGGACCTGGAGCCCAACCAAAACTTAGGGCCCTCTAGAAACATTATAAAAAATATCAATATGTTATATGTATATATTTTTTTTGATACTCAACATGTATCAAAGCAAAATTCATACAAAATAATTTTACAAATTAAATTTACCTTAAAAAATTTATCCATATTCCCTCTTTGTTCTATACATTTGTCCAAAGATTCGATGGGATAGATGAAAAATTTTGGGCCTTATTCTCAACTTACGTGTTGCAGTTGCCTTCTTGATCTTTGGATTTTGGGCTAAACTAAATATACTAAATATACTAGTACTCCTAATACTAATACAGCATACTCGTGGTCGTGGGAAGGGGCCCCAGCAGCTTCGAGGGCCTAGAACGGCCGCCCCGTTTGCCCCCCGTCAGGGCCGGCACTGGACATCATTTAGCATACCAAGAAGAGGGTAGAATTTTCCATATCTACCCCTATTAAATACGAGGCGGGTGCATTTGATATGAGAACATTCATCAGCTCTACTGGCTAGTGTAGCGAGGTTGAGTGTTGAGGTGCCGCGTTCAAAGTGAACATAACCATGCAGCCATGCTAACTGGATAGGGTATGGATATTGCACATTTAGATTTTGGTATGGGTAGCGTATAACCGGTTCTATTCTGGAGAAATACTATTTTCAGCTGAAACATTCAAGCTATCGGGCTTGTCTGCTGCACAACTGCAACGACAGACTGAATCTGTTCTACAGCTTGCTCCAACAAATTTACCACTGCAAAAGTGCAAACAAGTTATTCGACTGGAAAGGACACTTCTATACAATGGACATGATGCCAAATCTCCATATAAGATGGACATCAAGAGATATGATGTGCCATCAGAAAAATCAACATCCACATGACCTTTTGAATCATCTGTCTCCTTGTCAGTTCCTGATCGGATGGACAAAAAAATTGCATTCAGAAAAGAGCTTCATTACAGACTTCACATAATGCATGAGGCACAATTCCCTTCTTCTGTAGATTGGATCGGCACTGAATCCATTTCTGGCATAACAACCACATGAAGAACTGGATTTGTGGTGGGGCTGCACTCTTCCAGATGAAGTTTGATTTTTCATCAGAAGCATGTCCTTGTGCCTTCAGCAGCTTGTATATGCTAGCAGTGTCCAGTTTTCCATCTGTTGCGATGACGGGGGAGAGCCGGCGATCAGGTTGGTCCGTGTAAGTGACCTGTGCTAGCAAGTCTTGTAGGGACTGTAGCTGTTCAGATGCCGCATTTGCCAGTCACGGCACCAGTGTCCTTGGAAGTCCTGCATCTCTGATCTCCTGCACCGAAGCCTCGTTATGCGTGCTGTGAGTGAACAAGACTGGGAAGCGGTCTGCCAACACATCATCTCAAGCAAGACATCCATTCAGAAGGATGTATTTCTACCATCCCTAATGGTTACAGTTGTGATGGCTTGATACAACGGCAGAATGGAGCGCAATGTGCCCATGCTGATGATTCTGCGAAGTGAAGTTTATGCACGAGCTTGAGTAGCAGGCAAATATTCTGTGTTCCAATATCCTTGATTCCCAGGCCGCCGAGCTCCTTTGAGTTGCAGACCTTTTGCCAGGCAACAAGGCATCTAGCTGATGAAACATTACCATTTTCAGATCCTGACCACATAAAACCTCGCCGTCTTTTGTCCTGTTGGTGGCAGCGGCAAGGAGATCATGGAATACACCAGCTGGCTGTCCATGACTGCATTCACCAAGACCACATGGCCCATTGTATTCAGTAGATGAGTTTGCCAGTCTGCCAGATATCTGTCAGACTTCTGAATATATGGTGTGTATGCTGAAATTGGCAACTTGTGTATTGAAAGTGGCAACCCCAGGTAGGTTTGTGGAAAACCTTCTCTCCTACATCCCAGGGCTTCTACACAAGCTTGAGTTGTTGCTTCAGCTATTATTTAGACAAAGTTATAAGATCAATTGTTGCTTTGTACGGAAGCAAACCTTCCAAATGTTCACACTGAAATATTTGACATTCTTCTAGCAGTAGCCACTGGTGACGGATCTTCAATAGGGCCGCAGAAAATAATCAATTTCTGGATCAGCATTTGTCAGCATAAAGTCACTATGCAGCCCATCACTTTTGAGGATGACACAGTACAAACAGCTGTAAAGAATATTTTTCTGTAAAAGGACAAAGTATAGTCTTACCAGCATTTCAGCAACTTCAACACTAGCAGAAATAAGAAATGGAACTCCATCGGTAGAAACTTTTTATCAGCCTGCATATTGGTAATCACTTTGACCACTGCAGACTGCAAAACAACCAAGAAACTTTTATCAGCCTGCATATTGGTAATCACTTAGACTGCAAAAAACCAAGAACTTCACATCATCTGCAAAACAATATGCTAAGACTGAATACAAAGATTAGTCGGTTCGGGGTTACATGGGGAGGGGACTTCATAAAAACGGAAACAAACATATGTAGCCAGAGATTGGTACTGTAATTTAACTTTACTACTTTCCTCCGCATATAAAGTATTACCACCAACATGACTACTATCAAGGATTATTATCGATACATGTATTACTGTAGGCCATACCCTGTGGGGGAAAAAATGACTAACTAAAAACTTTCAAACACTTTGAAATCCACATGCCTTATATAGCTTATAAAGGTTCTTGACAATTGTCAGCTGTAACGCATCATCCATATACATTGAAAACTCAATACTATAATCATAACTGCAAATTTTAGCTTACGAGCGCTCGTCACCAATATTCCTGACAGGAACACTTTCCAGCTTTGAAATGGTGAAACCGGTGCATATCTCTGACAATTATCTCTCGATTCTCCACGGCTGACATATATTTGATAGCTAGATGACAATCCCCACATATACGCAGGTTTTTTATTATCCTGATTGGAGCGGTGCACCCAGAGGTCATCATGAGTCCAAAGGCTACGGCCAGTTTTTCGCCATGGTATCTTAATGCAAACTCCCTTTCCTCTTCTTCCAACTCATGCAGCACCGAGTCAGTTTCAGGCATGTAACCAGCATCAGTAATCCTATGGATCAGTTTCTCCAGATACTGGTAAATCTCTGGAGTTTTGGGGTGAGACTTCTCCCCCATGCGAAACACATGAGCAACACCACCGATCTCAATCAAGCTATATCCTATTGGCTTCTTCAATCTTCTCTTGATCATTGTATTCCTCACCTTCTCGACATGGTTCATTTTACCAGATAAAGCGTATATATTAGAAAGCAGCACACGGTGTGATGGATTCTCAGGCTCGAGGGCAATCAGTCGCTCAGCAACCTCCACTCCAAGACTGAAATTCTTGTGCATCTTGCATGCACCAAGCATAGCTGTCCAAACTTCAGGCCCAGGCTCTCCGGGTATAGAGTCGTGTATAAACTGCATCGCGTCATCAAGAAGTCCCGCCCTTCCATACATATCAACCATAGAGCAATAGTGCTCAGCACGAGGGACCAATCCATAGACACTCTTCATCGAAGCAAAAGCATCCCGACCATCACTGACCAATCCAGCATGCGCGCACGCAGATAGAACCGCAACAAAAGTGACATCATTGGGTGGTGGCCCTTGCTGTCTCATCAAATCGAATAGCTTGACTGCCTCACCGCCATGTCCGTGCATGCCATATCCTGCGATCATGGAGGTCCACGTAACCACATTGCGTTCCTGGAGCATGTCGAACCACTCACGAGCCTTGTTCACAAGCCCACACCTGGCGTACATGTTCACAAGCGCAGCACCAAGAACCACATTCATCTCCATCCTTTCAGAGACAATGAGCCTCTCCACTTCATGTCCCAAGTCCAGAGCACCAGCCTGCGCACAGGCAGAGAGCGTGGCCACAAACGTCGCGGAATCGGGAGCCTCCCCAGCCACCCGCATCTCTCTATACACCTCAATCGCCCGACCAGCGAGCCCATTCTGCTCGTACCCTGAAATCATCGCGTTCCAAGCGACGACGCTCCTGTCACGAATCGCGTCGAACAGCTTGCGCGCGACATCCAGCTTGCCGCACTTGGAGTACAGCACGACGAGCGCCGTCTGCACGAACCGGTCGGAGCCGAAGCCGAGGAGGACGGCGTGGGCGTGGACGCCCATCCCGGCGCGGAGCGCGGACAGGTCCGCGCAGGCCTTGGCGACGGAGGTGAAGGCGAAGCTGGAGAAAGGGAGGGCGGCGGCGAGAAGGCGGCGGTAGAAGGCGAGGGCGGCGGCGGGGAGGCCCCGGCGCGCGGCGGCGCGCGTGAGCGAGCAGAAGAGGAAGGAGTCCGGTGATGGGTGGGAGGCGGCGAGGAGGCCGGCGTAGGAGGCGGCGCCCGCCGCAACCGCGAGCGTGGCTAGCTTGGTGGTGAGAGGTAAGGAATGGGCGTGGCCGGAGACGACGAGGCGCGCGTGGGCTTGCTTCAGAGGGCCCAGGCGCGCGCCGGCGAGGAGGAGGGAGTTGTATTCCGGCGAGCGGCGGTGGTGGTGGTGGGGATCCATGCTGCAAACGGAGGCGGAAGGCTCGAATCCGATGGATACATTGGCCTTTTTCTCTTGGCGGGATTTAGCTTTAGCTCTGACGAATTATTTATTTATTTATTTTTGTTTGAAAATTGATGAGAACAGTATGCGGACTTGAGCTCTGAAACTCGAGTTTGCTTCTCCAGTCAAGTGCTTTGAAACTTGAGAGACTTTATAAAAAATTGCACATAAGATTTACAAGCAGGCTTTCGAGTTTAATTAAGGTCTTGTTTAGTTCCAAAATTTTTTGCAAAATCGACACTGTAGAATTTTTGTTTGTATTTGACAAATATTGTCAACTAACTAGGCTCAAAAGATTCGTCTTGTCAATTCCGACCAAACTGTGCAATTAATTTTAATTTGCGTCTATATTTAATACTCCATGCATGCGTCTAAAGATTCGATGTGATTGAGGATCTGAAAAATTTTGCAAAAACTTTTGGAAACTAAACAAGGCCTAAGTTCTGGTCTGAATATTAGATATACATACTTCACAAAATGTTCATGTTATTAAAGCAGGCATCGCCAGCCAGTCTGGACCTTGCTTGCCCTTCTCTATAGCAAGGGTGGCATCACATTAGCTGACACTGCAGTTTGCATTTCTTGGCTCCGAATTACGCGTTTGCGTTAGCGTAACAATTGTGAGTAGTCAGTTCGCTTCTCAAAAGTCATGACTAAAAGTATTATTCGCTAATTTGTTGTAAAAGAAAAACACTGTTGAACGACTGACATATTCGACGAACAAGCTTTAGTGAACAGACTCCGTTGTGTTGTGTCATCACATTAGCAAGTGTTTCAACGGCCGGCTAATCTGCTCACAAGAGGCTTAGTATGACTGTATGAGCATGAGACTAGAAATAAATAAATGTAGTACATCTGCTCCCCTTGTTATTTGCTTACTTCCTCTATCCACAAATAAATATGCATCTCATTTTTTAATGAGTCAATTTTTTTAAAATTTAACTAAAAATATATCAAATAATAATAACATTGTATATGCAAATAAGTATATTATGAAGGTATATTTTATGCTCAACCTAATAATATATATTATATATGATAAAATATTAGTATATTTTTTTATATAATATTTGATCTAACTTAAAAATATTTAACTCCTCAGAAAACGAGACGTTCATTTATTTATGGACGGAGTAAGTATCATTTTTCTAACTTTTAATGCTTTTATTCATGGACATAGTTTGATTTACCGTTATTGTCGTCACTGAATTCATATTGAATTGAATAGAATAAAATAAATATATGAATTGAACACTGTGCATGGCTACGTTTTTTTTTAGCAAACAGGCATCCATATAGCCCATAGGGGTGTATGGAACCCTTTTTTTTTTTTGCCAGTTACCGAACGCATTGCATTTAGCTGTGTCACCAGCAGCTAGAGAACTACATCACACGTCCAACCAATGTAAAAATTTCCTTTCGCAACCCCAAACGGCAAACCATGCCACAGGTTTTCTTCTAGTCTAGGTATAAAAGAGCGACCTGGCCGCCACATGTTAGATTCGCCCATCTCAAATGAACTGAACGTGTAGCAACAAGCCAACAACAAAAGGTAGGCAATGCTATAACAAAGCCAAAAACAAACAGAAAGGATGCGGATAGGTCGTATTAGCTTGATCCATCATAACAAGCAAAGTTTCTGGCGGCATAGGATGTAGTTAAAGAACAACCAACGCCCAACGAGCACCCAAGTGCCACTACCAAGTTCACCGGCTACTATACAAAGCCATCCAAGTTGGTTGCAGTTCAACAATGTGGCTAAACCATCTCATTCTAGCAATTCCTTGCATCTCACAAAACTAGGTTCACTGCTTCACTATACAGCATCAGAAAACGATCATGTGTCCTCACTACTCGCTTCCTCAGAAACAAAAACCGACTGGCAACACCTTCATGCCCTGTGCACCCATTTGTTAATCATCCTGGATAAGATGGGTAATAAGGAAAGCATTAGACAGACAGCATTATTGCCCAAACACAAGATCACATGTCAGAGGAACTTCTAACCAACCTCATCAAAAATCGTAGTCTTTAAGGTCCTTCTTGGAGTCAGCCAATTCCATCTCCACCATGCACTCCTCTTGGCTGAGAGGCGGGAGCCCATTCTTGTGGCGTGTGTAGTTGTGCTTGTGCCATCCACTCTTGCAGTGCTCTCTGTATAGCTTGTCCTCCACGAGTACATCACACTCCTTGCACCTTCTCTGCTGCTTGCCTTGTACGTTGCCCTGGCTTTCAGTAGAAATGCTCTGTTTCTGCATTGTCTCACTTATCTGAGCAACAGCATCAGGTTCCTTCACAAGAGCTGCTTGTGGCACTTCGACTCTGTCATGCTGCTCCACAGATGGGCCACTTTCTGCATGCGCTGAGACAGACAGCACTTCAACCCTCCCTTGCACATCCTTCAACCGCTCCTCACACGAGTGCAAAAGAGATGGCTCGATCTCACATACCTGTAAAACATTATCCACAGTTACATGTACTACAACAACGATAATAAGGTTCAGCCCTGAGAAGAATTTTGGTTTCAGCAAATGATTAAATCAGCACCACCAAAAAATAGAAACACTAAAATAGGTTAAGTAGACTTCAATGCTAAGTGCATCATGCAAGGAACAGTGTATTACGATCAGGCTCCTGCTTCTAATATCCACCTATTCTTCCTACAATCAGGTAGCAGACACATCCCACACAAACTGGAGCCCATGAAATTTTTTACACACTTGACTAGGCATCAAATTACATATCAAATTACCAATTCACAATCATGCGATGTAGGAATAACCACAGAAAACAAGAACCAGTACACTTACAATAGAAGGCTGAGTGCTCAATTCATCCTTTGAAATGACGGTAGCATTCCATTCGCCAATCCTCTCCATAAGGCCTGGAAAATTGGGTTTTGGTGCAGTGAACCGCACCCTCAGTGGTGCACGCTTTATGGGGAAGTGCTCTGTCAGCTTCTTGATAACTTTTAGAGCCTACAAGACCAAAGTAGCTTTAACTTACACAGCGTGCCACAAAGTAGATACCCAAAGCAGAGGACTTAAATCAATCCACAGTCAGTGTGCCACATCAGCGTACAGAGTGAGTTAGGATTACAATCGAACTAAGGCGAAAGTAGGCCAAAAGGAGGCTTCCAAGTTGTACTACTTCAAAGCTGAGTCAAAGAAAATCAGTGAGAAAAAAATAACTCAGTTGTTATCAAATGACTACTTCCGCCTTAGTTTGATTGCATATTCAACTGACATAGTAATGTCAACACATGATCTATCTGTTCCTAATCTTCGGGGTAATACTAGTCTAATAATCGCATTTGATTTGAGAAAAAATAACTAAGGTCCATCAGATTTGAGAAGATGTTTACAATCCGTAGAACAGCTTTCGGAAAACATGGCATAGGTGAAAGATACATTGTACCAGAAATAAATAGCCATGGCCTTTTGGATCCACCAATGACATCTCTAAAACTCTATATGCTCTATGAGGTTCTTGGTAACTTTTAGAAAAGAAACTTTTTTAACTAGCCAAAGTAGCATTACAAGTTTACAACAATCATCATGTTCCATATGCAGGTAATGATGACAAGTTTTTAACTACTATGCTATATAAACATACAGCCAATAATCATTCATTGAAATATACAAAATCAAAATCAAGATGTATTAGCTTGTTAGGTACAGAATTAATGACCATGTAAACCATAGCTATGATATCCTCTATGCTGTGCATGATGATGAATTCAGTGTTGTAAACCTAAAACAAAAACTCAATCGGCCACCCATCCTATTAGCAATATTGCAGCATTCCAAATTCCATAAAAAAATTTGCATCCAGCCAATTGTTAGGCCTAAACACTGAAGTGAAAATTCTATACAGAATTGTGCTACACAAACTGCTACTACTAACAGACAGTATCACCAGAAAACATTACCACCAGAAATCAGGAGTTCAGGACATATATCAAGGTAAAGGTTATAAGTTGCAACTCCACTGAGAAAAATGTGAAACGAATTCACAGCATCATTTCCTTGTTTTAATCTTAGTAATTTAGTGTAAAAAACAGAAAACTGGCTAGTTAGTGCAAAAAAAAAAGATAGATAAGAGTAACGCCTACGTATGTATGATGATGAATTCAGTGTTCTATAGTACTAAACAGCCAAACTCAATCAGTAGCCGGACCTATTAGCAATATCGCAGTGTCACCAATACTTAAAAAAAAGGAAGACACCTACCTTTTAAGGCCTAGCCAATTGTCAGGCCTAAACACTAAACAAGAAATTTTCTATAAAATTGTGCTACACAAACCGCTAAAAATAATAATCAGTAGCCCAGCCTATTAGCAATTTCAGAGCATTACCTATTCTATAGAAAATAGTAAGTCACCTATCTTTTTTACATCCAACGAATATGCTACACCCCACAGATGATGGGAACAGATTCTAGCACAAAGGAGAATAAACAAACAGCCAGCAGAATGTTCTACTCCAGTAGTGGTCATTATCTCTGAAGAAGGTAGGCATCAGGTGTCCTCTTAGGTACGTACCTGTTCCTTGGAGGTGAGGTTTGGGTCGACGGCGAAGTGTATCTCGTGCATGAGGCGCTCGATCATGGTGATGGTGTAGGGGCGGCGGGTCTCCGGGTTGATGGTCTTCTCCATGACGATGGTGGCGATGTCGCGGAACTGGCTGGAGAGCTGCGCCTCCCTCTCCTTGCCGGAGACCTGGAGCTCCCCTTTCTCCAGAATCTGCAGAAGCATCAACGAGGAGCGTCTAGTCTAGCGCGGGGGGATCGCGGATTGAATGGGGATTGGGAAAAGGGGATGGATAGGTACCCTACCTCGATGCAGATTTGGGTGAGGTCATCGGTGCCGAAGGCCTTGGTGAGGTCCTTGGACTTGGCGAGGACGCCCTTGGAGACGTTGGAGTAGACGGTGTGGGACTGGAGCACCTCGTCGATGTCCTTCTCGACGCGGGAGCGCCAGGAGAGCACCTTGTTGGGGAAGCAGGCGATCTCGAACCGCTGGCCGTGCTTCCGCAGCCGCACCACCGCCACGTTGGTGAGGCGCTTCTGCCCCACCGGCTGCACCAGCGTCCGCGACATCTCTTCCGGCGGCCGCGATGCCCCCTGCCTGACACGAACCAAGCGACCCTAACCCTAGGCAGGCAGCTGGGCTTGGGAGTTGGAAGTTCCTAGCGCGGCGGAGACGGGAGCGTGGGGGAGGAAGAAGGAGGAGGAGGAGGATTGGGGACTCGCCCGGTCCCGACGGAATGGGATTAGGGGGCTAGGGCCGGCGGCGGGGCGTCTAGACGGTTCGATTGGAACAGGCTGGGACGTACTGCCCTCTGTTGCTGATCGGCCCATGTACGCGATGTGGCCCAAGTAGCATTGAGAAGCACTCCTATAAACGGTAAATAAATTTGGTAAATTCTCTGGTCAGCACAGACTATTTCACTAGTTAAAATTTTAAATTGACAGCCTAAATTTTATAATCTTATTAAAGGTCGGATTCCATGATATTATCACACACGAATTTATCACATCGTGTTTCATTTTTTTTTTTGAGGAAAGCCACCTGGCTCATACCAGCCGCTCCTTTTACCCTAGGTTCGCTTTCGAGTTGAAGGAAGTAAATCTATTTTTATACTACTTCTGTCAAAAAAAATACAACAATAATATCTGTGTCTATTAAAATAGTTTAAGTTAGACAAAGTTTATAATAAATATGTCTTAGATCGGTTTAGGGCTTGTTTAGATTTGAAATTTTTAGCCCAAAGAGGAAAATTTTTGTGGAATTGGAGCCTGAGAACTAAATAGGGCTAAAATTTTGGGCTGCAGGGCCTGCTACTGTGCACGCACTCCCATGGAAGTCCACCAATGACGAGTGCAACTGCAACCCAAGTTGTATCAGAAAAAAATTTGTCAAACTAAACACCTAATTTTTTTCGCGTGCGTCAGACTTCTGAGCTAAAGTTCTGACCACAAAAAAAATTTACCACTTTGGCCAAAAAATTTCAAATAAGAACATAGCCTCTATGAAATATTTTATAACGAATTTTTAATATTTATTTTGTAGCATAAATGTTAGTATTTTCGTATAAAGTCAGCCAAACTTAAAAGTGTTTAATTCCTACAAAAAGAAACAATTCAAAGATAGAAGATAGAAAAAAAATACATAGTCAAATTGCGTCTCGCAAAGAGTGTCATGTTAGGTTGTTGTTTCGTGGCCAAACTAATGGATTTCCTTTAAAGCCCAATGGACAAGTATGTCTGCCAATCCGACTCTTTTCTCATAATTCCATCAATGCCACGTGGGCAAAATACTTTTTATAAATCTACAACTAAGAGAACTACAAGATACTCCCTCCGTTCCAAATTACAAGTCATTCAAAGAATCTTAGAGAGTTAAAGCATTTTTAAGTTTGACCAAAAATATAGAGAGAAATATAAAGATTGAATCTAATGATATTTGGTTGGTACCAAAAATATTATTATTTTGCTATATAAATTTGATCAAACTTGAAAAACTTTAACTCTCCAAGATTCTTAGAATGACTTATAATTTGGGACAGAGGAAGTATAAGCTAGAGTGGAGCCTTGATAGGTGAACCTAAGTGTTGGAGTCTTTCTCTCGGTCCTTGATCTTAATAGTAGCATTTCTAGACATATGGAACAAATTATATACATGTACTTAAAAGATACTCCCTCCGTTCCAAATTATAAGTCATTCCAAAAATCTTGGAGAGTCAAAGTATTTTCAAGTTTGACAAAAAATATAGAGAGAAATATAAAAATTTATGTCATAAAATGGGTACACTATGAAAATATAACTAACAAAAAATCTAATGATACTTGGTTGGTACCAAAAATGTTATTATTTTGCTATATAAATTTGGTCAAACTTAAAAAACTTTGACTCTCTATTCTTGGAATGACTTATAATTTGAGACGGATGGAGTATATTCTTATGATGAATCAAATCATGTTTATATTAAATGTAACAAATACTAAACTATTTTTGATAAAAAAGATTGTTGTAGAGTAAAAGGTGGTTTAACATAGCACTGTACTAGTTAGAAATACACTTCTTCCAAAATGAGCATTTCTTCTGTTACGGATATTTTCCGGGGTGATCTCATCTCCTCGGATTCCCTTTACGGGAGATCTATCCTAACTACGACTTCCCCCACGACGGCCTACGGGATATCACCCACGACTACGCACGTATCCGTGGAGACCGGTTCCACCTCCGTGATATCACCCACGACTCATCGTGGGCACGAGTTTACTTGGGGCGAGAGTTTCCTCTCCCCCCCCGACTGTATAAATACCCGTGATCAATGAATAAACAAACACCCCCGAGTTCATTCTATTCCTCTCTGTTCTCGTACTCTCGCATTCTACTCGTAACATCTTCTTGGAAGTACTCTGTACTGCATTATGTACACACCTCCAAATTCCACAGCGTACCTGGTGTCCGAAAACAAAAACCACATTAGGGCCTTGTTTAGTTCCAAAATATTTTGCAAAATAGATACTGTAGCTTTTTCGTTTGTATTTGACAAATATTGTCCAATCATGGACTAACTAGGCTCAAAAGATTCGTCTTGTCAATTCCGACCAAACTGTGCAATTAGTTTTTATTTTTGTCTATATTTAGTACTTCATGCATGTGTCTAAAGATTCGATGTGACGGGGTGCAAAATTTTTTTGAAGTAAACAAGGCCTAGATTGGACGAAAACGAAGCACGGACGCAACGAGGCAACAGTACCATCCGTACAAAATGTATGGAAGAACGGTTCAAATTCAAAGAGCAAAGGGAAGGAAGCATGGTCAAACTAAGGTCACGCAAAGGCTGCTCGGCAATGGCCATGTTGGATTACTCCTACTATTTGTTGGTTGTGGTCAAACCGATGGATTTTTTCGTACGAAGCCCAGCAGCTGAAGCAGGGCTACGCCGATCCGACCCTTCTCCGCCTCAATGCCACGTGGGCCAGCACACTTGTTGGCCCCACGACTCAGCGGCTGGACTGCTCTCCACCCCCGAGTTGACCCCGACAACAGGCCTGGGCGCGGGCGGGACCAGTAGTCAGCCAGCGAGTTGAGCGCTGAGCTGGAGACGGAGCCCCCGCCAGGTGGAGCCAGCGTCGCAGTCGCAGAGCCGTCCTCTCGAAGAGTACAACCAAATAGGTGAAGGGAGGCGAAGGGAACAGGTGAAGCGGGTCCGTTAGTTCCGAGTCGTCGCCCCCGCGTGCTGCTGCTGCCCGTTCCGACTTCCGGGCGCCTCCGCGGCTCCGTTCCCGGCCCGCCGCGACATTTCGTCGACCACCTCCCCGGCGGCGCCGTCCTGAGCCGTCGCCACGCGCCACGGGGGCGCCTCCCGCTTGCGCTCCCCACGCCGGCTCGGCCACCGCCGCCATGAGCTCCAGGTCAGCACCCGATCGACCTCCCTCCTTCCCTCCCTTCCCTCCCCTCACCACCCACGCGGCCCCGGCCCTTCCTTCCGCGCCAGCTTGCTAGGCCAGCTAGCCTCCAGCTCAACCACTCGCTGGCGCCCGGCCGTGCCTCGTCTCGTCTGGTAGCCGTAGCCCCCCGTGCCCGCGGTCGGCCGGCTGCTGGTTCCGTTACAGCTGGGGGAGCCTGCTGCAGCCAGCAGAAAGCCTGCAGGGCGCAGGCTGTATGTGTTTGGCCTCTCGATCGCCTCGGCTTGCTTCCGCTTGGGAATCGGACCGCTCGTGTCCTGTGTTTAACGGTTGATAGCTGCGGGTCAAATTTAGTTCCGTCTTCCGTGTGTGTGAACCCCTCAGGTCAGGTGGTGCAAATGGATTCTACCTCCCCCCACAGAAAACGACAATTGATTGCAGCTGAGCTGAGCAGTGGCCTCTCACAAGTTGCACGTTCTGTTGCTTGCTCTTGCACGTTTCAGTTTTTTTGTTTCATGGCACCGTACAGTCCCGTACCCCTCGTACTCTGATAGTAGTAACTGAAAACAAATGGAGCTAATGGCTTCGATTTTTGGTACACTTGGAGTAACTGTAGTCAAATTGGACTGTGGGACATATGGAATCAGCTTACTACTGACTAACTGTTTGCTAACTGCTCTGAACTCAAGGTTACTGCTACAGTAATTGTCTGCATCTTTATGCTGCTACCGAATGTTTTGCTTGAGGTTACTACTAACTGTTTTGGTAATGGATTACCACTAATTGTTGACAACTTGAGGTTGATGACTGCAGTTAAGAATGTTTTAGCCATGTTTGCTTAGTGAGAGTGACATCGGAGTCATCATCCAATCCAAAAATCTGGTAAATTAGTGGATTGGAAGTCAGTGACTAGCAAAATGGAAATGGATCATGCTCATGCCTCCTTTTAGTTTCAGCTATAAACAGCTTGAACCGCCCATGTACATGGAAATCGTGTGCACA